>NC_136432.1:285552611-286752611 GCF_052849685.1 Lactuca virosa | reverse complement strand
GAATGCATACACTAAGGAATCATAAAGTTAGCATTATAGGTCCCTTTCTACTGAATGTACTAGACTCGACTGTTCTGTGTGTCGTTTGTAAAATGTAAGTTTTCCCTAGTTTATAACTATCTTGACTCGAAAATAGTTTGTATTAGCTTTCAAGTGGAACTGTCACTTACTGAAAGTAATGGGAATTTATAAGTACACAGTTATCTTTTGAATTGACATCCTGTAGTACTAATTACCTTAAAACATGTTTGTTTTAGTAAGGTCATAATGTGAAGGCTAGTACCCATACTATACGCTCTCCCTGTCAAGAGATTCTGGGGACCAAACGCGACTGCAACAAACGATTGTTAGCCGTGTAATTCACATTAAAGTTATATGATCATGTATACCCAATTTAACTATCACCTTTTGTTTAGAACAATGAGTTAGTGATTCATTGGTATGATTAGATCTTGTAGTTGTTCTATGCCATAGCATCTTAGTATGTTCGTTCTGTTGTAGTGTATAGTGTATAGTATGTCTCTCTGATGTATTGTATCTACCTCCTTGTTTCTCTTTATGTTATCGTGTATTGTATCTACCTCCCTGATTCTCTTTATAGTATGTTCTAGCATCTAGTATGAACTGAACCTCTAAACTATACCCCTTATAGTTTACTAGTATTTTACTTGAACTGTTATTGAAAATACTCATTTTACCACTAAGTTATGCTTGTACTTTAAAAACGGAGTTTTGTTAAACTATAAAGTAACATAACTTTTAAAAGAGTTTTTGAAATGTTTTGACTACTTATTAATGACATAAGCAATCTTTTGGAAAATGTTTATAACAAACAATTACACAATTATCATTGTGTTCAACTTGTATTCCCCCCCTTAAAAGCATTTAAAACAGTTAAAAGATTCATTATAGGGGTATGAACTCACCTTATGTGGGTGATTCAAACGAATATGCGCGTAAGGATGAGAAGTTCCACGAATGAAGTCCCGAGACACAAACGAGTCCTAAATGACATATATGGCATGTATTGGCATGAATATAGTGTTTATAAGCAACTATATGAAAGGAAACACCCCTAGGGACTTGGACTAAGTGATGAAATCACATGTGATTCATCAAGGGATGTTTATGGCCAAGAAATGGTGTTTACTGTAACATCCCGAAATTCAGGTGCATCTCTTAAACCCTTCTTCTTTTCCAAGTTGTCAAGTTTAGCCCTTAAAAGAAAGTTATGGCAAATGAGTACGCTGGGCGTACTGAAGAGTACGCTGCGCATACTCATGCGCTTAAGTTGGACGCGGACTCGATTAGGTACGCTGGGCGTACCAAGGTTACGCCGGGCGTACCAAGGTTACGCCGGGCGTAACCGGCCCAGATGCAAAACCCTAATGAGACGTGAGGACTATAAAAGGAATGATATGGTCTTATCCTCAACCACCATTTCACAGAGAAAGAAACCCTAAGAGAGCAATACCATCGTTCTAGGCTTGTGTGTGTGTTTTTGAGCTAGAAAGTGTCTTGGTGTGGTAGTGAATAAGAAGAGGAAGTTCTTGTGGAGGCTAGAAGTTGGAGTACAAGCTTGGATCTGAGTTCTACAGAGAGTGGAGCTTCACTTGGAGGTAAAAAGCTCGAATCTTTCCTTATCATTTTTGTTTTGTGCTTGATGGACCAACTTTTAGGGTTTTTGGTCCCAAGATGGAGACTTTATGAGCAAATGGCCTCCATAAGCTTAGATCTGCCTTATGTAACACCCAAATTTTCAAAACAATTTTTCATTTCAAAACATACTATCCACCACATAAAAATCATAATAAATCTCTGTATCATCACAAAACATGTCCCAAGATCTCATATAAATAAATCCTCTCTCGTGTGTACGAATCATGCCGGCGCCTTCCCGCGATCCTCACTAGTACCTGAAACACATCACACAACAACTGTAAGCATAAAAGCTTAGTGAGTTCCCCAATATACCACATACAACACATACGCCACTCGAGGCTACAATACGACCCTCCGGTCCGATGTGTCTCAGCGGGACCCTCCAGTCCCGTAGCTCGTTGGACCCTCTGGTCCGGTCATAGCTCGTTGGACCCTTCGGTCCGGTCTGTATCGTTGGACCCTTCGGTCCGGTCTATATCGTTGGACCCTTCGTTCCGGTCTATATCGTTGGACCCTTCGGTCCGGTCTATATCGTTGGACCCTTCGGTCCGGTCTATACAAAACATCGCATACATATAACACAATGCACATAATCTCATACATACACATAGCATACAAGACCCTCTGGTCTACACATAAATACCACTCTAGGTAATGTATAGTGAGAAGACTCACCTCGGATGTCTCGGATAATATCCCGCCCGTGTATATACTGATCTAGCCTCTGCCTATACACATAACATAATCATCTCAATCAATCACGACTCTCTAGGCTAGACTAGACTCTCACATGTCCTCTAAGAAGGCTAAAAGGCTATTTTACCCTTCAAACAGTCCACAAGTTCCATTGTTGACCAAACCCAAAAAGTCAACAAAAGTCAACGGTCAACCCTTGACCAGACTCGCCGAGTGCACAAATGTGACTCGGCGAGTTCAGTCGTGAACTCGAGTCCTCTATCCCCCTTCTGACTCACTGAGTCATTCCCCCAATACGGCAAGTCACTCACTATGTGATTCACGGGAAACCCTAACCCTACTCGCCGAGTCTGCCCTTGGACTCGGCGAGTTCATGTCATGCACAAACTCAATTCACCTCCTGAGGTCAGATCTGTTCCTTAGAACCATAGATCTGACCTTCCCAAGCCTGATAATCACGTAAAGCTTGGATCTTGACACTCATGTGACGCCTAGGAGGCTTTACTTGGTGATTTAGCCCCAAAAACAACAACCTGAGCTCATTGCCTCCATAGCTCAACATAAAGCAAGCTGGAATAAGCTCTTTAGACCACTATGGGTCCAGATCCGAAGTCTCAAAGTGAATAGGGGCCATATTCTCACAACTCCTTCCAATAAAAGACATAAAAACTCTACATCTATGGATTCCTTCAACAAAACAGATAAAGGGGCGACATAATACCTCAAAGATGAAGTCTTTTGCTCGAAATCCCCAGATGCACAACCTCCTTGGTCCCCTCCAAGCTGGAATCACCTCCTTCTTGTAAGAATCAATCACAAAGATCAAGAAATGGCTCCTTTCCTCTCACAAACGCTCTAGCTCTTTTAGGGTTTCTCTCTGGGGTTTGGTAGCCGCAAGTGACGGCCCTAAGGGCCTTTAAATAGGTCCCAAACCCAAGAAATTAGGGTTTCATTAAACAGCGTGGACTCGCCGAGTCCACGTATGGACTCGCCGAGTCCAGTCATTAATCCAGTCCAACAATGCGTGGCTCTACTCGGCGAGTCTAAGCGCCTACTCGCCGAGTCCCTCTCCAAAACTCAAAAATAATTAGATAAATACATTACCTAGAAATCCGAATGTTACAATTCTCCCCCACTAGAATCAGACTTCCCCCTCGAAGTCTCTCTCAGCAAATAACTCTGGGTACTGTTCACGCATCTCTAACTCCGGCTCCCAAGTCAGCTCGGACCCCTTCCGATGTTGCCACTGGACCTGAACCAATGACACCTCCTTGTTTCTCAAAACCTTGATCCTCCTATCCCGAATCGCGATCGGCCTCTCAACATAGTTCAGGCTCGCATCCACCTGAATGTCCTCAAGGGGAACCACTGCCGACTCATCGGCGATACACTTCCTCAACTGAGATACGTGGAAGGTATCATGAATGTGACTCAACTCTGCAGGTAGTTCGAAACGATACGCTACTCTGTCCACCCTGGCGATCACCCTGAAAGGACCAATATACCGAGGCCCCAACTTGCCTCTCTTCCTGAATCGGATCACTCCTTTCCAAGGAGATACCTTCAGGAGGACGAAGTCACCAACCTGAAATTCGGGCTCGGACCGTCGTCTATCCGCATAACTCTTCTGACGGCTCTGGGCCGTCAGTAACCTCTGCCTGACCTGCTGAATCTGCTCGGTCGTCTGAAGCACAATCTCCGTACTACCCATCACACGTTGCCCGACCTCACCCCAGCAAATGGGAGTCCGACACCTCCTCCCATACAACAGCTCAAAGGGTGGCATACCGATGCTCGAATGATGGCTGTTGTTGTAGGAAAACTCTGCCAAGGGTAAATATGTGTCCCAACTCCCTCCAAAGTCCAATACACATGCCCGAAGCATGTCCTCGAGCGTCTGAATCGTCCGCTCACTCTGCCCGTCTATCTGTGGGTGGTATGCAGTACTAAAATGCAGCCTCGTACCCAACTCCTCATGAAACTTCTTCCAGAATCTAGAAGTGAAACGCACATCTCGATCTGAGACGATCGAGATCGGCACTCCATGCCGTGATACCACCTCCCTCACGTACAACTCTGCCAACCTCTCAGCGGAAAAGCTCTCACTGATAGCAAGGAAGTGAGTGCTCTTCGTCAACCTGTCCACAATCACCCAAATTGCATCGACGCCCCTAGCAGTCCTCGGCAATTTGGTGATAAAATCCATGGTAATCTGTTCCCATTTCCATTCGGGAACCTCCAACGGCTGCAATTTACCATGCGGTCTCTGGTGCTCGGCCTTAACTCTGCGACAGGTCAAGCACCTCTCTACGAACCATGCAACATCCCTCTTCATACAGGGCCACCAATACTCTCTCTTCAGGTCCAAATACATCTTAGTGGCCCCGGGATGGATCGAAAACCTCGATCTATGCGCCTCCTCCATCAAGATGGTACGCGTTCCACCCACGAACGATACCCAAATCCGACCCTGAAAGGTCATAAGTCCTCGACCATCGGTAACGAACTCCGATACCTGTCCGATAACCCGCTCTCTCTTCCGGTTCTCCGGCCTAATGGCCTCAGCCTGCGCCCCTCGAATGGTGTCCAACACTGGAGTCATCACTGTCAATCTCATACAAACATCTCGTATCGGGGCACTCTCCGCCCTGCGACTCAGGGCATCAGCTACAACATTAGCTTTGCCCGGGTGGTACAGGATCTCGCAATCATAGTCCTTCACCACATCCAACCATCTCCTCTGACGCATGTTCAGGTTGGGCTGATCCATCAAATACTTCAAGCTCTTATGGTCCGTGTATATGGTACACCGAACCCCGTACATGTAGTGACGCCAGATCTTGAGGGCGAACACTACTGCCCCCTGCTCCAGATCGTGGGTGGGATACCTCGCCTCGTGAGGCTTCAGCTGTCTCGATGCGTATGTTATCACATGCCCTCTCTGCATTAGCACCGCTCCCAGCCCCGATATCGATGTGTCACAATACACCACAAAGTCCTCCATTCCCTCCGAAAGGGCTAACACCGGGGCTTCGCACAGTCTCTGGCGAAGTGTCTGGAAGGAGGCCTGCTGCTCTGGGCCCCATGAAAAAGCAACACCCTTCCGGGTCAATCTGGTGAGTGGCACGACGATCTTGGAGAAATCCCTGATAAATCTCCTATAATAGCCGGCCAACCCGAGGAAACTCCTGATCTCGGTGGGGGATCTCGGCACCTCCCAACTCATCACTGCCTCAATCTTGGCCGGATCGACCAAAATCCCATTCTGGTTAACGAGGTGCCCTAGGAACCGGACCTCTCGTAACCAGAAATCACACTTGGAGAATTTGGCATAAAGCCTCTCCGATCTCAAAACTCCAAGTAACTCTCTCAAATGCTCCTCATGCTGCTCTCTGGATCTCGAATACACCAATATGTCATCGATGAACACGATCACCGAACGATCCAACATCGGTCTGCATACTCTGTTCATGAGATCCATGAATGCCGCCGGTGCATTGGTGAGCCCGAAAGGCATCACCACGAACTCGTAATGCCCGTAACGAGTCCTGAATGCTGTCTTCTGGATATCCTCATCTTGTACTCTCATCTGATGATATCCAGACCTCAAGTCGATCTTGGAAAACCAAGACGCTCCCTGCAACTGATCGAATAAATCGTCGATCCTCGGTAAGGGGTAACGGTTTTTGACCGTCAGTTTGTTCAGTTCCCGGTAATCAATGCACATCCGGTGTGAACCATCCTTTTTCTTGACAAAAAGGATCGGCGCTCCCCACGGCGAGCTACTCGGCCGTATAAACCCCTTCCCCAGCAGCTCCTGAAGCAGCGAGGATAACTCCTGCATCTCTGGTGGCGCAAGGCGATAGGGCGCCTTGGCGATAGGCGCTGCCCCCGGAACCAAGTCAATACGGAATTCTACCTGCCTCTCGGGAGGTACACCCGGAAAGTCCTCGGGGAAAACATCCGGGAACTCACGCACTATCGGAACCTCATCGACCGACCTCGGTCTCTCTGCATCTACTCTCGTATCCACCACATAAGCCACAAACCCACTATAGCCCTGCTGTAGACTCTGCCTCGCTCTAGCGGCCGAACAAAATGCTGAGCCAGAACGGGTACCCTCGCCGTACACCGTAAGTACTCCCCCACTGGGGTCTCGTATCATCACCAACTGTCGCTCGCAGTCTATCACAGCCCCAAATCGGCTCAACCAATCCATGCCTACTATGACACATACGTCCCCCATAGCAAGCGGGACCAGATCTATCGGGAACTCGACACCGAAGATCTCGAGTACACATCCTCGAATCACATCAGTAGCATACACTGCTCGCTTGTCGGCTATAGAAACTCGTAGAGGTCGACTCAACGCCTCTCGCTGAACACTGATGTGTCGACTAAACGCTATCGACACAAATGACCGACTCGCACCCGAGTCAAACAACACCAAAGCAGGTACAGAACACACAAGAAATGTACCTATGCATACCTCAAAATAAGCATAATATCACAAACTCAATATAAACCGAGGAAAGAATACATACCACCTACCACATCGGGTGCTGCGCGGACCTCCTCCGCTGTCAACTGGAAGGCTCTCCCGCGAGCCTTCGGCGCCTCGGCCTTCGCCGGCCGACTCTCTGTAGCTCGAACAGCAGGCGCAGATCCCTGCGCTGATCTCTGCAGTAGCTGTGGGCACTCGGCCTTCCGATGGTCGGTCTGGTTGCAATGAAAGCAAACCATGAATCCCTTGGGGCAGTCCCTCGCATAATGCCCCTCCTTCCCACACTTATAACACACCCCAGCTCTGCATGTCCCCTCGTGGCTCTTGCCGCACTTTCCACAAGTGCGGCCCTTCGGACCCCCAGATCTCGAATCAGCGGGCTTTGCCCGCTTGGCTGCCGGCTGAGACTGTGCCGGTCGCCGATCCACCCTCTAAGACTCGGCCTCCTCCCTGGCCTGCGTCTCCAGCTCAATCTCCCTCTTCCGGGCATTTGCCTGGAGCTCAGCAAATGTCCGATAAGTCGAGTTCGACACGAACTCCCGTATATCCCTCCTCAAAACACCCAAGTACCGGCTCATACGTGCCTGCTCAGTAGACACCTGCTCAGGGCAGAACATCGCCCTCTCATGAAACTTCCGGGTAACCACAGTAACCGAATCAGTACCCTGTTTGAGGGTCAAGAACTCCTGAGCCAATCGCTCCCTCTCCACCGGAGGAACATACTCATCTCGAAACATCGTGGTGAACCTCTCCCAGGTCACCGCAGTCAGCTCTGCAGTAGTGAAGTCTGCCGTCACAAACTTCCACCAGTCCTTCGCTCCCAAGCGAAGCTGGTTCAGCGCAAACCGAACCCTCAGATGCTCTGGACACGAGCAGGTATAGAAACAACCCTCAACATCGGTAATCCATCTCATAGCAGCAATCGGATCCTGCGTCCCATCAAACTCTGGTGGCTTCGTGTTGCTGAACTCTCTGTACAGCAACGAGTCACCCCCCTGCGGCCTGGCAGCAGCAACGGCTGCGGTGGCCGCAACAACAGCTGCATCAGTAAGAGCGGCGTACCGCTCATCAAAAGCCTCCATCATCGTGGTCTTGATAGACCCGAACATCTCTGGAATCTCAGCGCGGATGGCAGCAGCCACCTCATCATGAATCATCTGGCGGAGCTCCTCATCGCTCACAACCCCCTCGCTAGTCCCTGGCCGGTGGCGCGTCCCAACCATGATGTCTCTCTGAAATACAACACAAGATATCAGAGATTCGCTCGAGTATACTCGCACTCAATAACTCAACTCTACTTGCTCCTTAGTACCCAATGGATTCTTACTTAGGGTGCACACTGCTCCGGTGTCTTCAGTAGTACGGGCCCTATACTACCGTCCACACCGCATCAGCATTCACTCTAAGTCCTCCTCCTTGGATTCAAGATCACAAGTACACTACATCTCACTGGCATAGGCTACCCTTCGGTAGGCCTCCCAACAGCTCCTCACTGCTACCTATTCGCTCTCAAGCATCATATAGCAGCAAAATCATTCCTAGGCTAAGGCATCACAGATCAGGCCACTCTAGTCCTAATATGATCACCTAGCCTACTCTAGCATGCATAATATCTCATAATATCTCATAACACATAAGGTAAGGGTATTTTGGGAAATCACCGTTCGGGCGCTGGCTGATCGTACACACTGCTTCCTTCTGCCTTTCTCAAAATCTTTTATTCTTTTAGAAAAATTGTTTATTTTATGAAAACTTTCTCATCTCCTCAGTTTGAGTTCGGATTCATCTGAAGATGCACCCGAATCCCTCAAACCAAGGCTCTGATACCAACTTGTAACACCCAAATTTTCAAAACAATTTTTCATTTCAAAACATACTTTCCACCACATAAAAATCACAAAATCATAATAAATCTCTGTATCATCACAAAACATGTCCCAAGATCTCATATAAATAAATCCTCTCTCGTGTGTACGAATCATGCCGGCGCCTTCCCGCGATCCTCACTAGTACCTGAAACACATCACACAACAACTGTAAGCATAAAAGCTTAGTGAGTTCCCCAATATAACACATACAACACATACGCCACTCGAGGCTACAATACGACCCTCCGGTCCGATGTGTCTCAGCGGGACCCTCCAGTCCCGTAGCTCGTTGGACCCTCTGGTCCGGTCATAGCTCGTTGGACCCTTCGGTCCGGTCTGTATCGTTGGACCCTTCGGTCCGGTCTATATCGTTGGACCCTTCGGTCCGGTCTATATCGTTGGACCCTTCGGTCCGGTCTATACAAAACATAGCATACATATAACACAATGCACATAATCTCATACATACACATAGCATACAAGACCCTCTGGTCTACACATAAATACCACTCTAGGTAATGTATAGTGAGAAGACTCACCTCGGATGTCTCGGATAATATCCCGCCCGTGTATATACTGATCTAGCCTCTGCCTATACACATAACATAATCATCTCAATCAATCACGACTCTCTAGGCTAGACTAGACTCTCACATGTCCTCTAAGAAGGCTAAAAGGCTATTTTACCCTTCATACAGTCCACAAGTTCCATTGTTGACCAAACCCAAAAAGTCAAGAAAAGTCAACGGTCAACCCTTGACCAGACTCGCCGAGTGCACAAATGTGACTCGGCGAGTTCAGTCGTGAACTCGAGTCCTCTATCCCTCTTCTGACTCACTGAGTCATTCCCCCAATTCGGCAAGTCACTCACTGTGTGATTCACGGGAAACCCTAACCCTACTCGCCGAGTCTGCCCTTGGAGTCGGCGAGTTCATGTCATGCACAAACTCAATTGACCTCCTGAGGTCAGATCTGTTCCTTAGAACCATAGATCTGACCTTCCCAAGCCTGATAATCACGTAAAGCTTGGATCTTGACACTCATGTGACGCCTAGGAGGCTTTACTTGGTGATTTAACCCCAAAAACAACAACCTGAGCTCATTGCCTCCATAGCTCAACATAAAGCAAGCTGGAATAAGCTCTTTAGACCACTATGGGTCCAGATCCGAAGTCTCAAAGTGAATAGGGGCCATATTCTCACAACTCCTTCCAATAAAAGACATAAAAACTCTACATCTATGGATTCCTTCAACAAAACAGATAAAGGGGCGACATAATACCTCAAAGATGAAGTCTTTTGCTCGAAATCCCCAGATGCACAACCTCCTTGGTCCCCTCCAAGCTGGAATCACCTCCTTCTTGTAAGAATCAATCACAAAGATCAAGAAATGGCTCCTTTCCTCTCATAAACGCTCTAGCTCTTTTAGGGTTTCTCTCTGGGGTTTGGTAGCCGCAAGTGACGGCCCTAAGGGCCTTTAAATAGGTCCCAAACCCAAGAAATTAGGGTTTCATTAAACACCATGGACTCGCTGAGTCCACGTATGGACTCCCCGAGTCCAGTCATTAATCCAGTCCAACAATGCGCGGCTCTACTCGGCGAGTCTAAGCGCCTACTCGCCGAGTCCCTCTCCAAAACTCAAAAATAATTAGATAAATACAGTACCTAGAAATCCAGATGTTACACCTTATTTCAGTGTAATATGCGTTGTGGGTTCATAAAAATCCAATCTTGGACGTTAAGATTAAGACATGCATGAGATTAGGGCTTAATGGGGAAAGATGTTATATGTTTGAAGTGGTTGGTGACCTTTATAGCCATGTAAGGCTTAAAGGTTTCGACTTTATGACTTAAGAGGCAGTAGAGAGCCTAGATCTGTGATATGAGCCCATGATTTAACCTATTCAGACCAAAAATGAAGAAAGGATGAATCTGGGACTTACGTTGGGCGTAATCCCAGAACGCGCCGCGTAGGGGGTCGAGTTCCCAGACTCTGGATGATCGCAGAGTACGCCCCGCGTACAGATCTGGTACGCGCCGTGTACCACCCTTCAGTTGACTTTCGTTGACTTTTAGGGTTTGGTCAAACAATTGGACTTTTGGGACCATTGAGGGGTAAAATGGTCTTTTAGCCTTCTGAGAGGACATAGGAAGGGATTAGTCTAGCCTTGAGAGTCGTTAATGATTTGAAATAATTACTTTATGTGATTAGGCGGGGCTAGGTCGTTGTTTCGAGATTCAGGGATATCGAGCAAGTGAGTTACTAGACATCATACGAGGTGAGTCTTCTCACTATACTTTACCTAGAGTGGTAATATGTGTGACCGGAAGGTCTTGTATGTTATGAGAAGTATGTGGTGTATGTTGTTATTGGATATGTATGTGCTATGTTATGTATGCGTAGTAAGCTATGGACCGGAAGGTCGTTATGATGTGGATCGGAAGGTCATTATAATATGGAACGGAAGGTCAAGATGATATGGACCGGAAGGTCGCTACGGGTAGGGCCGGAAGGTCTACTGGGATTGTGGGACGGAAGTCCCCTGAGACACATTGACCGGAAGGTCTTGTAGAGCTATAGCCTTGAGTGGCGTATGTGCGTATGTGGTATTTTGGGGAACTCACTAAGCATTTATGCTTATAGTGTTTGTGTGATGTGTTTCAGGTACCAGTGAGGATCGCGTTGTCACACCCCCGAACCTGGACGGCGGAAACGTCCGGAGGCGGATGACTTTGTGTACAGTATCATAACAATTGAATACAAATGAAGCATAGCAACCAAACATCATACATTAGAAATACACACTTACATAGTTTACATATTGAACTTGTTCATTAGTTACACAAAAGTAAGAAAGTAAAATTTCTTGAAGTTGCACCACTTGATCTCCTAGTCGAACTTACTACCTGTTACTGGATCCCTGAGAATACAAGTCGTTTTGAAAAGCGTCAACTAAAAAGTTGGTGAGTTCATAAGCAGTTTTGTATAAAAATGGTTTTTGTACTTGTTTAGAATCGTTTTCAAAGTGCTTTTAAAAATATCCGATACTTTCTAAAAAGAAATGGTTTGAAATATTTGTGTTTGATCTTATATTAATGCATGTGTGTTAATGTTTACGAAAATAGAAAGAGAATGATTTCCAGACAACCCGATGTTGTCTGCGATAGCTGATGCTGGAATCTCAACCCCGGTGGTTGAGTACCGGTGCTTATAAATTGTCGTTTTATCAAAAAGAAGGTTTCTCGTTTTATCCCAAAAAGAAAATAGAATGATTTCCTGTTTTATCCCAAAAAGAAAATAGAATGGTTTCCTGTTTTATCCCAAAAAGAAAATAGAATGGTTTCCTGTTTTATCTCAAAAAGAAAATAGAATGGTTTCCTGTTTTATCCCAAAAAGAAAATAGAATGGTTTCCTGTTTTATCCCAAAAAGAAATTAGAATGGTTTCCCGTAAATCTTATAACGTTAATTCCTCTAAGTGAGTCGTTATAACCATACTAATTAATGACAATTTCGCCTGTCTTTGCGTCTTTGGGACGCCGACGGAATAGGATAAGGTTTTTGTCACCCTAGACTGGCCTAGTCTAACTGTAGCGAATAGCTTAGGTGTGGGGTGTCACCCCCGTATAGATCTATACACAAACTCCCGCTTTCCCTCCAGGAAACTCTGGTTATAACTACAGGCTACGATTGTACACTCAAAGGTGCCAACCGACAAGTCTCACTAGATCCTTAATCGAAAATTTACACGGAAAAGAAAGAAGAACACATATAAAACTCATTCCCAGGCCCAATAAACATGTAAGTGGACCACTAAGGCCCACTATACGTATCTATTATTTCCAGGCACAAAAGGAATATGAATGTGTACTATGAGCCCAATATACATGTAAAAGGACACTAAGGCCCACTAAACATGTATATTATTTCCAGGCCCAATAAGGATAAGAATATCGTTTTTAACCCGTTTTTTATTGTTTTGTTTATTTTAGCTGATTATTTACAAAATCGATATAAAAAACCCACTTTTTGTAAAAATGACGTTCTTGGCCCAATAAGCCACAAAGTTTTCAATTAAGGCCCGATTATAGTAAAAATAACACTTTAGCCCCCATTTTGTTCAAAACTTGTTTTTTTGACTAGTTTGTGGTAAAAATAACATTTTAAACCCATTTTTGTCAAAAATATCATTTTTGGCTTGATTTTTGTGAAATACACATTTGTCTGGTTTTTGGCTTTTCTGACCTAGTTGTTGGAAAATTTGTAGAAAAATCATCGTAAGTCGAAATTTGGATCCGTAAATTCTGGAAGTTTGGAAATTTTGTCTACTTTGTTCACAATTTTTCTCATAATTTTTATTGGACTCTAACAAGTGTGAGATTGCTCACCTTCACAGGTTGGTCCGAAATTATTTCAAATCTGATAGGCAGTTTTGTAAAATTCGCCAAAAATAATAGGAAAATCGTATGAAAACGTGAGAGTAGTCATTTTAAAGGTAATAACCTGAACTTTTTGCATGTAAAATAGTTTTGAAAAATATTACCATTAAGGAGGTCAAAACAGTTCGATATTGGACTAAAACTTTTCTGTCAAGGGCTGATTTTTGAGTTTAAGTTATCTAAGTTTGTTCACAACACTTGTTTTTGCTATTTTAAGTGGATAAATCCCAGATCTACAAGTTTACAAGTATTATATGTGAGGACACATACTTTTCTCAAGGTTTATATGAAGATCCAAGTGATAAACTTCATTTTCAAGTAAAGATCTAAAAGTTAAAACACATAAACATGCATATATACATAGATCTAACACAAAAGCACTTGTATTCTCCCCCAAAAACATTATAAAATCGAAAACAAGGGGGTATGAAGCTCACCTTTGGGGTTTTTGAGATGTGGATGAAGAAGAAGATGGAACTTTGAACCTAGCTTGAGTTCTTGGTGAGATTCTTGAAAATGGTGGTGTTTCTAAGAGTTTAACACACAACAAAAGTGTGTAAACAAGGAGTTGTTGTCATAAAATGTTTATCTTACAAGGATTACAAGAAATTCTTACCAAATTTTATGATCCTTTGAAGAAGGCTTCCTTGAAGAACACTCACACACACACGAATTCTTAGAGAAAGAAGATGAGAAACCTCTTGAGTGTTTGAGAGGAAAATGGGTTGAAAATGAAGTTGGAAATGAGGGTGTGAAAAGGGAGATAGGCCGAGAGGTGAAGAGAGGAGGGAAGAAAGAGAGATGGACTCTTGAAAAATTAATTGGAAAGGTCTTGATGTATGGTGGTTAAAAAACTTGGAAGTACGTTGTGTAATAATGTGGTGGCAAGCCCTTTGTCCACCACCTTTTCCTTCTTCTTTTTTTGTTTAAGGAGAGGGCCCAATATAATTTTTGACCCATTATGGCCCAAAGGAAATCTTCGGCCCAATGAGATTTTATGAGAGGGCTTTTGGCCCAAAATAGCCTAAGAATAAATTTCATGGCCCAAAACAAGATTAAATAAAAGTTTTCGGCCCATTAGGGCCCAATAAGAATGTCTTATGACCCAAAAGAACTAAGTTGAGGGCTTATTGGATCGAGTTTTGGGCTTATACAAGGAGATTATATTGTTTTAGGAACTCACATCTTGACCTAATTTTTCCAATTGTGACACGCGGGAAGGCGCCGGCATGATCTGTACACACCGATGGGATTTATGTATTAGAGATCTTGGGATTTGTTTTATTATGATGATATGTGATACAATGGATTTTTATGATATCTTATGAATGGAATTATGTTTTAAAAAAATGAAAAATTGTTTTGAAAATTACGTTGTTACATTTACGGCCATGGGTTTACGGCCATGGAGTTTACGGCCGTAAACTCATGGTAAAAGGTGCACAAGAGGGTGTTTGAATGCTTGGGAAGCTTGCGGGACTATTGCTCTACAAGAGGATGAGCAAGACCAACTTTCTAGGAGGTGTTGAGGTGTTTACGGCCACACCAAAAGTGTATGGCCGTAAACTCTCCAAATGGTGTCATTTTGGGTTATAAACGCAAGGAGTTTCAAAGGCTCAAGTGTCCCAAAGGTTAGCTAGTTTCTAGAAGTGTTTAAGGTTCAAGACTTGGCCATAATTAAGGTTTACGGCCAAGGGAGATGCTCCTGGCCGTAAACTCTCATTGATGATGAGATTGGTGATGTTTCAAGGCTAGGATCTAGTGTTTAACATGGCTAACTAGAAGATAGATGGAATACTCACACTTTTGAGGCCCTTAGATGAGTTTGCTGCCACCAAGAACAAGTGTGTGTTCTTGGTGTTCTTGGTGAAAGATGAAGATCTAGCAAAAAGTCGATTTCCATGGATGAAATCAAAGGGTGATTCATGAGTAAGAAGGATAACAACAACTAGAGGGAAGAATCACTTACTTTTTGGAAGATCGGGAATGAAAATCTCGATGATACTTGAGAGAGAAATCAAGTGTTCTTGAGTTGAAAGTGTGAGAATGAAGGAAAAGTGAAGGAATGGAGACTTTAAGGGGGAGTTTACGGCCAGCCTTGAGTTTACGGCCGTAAACTCATGTGTTATGGCCGTGAACTCCTTTTTGGTGGTGCTAAGTCTTGAATGTTGCACAGTGTCTCTAGCAGGTACATTCTAACACTTATTCCTCAAGTGTACTAGGCTTAAAACCCAATAGAATGACCCTTAACTAGGCTAGAAGGCAAAAATATTTTGGGTTGTCACACATCCCGAGCTCTTCCCTCCGCTACCGGAAGTACCTGAAACCAAAACTGCAAACCGTAAGCACGAAGCTTAGTGAGTTCCCCAACCTACCACATACCACATACGCATAACCACATATTGGGCCCCCGCCCGCTGCATCGGGCCTTACCCGACATCGGAATCGCTCCGGCATCAGGTCCCGCCCGACATCAGGCCCCGCCTGGCATCGATCCCCGCTCGGTGTACAAATCTGTCTCTCTTAGGCCCTGCCTTTCTCTGGACCTCGCCCGCTATACACATACAATCATATAAACATGCTAACAAATAAGCAAACATACTCTACTATATTCATATCCTAAGGACTCGCCTAACTTGGGCCTCGACCATGTCCTGCTACTATTAGTCATGGAACCCCATCCACACTCCTGCTGATAGTAAGATACGGGCCCCTGCCCACACTCACTTCTCTCCTATCTCGGGCCCCGCCCCTACTCTGCTACTAATGAGATACGGAACCTCGTCCATACTCAGCTAGTGATGAGATGCGGGACCTCGCCCATACTCACCTCCCTACCAGGCACATACAAGTATCGCATAGAGAACAAGTATAACTAACATACTAACATTCTTCGGGCTTTCCCCGGCATCGGACCTTGGTCCGGAATAACATACATATAAACTTTCCTCGGGCCTCACTCGGCATCGGACCGTGGTCCGGAAACATACTATCATACAATGCCTAGGGCTAACCCTAGGGTCTTCCTACCATACGTAAACTAAATGGGTCGGCATTGTGGCCGTAGACCCATGCACACAGTGAAGAGACTCACCTCGCACTGCTGAAACCCTGTTGATACTCCTCCGGCTACTATTTGGCAATTCCCCGAACTGCTACTCCTTCGGCTCTCCGAGCTATCAATACCAAAATATCACTTAGTCCAAAACAATAATCCTCCTTAGGGTAAAATGACCATTTTACCCCTAGTCCAAATTGGTCCATAACTAAGGCCCAAACCATAACATATAAAGGCCCAACACTAGGTAGGCTTCCCAAGCCCACTAGTGGCCCACTAATGGCCTAATTTGCTAAATTAGACCCAATCCCTCTAATGGGCCTTACCCTACGCCCAAATATCTTCTTGACCCAACATTATCTGACTTCTGATGGCCCACTAAGGCCCAAAGAACCAAAATCCCTTGTATGGCCCAAACCGAGGCCCAATAATGCAAATCCCGAACTGATAGAGTACGCGGGGCGTACATTCACGTACAGGCTAGAAGGTGCGTACGCTGGGCGTACCTGCACGTACGCTCAGCGTAAATCCCCTGCTAAGTCCTTTTCCCATTAAGGGCTTAATACTCCTCTTCAGAAGCTATAATCACAGATCCTGATCCTTTTCCACGTCTTAATCCATAAAGTCACTGACTTGGTGACTTTACTTGGCCCAAACAAGCCCAAACACCAAAAATAATGTATTATTTCCATGAAGATGGTCTTATCTCTTCCATGAATCCATTAAGATCATCAAGGTATCAACTTTCTGACCTAGAGAATCATTTAGCACCAAGGGTGGCAACTGTTGGTGATAAATCCGAGATGACGAATGCGGAATATCAAGAACAATCAAAAATCAATCACCATCATATGCAAGTAATCTGATAAAGGTTTTTCATATATTGATTATGAGATGAACGTACAGAGAAAAACCCTAATTTGGTCAAAAGGTTACACCAAAAGTAAACCTAATGATTATTTATAGGGAACAATAAATATAGCCATAAATATAAAATCTATGCCTAATATAAAACCAATGCCTTAGAAGAGCTCGATTAAGAACTTCTACTATAAAGGCACCGTAGGAAATCATAAAATGATTAACCCTAAAAAGACTTCCCTAAATAAACAAATATGCCATATCAGTTTCAATATCTCAAATACTCAACAATCTCCCCCTAGATGTTGAAACTGATGAAGATCACGATTTCCGATCTTCTTGGCATTTCTCCCCCTAAATTGTGATACTCATCAGCACATGGGGTCTTCAAAGCGAGAGAAATAAAAATAATCTTCTAAATACGAACTCCCCCTTGAATAATCATCACTCCCCCTTGAATCTTCAACAAATGTCATGGAGAGAATCCGGAAAGTTAAGAAGAATCACCAACAATCTTCAAAACCCGTCAGATATGATGAAATAAATCCCTTTAGAAAAAACTCAATCTTCAAAAATTAAAACCGAAAAAATAACAAAAATTAATTTTGTATTTTTCGATTTTTAGTTTTAGACAAAAGAATAGAAAAAGAAGCAATTTATTTAGAAGGGTTTGAAAAGAATAAGACCAAAGAAAAGGATAAGAAATGAAAATATTTTGGTAAGAAGGGGGTAAAAATGGTAAAAACCCAAGAAATTGAAAGAATTGAGAATTTATGGTTAAAACCGCCAAGCTGAGCAAACTTTAGGGACTGGAATTGAAACATTCATCATCTTCCTCGTTCAATCAGCGAACGACGTATCTTTGACTTCTGAAAGTCAAAATTCTTAAAACAAAATTCCGATATGAAATGCCCATTACCCCATCGAGATTTGATTTTACGAGCAATTTCGACTTCAATTTCGTTTGTAAATTCCGATTACAGACGCCAAAACAAAGGACTCCCGATTCCCGACGATTTTGATTCCAACAAAAATTCCGATCAAAGCTTCTTCTGTAAATGCGAATGGATGATGGGAATGTTTTTGACTATCAGTGATGGAATTCTGAATCTGATTTGAACATTCGATCGAGATTGTTGTGATCAACTTCCGATTATGAACCTGTGAATGCCGATACTGAGTCGAGCATCCCAAATCAACACTTAAATCTGAATCCTTTTAAATCAGTTTTAGAATTGTATGTATAAGAACGCTATGAATCGGTATTTCAAACATTTATGCGAATACTAGACCTGTTCATATCAGAATGCAACAACGAGTTCCGATTTTGGACTCAAAATCACAAACATACGTTTCCAGTTGATGTCGATGCGATTTCAATTCCGACTCCAAATTGATGAACCGAAAGCGAATCTAATTCAATTGGTCAGGACCGAAAGCCAATCAAAGACCGAAAGCTAATTAAGGACCGAAAGCTTATCAAGGACCGAAAGCAGGTTTACTTCAAATCCAAATAAAGGTTCGCTTCAATTTCATACCCAAAGCGAAATAAACCGAACGTTCGCCTATGAACAGTAGATTCGGGTTCGGTTCTTGTGGGTTCGGTTCTTGTGGGTTCGGTTCTTAACTGAGACTTTCGCTTCTTGACTTGAGTTTCGCTTCTGGTTGTGAGATGTTCGCGTCTTGGTTGTCTTCGCTTCATAGGGACGAGCAAAAGAAACTAACTTTTGTTTCTTGATCTTTCGTCTCTTGACTTTCGCTTCAAAGAACGAACACAGGAATGAGAGGCAACTAGATGGCTAAAATCCCGAAAACATCCCGTGTATTTTAATAAATGACAGAAGCCTCTTTTTTTTTCTCGATCGTTACAGTGAATGCAAAGTAAGTATTTCACATTTCATCACATTTACGGAATTGGCCCCTAGAGAATCAATGAAGAATCAAATGCAGCCCAATGTACGGATCAAACTTCATCTTTAATTGTAATTCCGAATTTAACCTTTTATTTATCCAAAGTTCCAAAAGTAGCCCCTGTCAAAAGTACATATGACAGCTTGCACCCACTGTTTACTGCAATATGTCAGAATATTACCCCTTTTTTCAGAAAAAGTCCCTTTTAACCCCATCTTTTCAACTTTTTCAACTTTTGTTATTCCAACACAAAAAAACAATAAATTTGATTTCTTCAACACAAAATCATATCTTTGAACCAAATCCACCAGATTTCACTAAGATTTTGTCCCCATTTTCGTTTTTTTTTTTTAGGGACAAAACTTTTATGGGACTTTTGGTACCCATTTAAGGTTCAACTTTGAAGTTGGTTTCTTGCATACCCACTTATTTGAAGAAAATCTATCATCCTCTGAAAATAATACCGGCTTCTTAGTTGGCAAATAAAAATTTCCAAAAAATTCATTAAACCAACCAAATTCTCTTTTCTTTTCCTTCCAAGTTCTAACATTTTTAACTGAAGAAAAATGAGAATCAGAGATTCTTTGAGCATTCTTGAAATCAACTTTCTCAACCTTTTCACAAACATTGGGCACTTGTACCTTGGGCATCCAAACTTTCTTCATTTTACTCTTGTTCTTTCTCTTCTTCCTACTTTTCTTATTTCTAGGCTTCAGAAATAAATTTCGGATCTGAACATCTTTTTCTTCTTTCTGAATCTGAACATTTGAAGACTTTTGAACACAATCCTTAGGAGTTTGATAAATTTGAACATCTTGAATTATTGGCTTTCTGTAGGGAGCCAATTCTTCAAAGACATCATCAGAACACAATAAATCATCTGTTGTTGTTCCAATAGAACAAAATGTCTTTACTTTCATAATTTCCAAAGATTTGCTTTGAGATTCATCTTCAAAACAACTAAATTCGGATTGTGAAGCTTCTGAAAAACTTGAAACACTTGACTCCCCCTCAACAAGAACATCTGGAGTCACTTTTTCTTCAGAAACTTGAAGAACAACATGAACTTCTTCCTTTTCTTTTTCAACCCTTTTTATCTTCAACATCTGTTTATGTTCCCGATTTAAATGTTCATATATAATATGAAATTGTTCTACTATTCACTCATCCTCTCTTAACTCATGGTGATTAACATATGAGTATCTAGATATTTTCTTATCAACAAGAAGATTATACAACTCAGGAATATCATTCAACATAGATCGACCACAGATTTGAAACATGGTCACTTTGTTAACACCATAGATTGGTTTAGTAACCTTTAATCCAAGTTCT
This sequence comes from Lactuca virosa, assembly GCF_052849685.1. Lineage (NCBI taxonomy): Eukaryota > Viridiplantae > Streptophyta > Magnoliopsida > Asterales > Asteraceae > Lactuca > Lactuca virosa. Next base: position 286,732,279 of record NC_136432.1, on the reverse strand, counting down.
AAAATGGAGTTAAACAATAAATTTGTTTTATCCATTAGATCTTCAACAAATGATAGAACTTGAAGAGAGAGAAAGTAGATCTGATAAGATTCTAGAGAGAGAAAAACGGATCTGAAAGGGTTTTTAGTGAGAGAAAATAGATCTGAGATGGATTTTAGAAAGAAAAAGTGGATCTGAACACGAAAATTCAAGTAAACACGAAAATTTTCTTCTAAATTTCTTCCAGAACTCGATTCAAGAACAAATCAGATGAAATATTGAGTAGAATACAACATATCTGAACAAGATTTTTCAACAAAAACGAGATATTAGACTTTTTCTTTTCAGAAAACTTACAAAACTTGAAGAACAAGGTGAGATTCATGATAAAATATCGCCATAAACAAGATCGATTCTTGCAAAAATCGTTGAGATCTACAAGAACCCGCTCTGATACCACTTGTTGGTGATAAATCTGATATGATGAATGCGTAATATCAAGAACAATCAAGAATCAATCACCATCATATGTGTAACGCCCGTAGATCCGGGCTAGTCAATTTAGAGACAATGAGCATCAAAAATGAGTTTTTGATGGAAGATTATTTAGAAGGAGTAATCTTAACCAAGCGGTAGTATATGTTCCAAGGGTTCCGTACATATAAAGAACGCCGAAATCCGAGTTATAACGAATAAGTTATGGCCCGTCGAAGTTTCACGGCAAAACCGGCACAGCACCGGGAGACGTAAATAGTGAATTTACGATAGAGGACTTTTTAGCCTTAGTAATCTAAACAAAAGTTGTAGTATATGTTAAACCGAGAACAAACAAAAAAAGAACGCCCAAATCTGACTTCGTAAGAGGAAGTTATGATTTTTCTAAGATTTGGCATAGCAGTGCACGACCCGAAACTCGAATTTTAGTTTGAGCGGTTTTTGGCTTACGCAACCTAAATGAGAGTTGAAGATCTCATTAATAAGAACTCAATGGTAAAAAGATAGACGAAAACGGAGTTCGTATGAAGGAGTTACGAATTCTTCGTGGTCATTTAACAGTCTAATCTCCTCCTACTATTAAATTTAAAATTGGTCGAGAATTAGCCGACGGAGTCTAAATGAAAGTTGTAGATCTTGTTTTTACCTACGCGTGGAAAAAAAGAACGTCGAAAACGGAGCTCGTATACGAAAGTTACGGGGTTTAGAAGTCGGCAGGGTGCTGCTGCAAAAGGAGTGACGTGGTTGAATATGGGCCAAGGCTTTCTCCCCAAGAAAAGCCATCAGGTGATGACACGTGGCACCGACTCGGAGAGTCCATCAGGATTTCACCCTATAAATAGAAGTGTCGGGTCATGTCATTTCCTCACACCTTCAAACCCTTCTTTCTCTCTCTAGAACCTCTCTCTAAGCCTCCCTAACCCCCCAAAGCCTAGGGTAACTCCCTAGAACGAGGCGGAAGCCCCGGAGCGCCTGACGGATCCGAAAAGGAGAGCCCTCGGCTCAGAAACTCTGCTCCGGCAGAGCCCGGTTTTCGAGAAAACCCGCTGTAAGTGAGCTACGACTACCCTATCTTTAGTATAGCTTATGTTTTAATATAGTAACATTATTAGGACCTTAAAATAATTATTTGGGCTATTATTATGATTTATATAAGAGTGTTGCTTAACGCTTATGTAATAGTAATAAAAGCTAGACTATTAATTAGTCGCAGTTAACGTTAGACTAAACCCTAGTGGTATTGATACTAGGTTTTGTCAAGGGAAAATTGTTTTGAGATAACGAAGTGCTGTTCGAGTACCGAGTCATCACCTTATCAGGTGAGTGCATAGTTACTTTCATCTTACACATAGATATGAAGTATTTTATATAAATTACGTGCTATGTGTGCATATTATCTGAATACTTGTTGTCTATGTTGGATGAATGATTTTATACATGTTTTAAATGATTCAAACTGTATATTTATTTTATATCTACAAATATGTTGGGATAAAACATGGGTAGATGAAATAGTTGGTGTGTGATGAAATAAAATGATGAGAGATAGGTGATGATAGGAAGGTGATGATAATTAGGTGAGGATAGATAGGTGATGATGAATCGGTGATGTAGGATGAAAGATACCATAACCTTGTCCGACAATGTGGAGATGTAGTCATCTACCAGAGTATAGATGGCGACCACGGACTATTCTAGACAACCCCGTGGAAACACCAGCAGGCTCATAACCTGTAGGTGATGAATTACGAGTTCAGGCGATGTTGTAACTACGTATTCATGTGATGATACTCTAACCCTTACTATAAATTACGAGTTCAGGTGATGTTGTAACTACGTATTCATGTGATGATACTCCAACCCTTACTAAGCGCGTATTGAGGGGGTAATCCACGAATCATTATTGTCTATGCGTTGTAGGCAATGATCCTTAGGAAAAGTCCTTAGGAACGAACATATAAGGAAATGTGATGTAAAAAGATGAGAGGTAAATACGATATAGGAGATGACCCTTAAGATAATTCTCTAGGGAATATTAAATGAAGAAAATGGAGATGGGCAATCGGGTTAATTGTTTGACATGTATTATGTGAAGAAACAAATTAACTATATTATTGTGGGTTGAAAACCCTATGTACTCACCAGGTTTCCTAACCTGACCCACTCAAGCTTATTTGTATCACAGGTGTCGATACGAAGCCACTTTACACTGAGAGATTTAAAAGAGATGTAGATCACTAGAGTAAACGAATGTAAGTTCTGTTTATGCTTATGTTTCTGTATTGACAATGACATCCCAAGGTTTTAAAAGGAATAAAAATACATTTCTTCGGAAATGCTTTGATAACACATTTATCATGTTTTTCTGGGAACAAATTCCGCAACATTTTTATTAAAAAAAGTACTCTGGTTTTTATAAAGCATAAACAAAAATCGGTCTTTTCTGGCCGTGAAAATGGGGATGTCACAATATGCAAGTAATCTGATAAAGGTTTTTCATATATTGATTATGAGATGAACGTACAGAGAAAAACCCTAATCTGGTCAAAAGCTTACACCAAAAGTAAACCTAATGATTATTTATAGGGAACAATAAATATATGCCATAAATATAAAATCTATGTCTAATATAAAACCAATGCCTTAGAAGAGCTCGATTAAGAACTTCTACTATAAAGGCATCGTAGGAAATCATAAAATGATTAACCCTAAAAATACTTCCCTAAATAACCAAATATGTCATATCAGTTTCAATATCTCAAATACTCAACAACAACCCTTGTCCTGGAAATCGGATTTGGGCTATAAAGCTTCCACCTTTTGGACCAAAATTACTTCAACACTAAACCTCACTAGATCTAAGCACCCTTAAGTAAAGTTATGAACTTTATACCTCCAAAGAGTTCCAAATGATGATGTTATTCCAGATCTATGGGCTCTAATTTCCCAAGTTCTTCCTTGCCAACTTCTTCTTTTCTTCTTCCAAGCTTACGCCACCAAAATGAGCTTTTTGAGTCAAAATCACCCAATGATGAAGAGATGAGGCGTTCTAGGGTTTCTCTGAGGTCGGGGAGGCTAATAAGGAGGCTAGGGTTTGAGCCATTATGTTCTTTATATAGTGGTTGGCCCTAAAATTAGGGTTTCTGGGCACTGGTCGTACGCTGGATGTACTTCGTGTACGCGGGGCGTACGCCTAAGGCACCCGCGACCATTTCCCTTTATACGCTGGGCGTAACCCAGATTACGCTGGGCGTACCCACGCGCCTTCCACTTTGCATGCATGGTCCTTCCTTGCCAACTTTTTTCATTAGAGACCATTAATGCTAATAACTTCCAAGTGTCATATCTTCCTTATCTGAGGTTCGTTTCCAACGAAATTTATATCCACGAAAAGGTGGCGGGAAGCCCTGCGCTTCAAGCCACACCCCCAAGCCTAAAAACCTTCCGAATAAAACTCAAGACCCATAAAAGACCAAAACGCCCCTAGCCTAGGCCTCTGAAATCCATCAACAAACATTTTCAGAACAGGGTGTTACAATATTATTTTTGAAATTTGCTATTACACAGATCAATTTTATAAGACAAAACTGCAAGATTAGTCCTTATGGTATTCAAAAAACTTTGGATAGGGTCGAAAAAGTTTTCAACTTGCATGGAAGGTCCAAAATCAAGATTTTTATGAGTTTTTGGTCCTTGATACACTTGAAAAGTCGATTTTACCATTTTCATTTCTTTTTTCTATTTTCTTTATTTATTTTGGTATTTAAATAATTAAAAATAAAAAATAAAAACTACAATCTAACCCTACATACACACACCTACAACTCTAAACATAAACACACCTACAACTCCAAATACACACACACACACACGAAACTCGAACACATACCAACATCAAACCCATCACAAAAAATCAGAATAAAAATGAAGCATAAACATTGATTACCATAAAAAAAAAAATAGCTCCAGTCTTTCAAAATTAATATCGATGCTCCATCAAAACTTCATCTCAAATTAGAAACAAAATTATTCAACATACTAATTTAATAAAAAAGAACGTTTAACATATTTAACCCATAACAATCCAACACAAATATCATCCGAACACGGAATCAACTGAAATCTGGAAAAATACCCAAGAACACTTCAATGGAGAAAATCTTAAAAACTGGAACAAACCATAAAAATCCCAAAATCAAAAACTACTTCCCTGAAAATACGTCAGAGTTTCAAGATTTCTTAAAAGTATTTTGTCATAAGCTTCATTCTGATTACTTAGAAGAAGAAAACGACGAACCTGTAGGCTAAGAACTCTTAAACATATTTGATTTCAAACTTCAACCTTAAGAAAATCAGATTAAAACGATTTACAAGAGTTGTGGTGCTGGTTTCGATCGTATTATCATCTAGGGTTTGGGAAATCGGGTCTGTTCTTTGTACTCTAGCCTGGGGGGATGGAATTGATCTTGAAATTGGGAAGGTAAGATGAGCAGGAGAAAGATGAGTTGTTGCAGATTAATTGGGAACTGAGGATGAACAAGGTGCGAGTCGATGTTCTTATTTCATCATGTGCGTGAGTGTGTGAGTGTCACACCCCCAAACCAAGGATGGCAAAAACGTCCGGGGGTGGAGGACTTCATGTATAGTATCACAACAACGAGTATAATAGTGCCCAAAGTAAATACAACCATCATAAATATAATTGAAAAAGTTATACAATAGTATGTGTTTACATGTTTCCAATCAATTACACTTATGATGACAAAAATGAAATGTTTGACGATTTAACGTCCCATCCTCAAAAGCGGTTGATTTCCTGTTTCACTGAATTCCTGAGAATACAAGTAGTTTGAAAAAGCGTCAACAATTAAGTTGGCGAGTTCATAAGAGTTTTATTTGAGAAAGAAGCCGTTTTCCTTGTAAAAAGCGATATAGTATGATTTCAGAAAATTCAATATTTTCTTTATTAAACGCGAAATGAATTCTCCTATGTTATGCAATAATGTACCCTAGAAAGACCTGTAGATTCCTTCTATAATCACCCAGTGTATATAAGTTATATAAAATTTAAGTTAAATAAACTGTCAAATATAATGGGTCTGCCCTGGATCCACAACCAAACAAGGAACAGGAAGTAAGGCGGGCCCACCAATTCTAGGTCGATTGCGACTAGATTCTTATATAACTCTAGCATATACACTTAGCAATTATAGCTGAAGTCTAACAATTCTAGATGAAATGTAGTTTTGATAGAAATATGTTTCCAAAGAAAATCCAATATTTTCCTTATAAAAAGTCATGTAGTCTTAAACGTCAAGACAGAGAATATGTGTGTGTTTTGTACTTATAATGTTCATAATGGTAATGTGTTTCCAAAGAAAATCCAATATTTTCCTTATAAAAAGTCATGTAGTCTTAAACGTCAAGACCGAGAATATACAAGTATTTTTCCATACTTAAAGTAATACATGGAAGTTTAAATCGGCATAAACTCGTTTAATTTAGAAGTAAATCCCCTTTTCAAAGTAGAATTTTTCCTGTAAACTTGAAAGATTGTTAACTCCCTATGTGAGTCGCTATAACCATACTACGACAGAATAACCTGCTGCGACGTTCTTCAGGCGTCGGAAACGAAATGACATTTGTCACCCCCGATCGGCCGATCGGACTTATGCAAGCAGCATGGGTGTGGGTTGTCAATCCCAATATAGATCTATACACAATTATCACGCTCTCCCTACAAGAGACTCTGGTTATAACTAATTCAGGATTTTCTGTGGTACTCAAGAGTACCCCGAAGGAGAATGTCTCACAACTTACGTTAACTAGTTTACATATAGTTTTGAGTATAAAACCTCTTCCGTGGAGGAAGTGAAATCACCTTTTATGAAAATACATTTGTGATATAAATTCATAAACTATTACTATTACAGTTTATCAATTTGTATATGAAAAACCCATTTGTTTTGAGAGTAAAACTTTTTCCATGTAGTATGCTTTTATCGAAAATTCATAAACTATACTTAATGTAGTTTATTATATGTGTTCGAAATGAATGGAGGAAAAACCTTAACATGAATGACTAATTTCTGTTTATGATGATAAACTAACAAGAATGCATCCAAACATTGAGAAACTTATTGTTATGCACTTTGCTCAACATACTACAAAGTGTTGTTAATATGGTAAACTATGCAACTAGTTTTTATCCTTTCTGCACTGTTTTGAAATTATCATCGAAAAATCATACGAAGTCGAAAACTAACTCCGTAAACTCTGAAAGTTTAGAAAATGTGTCTAGTTTATTCATAATTTTTATTATGATTTTTAGAAGTCTCTATCTTATGTGAAAGTGTTCATAATCACAGACTGGTCAGAATTCGTTTATGAAATGATAGGAAGTTTTGTAAAAATCACCATAAATCGTAGAAAAATCATATGGAGATGTGCAAATAGTCATTTTAAAGGTATAAACCTGAACTACTTGCATATTAAACAGTTTTGAAAGATATTAAGTTTAAGTTGGGTAAAACAGTTCGTGAACAGGTCACAACTTTTCTATTGTAAGCTGTCAAGTTGAGTTTTGAATATGTTTTGGTATTTAACTAGTATTCCCCCCCTGAAAACTGAAGAAAACTAGAAAATGTAGGGGTATGAACTCACCTTGAGTGATTCCTTGAAGGATGGAAGGTTGAAGATGATGAGTTTCAAGTCTAGATCACTTGATGAACATACGAAGTTTTGGATGATCCTAAGAACGATTTTTGGTGTGAAGATATGAGTCGTTGATCCAAGAGTGTTATAAAAACATGTAATAACACTTGAGTTAGAAGGAAATACTTACCAATAAGTGAATAAATGACTCAAGAATACATCAAAAGTGTGGCTGAAAGTTGAGAGAAAAGAGGCCCTCTTGATGGTTTAAGAAGTGTATAATGTTTGATGGTGAAGCAAATGATCAAGGAAATCCCAGGCATTTCCTTATATGGAGGGTTGCTGGAGCAAGTGGCTAGGGTGAAGGGATGTTTGCCTTAGTTTGTGTGATGTGGATAAGGTTGGACCAATGAGAAAGTGACACATAGGAGGCAAGTGGGCACACTTGACCCACTTGTGGTGTAGGATACTCTTCTTAATGTAAAATAATGATTTTTAATTAATAAATCCTTGAAAAATAATTAAAATAATAGTTCTGGGGGTTAAAAATGATAAAACTATGAATTTGGTGAAAAAATCCCGTCAAAACGTCAAAAAGGGGCTTAGGAAGCGAAAGTGGTCGAAAACCGGACAATAGGGACCGAACCTGCGAGGTTCGGCTCTTAGGAGTGTGGGAACCGAGAGTAGGAAGGGAAAACCGAAGGTCCGAAGTGGGGATGCGAGGGTCTCGGATGGGGGGGCCGAAGTTCGGTCCTCGCTGCTGGCTTCGGTCCGAGATGCTTCTGACACTTTCGGTTCTGACACTTTCGGCTCCTAAGAGGGGTTTCGGTTCCTAAGAGGGGTTTCGGGTTTCGGTTCCTAAGAGGGGTTTCGGCTCTATATAGCTGTTTTTCGAGAAATCTTTCCGTTTTGCGTGATTTTTGACCAAGTTAAGGGTCGGGATGACCCGGATGACCATAAAAAGTTTGAGAGAGATTTTGGGAGAGATTTCACATACTTGGAGAGATTTAGGAGAGATTTCACATACTTGGAGAGATTTCACATTCTTGGAGAGATTTGGGAGAGATTTCACATACTTGGAGATATTTCACATACTTGGAGAGATTTGGGAGAGATTTCACATACTTTGAGAGGTTTCACATACTTGGAGAGATTTGGGAGAGATTTCACATACTTGGAGAGATTTGGGAGGGATTTCACATACTTGGAGAGATTTGGGAGGGATTTTACATACTTGGAGAGATTTGGGAGGGATTTCACATACTTGGAGAGATTTGGGAGAGATTTCACATACTTGGAGAGATTTGGGAGAAATTTAACTAAGCCATTATTATCGTATAATTTCGTAATGCAAGGTTCGTGAACCCCGTTATGCTTCGTTAATGATCGTTTTAAGTCCCCGAAAGGGTCCTTAGTCGTGTTTTGATGCGTTTAACTCCCTTTTTAGGGTTTTTACATTGTTAACACATAGATTCTTCGAGACACTTGAATTTTTCACATACAAATGCACATTTTTATATATAGAATAACTTCTTAACATACAAGTACTAGTTAAATTTGACCGGTTTGACTTGTTAACTTTGACTTTGACTTTGACTTGAATTTGACGGTTGTCACAGTGAGGGGTAGAGGGTTCGACCGACGGTGGGTATAAAAAGGGGGTGGTAGTGGTGAAATTAGGATGTTGAACCAGATTCCGGCGAGACCGTTGTTTCCTCCGACGAGGCCATTGTTTACTCCGACGAGTCTGTTGTCGAACAGGTAAAGAGTCTTGAGACTCCCGCAGTTCCCAAGCTCACCTGGGATTTTTCCGATGAGTTTGTTTTACGATGAGTTTGATGGAGTTTAAAATCAAGTCTTGGAGGTTTTCAAGGTTGCTAATGGAAGACGAGATTGGGATGAGAAGTTCTTCGGTTGAGAGAGAGAGAAAAAGAGAAAGAGAGAGAGAGAGAGAGAGAGAGAGAGAGAGAGAGGTAAGTGGGTGGGGATAATTATTTTATTTACTTTTTATTTTTAAACTAAAATAGTATTTTAATAATTATAAAAATACAAAAAGGAAAATAAAAGGGCATAACCGTCTTTTCAAGTTTTTTTTGGACCAAAAATACAGAAAAACCTTGATTCTGGACCTCCTATGCAAGTGGAAACATTTTTTGACCCTATCCAAAAATATTTAAATACCACAGGGACCAATCTTACAGTTTTGTCATTTTATAATTTTGCAGTCACATAATTCTGTAATGTTTTCTTACCATGGACCATTACTATAATTTTGTCTTAGGACTACTCGATAATTTTATTATTACACAGAGTATTTCTATAATTTATTGTAATTTATGTGATGTTAGGGTTATTTTGTAATTTTTACTTTCTATTTGTTACAGATAATTTTTTGTAACTTTATTATTGAGTAAATTACACGAATGGTTCTTTAGGTTTTCCGTTTTTCCTTAAAATGGTCCTTACGAAACTTTTTTCCATGAGATGGTCCCTAACGAGCAAACATTGTACATAAAAGGCCCCTGTGACTAACTTTGTTAAAAGATTCTGTTAAGTTTTGTTAAATGAAAATACCCTTTTGTCTTATCCACACAAATGCTCTCTCTCTCTCTCTCCGATCACCAGAAATAACCCATCTAAAAAATTGGTCTCTTGTCAAAAACTCTCACTTAGATGCCGATTTTTTCATCTACTTGTGATAGATATGAGTTTTAGTATTGTGTTATGAGACCCCAGATTGGATTTGTTGGGAATAACAGATATCTACCTAATAATGGAAAACCATTTGTTGATTTGGGAAGAGGGTGATTTGTAGTTTTTGAATTGATCATAGATTGGGAAATCGAGAGGGAGTAGCCAAGAGACTTCAGGGAAAGGTTCGCAGAAGAGATCATCCATGTCAACTCCTCGATCAACAAGTAAGACTCGATCTGTTAAAAGGGCGTAAAGAAAAGCCGAACCCAAAGTTAAGATTATGTTCCCGAGTCCACTGAACGAAACCCATATCAGATACTTGCAATCTGAAGCTTCTTCTTCGATCATACCATTGATCTTAGTTTTGCTACAGTTTTGTTATATGATTTTGTGTAAGGTCCACAACGTTTATGAAGAGCTTCATATCTTCGTAGCTTCGAGATTAGAGAAGAAGAAGGTTTATAAGTTGATTCTTTACGATATGATGTTGATTCGTATCTACCGAGGCAAGAATCTTGATCGAATCGACTGTAAAGAAGCCCACCAAGTAGCTTGTCTTCGTGCTCAAATCCTGCAGAATGTAGCTTCTTTTTTTGCTTCGCAAACGACTCCATTGGATCATCTTCTTAGCCAAAATCTATTACACACAAAAGATATCGAAAATAAGAAAAATGTATGAAATACTTGGATTTGATCATTGAATTCAAAGATAATGTAATAATGCAGAAGGAAGTAGACAGAAATTAATGTTTATTAATACCTCTGGGAGATGCCATATCATTATCAAGAACTCGAGCTTCAGCAACGACCCAGATGCTATTTGGTGAAGAATCCTTCAAAATGATAGAAATTGAGAACAAAACTGAAAGACCCATCAAGCAAACGACAAAACACCCCATTATTTTCAAAGGATTTAACCCAAAACTCGTTTGTTGATCAGAGTATGGTGATGGTGTTGAAATTAGGATGGGGGGAGAGAGAGAGAAGGACAATTTATGTGCATAAAACAAATGGTATTTTTGTCATTTAAGAGAACTTAACATAATCTTCTAACAAAGTTAGTCAGAAGGATCTTTTGTGTGTAATGTTTGCTCCTTAGGGACCATTTTAGAGAAAAAAGTTTCGTAATGACTATTTTAAGGAAAAACGGAAAAGCTAAAGGACCAATCTTGTAATTTACTCTTTATTATTTTAAAACGACCACTTTTGTCACTTTACAAATAAGAAATGAAAAGAAATATCGATGTGACTTTAGGTACAATAGCACAAACATGATAAACAAACATGATAAATGTTGTAATGTTACGCGGAAAGCTTCTAGAAGAACAAACTTAAAATAAATATATATTTTCTAAAATTTCAATAAAATGGTATGCTTTAAACAAAATCTACATAGGTGAATTAGTGAATACAAAGACGTTTCAAAGGTTTTTGTGTAATTATCAAGCTTTTTTTGTGTATCGATTTAAAAAAAATGACATATTATCCAACTGTTGAAACTTGTATTATTAAGACCACGTGACAACTCTTTTAGAATGCTTAATTTTTAAATAATCATTTATAATGACTATTTTTTTTTTGGAAAATATATGCAATTTCAAAACTCATGACATATTAAATGCGGATTAACGCGTAAAAAGTAAACTCGTGAAAACTAAAGAGATTATAGACTTAAAATTTATATTTGTAAATTTTAAAAAATAACATCTGTAGAAATTTAGAAAAATTATAACTCTAAAAGTAGACACAATAAATAGAAAATATATGACATGTATCTTCTGAAACAAAGCGTATATCTTGATACATGTTTAGTTAGCATTGTGCTTGATTTACATGTCTATTGCCCCAAACCACAAACAAAACACCGAGAAATCCATTGTATTTGTAGCCAAATATCGATTTGTCTGTAATAATGCAATGCACAAGCAACATCCAAAACCCAACTACCCAAGGCCGACACTCAATGACCATGAGGCTAGTCTATGGGTTGAAATATTCATATGCTTAAATGATTTAGATGTATGGATGATTCAGAAGTTATAAATGAATTTGTCTTTGAATAAAACATGTTGTTTGGTTAGACTTTTAAATGACTGTATTGAATGATAAAAATGATCATTTTAACATTTTGAATTATATTTTATCAAATAAAATGTTCATGTTTGATAAATTATTTGAACTAGTTTGCTTAATAATTATAAAACATAATGCAAAATCAAAATTAAACATAATAAAAATGTTATTTAACACAATAATACATATTTATATTGATGAGTAAATAATAATAATTTTTGTTGATGGTATCAAAATTAAATTTGAAATTTTAGATGTATTGTTAGTACCCTAAAACAAACTTTTTAGTAAAATAATAAAACATAAGCTAAAACTACATGACAACTATTTTTAAAAAATTATTTAATGTCAAGAAAGATAAAATACTACATATGTAGAGATTTTGTCACATATAAAAATCATAACATAGTAAATAAACCAATAATATATTATTTTTATGCAATTTATCAATTAACAAACAACCATAAAAATATATGAAATTTTCTAGCCTTGCTATGACAAAGTTTCCACTTTACCCTTCTTTTGTCTCTGTACTCGTTTTCTCTCAATTGGATGAAGAAACCAAGTTGCATCTTCATCGTCAGCTTTATTTTTATCATATTCATCTTCATAATGATCCCCAACCTTCAATAATTCTTTTGGTTCTACCGACCCATCTTAATCTTTTTTGGTGTCGTTGGTGGGTGTAGTGTGCAACAACCGATGAGAATTTGGACTAAAATTAAGAGGGGATGAACTCACACATTCAACAAGAAAAAAAAAACTACATTTGCATGATGAAAAATAAAATAAAGAGCAAATTCGGATTTGAGGGTAAGAAAGTAACTCCATTACAATTAAATGCTTCGGAGATTCCACCCTTCATATCACCGAATTAGAGGCGTTTTTTCATAGCAAACATTGTGAATGGTTGAGATCCAATAAGTCCTCTTAACTGAATGATTATGATGCTACCAAAAAGCCTTTTAGTAATATTATTGAATATTTTCATGTCCTGAAAAAAGAGACTTAATAATGAATCCAATTGTCACAATGAAAGAATAAATTTGATAATGGACCCAACTTGCAAATGGGTTCATCATATATTTAATATTTTAATAAAAAAAGTCATTTTTTTAATTGTTTATTTGATCGCGACTTAAGTATTGTTTGTACCATCTTTTGCTGAAGACAAAACTGCACAAATGTCACTGTGGTTAGCTCAAAATGGCCACTTTGGTCCAAAAAGGTTTGGACTAGCACCAGAGGTCCAAACTTTTCATTTTGTTGCGAGTTTGGTCCGTTTTGCTTTGAACTTTTTTAAAATGACGATGTTGCCCTTACTTTTTCCTTTTTCAGTTTTTTATTAATTTTATTAATTTCTTTATTAAAATAAATAAAAAGAAAATTGAAACTAATCTCTCTCTCTCTCTCTCTCTCTCTCTCTCTCTCTACACGTACCCATCTTCTTCTTCTTCTTCCTGAAAATCAGTCCAGATGAACAAAAAAATACCCATAACAAATTGTTGAACGCTTCGGTTATCAATGGAGATGGAGAAAACAGAAAGAGAAATCATATCTGGGGTTAGTCTTCTCCATCTGTCTTTAGAGATGTTCGTCTTCTCCATCTGTTTCTAGATCTGTTTGTGTTCTCCATCATAGTCAGGATCGGCTTGACTGTCCTACCACTACTAAAGAAGTCGTCGATGAAGATTTACAAACACCCCTGAAGCAGCACCTCCGCCAAACACCACCTGTAACCTCCGCCAAACACCACATGTAACATCCATCTTTATTCTTATAACATCACCTTCATCTCCTTATTACCCCCACCTGGAATGCACATCAGTTTTTGAACACCTCTTACCGTCGAGCCTCCAACAATCATTTGTAGATCTGGAAACCCTAACACCATCTTTCATAGCCGTCGTCGTTGGTAGCATGTCTAGAACATCGCTATCGTCAGTGAGACCAACAACGACGGTGATGACGATGGTAGAAGAAGTCGAAAAAACAAAGGTCGTTTGGGAAGGAGGTTTCAGATATGAAAAACCACCGAAGCTATCCTACTCCGGCTCGATCTGTTGAAGCTTGGTCGTATGAAGACGAAGGGCGGAATCATATTTTCATAGGTTGTTCTTGGTAGCGTCCGTCACTGGTGTCCTCACCACTTACCTCATCATCACCTTCTAGAGGCGGGTTTGCGAACCTACGACGCATCTAAAAGATGGGTTTAAAGGGTTTGCGTTTCTGAGACAAACAGTGAGAAAGGTTAGCAGATTTGAAAGAAAGGTAGAGAAGGGCGGCGATCTGAGAACACCATTCTCTTTCACCGGAGCTAGGGTTTTGGCGGTGGCTTCCTACGTTGGGAAGAAGATGAAGATTCGTTTTTCAGATTGTAATTTGAGTTTTTAGATCCAGTATTGGAAAAGATGAAAAGAAAAGTGTTGGGGAAGGTTAGAGAGAGAGAGAGAGAGAGAGAGACTTAATTGTATTTCTTTTTTAATTAAAAAAGTAATGGAGGAAATAAAAAAGAAAATAAAAAAACAAATAACAAGGGCAAAAAAGTCATTTTAACCTCTTTCACTTTTAAAACGGACCAAACTCGCAACAAAATGAAAAGTTTGGACCTCTAGTGCTAGTCCAAACCTTTTTGGATTAAAGTGGCAATTTTGAGCTAACCACAGGGACCATTTGTGCAGTTTTGTCTTTGCTGAAAGAACCAAATAAAAACCCACAAATTTTATAGTTTTGTTTTTTAAATATTAATCTACCTCTTCTAATAAATGAAACCTAAAAATGACACGTGTCAGTTTTTTAAAATGTTTTTTTTTTACACGTGGCATTTTTCTATGATTTTTTTTTCTTTTTTTTGGTAACAAATCAAATTCAATTTAAATTTTGAAAATACAAAACTATATCTTAATAACATTATTATGTTTATTTTGTTTAACAAATTAATTCATAATTACTTACAATCGATAATATCTTGGTTTTTCTTTGACATTTATTATTTTTTTATCTATATAAAATTTTAAATATACTGACCGTGGTTTCCACGGGTTATAACCTAGTTTTTTTAATATACACCGGACACTTGGACCTATTAGTTATGTTATGGTTCTGCCACTTCATAGCAACTCGATAATTTTTGCATACCTTGCACAAAGCATTCATCGTGTTCTTTGTTTTATGTTTTCAACTTTTTGGTTCTCATGAATATTTGACGCTCGATTGTATTTTATGAGGATAATATAAGTTGAATTAGTAGTTTTTTTGTTGCATTTATGCTGAGAATTGGACCAAAAAGGGGTAGAAGTAGCCTCCTCTGCCCCTACCTCCGAATTCCCACGTTTTCTTGCATCTGTTCCTGACCCCGAATTATCTCGTTTCCTAATCCTCTGCCTCCAAATTTTAAGGTCACCCTTGCTCCACCCTCCCCCTATTTCCTTGAATCCCCCGTTTAACCTTCTTTATTTTTCACTCGTAATTTCATTTTATCTTACATACACTAGCTATTCAATACAAAACATATATTAGATAATGACTACTTTACGATTTTTTTTTAATAAATAAAAATAATTAAATAAAAGGTAATTATTTCGAGTCTCCATGCACCAATTTTTTTTTTTTTTTCTTCCAACTTTCACTCATTTCCTTTTATTTCCTGAGGGACATGATATCAGTAAACGAGGGTAAAACCCTTAAACCCGAAAATGATACTAAAAATGCGAAAACGGGTCCCACGGTTTTTAAGTTTTTTACTCTAATTGGGTTCTTTTTGGATGCAAAGGTATTTCTCAACACTTGTATACGTTTTCTAACATACGAGTTTCATTACTTTCATGGCCATCTGCTATCCACGTTTCTGTTAAGAATGAACCGGCCGGTTCATTCTTCCCTCTTAAACCTCGCCGCTTCAGATTCTAAACCCTAGCAGCAGATAACACACACAAATCGAAGAAATGTTGGAGAGTAGACTGATTACGATTATCAGGAGAAGCAAATCTATCAATCAAATAAGATCGTCGTTTTCTTCTCACGGCGGATCGACGAATCTTCATAGTCGATTCGCGTTAGATCGTTATTCAACCCATAAGCATGTTGCTAATCCCACCACCAGAAGCTGTCTCATCAATGGCTTTCGATCCTTGCACAATCTTCACAAGGTATTATCAACTGCAATAAACTGAATATTGTTGTTGATCAAATCGACGAAATATACTATTACGATCCTTAAATTTCATCAGACTTCTACTGATTATTTCTTGATACCGTAATATTGAACTTTGATGTTGTGATTTTTCAATTATAAGATGAATTCGTGGTTTTAAGGTGAAGTTTGGAAACAAAACCTTTTTGTTTTGATTGAGCTTCTTGTTGTATGGATCAGTTAAACATACCAATCGGAAGTATATTTGTTTAATTATAAGTTAATTATCATACAGAAGATGTATGGATGCTAAAATTCTTCACTCTGATCTCTTTGTCAGTATAGATATGCCATGTTGTACATAATGCTATCTCATTCAGTGAGAACTCGGCTATTGATTATCTTCTTTTGTAAGAATTCATTTTCCTATATGATCATCAGCTCATATTTTTGTTTTTTTGTATATATCAGGGTACCTACAAGCCATCTTTCAGGCATATATCTACTGTAGCCGCAAGTGCTTGCAAGGAAAATAAGGAGACAGTGAAGCTCCTTGTTACTGCTGGACCTCATGCTCAAAAAGCAATAGGAATATGGCTTTTTGCATCTGCTGCATGGGTCTTCAGTATGGTTATCCTCGGTGGTATCACAAGACTCACTCGATCCGGTCTTTCAATGACAGACTGGAAATTCACTGGCAGCCTTCCTCCTTTATCAGATGAAGATTGGTTGATTGAGTTTGAGAAATATAAACAATCCCCTGAGTTCAAGCGGTTAGTTTAATCATCAGTACGTGTACCTTTCTTCACATTCATCAGTCTCCAACATTCTTTTATTGTAATTTGCAATTGCATTGTTGATACATCTTTCTGAATCGTCGTTCCAGAAAGATCACTATATAAATGCTAAAGTAAAGTTTGCAAATTTGATGTTGCTCCAATTGAGAGTGTGATTAAGGAGTACTCAATATTTTGCTACATTTATTAGATAAGAGAAGAGGAGCTACTGAATCAAATGTATACTGACCCGACCCCACATGATTTTAACCACTTGCAGTGTGAACAGAGGAATGAATATTGATGATTTTAAGTTCATTTATTGGATGGAATACGCGCATCGTATGTGGGGAAGAGCATTGGGGATCATGTTTGCTCTCCCATTTTCGTATTTTCTACGAAAAGGTTATATAAATCTACGGCTTGGAGTTAGGCTTGCTGGTTTATTTGCTCTTGGTGGTGGGCAAGGGATGATTGGTTGGTGGATGGTTAAAAGTGGTTTAGAAGTTAGTATCATCTTTCTTTTTCTATCTTTATGAAATTCATAAATACAAAGCTAGTCAAAACTCATTGTTTGACTTTTTTTTTTTTTCATCAGGAGCCACCTTCAGAGTACTCACAACCAAGAGTAAGCCCATATCGTCTTGCTGCTCATTTGACTTCAGCTTTTGCTATTTACTGTGGACTTTTCTGGACTGCTCTTTCTGTTGTCATGCCTGAACCTCCTACCGAGTCAAAGGCTTGGGTCAACGGGGCTGCAAAAGTCAAAAGATTGGCTCTTCCGCTTGGGATTCTTGTTGGTGTAACCGCGGTTTCAGGAGCTTTTGTTGCAGGAAACGATGCGGTATGTGACTAAATCTCTTGAAAGTATTACGTAAATGCCCTTTTCTGATTTTGTTTTATGTTAAAATTTGTCAAGGGACATGCGTTTAATACGTTTCCAAAGATGGGGGATTCGTGGATTCCGGAAGATGTTTTGAGTATGAAGCCGGTCATCCGCAACTTCTTTGAGAACACAGCAACTGTGCAGGTAGATAGGTAGCTTTGTAATTGGATTCTCATGGAATTGGAATTCGAGATTCCATTTCAGTTCGTAGCTTCAAATTATGTGTTTGATGGATTTGATTTGATTTCTTGACAACTAAATGCATGACATTATGATTTCTTCAGATTCCATTTCTTCTTAAAACATCCTGCAAACCAAAATACTTTATTTAATATTCTTGTTTTCTACGTACAGCTTGATCATCGTATACTTGCAACTACAACCCTAGCGGCAATTGGTGGGTTATGGTGGTCAACGAGGAAGGTTGACTTACATCCTGCTATCCGTTCATTAATTGGAAGTACCATGGGAATGGCTGCTCTCCAGGTAAGTACATACTGTCGATAAACTTGTACTCTTAGGGTCTTAAATGTAATTTAATAAAGTGATTTTTGTTTTATATATAATTTGCAGGTAACTTTGGGAATATCGACTCTTTTGTCTTATGTGCCGGTTTCACTTGGCACGGCCCACCAAGCTGGGGCGTTGACTCTGTTGACTTTTATGCTTCTTTTGAATCACACTGTTCGGCGACCATCACCTATGCTTTTGAAATCACTGCCTGCTGTTGTTAAGACAAGCTAAGGTTGGGGGGTTTTTTCACCCTTTTGACATTCATTTTGAGATGTTTTTTTTTTTGTTAGGTGTTATAGAATGCAATGCATAAGCTTATTTATTTACCCATAAGTGTCTTCATTGGGTATGCTAATGTAAACAATAGGTATAACAGGTTTGTTATGTATTTCCTGTTGCCAGTGGCTATTTGACGAATTGGAATTCTAGAATGAATTTAGTCCTTTGTGGGAAATTCAACATTATACAAATTCCAGGATAAAAGTTTGTTAATTCTAAAAGTTTCATGTCTTCATTTTAATGCTTTAATGTATTTTTTATTAGATCTAGTATTTTGATCCAATACATACAAGAACAAAGGATATGCCCAAGGTGGCAGCATTTATGGAGGTATCGAGCTTTTTAAGTCTTAACTTTGGGAGGGTATTGGAAGTCGATTGAGCCATGGAATGTTCATATCAGAAAACCTTTTTGGCTTCATGTTTCGGCGTTCAATGACTGAGGATATTCACATAGATAAATAATTAGGATTTGTGTATGTTGTTCATCGACCTTGAGGATGCTTATGGAAGTGTGCATCGAGAGAGGATTTTAAGATTTCTAGAAGATCCAAAGGTAGGGTGTTAAATTGGACAATCGTGTCGTGTTTTTATCTTACAGACACAACAATGTTCTATATCACACAAAAACGACACGTCATGACATAATCGTGTTTTTTTCCTGGCACGATAACAATCATAATAAAAACATGAAAAGCACAACAAAGTAACACAAAATAATCATTAGTTTATTTAATTCATACACATAAAACACAACAAATACATGCTAGAATTTTGAACGTCAACATGACGTCGTGTTTTTTACGCTAGACATGAAAACGAATTCGATTTTCAATTTTATTCTTGTTGTGTATTTTTGTCGTGTTGTGTCATCGATTGACACCACTATTGAGGGGTGTCGGAGAGTTATGTTACATCTCACGATATGCATTTGAGGTCATCAATCTTTGTTCGAACTTCTGTACGAGACTATAAGAGAATATGACTTGATCAAAGATTTGCACTTCTTAAATACAATCACTTTTGATTATGGATGAAATATACCATGAGATTTGGGGCGAGATGCTCTGGTTTTTTTTTTTTTTTTTTTTTGTTGATGATATTATGCGGGTAGCTAAGATGAGAATGGAACTGGCATACGTTATTTTTCTGGTGATATTATGTTGGTAGCCGAGACAAGGATAAAACCAAATGTTGTGATGGATATTTGGTGATGGATATTTGGGGGACGGCTGAGAAGAAAAGAGAGTTAAGTGTAATACATATAAGACTGAAGATTTTTGGTGCAATAGAGCGAGGAGCTTAAGGATTAGAGAGTAGAGTTCTACAATAAGAGTAAAATGTATCTTTCAAAGGATACTTTAGGACTATGATCCACAGATGGATACAGAGGATACATCAACCCCATATAAAGTCAGGATTGTTGAAGCGTAGGCTAAAATAAGTCGCCTTACAGCATGAACGATTCTACAATATGATAAGACATATGATAGGAAAATGAAACTTGCATAAATAAAGATGCTACAGTGGACTTACCGTGAACAAGGTTACAAAGTACCGACTGAAATTGATTGGAAGTGACATCAATCACCAAAAAAAAAAAACAAGAATGAAGATAATGGGGACTTGCATATCGTTAGATTAAATTACAATCGTCGTATTTAAGGTATTTAATTTCAAGTCCCTAGTTTTTGGAAGCATTCCATTCCCCATAAGCATGTTTCTTTTTATAAAAAGAAATTAAGATTACATCGAAGGTATGCGAATCACATTGTACCAAGTGCATTTCATGGTGTAATAGTTGGGACATTAAGTTCTAAATAGTAAATATACATCATCAATAAAAGTAAAGATCTTGCAAGTGTACTACTAGATAATATTATAGATATCGTTTAAGATTAGAGGTGTTGATGAAAATACAAAATCTTCCGCATAGCTCAAGACTAACATATAACATAGATAGAAAAACATGATTAACGTCCACGACCACGTCCACGCCCGCGGCCCCGCCCTCTTCCACGTCCCACAGGCCGCCCTGCATTACATGTCAAAAATCTCAAACCGTTAGAGCAAAAGACATTACTGTGTTTGATGTGCATTGGACTAAGACTGACACCGATGTCAAAAGGACAAAAAAGTAGGGCTTTTCACTTTTTTCTTTTTTGTCCACCCAACAAGACTACAAACCTGCAGTGGGCTTCTTGGGCTTGACTCTAGGTGTCTCTTCCACTAGCAATGTCTCCAGATTCAAGCTGTCGGGAAGTATATAGTAACGAATATTATTGCCTCTAACACTCAAATGGTCAAGGGTTACTGGATTTTTCCCTTTCAGTGTCAACTTCACCGTCTTCAAGTGTGTGTTCATGCTAATATCAACACCTACATACATTACACCCATCCAATTTTACAAAAACAAAATACAGATAACGTCCTAGTAAAGAAAAAGACCCCTTGCAATGCATAATGTTCTCTTTTTTTTTTTTTTTTTGTCAATTTATTAAAAGGGTTTGCAACAAAAATTCAACAGTTCATCTACATAGACAAAAAACATGTCTACAATAAGATATTCACAGGCAGCTTAAGCACGATTTCAACTTATTTAGGCTGCAAAATATGCAACAAGTGAAAATGTGTCCATTGGTCTCAAAGGTCTTGGAGGCATACCCAATATAAGATTCGTATTTGAGACTCTGGATACAGAGGGTTTCATTTTGTTTTACTAATATAATGCTCTAATGTGCTTCAGAATTTATAAAAAAAAAACTAGCATGGGTGCAAAGTGCCTGATCATAACGAACAAACATGTCCCCTTAACAAGGAACTGTAGTGTAGCAGGGTTTAGAAAAACCCTGGTTACTCGCACATTTGGGACTACCAAAAACAACATAAGAAGAGAAATAATATGAAGAATTAGTTACCTGTTATGGTTCCATGTACAACTGTGCCATTCTTGAGCTCTATCGAGACAGTTTCGTTGTTCAACTTCATCAAAAACCTAGAGTTTTACACGCAAAGAAGAAAGAGAAGTGAAAACGTCATCCCAGTAACTTTGCGAACCATAGAAATTAATCGAGAAATCAGAAACCAAGCAAAAACTAAGACAGGATTAATAGGAAAATCAGACCTGACGAGCTTCATTGTCGCGAATCGCAGGAGGAGAAGCTAGGGTTCCAAAAATTATCCAATTTTCGGGGGAAGCGGGAGATCTAAAACGTAGTCTTATAATTTTCGCCGTTGGAAAAGCATGTAACACGGTGTCGTTTCTAATGGGCTTAATTACATACCTTCCTTTCCGGGTTCACTATGGGCTCGTTTCGGCCATTGATGGACTCTCGAAGTAATGCACAATCTTGCACATTGAACAACACTCTCGCTGAAATAAAAATAAATAGCAGTTTAAAAAAGAGAATAACAGTTTGACAAAGTTAAGTGCATGTTGCCTGTTTATTAATTTATATAAAAAAAATAATTGTCCATACAAAGTGTTGATGTGATTGTCTGATTGATCATTTTTTAATACGTAATAATCAAAATACATTGTATTACTATAATACAATGATAAAATTATTGAGTTATTCACAAAAATATCCGAGTTTTATATCTCCATGAAATCATTTGTTTTCCAAACTTTACCAAAAGACCACATCCTTAGTTAAAATTCGCTTATAGGTTAGCAAGGATTTTTTGAAATGACATAAAACAAATCAATAATCTTTACAGATATTATATAAATCTTTATGTAAATAGTTTAAAATAGTTTGTCTCAGATAACAATATTTACCAAATAACAATATTTACCAAATAACAATATGCTTGTGGTTAGTTAGTTCGTTTTGTTTGTTTGTTTACTCATGTATGGCTTATGGTTCAGATAATTGTAATCTTCAAATTCATACCACTACCACGCTTACTAAAATAATATTCTCTAAGAAATTAATTTTATTGAATAAATATTTTTGCAACTACTTATCTTTTGCACGTTACTCCGATGAATAAAACTATCTTTGCAACTACTTATGTTTTGCAAGTTTCTCCAAGAAACGTTCAATGCATACATAATGTATATCGCTAAAGAATAATGAAGTTGTATATAAAACAAGACATTATTTGTGATAAATACGTACAATTATATTTGTAACCCTAATCTCCTTTCCTGCGCCACCAACCCCCTTCCTATTTTGTTCCTAATAATTGTTCATTTGGATGTTACGATCCCTCAAAGCTTTTATACATGCATGTGCTTCTTGTACTAACATAATTTCTTTTGGAGATCGACCCAAAAACTTTAGAAAAATATACCATCTACATAGATACTTGTGAGGGAAATTTATGATGTAACACCCATAAAATTCAAGTCAATTTAAAACTTTTTAAAACATTTAAACCATTAAGTTATTACAGTTTGTTTTCAAAATAGTTTAATCATCAGAGTATCCCCATAATCAAATCATAAAATAATGAGATATGAGGAGCTGTACGATCACGCATTCACCTTCCTGCGATCATCAGAGGTACCTGAAACATAATCAACAACTGTAAGCCCGAAGCTTAGTGAGTTACCCCCAAAATACCAACGCCATACAGATATAACCAAATCATATAGCAAATACAAAACAACATGCATAATGAGCATTCAGCCTGACTGGACCGCCTCGCAGGGCTTACAGCCTATTTGGACCGTTCCCGAGCCTTCGGCCTGATTGGACCGCCTCGCAGGGCCTACAGCCTATCCGGACCGCTCACCGGGTATGTTGGCCTACAGCACAAAGCAGGACCGCCTCAACCCAACCTCCAATCAAACAAACATGTGCACATAAATATCATACGCTAGCACATATCATATAACAGTCAAACCGATCTAATAAATCACTAATCATTGCAACATCCCAATAACCGGGATACAGACCTAACCGGTCACTAACATAGCATCATCCTATAACCAGGATAATCATATACACATAGATATCATATATATATATATATATATATATATATATATATATATATATATATATATATATATATATATATATATATATATATATATATATAACAGTCAAACCGATCTAACAGATCACAAAGCATAGCAACAATCCATAACCACGATATCGACCTAACAGGTCACTGCCATAGCATCATTTTATATACCAGGATACCGACCCAATCGGGTCACTAAAGCATAGCATATCACCATCCTAACTACCAGGATGTAAATCAGTAAGCATAACATGCAATAATCCGAATACAATCCATAAAGGGCCGGCATTGGTGCCTTAGACCCTGCTGATATAATGACGATAACTCACCTGGCACTGCTGAAGTCCCGCAGATAAAACTCCAATTGTTGGTTGACAGCTTCCCGAACTGTCAACATCAAACAACACCCAATTAATAATTGGGTTCCAAGCCCAGAGTCCAACTCACACACTAAAGGCTCAATAGTTAAGTAATGAGCCAAAGCCCAACATATGGCCTAATTTTCCAAATGGGGCCCAAACCTTTACATGCTCATAATTAAAGGCCCGACTACTTAGTCCAGCCCAAACATTTGGCATTTCCAATGGCCCAATATCATATAATCTTCTAGACCTAAACTATGGCCCATCCACGGACCAATTTTCCAAATTGGGCCCACACCCTCATATGGGCCTTACCCTAAGCCCATCAACATATTCTAGTCCATATGATTATTCCTGGATGGCCCATTAATAAACCAATTGCCAAAGCCCAAAGGAAAGGCCCAACACAATGCCCAACTGAAATTAGGGTTTCACATAAAATGACAATTAGGGTTAAGTGTTCTTACTTAACCCATTAAGGGCTTAATCCATTAAGGACTTAATCCATTAAGTCCATTATTGCTTTAGGTTAATTTACCAATGATTATTATTTAGTATTTCAAGTTATTAAATAATCTCGTGTATGACCCGATTAAATTCTCAAAATTAGGGTTTTATGCCATTAGGGTTTTCCAAACCCTAATTAAGGTTTTCCAACCCAATACTAGCCCATTAGTCCATTGGTTGGGCTTTTAGTCACATTGGGCCTTATTAGGCCCATTAAGGTTTCATTGGTCCCCTAGGGCTTCTTTGGGCCCATTAGGGTTTCATTGATTCCACATTGTCCAAACATCCCCCAAACGAGGTCCAAACGCAATCAAAGCACACCGCCACCCGACACGGCGGCCGGTGGCGGCAGGAGGCGGCAACCACCACTCTACGATGGTGATTTGGGTTCTTCTTTCCATTATTCTGATACAATTACAATTACGACAATGAAATCTCAAATAACACGCTCACTCTATTTGCAACAATTTTGCTATTTTTAGTCAACGCTCTATTACTCATACTTTTTAGCCCTCTGCTGGTGGGTGTCAGCTTTGTATTCATGGCAGTGCTGGTGGGATTCGGTCTGGCTGCTGTGACAACAATAGCGGGGTTTGCAGCATTTGGTTGGGCTATCCGGCCACTTCAAGGTAGCCCCGGGAGTTACGATCGGGCTAGTCACCTGTAGCAGAAAGTGCAAACTTCGCCGGAAAACATGACAACTATCGTAGGTTATTAACCAGTCGTGTGAATTTAGTCATTTAGTTAATTGACAAATGTCGAAGAAACATGATAAACGTACATCTAGATTGTACATAAAATTAGTTACATGGTATCTCTCTATTCTCTCTATACTAATAAAATAGTAGTTATTTTGCCATGTATCACCCTATTATATCTCTTAATTAATGTCATGTCATTTGTCAATCTATTGATATTTCATTTTAAATTTCTCACTCTAATTACATTAAATTAATAATATTAGAATAAAAAATAAAATAATATTAATACATATTATAAAGTTATATAATTTCACGTATTTATTTGAATAAACGATTATAATTTTATATAACTAAAAAATATCTCTTAATTAACAATTTATTTAAAATAACTTATCTAAGAAAATAAATGATTAATAATTTTAAGTTTTTACCAAATTAATTTTGTAACCATAATACAAGTTATAAACTAGTGTATAATAAAAGAACAAATTACACGAATGGTCCCTAAGGTTTTGTTTTTTTCTCTAAAGTAGTCCCTATGAAACTTTTTTTCCCTCAGATGGTACCTACGGAGCAAACCTTGCACACAAAAGGCGTCTGTGACTAACTTTGCTAACAGATTCTGTTAAGTTTTGTTAAATGATAAAAATACCCATTGTTTTTTTGCACACAGATGGTCCTTTCTCTCTCTCCCTCTCTCTATCTCTCATATCTCTCTCTCTCTCTGTTTCTCTCTCTCTCTCTCTCAAGAAACAACTAATCCATCTGAAACCCTAGATTTTCTTTACTTCACCCCCATTGAAACGCACCACCTCTATATTTTCACTACTAGAATCAACTCATACACATCACCAACAATGATTAGAGTAAAATGCAAATCCATTAATCAAATATGGTGATTGTTTCATAGATCCGACTGAACTACGGTGGATCTTCCTGTGCTTCTCCTCCGACAAACCACCGCCACCACCTTACTCTTCTTCAGAAAGACAGTCGCCAAATAGGTAGATCGGAAGTCGGATCTATGATCCCATCACCGTTCGCCGCCTCCATCCGTCACTGCCAGGATAACCTAACCCTCATAAATGAAAACCCTAGCCCTCAAAAATGTAGATCAGAACTATCGCTGAATGAAGAAGGTTGGCATCGGTGGTGCTTTCTGGAGACAATGAAAGAAGGATGGTGCTGCTGGTGGTGGTTTCTGAAACATTTCGCCCTTTGTTGGAGAACTGTGACGGCTATGGAGTTTCCAAGAACCGATGTTTTGAATCGAGTGAAGAGGCAAAAGTTAGTTCGTCTTGAACAAGATGTGCATATGGGTCTTCAATTATTAGAAGCAGAGAGAGTCACCGTTGCTAGGGTTAGGGTTTGAGAAAGATTGATGATGACGGGTGGCGGGTTCTGTGGAGATTTGAATATGGAGAAGAAAGGGTTGCTTCTGGTTCGTAAGCAGATCTAAATCCAAAAGTGGCAAACATTTCATTCGCATTTACTATACTAATGAAAATGGATTCAGTTTGGGAACAAGGATATTGGTAATGAGGATGAAGAACATAACACACACATACATACACACACAGAGAGAGATTTTTTTATTTTTAATTAACAAAATATTAAAAATAAATAAATAAATAAAAACAAAGGGTATTTTCGTCTTTTCACACACTTAACAAAATCTGTTAAAGTTAGTCATAAGGATCTTTTGTGTGCGTTTGTCTGAAGGAAAAAAGGAGTATTTTAAGGAAAAAAAACAAAAACTTAAGGACCATTCGTGTAATTTGTTCATAATAAAATGATGATCTTTATAAAAGGACAAAAGTAAAATACGCGTGAAAGAAAATAGAAAACATTTGAGAATAATAAATGAGCTGGAATAAAGAAAGTATTTGGTTATTTAATCTTTATAGGTCCTCTTGATACGCGTCGCCACAAAAACGTTTCTTAAAATATTAATTAAATAATAAAATAAATAATAATAATATTATGGAATGTTGTAGACTTGTAGCTATATCTGTCATGTGATATCATTTTCATGGCATTATATGATTTTGTGACTCGTCATCTTCACCCAAAATTTTATTCAAATCGTTTTTTTTTTCTTTTTAAAATTTCACACAACCTACATAAGTACATAACTAACATAAGCTACATGACTTCGATACGCACTGTAATGACTAAACTGCACAAATGGTCTCCGTGGTTTGCTCAAAATTGACACGTTGATCCAAAAAGGTTTGGACTAGCACCACAAGTCCAAAGTTTTGATTTTGTTGCGATTTTGGTCCGATTTGATATGAATTTTTTTTAAATGACGAGTTTGCCCTTCATTTTGCCTTTTCTTTATTTTTTTTAACTACTTTAATGTTTTCTGCTTAAAAGGAAAATAAAAATAAAATTAAACCTTCAACCCACCCTCTCACTCTTAACTTACTAACACTCTCCCTTTCTCTTTTCATTTGCTACCGGAGCACCACTGTCGGTGCCACCCATTTCGCCGGAGCAACCCATTTAGCCATCGCCTAACAACTCAAAACCACCGCCACCCTGATATGCAACTCGAAGAACGAAGGTCCGACTCCATCTTCCTTAGAAAACCCTAGGTTTCCACCACCAATTGGGAACCCTAACCCTAGCCGCCGCTAAATCTAAACCATGACGAACGATATGGCGAGGTAGGGAGGCCCTAAATGACCGATTAGAGCGACGATTTTGAACAAATATCCATCGTCTTTCCAAATCCGACGAGAAGGTGACACCAGACGATGGTGGCGCTGGCATCGTCATCTACAGAATTGCTGGCGGCGCTGTAAAGATGTTGCAGATTTGGAGCTTCAGAGGGGGTCGAGGTACCGGCGATGGCACCACCCTTTAAGTTTTTTCGAAACCCTAGGCGGTTCGTGTGTGTTCTTGTATATATCATATTTCTTATTTTGTGTATAAAATCTTCAACAAATGTATGTTTTTGGCGTTAGAAAATCTTTAGGTTTTGTATGTGTTGTTATATGTTAAATTTCAGAATTTTGTCTGTGTATTCATCTGGAGAAGAGAGTGGTGTTGTTGACCGGAAAATCGAGGGTGGTGGCGGTCATAACCGGTGGTGCTTCAATAGGTTGACCGAAGGCGACATTACTGACCGGTGGTGGTGGTTTTACCGGAGGACGACGAAGAATGGGGAAGAAGGGGTCTAGAAGCAGGGAACAGAATAGAAGGGGGGAGGGTTTAAGGGTTTAATTTTATTTTTTATTTTTCTTTTAATCAGAAAAACATTAAAGTAATTTAAAAAAAAATGAAAAAATGAAAAAATGAAGGGCAAACTCGTCATTTAAAAAAACTTCATATCAAATCGGACCAAAATCGCAACAAAATCAAAACTTTGGACCTGTGGTACTAGTCCAAACCTTTTTGGACCAAAGTGACAATTTTGAGCAAACCACAGGGATCATTTGTGCAGTTTAGTCTATTATAATTAATATTTTATTATCTACAAGCATTATCATGTTATCAACGTTAAAAATGGAACACGATGTATTTGTTACGAAACCTTTTGTTTTCTAATTCAAGTTGTAATATATTGAATATATTTATGAATTATAGGTGGTTTTGTTTGTATTATTAAAAGAAATACTAACTTGTTAACAAAATTACTTTCGACTTTAGTATGACACTTGGCGTTTGGCCATAGATAGTGAGACATTAGGCCTCTATTTATTCTTTAATATGTTCGGTTTTTGTTTGATTAAGTTTGTAAACTTTTATAGCTACAACACATAAAAACTCTTTGTAATAAATTTAAATCTCATGAAAAGATGAGTTATATGAATTGAAAAGACTAAAAATGTGTATAGAACTAAAAAAAGGAAAAAAAAGAAAAAAAAGAAAAAAATGAGAAGAAAAAGGTGACACGTATGCAGTTTCTCCAACGATTCTACAAGACTACAACTGCTTGTCTCTGCTTTCACTATAAATCAACGTCATTGGTCATTTTTCCCAAACCCCATTATCACACGACTCCCACCTCAATTCTTACGTGTGAAAAATACAGAGCTTCCATGGGCGACTACACAGAAGACCATCAGTCTCCATTAGTCCAATGCTCGCATTCATCTGATGAAGAATCACAGGAACTCACACACAGAACAGGTATGTTATCTTATTTACTTCCGATGACTAATTTGGGGTTTCCTATTTTATTGGAGTTTGATCGTGTACTGATTCGACGATCGGTATTTAAACATGGAGTACAGGGACCATATGGACGGCGATTGCTCATATAATAACCGGAGTTATGGGGGCAGGGGTGTTATCACTGGCGTGGAGCTTAGCTCAACTCGGATGGTTGTTTGGTCCTCCTGCAATCATTATCTTTGCTGCAGTCACCGGAGTTTCAAACTCCATTCTCTCCGATTGCTACAGATCTCCACACCCTGAGTATGGCGCTCATAGGCATGTTTCATTTCTTCAAGCTGTCCGTTTCTTTTTGGGTCAGTACCACACCACTCCCAGCATATTCCGATAGGAATTAAATATCTGAAGAGATTAATTATTCGGTTAATCAAGCAATTAATCAAGAAATCGGTTGCATAAACTCTCTCTTAGATATTTCGGTTGTTCCTGTATAATTAGTCATACAAGCGAGCATCGCAATCGCATTAATGGCGTAAATTCCAAATTGGGGCTAACTTTGAAAAGCAGGGGAGAAGAAGCAGAGGATATGTGCAGTGCTTCTCAACGAGAGTTTATTCGGGAATGATATTGCATACACCATTGCAACTGCTACCAGCATCAGGTGAATTCAATTTACTGGTTTCTAATTAAGATATTTATAACAAACACGAAGATTCTTTATCAGCTTTTTTTGATATTTATGCAGGGCAATATTAAAATCAAATTGTTACCACAAACAAGGGCATGATGCAGATTGTAGATATGAAGACAACATTTATATGCTGCTGTTTGGACTTGTGCAGATTGTCATGTCTCAGATACCAAATTTCCATGACATGGCATGGTTATCTGTTGTTGCTGCCATCATGTCATTTGCTTACTCTACCATTGGCGTGGGGCTTGGTTTTGCAAAAGTTATCGGTATATAATCATAAATAAACATTATTGTTGAATTATAATTATTTACTTCTTAACAAATTATATATATATTTTCATGATTCTTTCTAAAAAAATCTCTTTTGGAGTTCCAGAAAATGGAGAGATTATGGGAAGCATCGGAGGAATTCCAGCAACTTCTGCAATTGATAAAGTATGGCTGGTTTTTCAGGGTCTTGGAGACATAGCTTTTGCTTATCCATACTCCATAATTCTCCTTGAAATTCAGGTGTTTTCCTTGATAGGTTCCCTCATAAGTTTCATTCTTTATAGGGTAAATTGCAGGAAATAACCACACATTTTATTCTTTTAACAATATACACAATAAACTTTATTTTTCCCTGCTATGTATTAACATTTTTTACACCTAATTGCAACTTATTTACAATTCCTTACTCATAATAGCAACATACTTCAATTTCTTTACCTGTATTAGCGATATATGTAACAAATGAAATGCATTGCAAGTATTAGTTAAGAAACGAAAGTATGTTGCTATTATGGTAAAATATTATAAGTATGTTACTAATATGGATAAAAAAAAGTATATTGCTTTTATCTGTAAAGAAATGTAAGTAAGTTGCTATTATCGGTAAAAACAAAAGTATATTGACTATATTGGTAAAAAGAGTAAAGTATGTTGCTATTCATTGCAATTTACCTTTTTTTTTAACCATTACCTAATCTTGATTGCCTTTTTAAAAAAAAAGGATACATTGAAATCACCTCCATCCGAAACCAAAACCATGAAGAAAGCATCAATATCTGCAATAATGATCACCACCTTCTTCTATATGTGTTGTGGGAGCTTCGGGTATGCTGCCTTTGGAAATAACACACCTGGCAATATCTTGAGTGGATTTGGATTTTATGAGCCCTATTGGCTTGTTGATTTGGCCAATGCATGCGTTGTTCTTCATCTTGTTGGCGGATATCAGGTGAGACACATTTTGTCAGTGTTTGTTACACGAGACAATAATCGACTGAAATTGAAAGATTTGTCCCCCCTATAATTAGTCTCAATCTCAGCCAGACAAGAAATTGCTATTTTTGTCCTATTGAAATCAGTCTCAGTCTCAGTCTCATTGTCAGTGTCATTTTCAGTTTCAATCTGAGGCTCAGTCAAAACAAAAGGTTTTACTAAGTATTCAAATTACAGATATTCAGCCAGCCGATATTTGCACTTGTGGAAAAATGGTTTTCTAACAATTACCCAGACAGTGAATTCGTGAATGGGTTTTACAGACTGAAGCTGCCATTATCAGAAGCAACATTTCATGTTAATCTCTTGAGGCTATGTTTCAGAACTTTATATGTTGTGACCACAACTGGAATCGCAATGTTGTTTCCATATTTTAATCAAGTGTTGGGAGTGTTAGGGGCCTTAAACTTTTGGTCACTGACTATATATTTCCCTGTGGAGATGTACTTTGTACAAAGAAGGATTGTACCTTGGACAACAAAATGGGTTGCTCTTCGGACCTTCAGCTTGGTTTGCTTTCTTGTATCAGTTTTGGCCTTCATTGGATCACTTCAAGGACTCATATCGGCTAGATTCAGATGAATACATGTATACTTTCTCGGCTATTTTATTAGAATTCTTGGTTTCTTGTACATTCATAGTCCTTTTTATGCAATAAAGTTTGGCTAGAAATCAACATAAATATCTCTTTACTAGTTGCTAAAGAACAAATTCTGTAAATTTTAAATAGAAATCGTAACAAAAAAGGTGGTATTTTGAAGTCTCTGAATGGCTTCTTGCACATTTGTGATAAATGTTTGTGAAAATAGACAAAGGTTCTTTTGTAAGTTGTTGAAGAACCAAAGGGGTGATTTTGATTTTTAAATGGAAATTCTGTTGAAAAGCATCCTAGGGTCTCTGAGTGTTTATGTTTCGAAACAATTATGACAATAAGAATCAAAATTAGTTGTTACTATAAAGCTAGATACAACAACAGTATGTTTAAGTAGTTATGCAATAACATATTTTATATACGACTTAAAATTGCTTTGATGATAATAAAACTCAAAAGTTAGAATCAAACATTAGAAAACCAATAAAATCTGTTGGACAAATTAATAAAAAATTGCTTCCGAGAAAGAGAGTATGTACTAAAAATATATGAGCTCTTTTTGTCCCACATCGTCTGGTTCCCAAATGTGGGAGTAGGGGTGAGTAGTATAAAACGAGAGGGAGGCTAATGGATTACTCACTTACCTGGACGGGGTCAATGGTTGATCAAGAAGGTCCATGGCCTAAGTTGACGACCTCCATTGCACTCAGGAGGGGCGTTAGCTTAAGGTCGGCCCAAGTGGTCGAACCTACGTCATAATTTGTGCCAGTGGGGGCCTGCGTTCGCGCAGCCCCTGTCAATTCACTAGTCAAATTTCTTTTAGCATAAAATTTTGGCTCTTATAATTGCCAATACGGGTGACATAGTTTGTCCAAAGTTAATTTTTTTAATTACAACATTAACAGAGGACAGTTGGTGCTGCTTGTAAATTTAGCATCGCATTAGTTGATTGTGTGGAACAAGGAACATCCATTTGTACAAAGGAAACAAGAGGTCACAATTGTATTCATAGACGTTGGT
This sequence comes from Lactuca virosa, assembly GCF_052849685.1. Taxonomy (NCBI): domain Eukaryota; kingdom Viridiplantae; phylum Streptophyta; class Magnoliopsida; order Asterales; family Asteraceae; genus Lactuca; species Lactuca virosa. The sequence continues at coordinate 286,699,558 of NC_136432.1, read as the reverse complement.
TTTTTATTTATTTATCAATTTGATGTTTTCAAATTTGCACAAGGTGTATATAAAAATGTAAGACCTGACTACTACATTTTTCAGGCACATTCAACAGTCAAAATGTGTTTACTTGTTTATACAGTCTTTCGTAAATTGTAATGTCACATGGGATTAGGTTTGTGTCAATTAGTCGATTTGAATGTTTTCTATTAGTGAGAGCAATTCAACACTCAAATTGTTACCACCAACAGATTGCGAATATGGCCCAACACCCATTTAGGCTATGCATTATGTAATATAACAATTGTCATGAAGACATTCCTATAGTTGAAGCCACCAAATAATAATAAAAACCATAGTATTTGTTAGTGAAATGAAATGTAAATATGTAATAGTTGGCAGTTGCAAACATGGTGGATCCACATTGATTCAAACTTGAGACACCGACCTCTCTACCACTACACCAAGTCTTAGTTTTGTAAGCAATATCTTTCTCATTAAATATAATCAGTATAGAAATAAGTCAAATTTAAAAGTTTGAAGTGTTAGGACAAGGATATAAACCCAAGAACTTACAGCTATATATATAGAAGACAATACTTTTTAAAATACATTGTAAACGAATTTATACAAATAAATATGCAAACATACTTTTCTTAAGTAATTATGTTAAAATTTAAATACATATTATTTAGGTATGTATATGAATAAATACAAAAATCCAGCTTAAAAATGTAAATTTTACACATAAATACATAATTTTATCTTATGAAAAATATGTTTTTATATTGTGTTAATTTGTAAAAATAAGTATTTATATTTTTTTATTTGTAAAACACATAGTTATACATAGAAATACGTAATTATATGATGAACTAGACACTTATACTTTTTTTATTTGTAAAAGTACATATTTATATTTTTTATTTGTAAAAATACATAATTATATTATAAAATATGTATCTGTACTTTGTTTATTAGTAAAAATACTAATTTATATGATAAAATATGTCAAAATACGCATTTATACTTTGTTTATTTATAAAATTAGGTTTTATAAATATAATATATATGTATTTCTACATAAAAAAAATATATTATTATGTAAAACTATACATTTTTACTTTGTTTATAAATAATATAACATCTATTTGTAAAAACAAATATTTATATGTAAAATAGTTTTTTTATTGCATTTATACGTATAAATACACAAATAATACATATTTTACTTAAAAAAACAGATTTTTATGTATTTATATGTATATATACGCAGTGGCGGACCATAAGAGGGGCTGGGGGAGGCCATGCCCCCCCCCCCCCCCCCCCCCAAGTTTTGAGCTTTCTAATACCCAACTATGCATAATATATTGTGTGTAATCGTAGTTGGTTTCTCACCTCACTACAAGAAATATTGGCATTACCGGCGACGCCTTTAGCGGCGACATGTCGCCGGTAATGCTCGCAAATGGCGATCCGCGTCAACTTACCCCCATCCGTCCGATTTGTTTTCAATCCAACGGTTGTAGAAAAGACGCTGACTTTTCCCTCCAAAAAGTCGCCGCTATTTGCAGCGACATGTCGCCGCTACAGGTATTAGCGGCGACTTCCCTAACCTTTAGCGGCTACAACTGTCGCCGCTGTTGCCCAATCTTCTTGTAGTGCCTCTATACTGGTTTCCAGTATTTAACCCCACGCATTATCTATAAAGTTGGTTTCTCCAATGATGCCACAGTAAAAGACATTGTGTGTAATCGTAGTTGTGTCCACTTAGTGACCACTCCCCCATACTCATTCTATTTGATAAATAAGGTTGGTGTTTCATCCCATTCTCAATTAGGGAGGTTTGGCTTCGTATCCGTACGTCTGGAGGAACCTGTTGTCAGTTGATATCAACTTGTGGTTCTCTCAAAATATTCTCCATTATGTGTTTATCTTGTGGATGACCCTGAAAGACCGTACGTGTCCAAACACATGATAAAATCCGTAATTGTGAGTCTCATTAAAATCTTATATGTATTTTTTGTAACCTGTGTCCTGATTCTTTTATTCATCTCTTCCTCAACTATACCTACCCCTCCTAAATGAACATCAACAATGTTCCCACTTGACAAAAAAATGATTTGATTTAGTAGTAAAAACTAAAAAACTATGTTGCCTCACAGTCTTAAGGTTTCTCCTAACATTTTAAATCTTTTAGTTTAAATTTGTTGCTATACAAATTATCTTTTAGTTTAAATTTATTGCTATACAAATTATATTTGGTGTACTGGTAGATGCTTAAAGCTTTTAATCCAAGACCACCCAAGTTCGAGCCCCTCTCCTAACATTTGTCCTAATTTCATTTTCTCTATGCCGATGTGGCATGCAATCTCATCAATCCATTTTTTTTGTGAACATCGACCCATTTTTCTTTAGTTGTAAGTACTCGGTTAAAGTTCAAACTCGTTTGTCTCCGCTTCACAACACTTGATGCCATCGTTGTCCACCAATCATAGGCCCCGTAAAGGTGTAAATGCTCTTGGATGATCCTTTCCGGTAGAACACCAAATAGACATTGATCTCACTAAGTAGTTGCATTTTTCAAAGTGTAGTGATAATGTGATATGCTTGCATGCATATGTACAATATGTTTGTGAAAAGCTAAGGAAAAAACATGTTGATACGATGCATGAAAACGAGCCTAACAACATCACTCTCCTTTATACATATATAAAATCATTGGAGGATTATTAACCGTTCATTAATAATGATATTGAAGGAATAATTATTTGGAAAATCACACAAGGACATCACTACTCACATATGCTTTACATATAGTATAAAGCTTTGAATTATGCAAATCCTCGGAGGACATAGTAAAGTAACTATCATCGTAATAATTGGGGCGATAAATCCTTAAGAATAGTGACTATCATGTCCTCGTTTTTTTTTGTTCGTAATATAGCTATAACACTTTACACGACCATAATGCTAGACTTATTGTCATTCCCTTACGAACAACTTGAAACATTCATTACATATTATACACAGTAAGAAAAATTAAATAAAATTTAGGGAACAATCTTGGAACATTTTAACTTATCAATCCAAGAAACCAATGATGATTTGGAGTTTCGAAACCCTAAAAACCCATGTTCCTTGCTTTTGTTCATGATATCCAACGTACCCTCAATGCTAAGTACAAAATCCACAAACCGCCATCCTCCCACTTCCTCTAGTTTCGTTGTCAACAACTCCTTTTCCTGCACAATCGCATCCCAAACAGGCCCTTTATCCTTCATCATCTCCCCCAAGCTCTTCCGGGATTCATCTTCTTGAAGCCCTCCGTTCTCAACATCAAATTGCTCAGCCAAAATTTTCCAGAAGTGCTTCCATTTAAAAACGTCGCCATTACAAATGTTAAAAGCTTCGTTCTTTGCAATTGGGTCAACGGCCGCCCATATATGATGTTCGGCGATTAGGTCGGCATCCGAGACGTCGTTATAGCTATTCCACGCCTCCTTCGTCCCTGGGAATTTAAAGGGTTCACCCTCGTGCTTACATATTGCAGCATAAACACATAAACTTGCTAAAATGTTCATCATACTGTAGGGAGAGAACCCTAATACTAATCCTGGTCTATGAACAGACCATGTCAATCCTACCTTCTTTGCGACCTCTTTAAACAAAATATCTTCGAGTGTGTAATAGAAATTCGGCTGATTAAGCCTGGGAAGATCTTCATAAAATGGCGCATTATGAGACTCGATCCCTTTCCCCCATTCTTCAAATGGTCCCATGTAATGCTTACGTCCTGTCTGTAAGCATACGTGTTGTAAATTAGGGGCATTAGGGATCACTGCATTGAGCACATTCGTGAACATTTTCCCATTAATCTCGCAATTTTCTGCTTCTGTGGTGCAATTCGCCCATGTGACGTAGAATATATGGGTTAGGTCTTGTAGTTTCGAGAGTTTGGATTGTGTTTCTTCAGGATCTGTGATGTCGCACTGGATGTATTCCATCGGGTAATCGGCGTTCCACTGTGGTCGAGGGCGGCGGGCGACTCCGTATACCTTCCATGGACCACCGGGAGTGTCGTGGAGAGGGAGGATTTCGGCGAGACTATTGCCGACGATGCCGGTGGCTCCGATTATCAAACCAAACTTCTGGTACTTGCGAGATGGATTGCTTTCATCGAGTTTTTTCTGTAATACACAAATCGATAGTAATTGAATATGAATTATGAAACTGCATTACGTATTGGATGAGAGAAGAGGAATGATGTACCCTTGCTGCGCCAACGACTCCCGATCGCCACCAGCTCATGCTTTCCGTTAGGATCAAGAGGATTGCGATTTGGAAATGAATAATTTGCAGAAAGAGAAAACAGAAATGTGATATTTATGAAATACGGCCTCCTAGAAACTTGGTCAATCACCAAACCAAACACTTTATGTGTGTTTTGCTATATTACAAATTTACAAATTACAATGCAAGCAATGAACAATAATTTCAATAATATAAACACATTTTGAGATCATATACGTTTTATATAATGTGTATTGGGGGACGAGGCAAGGTAAAAAAGAAAAAAAAAATCTAGTATAACTCTCAACCAAATCAGTTGACAAAAGTATCAAGAGTTCAGGACCATGACGTTCCCTTGTGTTAATATGTCATTGTCCTTTTTTTTTCAAAATCAAAAATCAATATATTATACATTATGTTTATTATAAAATTATTTAAAAATATAAAAAACTATGTTGTAGTTCTCAATGAAAAGTATAATATTGATAAATTTTTAATGTATATCTGAAAATGTCAAATAAAATATATTTTTGAGTAAGATAGATTGTTGATAAATAACCAAAATATTAAATTTGTTTGATATGACAGTACTGGTTGTATATATAAATTAAACAGAAAATGATATATTAATAACTGGTTGGTTTGTGATTGGTTGTGAATAACCTTCATTACATATTTACATATATTTAGTTTTCTTTGACTAACAATTTTCTTTTTGGTTAAAACTATATAAAGTAAAGGGCAAGCTATAGAACTACAACTATATTTAAATCGTTTTTAGAGTTTAACCATTTTGAAACAAAATGCTCAATGAAAACCACTCTATTAAAAGGGCAAACAATAGAAAAGTTATATGAAATAAAGGACAAACAACGTTTTTGTTGAAACTAAATAAAATAAAGGGCAATTTTTCTCCCACTATATTTTAATCGTTTTTACGGTTTAATAACTGTGAATCAAAAAGCTCAATGAAAACCACCTAGTTTGATAAAATTTTCTGCCATGCTATAAATGTTAAAATGATCACAAAAGGGAAAATATTGTCAAAAGTTTATTTATTTATTTATTTATAAAAACGTATTTTTTAATTGACTAATAAATCTTAGGTGTTATTTGATTTTTCTGAGACAAAATGTTTGCAGTCTGCGGACCATATCTGCAGACCTCTGCAATAGAAAATGTGGACCAAACGTCTGCAGTCTGAAAGAAGAAAACTGTTTGTTTTTTAACATCTGCAGGCTGCTAGAATAAACTAAAATCTAACTAAACTGATTTTTTTTTATAAAAAAATTAAAAGAGTTTTTCAATAATTTTATAACTTTATTATAAATAATTAACAAATGTAGATCGACTTTTATGTATTATTTGTATAAAAAGGTGAAAATAAATATGGTACAAATTAACGTATATATTTGATAAAAATCAACAAACTTTGGTCGCAAATTAAGATATACCTAAACATTGTAATTAAGGATAAAAGAATTTAACACGTAAAATGGATGATAATATTCTTTGATTTTAAATGAAAATTTCAAAATTTTCATTTTACCTATTCAATTAAATCATTTAAAAACTAGCCATAAATATTTATCCCAAGAAATGAATGATATTGCATTAAATAATGTTTTATAAAATTTGACACAAAAAATATAAGACAATATTACGATTTTTTTTTTCATATCTATATAAACAGTTCTAACGACCATTATTGTAATAAAATTTTTATTTATAAATTTGTCACAAAAGTCATGATTGTGTCGTCGAACCTTTTTTCTTTAAGTATTGTAATTTTTTTCCCAAATTGTTTATCATAGATAAAGTTAGAATAAATCTAAGCTAAAAAAACTAAGATATATGTGTTTTTTAGGCTAGAAGATGTCTAAAGAGGTTTGAAAACTTTGGTCAACATCTGCGCCAAGAAGAGGACGCGCATACCTTTTTAGGTTTGCAGTCTTCAAAAAAACAAACAATCTGCGAAGCCTAATGTCTGCGCGGCGCAGACAGAAGAGGCCAAAAAGATCTGCAGAGAAAAAACAAACACCACCTTAGTTCATTGTTTTTAGTAGAATATTTTGATTCATGTTAGAATGTTTTTTTCTATTCCGCTAAAGCCACTTTAACACGTTTATAATTGTCCACATAGAAAAATTAATAAATTTGGATGGTTTTCACTGAGCATTTTAAATGGTTAAACCGTAAAAATATATAAAATAATATATATATATATATATATATATATATATATATATATATATATATATATATATATATTACAATAACAATTTTTGAAAATTCAATTTTCAGATTAAAAATAAAGTAAAGAAATAGAGAAAAACCGTAAAAATAGACAAATTTGTTAACCTTTGTCTAGAAACAAAAATTAACCATATGACATAAGTAACAAGTATTTTGGCCGGGGTCCTTGCAAAAATACGATAAGTTCTGTCAAACTAAAAAATACGCATTTTGATATTTTTGTTGGGGTCCTACAAAAATACTTTGTCTGGTTTTGTACATTATAAAAACATAACTTTCATGTTCTTACTTTATTTTTTAGAAAAATTCAAAAATAAAATTCTTTCAAGACATGGTCAAATACTTAGATGTACACACATCTAGGTTCAAAGTTCATATTTAAAGGTACCGATTCCAAATCCATATATTTTAGGATGAATACATCTGAAAATGAGATAGGCCGCAACTCCAATGAAAATATTACATTTTGTTATGGATCCTTACGAGAGTGTCACATTTTAGCAAAAATCTCTACGAAAATATCATATTTTGGCAAGTTTTCTTGGGTAGACCGGGTGTTGCTCAAAAATTGAAAAAATTACATAAAATATATTGTTTTTGTTTAAAGTACTCAGGTCACCAAACCCATTATGCAGCAAGGCCTAACCCATTTTGTAGGAAATGACAAAACTCCTAGGAGTTAACTATTTTTGTGATATGTTGAATTTTTGTTTATTTTGTGGAACAATCGAAGTAGTTGTTTATTTTTATATTTTTTCAAAGAAATATTAGTAATCTCCACGATTTACACCATTTTGCTTGCTTGGATAGTTGAATATACGACTTCAGTCAACTATGCTCGTTTTAAAGAAACCCTTCAAGTTGTTTGAGACCGGTATTTGTGAACTAAATAATAAGCCGGGGTTTATTTTAGAAGAAATCATAGTGTAAGGTCATAAACAACATAACAATAAAAGTATGAGGGCTAAGATGTCAATTTAGCATAATAAATAAAAATCTGACCGTTGTGAGCAAGAAAAACAAATGCGACCGTTACCATCTCCGGTGTTCATAACCCTCTAAATATCCAGCAAATTACCCCTGAAATCATCTAAATTCCGCAGTGTTATTTGAGAATCTAGAGCAGATTTCACCTGATCTCACATTTCTTTCGTGAATCTGATTACTTCGCTCTTGTTTGTGTTTGATTTCCTCTTTTTTTAAGCTTTTCGAACTCATTGATGGCGGAAATGAAAGATCTCCACCACCACCTCGTGGAAATTCCGGTCGATGGAGAACACCAGAAGCAAATAATCTCCGCCATTAACGCCATCTCCGCCATCCAAGACCACCCACTAATGGAAATCTCAGAATCCCCCGGCCACCTCTTACTTCTGAAACTATTACAGAGAGAAGAAGATCTCTCCGGCCGCCGCATCGCCAGAAAAGAAACAAGACTCGACACTCTCAGACGAGAAATCTTCCAACTTTGTTTATTTTTCTTCACATTCCATGGTCTTTTCTTGACCATTTTATTCACATCATCAAACAACGACGTGGGTGTTGATGTTTGTCAAAAATGGTGGATACCCATGACCACATCTTTATCTTTTTGTGTTGTGATGGTGTTCTTGGTTCAGATGAAGCTTTACAGATACTGGAAAGTGAACGGAAGGATTCATCAGGAGAAAAGTGATAACAGAGGAATAACGAGATGCATTCAAGAGTTGAGGATGAAAGGGGTTAGCTTCGATTTGTCAAAAGAACCAGGAAATGGAAAGAGGATGAAGAGTTCGAGTGTTGAGATCAAATGGAAACCGATCACTTGGTGTTCTCAGTATCTTGTCACTATTTGTCTTGTTTTGGCTTCTGGTTTATCTCTTCCGATTTGTAAATTCATGGTTTGTGCGTAACCAAACGCCATGAATTGTCGAGACTTATTTTTTTCTTTTTCGTTGCTTTGATTAAGTGGGAATGAAGCGTTTTGGTCCGGTCATCAAGTATGTGTTCGTTCGACTGGATTTTGACACCATGGTTAACCAGAAGAGTGACACGGCTTGTGTTGTTCGTTCATGTTGAACTCAAGGCTTGATGAGGTTTTTTTGATGAATAATTTGATTTATTGATTTATTATAGTGAATAGTTTTTTACAAGGATAGAAGAATCTAACATAAGTATCAAAATCTTGTTTTGCCATTATGTGTAATGTTCGGTTTTAACTTCTATAAGATATTGGAGAAAAATACACCTTGTCAAGTGCATAATGAAGTCCAGCCAAGTTTGTTTCAAGTTCATTTTTAACAAGTTTCTTTATGTTCTACTTAATCTTGTGCAAAGCATCTTTATTGCCCTAATTGGTTGTCTAAAGCTAGATTGACTTGACTACAGAGCACTAAATCTTGAAGAATCAATTGCATCACATTGTGCTAATTTTTTGATATTATTTGGATGGGATGATGGTAATATATTTTTCGATCTGTACACATTTGGTCACATTCAGTCCTTATGACCGGCTACTCCAGGTTACCCGGTAAAAATGACTTAATAGGGTAATATATATTTCTCATTTTGTACACATTTAGTCCTTAATACTTTTGTACACATTTAGTCATTTTTTTTTTTGCAAAATAAGTCATTTTTTTGTACTCATTCAGTACTTATGAATGATTTTTTAGTTTTTTCTCACGAAATCTTACGTGGGACATTCATTAATGAGGTGTATGGGGCTTTTGATGCTTATATTTATCGCGATCTCGACTACTTGGTTGCTTAGGTCATGTGTTCTGAACGTCATAACTTCTTCATATGATCTCGGATTTTAACGATCTTTATATCCATGCGTTCGTATTTTAGTCTACTACAACTTTCATTTAGATTACTCCTATTAAAAAATAATATATTTTTACTTACGATTTTTATATCCATACGTGGTGGCGGATTTAGTATGGTCCCGGTGTTGCACCGACAACACCTGTTTTTTCTGTTCGCAGTGGAAAATTTTTCGCTTTTTTTTTACGTTTATACCTATTTTCCATGTATCGGCAACACCTATTTCATCTCGGCAACACCCACTATGTATTACTGCGTCTTCCTCTGTCCATACGATTTTTATGAATGCATGTATCTATGTTTTTTTTTTATAAAATCGTTAGTAAAAATATATTACATTTTAACGGGAGTAATCTTAATGAAAGTTGTAGTAGACTCAAAAAATAAACACGTGGATAAAGATCCTTAAAATCTGATATCGTATGAAGAAGTTACGATGTTCAAAATACAAGACCTAAGCCAAACCACAAGACTTACGCAACCAAGCAGTCGAGATCGCATTGGACATAAGCATCAACAACACCAAACACCTCATCAATGATTGTCTCACGTAAGATGTCGTGAAAAAAACCTAAAGAAATCATTCATAAGTACTGAATGAGTACAAAAAAAGGATTTATTTTGGAACAAAAAAATGTTAAGGACTAAATATGTACAAAAATATTAAGGACTAAATGTGTACAAAACGAAAAATATATTACCCTATCAAGTCATTTTTCCCGGCTAACCTTGAGTAATAGGTCATAAGGACTAAATGTGTACAGTTTAACAAGTTTAAGGGGTAAATGTGGACGAAAAAAAAAACTCAGTGACCAAATGTGTACAAATCGAATAATATGTTACCCTTTTAAGTCATTATCCCTATTTGGATTCTGGTCAAATGGGTTGGGTTGATAGGTAGTGAAATTTTGTAACATCCGGATTTTTTAGGGATATTATTGTGTATGTTAATCTTGAGGTTGAAGGAGAGACTCGACGAGTTGAGGGTCCAACTCGCCGAGTCGAGTCGAGTTGCCCGCGTGGATTTAATAAGTGGACTCGACGAGTCAGAGGAGGGACTCGCCGAGTAGGTGTTGGCCAAAGAAACCCTAATTTCCCGGGTTTGGGACCTATTTAAAGGCACTTATAGCCTCATTTGCGGCTACCTTCCCCTGAGAGCAAACCCTAATTGCTAATGGAGCTAGAGAGTGAGAGAGAAGCTCATATTGTGGCTCTTGTGCATCATTTGAGGAAGAGGAGGAGGTTATCAAGCAGGGAGCTGGAGGTGAGGCTGTTGGATCTAATGATTTCCTGTCCAGAGCTCCTGAGAAAGGTAAGAAGTCTTTACCTTTCTTCTTATTTTGGATAGATCTCATATCTATGGAGTTTTAGGGCTTTTTGCTATCTTTTGTTTGGGTTTTTGAGTAGCATGAGTTATTAAGAAGTCTAGACCTCAGATCTGGACCTTGTGAGGTCCTTAGAGTCTAGGTGTCCCAGCTTTATTCATCCACATGAGGGTTTTTGGGCTTAATCATTCATGAAGGGCATGCATTAGCATTTTGGAGCAATAACATCATGCATGAACGTAAAGATTGAAGCTTTACGTGACTATTGAGCCTTGAGAGGACAGATATAGTGTTTGGAGTGATAGATCTGTTTTAAATCGTCTGAATGAGCTTTGGGTCTGAATGAACTCGCCGAGTCAATGAGCCGACTCGACGAGTTGATTAGGGTTTGTCCCGTAGAGCTGAATCATGCGATCACTCGGGGAGTTGGGAGTCAACTCGATGAGCTGAGTCAACCTTCACGAGATTTATGTGGAAAACGATGGGACTCGACGAGTCACAAGGGTGCACTCGGCGAGTCGGGTCAAACATGGACTGTTGACTCGAGTTTGACTTCTGTTGACTTTGGGGTTTTGGTCAACATGAGTAATAGAGACCATGAAGGGGTAAAATGGTCTTTTACCCACTTCAAAGAGTTAGAGAGAGAAAGAATAGCCTTCGGTTATCTGAGTCGTGAAAAGAGTATTAATTAGAGATGTTCATCCTTGTGTTAGGCGGAGGCTAGTTCGAGATCCGAGCGCGAGGTTATTTGCTCACCTGCTTGCGAGGTGAGTCTTCTCACTATACTTTACCTAGAGCCTAGAGTGGTACTTATGTGTGACCGGAGGATCTTATGTGCTTACATTGAGTATTATGTTATCCTGCCTTATGTTTTATGCTGTGCATTATGTCTTTATGATTTATGCTATGCGGAGCTTTACAGACCGGACCAGAGGGTCCAACGAGCCATGAGACCGGAAGGTCCTCACTGAGACCGGACCGAAGGGTCCAACGAGCACTGAGACCAGAGGTTCCTCATAGAGACCGGACCAGAGGGTCCAACGAGCCGTGGGACTGGAGGGTCCCACCGAGACACATTTACCGGAGGGTCTTATAGAGCTATAGCCTCGAGTGGCTAATTATTTTGTGTGTGGTATTTTGGGGAACTCACTAAGCTTCGTGCTTACCGTGTTATGTGTTATGTGTTTCAGGTTCTTATCAGGATCGAGGGAAGGCGCCGACTTGATTGTACACACATCCGAGTTAGAGATATGTCTTTGGAGGATCCTGATTTGTGATAAACGATTTTTAAAATGTGTTGATAATTTGTTACTTGTGAGTTTTAAGAAAATGTGACATGTGGTTTATTGTGTTTTTAAAAATGAAAATTTGGTTGAAAATTTACGTCATTACAAGTTGGTATCAGAGCCTTGGTTTGAGGGATTCGGATGCACCTCCGGGTGTGTTTGAACTCAAACTGAGGATTTGAGAAAGATTTTCAAAAGAGATAATTTTTTCTAAAAATGAGAGAGAGTTTAAGAGAAAACGAGTTGGAGCAGTGTGTATAATCAGGCAGAGCCCGAACGGTGATTTCCCAAAATACCCTTACTTTTGTGTTATGAGATATTTATGAGATATTTTATGGGATATTATGCATGCTAGATATAGGCTAGGTATTTCATAATTTAGGACTAGAGTGACCTGATTTGTGATGCCTTAGCCTAGGAGTTGTGATATCTGTGATGTGCTTTTGAGTATGTGCTGAGTAGAGTAGTAGACACCTCGAAAGGTAGGATCGCCTAAGTCGGCAATGTCTTTTGAGTTGGGAATAGAGCAAGAGGAAGTATATGCCAGAGTGGCTTTATGTGTTAGTGGGGATCATTCGATGCCCGAATGCTGCTTGCTTCGTGCTTTGTGGAACTCTTGATGATAGGAGACAACTACTAAGTGAATATGACGATATTCAGGAGGTAGATGGCTGGCATCATGATGAGTTCTTCAGCAACTGATGGCAGAGAAGTGTGAGAACCTAGGAAGAGCCTAGGGAGTGAACTTAGTCAGATGAGTACGCTGACGGAGGAGAGTATTCGCTGGAGGGCGAACTTGCGTAACAGGATTGGTGATCGAGAAGGTTGAACAACTACTTAGGAAATATGGGACGATCCATGTGGAAAGTATGGGTAGATGTGGCAGGTAGTATGGGCCCGTACTAATGATAGCAGAGGAACCATACTCGAAACAGGGAGAATTCCAGAAGTTCTAAGTAGCGGATTGAGAAGAGAAAACATGGTTCGAGTACCATGATTCGTAGCGGATTGAGAAGAGAAAACATGGTTCGAGTACCATGATTCGTAGCGGATTGAGAAGAGATAACATGGTTCGAGTACCATGATTCATAGCGGATCGAGAGGTGGCCACATGGTTCGAGTACCATGACTCGTGACGGTTAGTGATTCTGGTTTTACCAGTTATTCCGTTGTGATTGGTTAGAATGAGATCAGATGTGAAAGAGTATGGGGCCAGAGGGCCATGTGGAACGAGTTTCAATGGAGCATACCTTGAGAGAAAAAAATCGAGTTAGTTTCTGAGGGATTTTTGGTAAAATGCCAGTTGGAGTCGCAAGACTCAGGGATGAGTAGAAGATGGTGATTTATGGAGGATTACGGTCTGAATCGAGCAATCGGCCGATAGAGGAGATGTCACTTTCTGTGACCAGAGTTGTGCTATTTCGGTTTCCTGTGATGGGCAGAAGAGATATAGAGCTTCTGGTTTCAGAGTTGGAGGTAAACCCTGTGGGGTAGCATATGGTTGTGATCTTTTCACCAGAGTATTTGAGCAACATGTCTACTGCGAAGTATGTCCCATTCCATGAGAGAGTTATTAGTAGAGACTGAGATGTAGGAGAACAAGGAAGTACCTTTCTGGGTGAGGCATACTTTTTGACAGCCGTTCCAGGAGATTTTGAGGAGTATACCGGGGCGGTGGCCCTCGTTGCTTATGTTGTGTATCGGTTGTGAGAGCGGAGTCTCCTGTTTCTATGATAATCCACACGATGGGACGTTGGGGGAAGGATTGGAGACGAGAGGTGTGATAGTGGATTATTTCCAGATTGAGAGACAGGACTAATTAGGGACAGATGGGATATTCGGCGGTGTGTTGGTCTGAGATTTCGAGATGGTTGGAGGCAGTCACGTGAGGAGGTTTATGAGATTGGTGGATTTCAGGATAATTGGATTTATGTGGTTATTATTCGGAAGATCATCGAGCGCGGTGTGTTATATCCCATGAGGCGGAATTGGTGCATCTGGCGAGCCAATCTGTGGAGTAGACTGTGGTATACCAAATGGTGATGGTTCGAACCCTGAGTGGGGGAGAATTGGATTATTTACTGAGAGAATCAGATAATTGTTCTAGTGCGGTTAGAGAGCTGGACATGGAGACCTGCGGTGCGGATTCATGAGATCATGGTTATTGGTGATCAAGGCGAGGTGCAGGGTGAGATAATGCGTGTTGTACGTGATCAGGGAAGGAGGAGTGTCTCCACAACGAGTAGTCGTTGGGCAGGCACCTTAGGGTGATGAGAAACTCTTCAAGGTTGTAATGGTCGAATTCGAGGTGGCTGGCTCGTAAGGATAGTTTCAACGGTGGAGAATTTCCAGTTCGATGTATGGGTTATTATGTTCACTTTGGGAAGGGCAACAGTTGTTGGCAGTCAACTTCAGAGTCGGTATGAGTATTCTCGCATGGGTTTGAGCCATAGAGGATGGGGTTTCGGATGGTCGTCAACGTGTTCTTGACATTGACGATTCCTCCGTGTTTCAAGTTGTGAGTTGGAGTATTTCGAGGTTGCGAGTTGTGCTAGTGGAAGATCAGTGGATGAAGGAAGACGTCGTGAGGTTCTGTGATGATGTACCGAGGTATCCGAGTATGATGTCCTAAATTTCGGATCATTTTTAGACTTGAGTTATGAGATGGCGAGTGGTGTATCAGGTGTCTATGGTTCCGGTGGGAGCCCTTTCAGCTAATTGACATCAAGCGGGATTATCTGAGAATGTGAATTGCAGCGAGAAAAAGTTTTTTTGTCGACGACGGTCGTCAGGAGTAGTGATGCTTAGCCTGGGTGGGTGTGTGCACCTATCTATGTTGGGCTGCGAAGGGTGAGTTAGTGAACGCAGTGAGGTAATGACCTGAGGATGAGATTGTGGGGCGATAAGAGAGGGTGTTGTGATACTGCGGGGAGCCGTAGTACTCACTAGTCATAGAGAGGGTGTTGTGACACTGCGGGGAGCCGTAGTACTCACTAGTCAGAGAGAGGGTGTTGTGATACTGCGGGGAGCCGTAGTACTCACTAGTCAGAGAGAGGGTGTTGTGATACTACGGGGAGCCGTAGTACTCACTAGTCAGAGAGAGGGTGTTGTGATACCGTGGGGAGCCGTAGTACTCACTAGTCAGTGAGAGGGTGTTGTGATACTGCGGGGAGCCGTAGTACTCACTAGTCAGAGAGAGGGTGTTGTGATACTGCGGGGAGCCGTAGTACTCACTAGTCAGAGAGAGGGTGTTGTGATACTGCGGGGAGCCATAGTACTCACCAGCCATTGGGGCGAGTGGTTCCAATTCTGTATCGGACTAGACTCTCGAGTATGAGTTTGGCTTTGGTGGTGTATTGAGTAGGCGAATGAGATTCCAGATTCAGAGAAGGGTTTCATTTTTCGGGGTATTGTGTGTCTTATGATGTCTTAGACCTGAGTGGGTCAGTTCGGTTGTATGGGAAGGACCGCAAGATGCATGGAACTAATGAGTAGTAGACGACAGAGGTCGAGGGTAAGACGATTTCAGTTGGGATTGTAGTATTCGCTTGGGATAAAGCGAACTCCGTGACTTGTGTGTGTCACACTGGGCCGAGATAGTTGTTATGAAAGGAAGTCGGCGAGACGTTTTGGGACATGCAATGGGTAACCTTTGGAGGTTCAACTGTTGGGTCGGGAGATGACCCGGTGCTCAGTTTTGATAAGGGAGCTGAGGTTTATGTTTGTTAGATGTCAGAGGATGCTTCTGAACAAGCATGATCATTTTCCGTGTCTGAGGTCAGGGTGTTGAGGATTCGTTATTCATATGGGTTTTGATTGCAGTACAGTGGATGGGTCTCTGGTGTGATGTGACCCTTTCATTCCTTGGTATATGATCTGGATTGGTTATCATTTTTGGGATGAGTGATCAGTAGCCAGTTTTGGGCATGGACTTGTTTTATCGGTCCCAACTAGAGAATTAGAGGGGCAGTGAGTTATCGGGGTTTGTTATTCGAGGAACATATTGAGAGGGCGGTTTGGCTGTGTGACAGGCCACTAGAGTTTCCAGATTCTGGAGAGTCAGAAGGGGTAGCGTAGTGGCAGATGGGTCTGTCCTTTTTCCAGGGAGGAGTTCCTGTTTGGATTCAGGTGTCCAGAGAGGAAGATAGTTGTGTGGTATGAGATCCTTTCAATGGTGCTGTTCGGTTATTGGATTAGATCTATATGTTTTTGAGGAGCGATTTCGAGGGCGAAATCTAATTCAAGTGGGGGAGAATTGTAACATCAGGATTTTTCAGGGATATTATTGTGTATGTTAATCTTGAGGTTGAAGGAGAGACTCGACGAGTTCAGGGTCCAACTTGCCGAGTCGAGTCGAGTTGCTCGCGTGGATTTAATGAGTGGACTCGACGAGTCAGAGGAGGGACTCGCCGAGTAGGTGCTGGGCAGAGAAACCCTAATTTCCCGGGTTTGGGACCTATTTAAAGGCACTTATAGCCTCATTTGCGACTACCTTCCCCTGAGAGAAAACCCTAATTGCTAATGGAACTAGAGAAAGAGAGAGAAGCTCATATTATGGTTCTTGTGCATCATTTGAGGAAGGGGAGGAGGTTATCAAGCAGGGAGCTGGAGGTGGGGCTGTTGGATCCAATGATTTCCTGTCCAGAGCTCCTGAGAAAGGTAAGAAGTCTTTACCTTTCTTCTTATTTTGGATAGATCTCATATATATGGAGTTTTAGGGCTTTTTGCCATCTTTTGTTTGGGTTTTTGAGTAGCATGAGTTATTAAGAAGTCTAGACCTCAGATCTGGACCTTGTGAGGTCCTTAGAGTCTAGGTGTCCCAGCTTTATTCATCCACATGAGGGTTTTTGGGCTTAATCATTCATGAAGGGCACGTATTAGCATTTTGGAGCAATAACATCATGCATGAACGTAAAGATTGAAGCTTTACGTGACTATTGAGCCTTGAGAGGACAGATCTAGTGTTTGGAGTGATAGATCTGTTTTAAATCGTCTGAATGAGCTTTGGGTCTGAATGAACTCGCCGAGTCAATTAGCCGACTCGACGAGTTGATTAGGGTTTGTCCCGTAGAGCTGAATCATGTGATCACTCGGGGAGTTGGGAGTCAACTCGATGAGCTGAGTCAACCTTCACGAGATTTATGTGGAAAACGATGGGACTCGACGAGTCACAAGGGTGCACTCGGCGAGTCGGGTCAAACTTGGACTGTTGACTCGAGTTTGACTTCTGTTGACTTTGGGGTTTTGGTCAACATGAGTAATAGAGACCATGAAGGGGTAAAATGGTCTTTTACCCACTTCAAAGAGTTAGAGAGAGAAACAATAGTCTTCGGTTATCTAAGTCGTGAAAAGAGTATTAATTAGAGATGTTCATCCTTGTGTTAGGCGGAGGCTAGTTCGAGATCCGAGCGCGAGGTTATTTGCTCACCTGCTTGCGAGGTGAGTCTTCTCACTATACTTTACCTAGAGTGGTACTTATGTGTGACCGGAGGGTCTTATGAGCGTACATTGAGTATTATGTTATCCTGCCTTATGTTTTATGTTGTGCATTATTTCTTTGTGATTTATGCTATGTGGAGCTTTACAGACCGGACCAGAGGGTCCAACGAGCCATGAGACCGGAAGGTCCTCACTGAGACCGGACTGAAGGGTCCAACGAGCAGTGAGACCAGAGGGTCCTCACAGAGACCGGACCAGAGGGTCCAACGAGCCGTGGGACTGGAGGGTCCCACTGAGACACATTGACCGTAGGGTCTTACAGAGTTGTAGCCTCGAGTGGCTAATTACTTTGTGTGTGGTATTTTGGGTAACTCACTAAGCTTCGTGCTTACCGTGTTATGTGTTATGTGTTATGTGTTTCAGGTTCTTATCAGGATCGCGGGAAGGCGCCGACTTGATTGTACACACATCCGAGTTAGAGATATGTCTTTGGAGGATCCTGGATTTGTGATAAACGATTTTTAAAATGTGTTGATAATTTGTTACTTGTGAGTTTTAAGAAAATGTGACATGTGGTTTATTGTGTTTTTAAAAATGAAAATTTGGTTGAAAATTTACGTCGTTACAAATTTTGTAGATGATTACAAAACTTTATTATAGTATACGAGAAATTAAACATCTTCTTATATTTTTTTTCCTACTTATCTTTCTAACCATGCTAAATGGTTGTGACAAATGTATTAAAATATTATTAATATCACTAAATGTTGTTATCATCATTTAATATGGACATTTCCTATCAAATTACATATATTTCTCATAGTATACATTTGACCCTTTGAAAGTAGAATACCATCTAAATCTATTAGCCTACAGCCTACAACCTACTTATTATGACTAATATAATTAGACATATAATTATAACCTTGATATATAGTTAGATTATGAATGTGAAGAAGGCAACAATTCATTCATGGTAATATGGTATCATAGCACAAGTTTCGTGTTTTTTGTAAAGAACCTTCTAAAGATACGCGACAATAATATTTTTTATCGAGTTTGACCCATTCGGTTTTTTTGTAAACGACCTTCTAACAAAGAGCATCATCACGAAATGCAACAATATTGATGACCTATACCCACTCACTCATACATGAGAGGCAAAGTCTAAACCAATCATCCTAAACACTATCTTCCCAAACACATGGCATAACCGTCTTGGTCACCCTAGATCATCGGTTTTAAATTTTTGTAGCAATTCATTCCATCTAATGAACTCATATTTCATGCTTCTAAACGACGACTCATACACTCTAATATACTCATAAACTAGTCCTAAATTTCACATATGTCTCGGACATGGCTTGAACTCACAACCTCATTGAATGAGAGTATGTTGGTATTGTGCATGTTTATTCCTGTACTTCGTGTTCTTTAGGTAAACATTGTCCATTGGCATTTAATGTCACATTCTATTATGTTTTCTCCGTTCGGTATTGTCCATGTTGATTTATGGACCTCCCTGTCACCTATGAAATGGGTTACAAATATTACTTAGTTTTACTTGATGATCATTCGCATTTAATATGGACCTTTCCCGTCAAACTAAATCTCAATTCTTTCTCATATTCATCCAATTCCAAACATTACATACAAACTCAATTTGAAAATAAAATAAGAACTTTTTCAATTTGACAGCACCCTATTTCCACACACATTGCAATAAAAACATCATGTAATTTCGTTTTCCATGCTCCTACACATCACTTTATAATGACAAAATCAAACGTGTCATTTGTACTATTAATAACATAATTCACACTAATCTCCTCTATGCCTCTCATTTCCACCATCATATTTGCCTTAACTTTTACAACATACATAATTAAAATTCCCTATTCACTGTCGTAGCCAATCACATTCCCACCAAAATTCACTATAACAAATAACCAACATTCTCTAATCTTAAGACCTACCCCAACCTAATTTCCATAACATCAAACAAAATTCTACCCCAATCCATCCCATGTAATGTATATTTCTCGGGTATCCAACCAACCACCAAGGCTATGTATGATACACAATATCCACAAACAATCTAAGTATGTCACGCTATGTGACTTTCATTGAAGATGTCTTCCCCTCTCTAATCCCACCAAATATACGACTCGCCTCTTATAACTTCCTAGATCAACCGAACCCCTCCGCATACCTCACATACTACCCTTACTTTACCCACCACCAACATCGACACCCACAAGCTCCCTACTCTAATCACCATCATCTCCAACCAATTCTTACCTTCCTCTCGTTGCCAATTCAACCTCATCGACCCATTCGATTCATCCCACTACCCCATCTTACACCCATCAACACTCAATCACCCATCCACCAACCTAATCACGTTAACCCATCCCCACAACCTATCAAGAATCCTCATCCAACCTCCCAAACCGGTATACCACGACTTGTTACCATTCATACTCCTCTCTTCTTGACCTCGCCACCTTTCGTCCCCCCATCACCTTATACAAACACATACCATCCACCAACTAGACATCAAAAGCACTTTTTATATGACATGCTTAACGAAAACGTATATATCCACCAACCGACAGGGTTTTTCCCGAAAAAGTCAAACTTGAAAAGTTTCACACTTTAGCCTCCTCTCATCCATTTATCTTCTCCAATTTCAAACTTGTAAAACTTCAACATTTAATCTTCCCATACAAAATCAGTATCTATTATTAGATAATTTATCACACCAATATAACAAACGAACATAAACACCAAACATTAATTAACAAATATAAATGAACGTTAACAAAGGAATGTAAACAAACATTAATGAATGAATAAAACCATTGTTCGTGTTCATTTGTTTAATTAAACGAATAGAAAACCATCTTCATGTTTTTTTTTAAATAAACGAACGTACTACCGAACGATTGATCAAACGTTTAATTCTTTTACGACATATACCCATCAAAGGACTAGTTGTTAACCGACCAAGTTCCTAAAAAATTCAATATTTGGGTTTGAGATAAAATTGTTGTTAACATATGGTCCATTAGCATGGCCCAGACGTCAATACTCTCTCCTGCCGCTCGACTGCCAACCTTGTCTAGCATCTTCATCTAGCGCTCGCCTGGCAACCCCAAGAGACCTTACCCAACTCCTTGCTAGCTAGGCCTGAGCTGGGTTGGCCCAAGGCCTGATCTAACTCCCTCCTAACCTAATTGCCCCATATAAATAGAACATAACCTCCTTCTTGGGTGGGTGGGGGGGGGGGACTTTTCCAGATATCTAAACCCTAAAGCCTCCATGGCTAAAGACACACCTCACACACCAAGTCGGGAATACGCTCCCGGGGCACAGTCCCTGGGGAAATTTTAACGATATGTTGTTGTTCTTGCTAGGTATCAAGTCGAGAATACGCAGATGGCAT
Organism: Lactuca virosa; assembly: GCF_052849685.1. Taxonomy (NCBI): domain Eukaryota; kingdom Viridiplantae; phylum Streptophyta; class Magnoliopsida; order Asterales; family Asteraceae; genus Lactuca; species Lactuca virosa. The sequence goes on along the minus strand of NC_136432.1, from coordinate 286,678,721 downwards.
CACACTCGGATCTCCGATCCGGATCCAAGACTCCAAAACCCGAAGACTTGGTGAGATGTCACAATAATTGTAATTATGGGTTAAATAAATCCCATCACTATATGATTATATACATTAACATTTGTAAATAATGTTTCGAAGAGCACATCATCTACATTGTTTTTCTTGTGCATATAGCTTTCAAATAGACAAAAATGGTTCTTATTTGAGAATTTTTTTTACAGAAATAGTACATATTTTATATTCTTTATTTTTCGAATTCAAATAAATTAAACCCTACTCAATCTTAATATTTTCATTTGTTTTTATGTTTTCTAAAGCTTAGTTTTGATAAATATTTTTTTTCCAACTTCTTTTACATTTTTTTTAAACTGTGTTTTTTTTTAATTTGTTTTTACAAAATCAATTTTTTACTGAATTACTATTTGTACATATTTGTTTTTATGTATAATTTTATTTATAACTTTCTTTTATAAAAATTTTGTTTTTGAAATTCGTATATTTACATATTTGTTTTCATGTATGTGGGTTGTGAAAACATATAAATATTAGTTTATTTTAAATATTCGTTTTCACAAACCAATATACATTTTTATTTATAATCATTTGTAATTATATAGTAAATTATGTCTTGTTATTGTTAGTGGGGTTTTAAAATTACAATGCTATAATTATATATGAGCGTGTTTGGAAAAAGTAGTTGTTAACTGATAGCTGGTAGTGGGTAGCGGGTAGTTGGTAGCTGTAAGTTGTAGCTTTATTTGTTATATGAGTGTAAGAAAAAATAGTAGCTGAAAGCTTTTGAAATATATAAAATTACACAAAAGGACAATTGTTTAAAAAAATAAACATATAATTGTATTTTTAAGATCAATTTTGGAAATTGATTTAAAAAGCTCAATAGCGTTTTGTTAAACGCTACATGAAGTAGCTTTTAGATTTGAAATGTTTTGTTTAAACTAAAAGTTAAATATTCATACCGTCAAATGAAGTTTTTTGTTTAAACCGAAACATTTTGTAACTCCCAAACATTCCGTGTCAAATATGTTCTATGTGTTTTGTCGTTGTGTGTACGACTTTGTTGTGTATGTGTGTATGTATGTATGGTGGGTCAGATTTAACATATTATCAAATAATAAGATCTAACCATAGAACCAAATGAAAATGGCCAATATTCATTTATGAACATATGTCATTTTCATGTTCATATATAAACATATGTTCGTAAATGAATATTGGTCATTTTTATGTGGTTCAGATATATTATTTGATTTTGTGTTGAACCTTACTTTGTGTATGACTATTTATGTGTGTGGCAAAAACAAAAAACACATTGTTATTTCAGTTTTTGCCATGTACATTATATCTCTCTCCCCAACATATTCAACTTTCATAAAATTTTTTTATTTTAAACTCTTGTCGCAACATACAATCGTTATATATAATCGTAGACAATTAAATAATATATATATATATATATATATATATATATAATACATATCATATATTTTTAACCATTTAGTATAATAGATTTAAAATTTTATTTATGATGTACTAAAAAGGGTGTTTCCTATATAAAAGACCAACTTTACTTTAAATAATAGAAGAGTTATATTATATTAAATGGTTAAAGTTAGATAACACAAAGTAAGAAAGTTATAAATAATGTTGATATGTTTTTAGTGTGTAATGTGTATGGTATAAGATTGAATGGTGAAGTTTGGACGGGCCAAGAGAGGGCCTACAATCATCGTACTCCACAACATAATGAGTCCTCCAGAAGCATGCCCAACCACAAAAATGTCAAAAAGATGGAAGAACGAGGGTTGATGCCAGTAATCTTTGCTTTTACCTCACAAAAGTTGACAGTAAATCCAGATTTTCTACGAGTAGATGTACAGTAGCAGTTGAATTATTCCCATTACGTAGTTGTGGTGTTGTTACTGTTGGTGTGTTGGTGTACGATTGGACCTTCTCATCTCAATCTCAATTTCAATCCCTTCAACAATAAATGCCAAGCTCACATCTGGCTTTCCTTCCACCGACGCTAATCTCTCTTGATTCCTCTGTGTGTGTGTGTGAAAATTGAAAAGAAAGAGAGACTGAATCGTCCGGTGCGGTGTTGGTGTTACAGCAAATTCTAGAACGTGATCTGAATCCCGATCGCCGGATTTACACACCATGTCTTCCGGCAGGTATATGGCTTACTCGCCTTCTCCGTCAGCCCCTCACTCTCCTCATATCGCCGGTCTTCGTTCCGCAGCCACCGCCCTCGTCGAGCAAGAGAAGTATGATGTTTTTCCCTTTTTATCTTCATAACTCCATGTTTTCACCTCGATCTCGATTTATGGTTACCACGAGTGTGTTTTGTTTCATGTTTTAAACGTTTCACATCTAAATCCTACGATTCCTGTTCACTTTCGTAATTCGACTGTTGGTTGTATCAGATGTGTTGATTTTTAAGAAAACTGATACAGAATTCGTAACAGATATCTCTCCGAGCTACTGTCTGAACGCAACAAACTCAGTCCATTTGTGCCTGTTCTTCCCCAATGTTACCGGCTGCTGAATCAGGGTGAGTTTGTTAAACTTGTGTTGTGTTGTATGAATTCAAAGCATCCTATTCTGTTTTTACCATCAGAAACAGTTGTATATATATATATATATATATATATATATATATATATATATATATATATATATATATATATATATATATAAAAGATTAACAGAATCCAGAAATTGAAAGCATATCCTTTTGTATGTTTGTATAATGTTTTTTGTCCAGGTTCCAGAATATATATTTGTTGGTTTGATAGGGGACGCATTGGTATTGAAACTGACAGTGTCTGTCTGTCCATTCCTGCTAACTAGTAGTAGTACTAGTGTTTGTTAACTGCTAACTGGTAACATGTTGTTGCAAAATTGACATTTTTGGAGCAGAAATACTGCGTGTAACCACTCTGTTGGGGAATGCATCCGTTTTAGATCAAAGTGGGCTTGAACATGCTTCAGGAGGAATGTTCTCAAATGCAGGAGCTAACATGAACATGAACAGATGGTCTTCACCAATCCAATCAGAAGTACGGATTACTAACCATTAACATAACCTTTTTACTTACTCTAATTTCTTACTGCTTTTTTACAACCTGACACACCACCATACATACAATACATCTTGGCTCTTGCTAACTTGTTTAACTGCTTGCTAACAAGTAACACCCACCATATACATACACAGATATAGTTTGTAAGTTGTAACATAACATCAACATGTGAGGATTTGTATATCAAGGAGATCATTGGTCATGTACTTTTAATGTATAAATCCTGCTTCTTATATTGCTTACACTTACAGATAGCCCGTTACATTTGAGCCACTCCACTCTGGATGCTTTTAAGGGCCTTGCTTGCTTGGACATGGGTTTGCTGTCTGCCATATACATACATATAAATATAAATATATGCTCTCAAATAGCATATATTATCAAGAATTGTTATGCTTCTTTGAAAATTTTATCATGCTTCTTTAATGGTGTAGAAGACACATTGGTAAATGGTTTTTTTGTTTAGATTCGTTTTTGAGAGAAAATGGGATTCTTTTGTGCAGATGTCAGCTTTACTGCAGCCATCATCTGCACAGAGTTGGCTTGGTTCACAGGGCAGTTCATCCAGTCTTGTAGTGAAGAGAACAATTAGGGTTGATATCCCTGTTGCTAGTTATCCTAATGTAAGTTTTCTACTTTTCTTTTAATTTATAATAATTCTTATTGATTAATATTATTATTTTAATTGATGTTGCAGTTTAATTTTGTGGGCCGCCTTCTTGGGCCGAGAGGGAACTCTTTGAAGCGAGTGGAAGCCAGTACTGATTGTCGTGTTTTGATCAGAGGACGTGGAAGTATCAAGGATCCAACAAAGGTGATACAATTAGCAACACATTTAATAGTAACGTGTTTGCTATTATATAAAAAAAATTTAAGTGCATTGCTATGATGGATTTAAATTAAGTATTTTCATGATCCTTATAGGAAGAGATGATGAGAGGAAAACCAGGTTTTGAGCACCTAAACGAGCCTCTTCACATACTCGTTGAAGCAGAGTTACCCGTTGACATAATAGACGCGCGTTTAATGCAAGCCCGTGAAATACTTGAAGATCTTCTTAGACCTGTGGTACCCTTTCTTTTTTAATCACATTATTATTAAATTTCAATTTCATTTTTTAATTCAAGAATTTTATTTAAAAAAAAAAAAAACATTCTTTTTGCAGGATGAAACACACGATTTTTATAAAAAGCAACAACTACGAGAGCTTGCAATGCTAAATGGGACCCTTCGTGAGGACACCTCTCAAATGTCCGGTTCAGTCTCCCCCTTCAATAATAGCCTTGGAATGAAGAGAGCAAAAACCAGAGGATGATTATGATGATGTCATCAATGACGTCATCAATTTCATGAGTTTGCTAACACAAACAGAGCATATGTTGCTGGCCTCCAATTGCCATCGGGGCACTGGATACTATTTGGATCCTGGTTTAAAAGTGTTGCTATATGATATGGGGTGTGTGTCTCTTCTATTTGGAGGAAACAAATGGTGTTCTCGAGAGTATTTATTGTAGTGAAAAAAAGACATTAAAACTTGTATTTTATTCGTTGTTTGTGTGTGTGTGTGTGTGTGTGTTTGTTTCTTATGAGAGAGTTTTGGTGAACTGAGAGTTGTTATTTATCTATATACATATTGGTTTGTAGTTTTGTAATTCTAGTTATGCCCTATTACTAGGGTTTTTGAACATTTTGAGTTCTTTTATGTTTCATGCGATACACATGAATATGGTTTCTAGAAAAACAACAAAGAAATAAACATTACAACAATCAAAATGTGTTCTTGAAAGATAAAGAAACAAGTTTTAACGTTCAAAACCTATTAACAAAAGGCATAAATAAATGAATCTTGATCCTTGCTCACTCGTTTATGTCTTCTTCTTCTTCTTCGTCTTCATCTTCGGCATCTTCAAGCCCAATCCATTTAGTGAAGGCGAAAAGGAACTCCTTGAAGTTGACCATTCCGTTTTTATCCCAATCCATTTCCTCTACAAACACACATCAAACAAATCGGGGCAAAGTTTAATCTGGTAAGTTGTATATGAGTGTATATCTTTTTTTATTTACTTAATGTAGAAAGAATGACTTAATAGAGAAAGTCAGGGAAAAGAGACATACCGAATCTTCTCATGGCTATGCGCCCAGAAGATCGCTCCCCGGAAGTAGTTTCATTTATTGCACCAACCATCTCGTCTTTGCTAACATAACCATCCTTATTTTTATCCAAGAACACAAATGAGTCAACCATGGTTTCAAAAGCCGTTTCTAGATCCGGGATCCCCATACGTGAATTCTACAAGTGTCAAAGAATGTAACAAGATGAACGAGAAATAGCAACTTACTTCTATTTATTTGTTTATGACAGCATCTTACTTTTATTTATTGAAAGTAGGATGCTATAATAAACAAATAAATAAAAGTACGTTGCTATTTTTTGCGTTTACTGAAAATTATAAACCACATTCCTATTAAAGTAATCAATGGATACGGATCGATCTTTCTTCAAAAGATAGACAAGACACAAAATCACAATGAACTCCTTGAAGTTTATTCCCATGTCATCATTTATATCACATTCCTCAAAAATATCTTTGATTTCCTCATCTGTAAAGTCTATTTTTAACTCACGGAAGCAATGATTCAGCTCCTTGGGATCAATGGAACCACTTTTATCTTCATCTACAAAATTCAAAGAAAGACATGGAAAAATAGTTTGTTTTTTTCAATCCCCAAAATACCCCTATACAGAAATCAGAAAAAAAAAAAAATGAAATGAAGAATCATTATTCTTGTGCTTACCAAATTGTTCAAATATAGCTTTGCACTTGCGTAGGCTTGCATCAATTTTTGGGAATTTTAGAATTATTGTATTGAAAGATTTCATGGAAGTTCCTTGAGATTCTCTGCTACGCATTGTTTTCAGAATTTTGGCTTCAAGTTTTGTTGTAGGTGCCGAAGTCATAGGTGATTCATCGCCCTTCGTCAACTTGCCGCCCATGGTCAAAGTAATATGGATGCTCCTGACATTTATGTTACAATCAAAGGAAAGGATTAAAATCTCTTATTGCGACTTGAAGAATTAGACATAATCAGTTGCTTAAAGTCTATAGTAGTTGGGTAATTCACTTTAATCTTAGATCTACTCTTCCCTGATGATCCAAATCTGGCACATCAAAACTGATGATCCAATTTGCTTAGATTTAGTTAGTAGGACCAGACTGTTTGCTAAAAGGCAAACAGATATTCAATTTTATGATCCAACTTGACGTAAAGTTACTTTGTTTTTGAAGCAGAAAGCATAATCCTAATAATAACATTATGAAACAGCATCTTCTCGGCCAAAAAATTCTTCATGAATCTATTCAGGAAAGAACAAAAAACCAAAGATTCTGATGCACTCATAGCCAAAACAATTGGACATTATTATATTGTAAAATTAACAATCTGATCGCCAATTTTGAAATTTAAACAGTAAACAGTTCTTACCGGAAGTACGAAGGCAGCTGAAACTCGAGTAGAACGAGGGTTTGTTGTTGTTGATGAATTAGGAAGTGAAAACGACCCAACCAGCCTGAATCAAAACGATAATATTATTAAGATGTAGATAACAGCAGTAACAAAGATCGATTTATAATAAACAGTTGTTGAAATCAAAGAGAATTTATTGGGGGACGTCGTGAAGTGTGCGTGTTGGATTTGAACTGAGAAAATGTCAACCTTGTTGCTTCTCAGATATTGAAATTGAAAGTTACGAGTTATGTGCTAGATTTGATTGATTTGTAAGAGTCGGTGGGATTTGGGAGAATCGAATATGGGGGGATTAGGATATACGGAGCTCCGGGTTTTGTTCATCCTGTCTCTTCCTTTCATTTTCGTGTTTAATTTATTAATTAGCGGATCAAATGTAATAAAAGTTTCAGAAAAAGACAAACTTAAATTTTTTAAGAAAATATCTGAAAAGTAATAAATGACTCATATGACCATCAAATTCGTAGGTATAGTATTATTGGCTGCGATTTTGTCGTCTGAGCTACAGTTTTGTCATTTTTTTTACTTGTCATTATTTTCATTTTGGATTGGCATTGATAGTTATAATTTCTTCTAATCTCATATGGGATTTCCTCTATGGGATTTCATCTTCTTATATTAGATTATAAAAGGTTCTAATGCATAAGGTTATGCATATATTAAACACTTGTATGACCTCATTTGTATGAAAATGAGGGTAAGTGTTGATTGTACAAGTACCCTTTTTTCCTTTTTTTTTTTTTTTTTATTTTTATTTTTATCCCTAGACTCAATATAATCAACAATTTATTTTTTGATTTGACATCATTTTGTTTTGTTTTTTTCCCTTGTTTTTTTGTTGTTTTTTCTTTTCTTTTACACGAATGGTCCCTATGGTATGGGGTAAATTACACGAATGGTCCCTATGGTATGAGGTAATTTGCGTGCTTGGTCCATAACTTATTTTTTTAACTCGGAAGGTCTCTATTGTTTGTTTTTGTTACGCGTTTGGTCTCTACTGTTTGTTTTTGTTACGCGTTTGGTCCATAAAGCCAAAGTAACACAAAAATGAAAAAAAAAGTCAAACTAAATGTCTTAGATAAAGGATTTAAAGCCAAAAGTTTTGATTTGATTTGAATAATCTTTATCTTTTTCTTTAATAATAAAGAAACTAATTTGACATAACTTTAACTTTATACGTTATATAAACGATTCGTTCGATTCAATTCAATTCAAAATTTGTCCCATTCATAACAACATTCACGAAATTGTCGATCGACATTCTTGTGACAAGTTTTCAAACTAACCTGATATGTATTTTATTTTTGATGGATAATTTTAGTTTATTCGTAAGTTGTTATATGTTATATTTATAGTGGAATTTTTTTAAACTGACCAAGTATATATTTATATTTGTTAGGTGTTTAGCAATCATGAAAATTTAACACAATGGGTGCAAGAAACAACACAGTCTCTTGAATATGTGGTTGTTATTAAAAGAACAAAGTCAAAAGGAAGTGGATATGTTTCAAAAATTATTTTTATGTGTGATATGGGTGGTGTACCTAGAGGTCCGGAGACGTCTACCAAAAATACAAGTTCCAGAAAAACAAATTGTCCATTCGAAAATTTTGCTTGTTACTATGAGTCGGATGATGTTTGGAGGTTAAAGGTTAAAAATGATGAACATAATCATAAACCTGCATTGTATATGGAGGGTCACCCATATGCAAGGCGATTAACCCCAAATGAATCAAAAATGGTTGAAGAAATGAAGATAAACAATGTCCCCTCACGGGATATTGTATCGACACTGAAGAGACAAAATTCCAAAAATGTTTCTACAATAAAAACAGTTTATATTGAGTGTTACAAATTTCGAATGGATGAGTGTGGAGACCGAAGTCAAATGCAAGTTGTCTTCGGATTTTTACATTCAAAAGGATATATATTTAACCATTGTGCAAATGATACAACCAATGCCTTGAAGATCTATTCTTTGTTCACCCAATGTCATTGGAGATATGTCGTGCATTTCCACAAGTTATGATGATGGATGACACCTACAAGACTAACAAATATATATTTTATTTTTAATTGTTTTGTATTTATTAATAGGGTAACATGCCTTTTTATGTTTTGTTATACTAATTATTTTTCTTTTATTAATAAGTATAACATGCCTTTTTTGGAGATTGTTGGTGTTACTTCAACAAACACAACATTTTCCATTGGTTTTAGGTTCATGGATAAAGAAAAAGAATCCAATTATATTTGGGCTTTAAATTGTCTTAAGGCCATAATCGACAGATATGATATCCCATGATAGAGAGATAACATTGATGAATGCATGTGAAAAAGTATTCCCATCGGCCATTCACATACTTTGTAGATGGCACATATCTCAAAGTATATTTACTAATTGCAGAGGACGTTACAAGGCAGATGCTGAGTGAAATTCCTTTTTAAGAGATTGGGATACTTTAATTAATTCATTAACATTGGCAACATATTTGAGAAATTATGTAAAAATTGAGTCAAAATCGACATATCATCCAGGTACTAAACAAGTTGTCGATTATCTCAATCGCGTCTGGTTGGACAAATACAAAGAAAAAATTGTATTCGCTTGGACTAATCAAGTTTTAAACTTTCACAACCACACTAACAATAGAGTTGAGAGCCAATACGCGAAGTTGAAAAAATTCTTGCGGACACAACATGCTAACTTAGAAATTTTTTTAATCGAATAAAAAAGGTAGTGACATCGCAACACACAATGATAAAAGATATTTTAGAAACAAAATGAACTAAGTTGATGCGTCGATACAACATACCCCATTTTAAAGGTTTGTGTGGAAATGTTTCACACCATGCGTCGGAAAAAAAATCAGACAAAAGTTGGACCGGCCTGACGCATATCAAATAACTGAGGACGATTGTGGTTGCCAATTGCGCCATAGCTGTGGGTTACCTTGTGCCCACGAAATTGCAATTTACTCACGTGCGAACCAAACGATACCATTATCGTCTATTGATAAATTTTGGCGTAAGCTTGATTTAATCAATGTCAACGTTACTGATGATGCTAGTTTTGGTTTCGAAGAGGGTGTGGAATTGTTAAAAGAAAACTACGCTGAACAGTCAAATGAACAGAAACGTATTTATGCCAGAAAATTGTGGGACATATTTTCACCATCAACAACTACAGTTGTTGATCCAAGTACTATTTTCTTTGATATATTAATTTGTATAATAATGTGCTAACAATTTACTTGTTTATTCAGATTCATAAAAATACTCGTGGACGTCCACGATTGAGCAAACAAAAATCCAAAAAGGTAGACCATAACACCTTACCCATATCAATGCCCACCCCTACCAATACTCGTAGACGTAGTTTTTCTACGAATAGAACATATAATATGGATACTAGTGACCTTGACTTAAATAAAAAACCAGAGAGGCATAACACGTATTCGTTTCGAGAACCTTCAATGTCTAACTAATACTTTAACCAAGATCAATTATTTAGCACGTACTCGTTTCGAGAACCTTCAATGTCCAACTCATACTTTAACCAATATCAACCATTTTATACTTCAAACCCACTTATGAATGAAATTCCACATCAATTTCATCCATACACCCAGAACATTACAAATGTCGAAGGAGATGGAAATTGTGGATTTCGGTCTATAGCAGTTGCTCTTGGTCGTAGTGAACATGATTGGCTTCAAATTAGGTACGATCTATACAATGAGTTATTATCACACTATCAAGAGTACGCTATGATTTATGGTGATGTTGGTTTTTTAAAATGCATAAGTCACTCGTTGAATTACTCTGGATCGGGTTTTGCGGTATTGGAGTATTGGTTGATTATGCCAGACACTGCTATACTCATTGCTAACAGATATGGTGTTATCGTTATTTATCTAAGCAAGCAAGGTTCTTCAACTTGGTTCCCACATCGATATGGCCCGCAAGACATACCAAATCCTGCATATGTCGTTATAGCCCACGTTCACCTTAACCATTATATAATGGTTGATTTACAAGGAACATATCCAGTGCCTGATGTTTTGTCCAGGCTTCTCAGTACATACAGATCAAAACATTCGGCTGCATGGGAATCATTGTATAGTGCTCAACTAAATGCTTTCAATCCGCATAACACACCACACAATTGTAATACCGAACCAATTAATATCCTTGATAAATAAAGAAAAACTTTGTTTTTGTTCCATTTTATATAGTCGTTCAAATTTTACAATGCCGTCCGAATTTATAATGTCGTTCGAATTTTAAAATTTCATCCGAATTTTAAAATATTGTCCGAATTTATACGATTATCGAAATTTATAATAATAATAATAATAATAATAAGATTAAATAAAAAAATAATTAAAAACAACCAAAAGACAAAATAAGGAAGAAAAAACAACAAAAAACAAAAAAATAAAATTGAGGAGGGGGAGAGGGGGGGGGGGAATTGGAAAAAAAGTGAGGTACTTATAGCATTAGCCTTATACACTCTCACTTAACACATGAGAAAAAAATCTCAAATGGCCAAATGACATCTCCAATTTTGTCATGCCAAAATAAAAATAAAAAATGATTTTTATATATTTTTGAAGAAATCATAGCCGTAATGACGAAATTGTAGCATGTGAAGAATCACCTGCAATTTCGATAGCTATATGGGTCATTTCTTAATTTTTGACAATTTTTTAAAAAGTAGTTAGGAAATTTGACTAGATTAATTTTTTTCTCTAAAAGTTTGCGGAGGCACATAAATATGAGTTAGAGTAAATTACATGAATCGCCTCTCGTGCAAGCGCCAAAATGTACGTTCAATCCCTATTTTCCAAAATTAACACGGATCGTCCATTATATCTTTAAAAATTGCACGTTTTGTCCCTGTCACACATAAAATGACTATATTATCATTTTTTATTTCTTTTTTATTTATTTTTCAGCTATTTAAAATTTATTTCTTGTTTTTTATCTGAGATAATTGACTGGCCCAACAAACACCCAAACCCCCATCCCATATCTTTATTCCTCGGCTAATTCCAGGGGTGGTGAAGAAAGCTCATCGAAGACCTGAATAAGTTTTCCGGCGACCATCACTCAATGAAAAATCGTTGGATTCTAACACATATTTGTGACAACCCGAAAAATTATTGCCTTCTAGCCTTGTTAAGGGTCATTCTATTGGGTTTTAAGCCTAGTACACTTAATGAATGAGTGTTAGAATGTACCTGCTAGAGACTCTGTGCAACATTCAAGCCTTAAGACCACTAAAAAGGAGTTCACGGCCAAAGCACATGAGTTTACGACCATAAAGTCAAGGTTGGTCGTAAACTCCCCTATAAGTCTCCATTCCTTCACTTTTCCTTCATTATTACACTTCCACCTCAAGAACACTTCCATTCTCTCTCAAGTATCATCGATATTTTCATTCCCGATCTTCAAAAAGTAAGTGATTCTTCCCTCTAGTTGTTGATTATCCTTCTTTCTCATGAATCACCCTTTTGATTTCATCCATGGAAATCGACTTTTTGCTAGATCTTCATCTTTCACCAAGAACACACACTTGTTCTTGGTGGCCGCAAACTCATCTAAGGGCCTCAAAAGAGTGAGTATTCCATCTATCTTCTAGTTAGCCATGTTAGACACTAGATCATAGCCTTGAAACATCACCAAACTCAACATCAATGAGAGTTTACGGCCAAAGAGCATCTCCCTCGGCCGTAAACCCTAATTATGGCCAAGTTTTGAGCCCTAAACACTTCTAGACACTAGCTATCCTTTGGGATACATGAACCTTTGAGAACCCTTCCCTTTAAGACCCAAAAAGACACCATTTGGAGAGTTTACGGCCATACACTTTTGGTGTGGCCGTAAACACCTCAACACCTCCTAGAAAGTTGGTTTTGCTCATCCTCTTGTAGAGCAATAGTCCCTCAAGCTTCCTGTTAGGCGTGTCAAACCCAACAAATAAAGGGTACAAATGACTCCTTAAACACTACTACTATGCACTAAAAACGTAGTACAAGGTAAGTAGGGTCGATCCACAGAGACACGGGACAAGTGTTTATACCTTTTTGCGTAAGGTACAAAAATAGTCACAGAATGGGGGGAATTTATAAGCAATGATTTAAACTATAGAATAAAGCAATAAGTAAATGATTGATTAAGTGAAATAAGTTCAAGATTTGTAAGTACTCCAACTCTATGCAAGACAAATTAGCAATGTGATTCCATGGATGACAAGATATTTGTTTAATTCTATCTAAGTTGGTACTTGAAAGTGTTAACAAGCTCTAACACTTCCCATTCACCACAATAATTAACCAAAACAAGCTCTTTGATTAATCCTAACCTTACTAACCTAATCTAAACAAGCTCTTAGAATTAGATTGAAAGGTTGCTTTAAACTTTATGTGAATGTTCCCAACAACACTCAATACTCCTCACAAGCTCGGGAGTGTAAAAGTGTGTGAAAAGATTTACACTAAATTCATTCAATAGAAATCAAATTAGTGCTTGTTACCTAGTCCAATTTACAAAACAATTACTGATTTTGCAATTAGATAACTTGAATGATCTAACCCTAATTCAAATGGCCAATAAGAATCACAATTAGAATCAAACATTTGATTGAGACAAAATCAAATTCACTAGATAGAAAATTGAAAGCAAACATCAAGTCATATGATTGAAATCACAACTAAGAAGTCAAGACATGAAGTTGGAGAAGCTAGGGTTCTAGCCAATCATGGCTAGAACAAGATCACAAATCTAGAAAATGAAATTAAAGTTCTTACAAAATGAAATCAAATGTTCCCAAGTGTTAATCAACTTCAAAATCCTCAAGAAAATCGCCTTCTCTACTCCAAAAGTCGACCCCCCCAAGTAAAAAGTCGGTTTCCCCCTTTAAAAATGGTGAAAAACTGCTTTAAAACCCGCATTTACGTTTACACGGCCCGCGTAAATTAACACTGTCATTTACACGGCTCGCGTAAACGCAAAAATATACTGTGCAGAAATCTACGTTTACACGGCCCGCGTAAACGCAAGGCTTGCATTTACACGACCGTGTAAATCTCTGTAAAGCCAAAATCTTCATTTCTTTGATATCTTGCTCCTCGGTGCTCCGCAAGTCCTGAAATTTTGTCCGCAACTTTTATTTACCTCCTCCAACAATATCCTACCTCAAAAAGTCCCTGAAATATCACAAAAGTATTTGAATGAAATTGCCTCATGAAAAATCCCGAAAAACATGCAAAATGCATGAGTTTAAGCCTATATGCAATGTACTTTTATGAAATAAAGCTACAAAATGGGTACATGAAATACACCTAACAAATCTCCCCAAGCTTAAACCTTTCTTGTCCTCAAGAAAGAACAAGAAAATTTAAACCGGAGAAAATAAAATAAAAGAGAAGAAAAGAAAATCAAAGTTAAACTTTTTTTTTTTGAAACTTGATGCAAGAAATCAAAACAAACATGAAAAAATATATCCAAATCAATTAACCCTGTTTTGTACCATAGTTGAGAATGTACCTGTCATGCCTTGAGTCAACTTGGCTTTAGTCTCAAAATATTATATGATAATAGAAATAAGACTTTGGCCACTCCCTAATACAACTCAACAGAATCAAAGATCACAACACTAATTCCCTTTCAATATCATCAAGTCAATTCTTGGAACAAATTATGGTCTTACTCTCGTGAAATTATATGTGACAAAACATGCTCAACCATCTTTGTTTCATAAAATATAACAATGCCCGATTCCAGCTATTTGTTGATCAACAACAATCTTTTTCTGAAAAATCTTTTCTAAAAATTCCCTAATATTTATCCAGATTGGTTACAAACTTCAAACCACTTACACCAGTCAAAGTAATTAACATTCAGTACAAAGTCATAAGTTCAAATCCAAGTCCAAGGGAATCTTTTGACAGCCAAGTATTTTTCCTAAACACAATATTCAATTAAACTATAAACACAATTATATACAAACTTCTTAATTATATTTTTTACAAATAAAGCTCATGGCTTTCTTTGAAATCCGTGTAACGGGCTTCCAACCAACACATCCAAATCAAATGACCTTAGTGTGCTAGATTTAAAGAGATCCCTCGGGTTTACTTGCCCGAACCTCAAAGGCCACATATTAGCTTTATTTGCTATTATTAAGTTCATGACTTTCTATGGAACCCATGTAACGAATTTTCAACTCAATCAGTCCCAAACAATTTAGCTTTAGGCGATTAGATGTAAAACACCCCTCAGAGTTTACTTGTTCGAATCCCAAAGGTCACAGATTAACTTAATAATAGTCTTTTTTTTTTGTTTTTTTTTTTTTTTTTAAGTAACACAAATACAAATAACTAAGTTAACACATAACACTCTTATTAATTAATTAATTTATTTGGCCAATTTCTTTATATTTTCGTCCTTGACTTTTCTATTGTGGGACATCTCACGGTCTATTACCGTGAGGACTTCTAAGACATTTTTCAGGGGACTAAAGGTTAACATGCAAAGACCCGTAAGTATAGTTGAAAGCTATGTCCCCAAGCAGGGTATATAAAAGGGAATGAGTAGAAAGGACTTTTTAGAGCGCTGGAAGGCTTGGGACATTGAAATTTTGCATTCTTTTTTTTTTTATTTGGCATTTTAAGTTTAATTGAGCACTTACTACTCATAAGACCAGTCATATGTCCCAAAGAATCGACTCATACCTGCTGTTATGCTCAAATGTTGACAATCTTCTCACTTTCTGTTTTGCACAAGTAGCTTCGGGAGGTGTGTTCGTGTGCGATTAACTTGCTTTTAGATTTTCAATAAAAAGAGCAAGTCTAATCTCAAGGCACATGACTCATTTACCAGCTCAACTGTTTCGAAAAGATTCAGTTGCTTGGGATTGGATCAATTGTTTTTTTTTTCAAAGAATGCAATGTAAAAATTTGGATGCAAACAAAATGCAAAGAAAATAATAAAAATTAGAATAGAAAGAAAATCTTTTTGGTTTTTGAAAATTTTTCTATGCAGAAAAATGAACAAGAAAATAAAAATTAATGCAATATGTACAAAATTAATGCAACCTACATGCAACGGAATTTATGCATGGATGGATGCCCCTCCCCAAGCTTAAAATATAGCATCGTCCTCGATGCTTGGAGAGAGGCATAGTCGGCCTATTAAGAGTCGTATGGTGGAGGATGGTAGCTGATTTGGGAATGGGTCTAAAACATTCACAAATGCACACCAATTGAATTTTAAGTAAAATATGAACGATTAAAGATATGGAAAGAATTTACCAAATCTTTCTTGGTGCCTCACAATTGTGGTGTGAACCTCCTCTTCATCTTCCCCAAGCTATCCGTGAAGTATTTTTGGAGCCGGAGATTCATTTTCTAGGCATAAAAAATAAGTTTAAAACCATTTGGGACATTAAAAAAAATTGAAATTTACCAAAGACTAAAAAGTTTTAAAAGAAAGGAAACAAATAACCCCGGGTTGCCTCCCGGTTAGCTGCCCTTGTTTTAAGTCGTTGGCTCGACTTGGCCCCTGAATGTGCTTTGTTCTAAGTAGGTGGGCCTTTACAACACATTAACCTTCTCGCCACTTCCTTCAATTGAAAACTTATCTTCTACCTGACTTTTTTTTTTAAAGCACCTGCTCACAAAACGCTTGGCATAAACAATTAGTAACACCGTGTCCCCGACAACGGCGCCAATTTGTTAGGCGTGTCAAACCCAACAATAAAGGGTACAAATGACTCCTTAAACACTACTACTATGCACTAAAAACGTAGTACAAGGTAAGTAGGGTCGATCCACAGAGACACGGGACAAGTGTTTATACCTTTTTGCGTAAGGTACAAAAATGGTCACAGAATGGGGGGAATTTATAAGCAATGATTTAAACTATAGAATAAAGCAATAAGTAAATGATTGATTAAGTGAAATAAGTTCAAGATTTGTAAGTACTCCAACTCTATGCAAGACAAATTAGCAATGTGATTCCATGGATGACAAGATATTTGTTTAATTCTATCTAAGTTGGTACTTGAAAGTGTTAACAAGCTCTAACACTTCCCATTCACCACAATAATTAACCAAAACAAGCTCTTTGATTAATCCTAACCTTACTAACCTAATCTAAACAAGCTCTTAGAATTAGATTGAAAGGTTGCTTTAAACTTTATGTGAATGTTCCCAACAACACTCAATACTCCTCACAAGCTCGGGAGTGTAAAAGTGTGTGAAAAGATTTACACTAAATTCATTAAATAGAAATCAAATTAGTGCTTGTTACCTAGTCCAATTTACAAAACAATTACTGATTTTGCAATTAGATAACTTGAATGATCTAACCCTAATTCAAATGGCCAATAAGAATCACAATTAGAATCAAACATTTGATTGAGACAAAATCAAATTCACTAGATAGAAAATTGAAAGCAAACATCAAGTCATATGATTGAAATCACAACTAAGAAGTCAAGACATGAAGTTGGAGAAGCTAGGGTTCTAGCCAATCATGGCTAGAACAAGATCACAAATCTAGAAAATGAAATTAAAGTTCTTACAAAATGAAATCAAATGTTCCCAAGTGTTAATCAACTTCAAAATCCTCAAGAAAATCGCCTTCTCTACTCCAAAAGTCGACCCCCGAAAGTAAAAAGTCGGTTCCCCCCTTTAAAAATGGTGAAAAACTGCTTTAAAACCCGCATTTACGTTTACACAGCCCGCGTAAATTAACACTGTCATTTACACGGCTCGCGTAAACGCAAAAATATACTGTGCAGAAATCTATGTTTACACGGCCCGCGTAAACGCAAGGCTTGCATTTACACGGCCGTGTAAATCTCTGTAAAGCCAAAATCTTCATTTCTTTGATATCTTGCTCCTCGGTGCTCCGCAAGTCCTGAAATTTTGTCCGCAACTTTTATTTACCTCCTCCAACAATATCCTACCTCAAAAAGTCCCTGAAATATCACAAAAGTATTTGAATGAAATTGCCTCATGAAAAATCCCGAAAAACATGCAAAATGCATGAGTTTAAGCCTATATGCAATGTACTTTTATGAAATAAAGCTACAAAATGGGTACATGAAATACACCTAACAAATCTCCCCAAGCTTAAACCTTTCTTGTCCTCAAGAAAGAACAAGAAAATTTAAACCGGAGAAAATAAAATAAAAGAAAAGAAAAGAAAATCAAAGTTAAACTTTTTTTTTTGAAACTTGATGCAAGAAATCAAAACAAACATGAAAAAATATATCCAAATCAATTAACCCTGTTTTGTACCATAGTTGAGAATGTACCTGTCATGCCTTGAGTCAACTTGGCTTTAGTCTCAAAATATTATATGATAATAGAAATAAGACTTTGGCCACTCCCTAATACAACTCAACAGAATCAAAGATCACAACACTAATTCCCTTTCAATATCATCAAGTCAATTCTTGGAACAAATTATGGTCTTACTCTCGTGAAATTATATGTGACAAAACATGCTCAACCATCTTTGTTTCATAAAATATAACAATGCCCGATTCCAGCTATTTGTTGATCAACAACAATCTTTTTCTGAAAAATCTTTTCTAAAAATTCCCTAATATTTATCCAGATTGGTTACAAACTTCAAACCACTTACACCAGTCAAAGTAATTAACATTCAGTACAAAGTCATAAGTTCAAATCCAAGTCCAAGGGAATCTTTTGACAGCCAAGTATTTTTCCTAAACACAATATTCAATTAAACTATAAACACAATTATATACAAACTTCTTAATTATATTTTTTACAAATAAAGCTCATGGCTTTCTTTGAAATCCGTGTAACGGGCTTCCAACCAACACATCCAAATCAAATGACCTTAGTGTGCTAGATTTAAAGAGATCCCTCGGGTTTACTTGCCCGAACCTCAAAGGCCACATATTAGCTTTATTTGCTATTATTAAGTTCATGACTTTCTATGGAACCCATGTAACGAATTTTCAACTCAATCAGTCCCAAACAATTTAGCTTTAGGCGATTAGATGTAAAACACCCCTCAGAGTTTACTTGTTCGAATCCCAAAGGTCACAGATTAACTTAATAATAGTCTTTTTTTTTTTTGTTTTTTTTTTTTTAAGTAACACAAATACAAATAACTAAGTTAACACATAACACTCTTATTAATTAATTAATTTATTTGGCCAATTTCTTTATATTTTCGTCCTTGACTTTTCTATTGTGGGACATCTCACGGTCTATTACCGTGAGGACTTCTAAGACATTTTTCAGGGGACTAAAGGTTAACATGCAAAGACCCGTAAGTATAGTTGAAAGCTATGTCCCCAAGCAGGGTATATAAAAGGGAATGAGTAGAAAGGACTTTTTAGAGCGCTGGAAGGCTTGGGACATTGAAATTTTGCATTCTTTTTTTTTTTTTATTATTTGGCATTTTAAGTTCAATTGAGCACTTACTACTCATAAGACCAGTCATATGTCCCAAAGAATCGACTCATACCTGCTGTTATGCTCAAATGTTGACAATCTTCTCACTTTCTGTTTTGCACAAGTAGCTTCGGGAAGTGTGTTCGTGTGCGATTAACTTGCTTTTAGATTTTCAATAAAAAGAGCAAGTCTAATCTCAAGGCACATGGCTCATTTACCAGCTCAACTGTTTCGAAAAGATTCGGTTGCTTGGGATTGGATCAATTGTTTTTTTTTTCAAAGAATGCAATGCAAAAATTTGGATGCAAACAAAATGCAAAGAAAATAATAAAAATTAGAATAGAAAGAAAATCTTTTTGGTTTTTGAAAATTTTTCTATGCAGAAAAATGAACAAGAAAATAAAAATTAATGCAATATGTACAAAATTAATGCAACCTACATGCAACAGAATTTATGCATGGATGGATGCCCCTCCCCAAGCTTAAAATATAGCATCGTCCTCGATGCTTGGAGAGAGGCATAGTCGGCCTATTAAGAGTCGTATGGTGGAGGATGGTAGCTGATTTGGGAATGGGTCTAAAACATTCACAAATGCACACCAATTGAATTTTAAGTAAAATATGAACGATTAAAGATATGGAAAGAATTTACCAAATCTTTCTTGGTGCCTCACAATTGTGGTGTGAACCTCCTCTTCATCTTCCCCAAGCTATCCGTGAAGTATTTTTGGAGCCGGAGATTCATTTTCTAGGCATAAAAAATAAGTTTAAAACCATTTGGGACATTAAAAAAAATTGAAATTTACCAAAGACTAAAAAGTTTTAAAAGAAAGGAAACAAATAACCCCGGGTTGCCTCCCGGTTAGCTCCCTTTGTTTTAAGTCGTTGGCTCGACTTGGCCCCTGAATGTGCTTTGTTCTAAGTAGGTGGGCCTTTACAACACATTAACCTTCTCGCCACTTCCTTCAATTGAAAACTTATCTTCTACCTGACTTTTTTTTTTAAAGCACCTGCTCACAAAACGCTTGGCATAAACAATTAGTAACACCGTGTCCCCGGCAACGGCGCCAATTTGTTAGGCGTGTCAAACCCAACAAATAAAGGGTACAAATGACTCCTTAAACACTACTACTATGCACTAAAAACGTAGTACAAGGTAAGTAGGGTCGATCCACAGAGACACGGGACAAGTGTTTATACCTTTTTGCGTAAGGTACAAAAATGGTCACAGAATGGGGGGAATTTATAAGCAATGATTTAAACTATAGAATAAAGCAATAAGTAAATGATTGATTAAGTGAAATAAGTTCAAGATTTGTAAGTACTCCAACTCTATGCAAGACAAATTAGCAATGTGATTCCATGGATGACAAGATATTTGTTTAATTCTATCTAAGTTGGTACTTGAAAGTGTTAACAAGCTCTAACACTTCCCATTCACCACAATAATTAACCAAAACAAGCTCTTTGATTAATCCTAACCTTACTAACCTAATCTAAACAAGCTCTTAGAATTAGATTGAAAGGTTGCTTTAAACTTTATGTGAATGTTCCCAACAACACTCAATACTCCTCACAAGCTCGGGAGTGTAAAAGTGTGTGAAAAGATTTACACTAAATTCATTCAATAGAAACCAAATTAGTGCTTGTTACCTAGTCCAATTTACAAAACAATTACTGATTTTGCAATTAGATAACTTGAATGATCTAACCCTAATTCAAATGGCCAATAAGAATCACAATTAGAATCAAACATTTGATTGAGACAAAATCAAATTCACTAGATAGAAAATTGAAAGCAAACATCAAGTCATATGATTGAAATCACAACTAAGAAGTCAAGACATGAAGTTGGAGAAGCTAGGGTTCTAGCCAATCATGGCTAGAACAAGATCACAAATCTAGAAAATGAAATTAAAGTTCTTACAAAATGAAATCAAATGTTCCCAAGTGTTAATCAACTTCAAAATCCTCAAGAAAATCACCTTCTCTACTCCAAAAGTCGACCCCCCAAAGTAAAAAGTCGGTTCCCCCCTTTAAAAATGGTGAAAAACTGCTTTAAAACCCGCATTTACGTTTACACGGCCCGCGTAAATTAACACTGTCATTTACACGGCTCGCGTAAACGCAAAAATATACTGTGCAGAAATCTACGTTTACACGGCCCGCGTAAACGTAAGGCTTGCATTTACACGGCCGTGTAAATCTCTGTAAAGCCAAAATCTTCATTTCTTTGATATCTTGCTCCTCGGTACTCCGCAAGTTCTGAAATTTTGTCCGCAACTTTTATTTACCTCCTCCAACAATATCCTACCTCCAAAAGTCCCTGAAATATCACAAAAGTATTTGAATGAAATTGCCTCATGAAAAATCCCGAAAAACATGCAAAATGCATGAGTTTAAGCCTATATGCAATGTACTTTTATGAAATAAAGCTACAAAATGGGTACATGAAATGCACCTAACACTTCCCTATCATTCAAACACCCTCTTATGCACCTTTTACCATGAGTTTACGGCCCAAAGCTCCATGTCCGTAAACCCATGGTCGTAAACACCACTTCTTGGCCATAAACATCCCTTTGATGAATCACATGTGATTCCATCACTTAGTCCAAGTCCCTAGGGGTGTTTCCTTTCATATAGTTGCTTCTAAACCCTATATTTATGTCAATATATGCCATTATATGTCATTTAGGACTCGTTAAGTCTCGGGACTTCATTCGTGGAACTTCTCATCCTTACGCGCATATTCGATTGAATCACCCACATAAGGTGAGTTCATACCCCATAATCAATCTTTTAAACTGTTTTAAATGCTTTTAAGGGGGGAATACAAGTTGAACACAATGATAATTGTGTAATTGTTTGTTATAAACATCTTTCAAAAGATTGCTTATGTCTTTTATAAGTGATCAAAACATTTCAAAAACTCTTTTAAAGTTATGTTACTTTATAGTTTAACAAAACTTCGTTTTTAAAAGTACAAGCATAACTTAGTAGTAAAATGAGTCTTTTCAATAACAGTTCAAGTAAAATACTAGTAAGCTATAAGGGGTATAGTTTAGAGGTTCAATTCATACTAGATACTAGAGCATACTATGAAGAGAAACAGGGAGGTAAATACAATATACGATAACACAAAGAGAAACAGGGAGGTAGATACAATACACAATAACATAAAGAGAAACAGGGAGATAGATACAATACACGATAACATAAAGAGAAACAGGGAGGTAGATACAATACACGATAACATAAAGAGAAACAGGGAGGTAGATACAATACACGATAACATAAAGAGAAACAGGTAGGTAGATACAAAACACGATAACATAAAGAGAAACAGGGAGGTAGATACAATACTTCAAAGAGAACATACTAAGATACTATAACAGAACGAACATACTAAGATGCTATAGCATAGAACAACCGCATGATCTAATTATACCAATGAATCACTAACTCATTGTTCTAAACAAAAGGTGATAGTAAAATTGGGTATATATGATCATATAACATTAATGTGAACTGTACACGACCTAGCAACTTGTTTGCGTAAGTCGCGTTTGGTCCCCAGAATCTCTTGTAGGGAGAGCGTATAGTATGGGTACTATTCATCACATTATGACCTTAATTAAACAAACATGTTTTAAGGTAATCAGTACTGCAGAATGTCAGTTCATAAGACAACTGAGTACTTATATTTTTCCAAATACTTTCATTTTGTGGCAGTTCCACTTGAAAGTTAATGCAAACTATTTTCGAGTCGAGATAGTTATAAACTAGGGAAAACTTATATTTTACAAACGACACACAAAACAATCGAGTCTAGTACATATAGTAGAAAGGGGTACCAGTTGTGGTCCAGGTCATAGGACACTAATTCAATGCACCGTTTTCTAGTATACAAAACATACTTTTCAAATAAAGAACTTCGGAATACAAAACTAGAAACTTACCAGTAAAGGTTTTAATCCATTTTTATTGAACCAGTATAACTTAAAAGACCTTAGGTGGTTAATTCTACAGTACCTTAGTTTATACATCAAGGTTATATATAATTAATATCCGATAAGTAGTTGGATGTGTGCTTTCCGCCTCATTTCCTGTTCCTTGTTTGGTTGTGGGCTTAGGGCAGATTCATACAATTAACTATCTGTTCGATATTAGATTATATATAGCTAGTATAAACTAAGTGATTATAGAAAGAACCACTGTGGTTACCATTTTTATTATAAGAAACAAGGGTTTTCTTAAAGAATCTTTTCATCAAATTAAAGGAACTATTACAGTTAAATCCGTGAGTACCAAGTGAATACGCCAAGGTTATATACAACAATGATCTAACAAACAATGGGATGTGTGCCTTCCGCCTCATTTCCTGTTCCTTGTTTGGTTGTGGGCTTAGGGCAGATACACACAACCGATTGCTCGTTTGCTCTGAGTTTTATATAACTTGTATCCATTTAATACTCATAGAAAGGACTGTAGAGTCATTTTTACTTATCTTGCATCAAAGCAGGAAATATAGGATTTCCTGGAGGAATAGGCAAACTTTTCTAAACAGAACTTACTACAACTTACTATAACTTTCTACAACTTTCTTACAACTTACTTACATCACTAAAATCTTATGAACTCACCAGCTTAAATGCTGATCTACGCTTTCAAAATAACTTGTATTCTTAGGAGACCAGTAGACAGGTACGCGCACTGGGATTCAGAAGATGGAGCAGTATAGCTTCATGTCTTTTTGTTATTTGCTATGTATTCTATATTATGTGAATCACATACTTTGTAAATACTTTCTTTCTAATGAAATGGTTGTTTATTACTTTGATTACTATGATGCATGTCTTGTGATACTAAACATGACGTCCTCCACCCCAGAACGTTTCCACCGTTTCAGTTTTGGGGTGTGACAATATTCATTTCATTCTTGTCTGGTCTTCTGTACTTCATTCCCCTTCAAAGGTTTGTCACCATTTGCCTATAAGCATCTCGAGTACTTCTC
The DNA here is from genome assembly GCF_052849685.1 of Lactuca virosa. Classification (NCBI taxonomy): domain Eukaryota; kingdom Viridiplantae; phylum Streptophyta; class Magnoliopsida; order Asterales; family Asteraceae; genus Lactuca; species Lactuca virosa. The sequence goes on along the minus strand of NC_136432.1, from coordinate 286,654,623 downwards.
CACGTCATAGCTTTCTAACCTTGTTCTCGTCACCATTACTTCTAGATTTGCCACTAGATGCTAACCCAAAAACTAAAGAGTGAACAAGAATTGGAAGCTTCTCATCCAGAAACTAAAGCTTTTAAACCTAGAAATTAAAGTTTTAAACACAAAAATTGGAGCTTTTAAACCCAAAATTTGAAGTTTTAAACCCACAAATTGGAGTTTTTAAACCTAGGGAGGTGGGTGCTTGCACCGCAGTGGCAACGATGGTGTTATGCTGGAAATCCACAATGGTATAAATATTTTCATTAATTTAATTATCATTGTACAACGAGTGAGATGGCAAACGACCAACAAGTTGCGCCGCTAAGCCATTTTGTATGGTAAAACTAATTCTTTTAAAGACTACATCCATAGATCTAGGTGATATAACATTGCTATGCATGATCCGTTGTACTCTATTAAGAAGCTTCACCGCATCCGGCGCGAGGACACCAAACGTATCAAATGCAAATGGTATGAACACGTGTTGATTTTCCATGTACGATTTCTCATGTTTGGTGACTTTGCATGTAGCAACTTTTAAAGCAACTTTTCCCACTTTGAAACCCCCATCCCTCAAGCCCACGAGAGGGGATACCCCTGTAAAGTCCACACATGCGTGTTTCCTTCCGACCCATCCAAAATCGTAATGGTTATTGGTCTAAGGGTTGACCTTCCTTTTGCCGGGTCAGTCAAGAAATTCACAGGTGTTTCTTTCTTGGCGGAAACTACGGCACACTTAAATACGTCAAACAAAACATCCTTAACCATATTGTGCCTGTATTTGAACCCCGATAGTTCTTTACAGTGAACTGCATGCTCTCTAAAAGAGTCCAAACATGCCTTGCGACACACCAGACATATCTCGTCAGCCGGGAATATTGGAATCATGAGTCAATATTTGAGGATAGTACTGTTGGATTAATGTCTAAGTCCATAACTATAATTGGTAAGACTTGACCCGACCCGGCATGGTCCATTTGGGTTGCATGGCATCATGCATTTGGATAGACTATAATGAGAGAAATAACACTTAAGGTTGGTTAATATATTATAAGTTCTAATATATTAATAAGGTTATTTAATTAGTATTGATCAAGAATTAATTTGGAATTAATTAAGTGATCAAAAGGAGACTAATTAAATATATGGGTTGATTGTGTAAATCATTCATTCTTATATATGTGGGCTTGTGATCCAAGATTCCTTATGTTGGACTTAGTCCATGGGGTGACCCATGGATACTCCATGGAGGTTAAAATCCATGGAGCATAAGGAATGGGTAAAGTTATGAGTTACATGGTGTAACCCTAATAGCCACCATATAAAAGAATCCCATGGCTCAAGAAATCGTGCACTAATGTGTGAGTGTGAGGGCTAGACGATTTCAAGGAGTGTTCAAGTTTCTCTCAAGTTATTCCAAGTGTATTTGGTGTTGTGTGAACCATTTGAGGTGTCACACTTGGGGCACTAGGCACTCAAGCTTCATGAAGACATTCTACATCAAAGAGGTATGTATTCTATCTTGTTATATTTATTATTTTGTATGCTAGATTAGGATAATACCTTGGATGTTCATAATTGTATGTATAATAGAGAAAACATAGATCCAAGGTATTTAGGGTTGCATGTACACTTAGGAGTGTTAGAATGCTCATAACCCAACAGTGGTATCAGAGCCAGGTTTGTTTTCTTGTTATACTTGCAAAAGTAGCTGAAAAATCGAGTTGGATGTATATATTCGATTGTTTTGGCTGGAATTGGACTAGGAACATTACCCTAAGATGTTTTTGGACTTATAAACTTGTTTTTGATGTGGTAATGTTCATGCTAATCCAATTTCTAAGATAATTGTCATAATTTCAAGATTTATATTAGTTTGTATGTTCATGCTAATTTCTTGAAGATTGATGATTTGAATTATCTTGTTCTTATGAGGTTCTTAGATTAATAGAAAAGTTGTGTGAAATAGTTGTTTTCAATCCATTTTAATCTAAGAGTTGATTCCAAAGTGTGTTTTTGTAACTTGTCCTCAAGTTATATGAAAAGTTACATTTAAGAATCATAAAACTCATAAAAGTTGGCAAAGGTTACAAAATGAAGAGTCTAGTTCTAATTAAATGGTTTTATGACTCCATAACTTGTCCTCAAGTTATGGAGGTTCAAGAGTCTCTTCATTAAATTAAAAAAAAAGTGTAACCTTAATTAGTTCCATAAGTTACAATAAAAAAAAGTTATTTTTTTTTATTAATTAGTTTAAATTCTTCCATAACTTGTCCTCAAGTTATGGAACTTGAAGAGTTTTTTTTTAATTAAAACTACTTTAAACTCATAAGTTATGGAATTAATTAGTTTTGAATAGTTTTAAAACTTGCCCTCAAGTTTTGGAATTTGAAAAGTTTTCACTTATGAATACTTTAATTCCAAGTTAGCCCTTAGAATTTTAAAAGTTAAAATTCAACCCTTATACTTTATAATATTATAAGTTATTAATATTTATATATATGTATAAGAGTAAAGTCAGTCTTACCGTTAGTAGGCCTCATTCACGAAGCCGGTCTATAAGGGGGGTATAAGGTTACTGCCTATAAAATGGCAGTTTAATGGGTGTCCACTCTCACCCACCGCTTCCTTGACCGGTGGAGGGTCGTTAGCCGAACGGGTAGGACAAGGACTATAATTCTCCTTTCATTAAAAGTATTAATGATAAATACTAAGTAACTAAACTCTTATTAATACCCAATCTTAGTTACTTAGGAAAATGTGAATTTGGTGCTAACCCATGAAATTACACTTTGCACTTTGCTTAAGTCGTTAGTGGAGCGTGTGTGGTTAACCGGCACACTAACCTGGACTTAACAAGGTAGGCAAAGGGTAACTTAATATTTATCATAGTATCGGTGGAGCGTGTGTGGTTAACCGGCACACTGATTAAGGGGTAAATATTAAGGGTACCAAGTATATTTGCATGGTTATTCACACCTTGTTTTGTGATCCTCGGCATCCCAGTCACAAAACCTGAAGGGCACACTCGAGATTGAAACATGCCTTTGAACAGTTCAATGAATCTCAAAGATCTAGGACTTTCAAATCCAATTAAAACCTAATAAATTATATCGTTTTTCATGGTGGAAATTGGTGAATCGTCATTCACCTACCTTCAAATATTTTATAGCTTGGATTACGGCATCCCTCTTCTAAGTTATAAAATAGTTTGTTGGGTCCTAGCCTTAATATTTCATATTGGGTGTCATATTAAGGACTTTAAATCAACTATCTTGAATATCTCCCAAAAAGATGTCTGGTCTAGACATTTATGATCTTCCCAAATCTCTTGAAACAAGCTTTCCTAAATGAAGATGATGTCCCATGGATATCATACTTCTTTCACCTCCTCCAATTATTCTCCCTAACCCACAAGTTCCTAAAAAGTTTAAGGTCACTCAAGCCCTATTGGCAAGACAAGGTCTAGGTGTGATCACATCTTGGAGATGTAGTCACATATTGACAAGCCGGGTGTCACACCCCCAAACCAAGGATGGCGGAAACGTCCGGGGGTGGATGACTTCATGTATAGTATCATAACAACAATTGTAATAGTAATTGAAGCAAACACAACCAACATATATATAATTGAAAAAGTGACATCATTGTATGAATTACATGTTTACGAATCAATTACAATATGTTGACAAAATATGAAATAGTAGACGCCTTAGCGCCCCATCCTCAAAAGCACTTGGTTACATGTTTAATGATTTCCTGAGAATACAAGTTGTTTGAAAAAGTGTCAACACAAAGGTTGGTGAGTTCATAAGCTTTTGTTTGGTATTATTAAAAGCCTTTCGTTTGTAAAAGTAGTATTTGTGTTAGAAAATCCAATATTTTCCTTAATGTGTAAATGTAGTCTTAAAACCCAAAGACCGAAATGTACAAGTAATTTGTCATATTTATAGTAAAACAATGCAAGTTTAAATCGACATAAACTCGTTAAATTTTAATGAAGTTCCCGTAAATTCCAATGTTTATTAATACTTTATGTGAGTTTATTATAACCATACTATGACCAAGGTTGCCTAAAACGCCGTTCTTCAGGCGTCGGAAATGTTATGACATTTGTCACCCCAGACCTATCGGTCTAACTGTTGCATGCAGTTTAGGTGTGAGTTTGTCAAACCCAATATAGATCTATACACAACTATCACGCTCTCCCTCGAGGAGACTCTGGTTACAATACAGGACTTAATGGTAATTTGAAGTAAATGTCTCACAAAGTCATTAACGGAATTACGTGTTATGAAAACTTGGTACCGTATGGCCGTACCTTGCTTAATGAAAATATCCTTTGTATAAATGTACCCTTTTTAAATGTATGTGTTATGTAATGTATCATAAACTATACCTATTATAGTTTATCAACCAAGGGTAGTACGTAGTAATGTATGCAAACTATATTCAAAATAGTTTATTAAATGTTTGAATGTATCGGTTGTACTTTGATTATAATCACTTGTTATTCTTTATATTTTATATGTCCAAATCCATTTGTAAACTGATGTGTGTCTAAATATTAAGATAAAATGTCATATATTGCAATAACATATAATCACATAAAGATATACACCTTGCTCAACATGTTACAAGGTGAAATGAAATTGACAGCAACTTTTCGTTGAATACAGTTTCTGTTACTGTTCTTAGAAAATTTATAGAAAAATCATCAAAGCTCTAAATCCAAATCCGCAAATTCTGAGAGTTTGGAATATGAGTCTAGTTTGTTCGTAAATTTTATCATGATTTTTAGTGATCTCTAACAGAGGTGAAAATGTTCATAATCACAGACTGGTCCGGGTTTGCCTCTGAAATGATAGACAGTTTTGTAAAAATCACCATAAATTGTAGAAAAATCATATGGAGATGTGCAAGTAACCATTTTAAAGCTAAGAGTTTGAACTACTTGCACCTGGAACAGTTTTGAAAACTAAAATATTTAAGTTGACCAAAACAGTCCGTGATCGAAGTTCATCTTTTCTGATGTAATCTGATAGAAAAAGTTTAATTGTGTTCTTGATGATTTTACTTGTATTCCCCCCTTAAAACTTAAGAAAAACATGTAAATGTAGGGGTATGAACTCACCTTATGTGTTCTTAGAGGATGGATGTTGGAGAAGAGAAGTGTTCAACTCAAAAACACTTAGAAGATGCCTTGACGAATCGAGAACCAAGAGTGGAAGAAAGCTTGATGATTAACCTTGGAAGTCTTGAAATTGAGAGAGAATGGTGTAGAAAATGAGTGACTTAAGCCTTGTATTTATACTAGTAAGAATTACTATTCATATATAATTCTTTAATAATAAGTGTTAAATGTTGACATTCTCCATATAACTAGTTAGTGTATATGACATATTCATGATGTAATCATGACAAATGTTTCTAGAAGATGGTTAATACTAATTGGCTAATAATAGTAATTTTTAAAACGTAAATAGTAAATAGTAGGTAGTAAATAGTAAATAGTAAATAGTAAATAGTAAATAGTAAATATGATGAGATTTTTACAATTGTCATATTTGTAAACCCCGTTAAGCCATGTTTAAGAGTCTTACACAGCCCCCGATAATTGTGCAATAGTGTTTTATCGCTTTGGTTCGTTGTTTAGCACTGTTAAGGCTAAGGAAAATCAAACACATGAATTTTCCAAATGATGTTTTCTCATTAAAATAGTGAATTGTACAACGTAAACCTTAACATACAAGGGTTAATGGAGTTGACCGGTTTGACTTGTTGACTTTGTTTGACTTTGACTTGACTCAATTTTGACGGTTGTCACACCGGGAGAGTTGGGTGTCAAAGTCTTGAGAAAGTTGGTGGCTCAACTACTTTCTAAGTCACATAGTGAGTTCTTTTGGGAATCCTATGAAACAGACTAAGACAAGACCCTTAATGATCTTATCTATTTGCTAAGATCAACTTCCTAAAACGCTATGGACATTGACAATGATGACATTGGATATCCAGTAAAGCTCTCTCTTCTCAATGGAAAGGGATCGGCCATAGTCAACTCGGTTGACCCAATGGTAAAAAGAGAGGCGAAGTCTGAGATAGTCCCATTATCAAGGGTCTATAGGTAACTATTGCCAAAGGAAGGGGCATTGGTTACGAAGCTGCCAAATTTACCTAAGGATGTTAAAGTCAATAAGTTTGGCTCTACTTCAGGTAAAGTCCATTGTCTAACTCTATTAAGTACATGCTGATTCTGATCGCGAAGATGGATTTCAATCGCATGGTTCGGTGATCAGAATTTTGGGCTATTACTTAAGAGTTATGATATTTATATTGCTTAGGAATAGATAACAACAAGGTTTTCATATGGATTGTAAGGATAAGTTTTTCCGCAAAGTTTTAAAATAAAAGAAAAAGGTTTTGATTTTATTTATTTTAAGTATCCTTACAATGGCATTTGTGAAAAGTTGTTGCTTATAAGATTCCATTGATAGCAATATTGGAAAAATGGATTTGATTCTTTCGGTTGTGGTAGTGTCTAATATTACCAAATAAGGAAAGATTCTCATCACCCAAGGTTCAATTGGACCGAAACTTGGAATCATGCAAGTTGTATAGTATGATGAATGAGAACTTTCAGCTTGGAAAATTAAGACTAATTCCTTATGTAAATAAGGAAAGGACTAAGGGATCGAGTACACATTCTTGTGCACTGGTCAAGTCCACCACAAAAAATCAAGAAGACTATTCGTCATGATTTACTTAAGTTCAGTAAATATGGTTATACTTATAAGTTTAAGTATAAGTCTGTAGCATTGGAGAAGTTTCAATGTGAGACAGAACGAATAAGAAGAATCAAAGTATGGCAGAAAGATAAAAGTTTCTCAAATCTGAAAAGATGGGAGAGTACTTTAGTATCATGTTTATGATCATCTTAATGATTAAGATACCATATCACAATTGGTCCTCTAAAGTCATCTTAGTGCATTCTTATGACTAAGAAGAGGAGTCATGAATTGTTGAAATGGTTAAATCAAAAAGATGAGTCATACTTCGTTCCAAAACAATTCTTAGAGTCATACTCCAAGATTGTAACTTGAGTGACATATCTTAAAGAGGGTTTGTTAACACTAGTCAAATGTAAGAGTAAAAGGTTATCTACTCTTGTACATTTGAAATTGGTAAGTTGTGATGTTTTGGATAAAACAGAGACCAACTTAGGCCAATTGTGTAAAGTGTTAGTCTTGATAAAGAATCCGCACTATCTCTTGAATATTTGACAAGGGAGTCTTATATGTCAAGAGGACAGTGGGAGTCTTAAAGCTCTTGAAAGTTTCAAGACTTAATCAAGAATAAAACCTAAAGTCCTTCACTAGCACACGACTTGAGGTTTATAACCTATCGTGTTGAAATTTTTGTGCCTATTCAAGTTGGCTTTGCATAGGAGTTCTGAGAGTTCTCAATTGGTTGCACAACTACTTGGAAGCAATGGCAGGCACCTGAGCTGCCAAATGGCAAGAATTTAAGATTGCACAAGTTTAATCAATATGAGTTTGGATTTGTCACTAACCTTGTCTTGTGATTATGGTTTTGACAAATTCACATGGATAAGAACACATACACTATTAAATCTAAGTGTCATAAGGTTTCTCTCAATTTCATGAACATGATGGTGAGGAAACACTTTCACTAAGTAGATTTTAGCTAGATAGCAATTGTGATATTTGCATTCTCAAAGTCGTTAGTGGAGCGTGTGTGGTTTACCGGCACACTAACATGGACTTGTGAGAAGTGGCAAAGGTCTAAACAATTGAGACTATGAATACGGCATCCCTTTTCATAGTTCTAAAATTGTTTAGACACACATGTGAGCTATCTAAGAGAGGTGTATGATTTTGATAAAGTTTTATCAAAACAATCTAGTATCAGAAATCTGAACTTTGGTAAGAAAGTCAGCTGATTTCTGAGTACATGTCAAAGCTAGTGGGAGCATAAGTGTTATGCTAATAATCATCATGTTAGTGGGAGCATGATAATTATGACAAAGGTTGCAAGTTAGCAATGTTAATTATAGAAAACAAAAGTTTCAATTCGTGAGGTTGCAGGAGTTGAAAAAGTTGTTTTGCTATAATTAAGGGAGAGGAAATTATACTTCATTTCAATTCTAAAAGCTTAGATTGAGATTTTAATCGTATTTAATCAAGGATATATATATGAATTTCATGTTGGAATGGCTCAACATAAGGAAATTCTATATATGGGTCCATTATTTGCGTTCTAAAATTCGATTATGATTACGGCATCCCTTTTCATAATCTGGATTTTGAGAACTTGGCAAATTGAAATGGAAATATTATAGCAAAAGACTGGTTTAGTCTTTATGTGAGACATCATGAATCGTGTGCCATATGCTTCGGATATAGGATCGATTACATGTGCTATATTCATCCTTTCTAAAATTTTCCATATGCCTGGGGCATTATGAAGGGAAAAGGTCTAGAATTGGATATGACTAAAATGATTAAGCAATTGTCGAGGACAATCTAACGTTTACCAAAGATTGGTTGCTCAAGGACAGTTGGAAGTATAATGTTAATTCTGGAAGGACCATATTGACATAATCTGTAAGGAGGCAACTCTTGTTCAGAAGTGATAGTCAAAATGGAATATGGAAATGTTTCAAAGTTAGAAATTATTCAATCTGTGTAAGATTAGGAAACTTAATGAAAGAAGGATGTTTCCAAGGAGCTGATCTCCTTTGGAATGCTCTGTAATGATCGTTGTCAAGTCTTTCTGACTTCGTGCATAATCATTAAGAGGATCAATGCATATAAGTTTAGAATCTAACAGATTTCAGTAAATGACATGAATTTGGAATTCTTGCATTTGCAGTAAGGATTTGGGACTGTGAAAAGAGGATCATTGGAGTGATGTTCAATTGATCTATTTTACAAAGTAAAGATCATAGACAAACATAGTATGCATACTTGGTGTATGGCATGACTAGTGTTTAGAAAACATAGTGTATATGCTTGGAGCATGGGACAACTATTGTTTTAAATTCAAGTATAAAGTTGATAAAACCGAAACAATGAATAATGAGTAATCAGTATGGTGATAAATAAAAGTGTTTATTTATATTCATAGGGTTTGATACCATATTTGATTCATTTATTCTTGTGTTTCACTTTGCATGTTTTGACTTCCAGAATAACTAAGTCGCTCTTCCTGAATGATTAAGTTATTCAAACCATCCACAGTCGGTCATATGTTGGAAGTAGATATGAATCAAGACTGTCATGGGTTGGTTTGTAGAGGTCCAAGTTGGTGGACAAAGTGGTGCTACAACACTCATGAGTGCTCATAAGTTCTGAGTATTGGATTCAACCCGCGCTCATTTAAATCACTTCATGGATTTTATCACGAGTGATCATGAGACGATAATATCTTATATTCTTCAAACCTAGAGATATGAGTTGTTACTATGAGTTGGTTATACATTGATTGCACGAAAATGCATTGGTAACTCGATGTTATAAAACGTGCCTTTGTGTATGATTCAACAAGTAGTAGAACAAGCCATATGAGTCGAATTTTATCCATTCCTTTTACCTTCGGGATAAAAGCGATATCTGTGGGCCCCTCGATGATTTAAAGATGATACATGTGAGTGCTTGGCCAAGCCAGGACTGATTTGATTTGTTCAATCAGTCAGTCATCATGAATCGGAAATCGGGAAACAACAAATGGACAGAGAGAATGATTGATAATCCATGTCTCAGTCCATATGATATCTAGAATGGAGGAATATATGATCCCTTATCTAATGGACAAGTCATTGACAAAGGTCAGAGTTCGACAGAAGCTTTTGAGAGCTACGATTGCTGATCGGTTCCTGAAGTCATACGCAATAATAGTTTTAGACTTATCCAAGTGGGAGACTGTTGGATTAATGTCTAAGTCCATAACTATAATTGGTAAGACTTGACCCGACCCGACATGGTCCATTTGGGTTGCATGGCATCATGCATTTGGATAGACTATAATGAGAGAAATAACACTTAAGGTTGGTTAATATATTATAAGTTCTAATATATTAATAAGGTTATTTAATTAGTATTGATCAAGAATTAATTTGGAATTAATTAAGTGATCAAAAGGAGACTAATTAAATATATGGGTTGATTGTGTAAATCATTCATTCTTATATATGTGGGCTTGTGATCCAAGATTCCTTATGTTGGACTAAGTCCATGGGGTGACCCATGGATACTCCATGGAGGTTAAAATCCATGGAGCATAAGGAATGGGTAAAGTTATGAGTTACATGGTGTAACCCTAATAGCCACCATATAAAAGAATCCCATGGCTCAAGAAATCGTGCACTAATGTGTGAGTGTGAGGGCTAGACGATTTCAAGGAGTGTTCAAGTTTCTCTCAAGTTATTCCAAGTGTATTTGGTGTTGTGTGAACCATTTGAGGTGTCACACTTGGGGCACTAGGCACTCAAGCTTCATGAAGACATTCTACATCAAAGAGGTATGTATTCTATCTTGTTATATTTATTATTTTGTATGCTAGATTAGGATAATACCTTGGATGTTCATAATTGTATGTATAATAGAGAAAACATAGATCCAAGGTATTTAGGGTTGCATGTACACTTAGGAGTGTTAGAATGCTCATAACCCAACAGTGGTATCAGAGCCAGGTTTGTTTTCTTGTTATACTTGCAAAAGTAGCTGAAAAATCGAGTTGGATGTATATATTCGATTGTTTTGGCTGGAATTGGACTAGGAACATTACCCTAAGATGTTTTTGGACTTATAAACTTGTTTTTGATGTGGTAATGTTCATGCTAATCCAATTTCTAAGATAATTGTCATAATTTCAAGATTTATATTAGTTTGTATGTTCATGCTAATTTCTTGAAGATTGATGATTTGAATTATCTTGTTCTTATGAGGTTCTTAGATTAATAGAAAAGTTGTGTGAAATAGTTGTTTTCAATCCATTTTAATCTAAGAGTTGATTCCAAAGTGTGTTTTTGTAACTTGTCCTCAAGTTATATGAAAAGTCACATTTAAGAATCATAAAACTCATAAAAGTTGGCAAAGGTTACAAAATGAAGAGTCTAGTTCTAATTAAATGGTTTTATGACTGGGGTTTAGGGGGGGTGTCTTTAGTAGTAAAACTGCTAAGGTCAATATCTGGAAGCTTATTACGAAGAGAAGCCAAGGCACAATCATAATCAGACTCCATATCATATATGCCGCTATCCCATAAGATGTGGTCTTGCAATACCCAAGATTGGGCCCTTGAGGCAACAAAAGCATATGAGATAGCCTCTACTGCCGAGTATAAACCCAAACCACCAAACCCGATGGTAAGGAAGCAATTCGCCATTGTATGTAGCCAAAGAAAGGGCCACCACAACCACAATGTCCTCAATCGCCTCGTGCAGCCCATTGTCAAAGAATATTGTCGCCTCCTCCATGTGAACAGGTTGGCACAATGGCACGTCCTAAGCCCAAAGAAAATCTTAGCAATACCCATACAAGACCAAAGCAGAAAGAGCTCACTCTGGGGGTCAGACAATTGTGAAACAAGGCACATCAAATTCACAACGTTTTCGGCTCTCTTTATGGCTAAGCTGCTAATGAAACTAGCATCTCTACTAACATCTCCCCCAAGAAGTTTCACCCCCAAAGGTGGCCAAAATAGCTCGATTTTCTTGATATTCAGCTGAAGGCCCAATTTTGGACCAATCACCGTAATGATGTCCAACGCTTTGGCCACCTCCTTCAAATCTCCAATAAGTATCATCAAGGTACCATGCATGAAGAAGAAGCTTGCAATTGTCTCTAATATTATGCAAGAGCGGGTGCAATACAAGGGCAAAGAGAAGTGGTGCCACGGGGTCTCCTTTTTGAACCCCAGTAGTGGACCAAATATGTGTGTTGCCTAAATACAACATTATTGCTTGACCCTAAAGGAATTCTACCCACAATGATATAGGACACCTCAATCTGACCTCATGAAGTAATTAAACATTCGTTTGAATCTATCTTCAATGTTTAATGCTCAATAAACATTAAGGAATTCTAAAACGATATTTTCCAATATGATCTTAATAAGTACAATGTTATAAAAGGATTGATTTTGAAAGTACATTGTTATGAAAGAATTATTTATGAAAGTACAATGTTATAAAAGGATTATGTCTAAAAGTACAATGTTATATTTGATTGTTTGTTTTCACAAGTTTGCCAAGTGAGATGCAATCAATAGCAATATACTTTTATTTGATTTGTATTTACATAAAAACATCATACTAATCCATTGTCAGTTTGTCACTTAATTTTATAAGTTTATTTTGAAATTTTAAGTACAATTTTTATAAATTTTGTTATTTTTACTTATTGGAATTTACATCACTCAAGAGAAATAAAACAATTTATAACTTTATATTTAAATTGAATTTCACCACATAATCTCAACGTTTATATTTTATAGTGAAGATTTTGTATTCTGCCTGGCTTAAGTCCACATAGGAGGTATCAAACTTCATAAATTGCATATCAAAGGGCAAACAAGTAAAATGTGGAACTAATAATATTACATGGAACTTCATAAGAGGATTTACAAAATTGGCTTGTTTTTTTTACCAAATCATCCTTATGTGTCACTGACCAATCCATAATGCCCTTGGAAGTCGAACAAACCCGATTCTTGAAAAAAAAATTAAAAAAAATTAGTTCATGTTTGAAAGTCAAATGACCCCAATTCTTGAAAAAATAAATTAAACCTTTTAAAACTTTCAAAGCTTGTTGCGTTGCTCTACCATTACGCCGCCTTATTTATAGAAACAGTGTTCTTGCGGTATTAATCTAAATTTATAAATTATAGATACTATAAATAGTAGAATAATAATAAAAAGAATGTTAAATCGACTATTCCGTAACAAAGAAAGCCATACCTTTTATGTTATCTTCCCATCCAAAAGTGGAACACAATTATTTTTCCAAATTCAAGCCAAATTGTAATATACATTACTTTATTCATATTTTCATACATTGAATTGAAGAATTAGACAATACTTTTTATTCGATTAGTTATAGATATTATGTGATTGTTCATCAAAGTGTTGGTGATATTTTGCAATTCTTTTACTTTGAAACAATTTGATGAAATCGAATGAATTGAAACATGAAATAATTTGATGGGAGATAGAAACGGTATCCTAAAAAACCAAAACGTAATTACAATTGAAATTGAAATTTTCAGCCATACAACAACGTAATGCAACTAAAAAAACAAATAAAAATCAATTGAAATTTTACATAATATTAAAAAAAAAGAAGTTTATATGATTTAGTCATAAGTTTAGCTCAACAGAAAATGCTTTGTAGGAGTCTCAGCATGTACAAGAGCAGCACAAGGTACATTTATTGCACATGGATGAAACTAAATGAAATTTTGTTAAGAAATATCACAAAAAAGTTGGAATAAAGCAATGAAACTTCAATAAAATCATCAGTAAATTGGGTTATATGAAAGATAATATCAGAAAAATATTACTAAGATAGGCAACATGAATAAAGAATATAACACCATCATCACTGACAACCTGAGTGACAAATAAAGTTGTATTAGGATGAACTTTCAAAAGGTTGACACATTGTAATGTCTTCATAATTATCGTCTTATACTCTCTGTCTGGTTCCCTAAATTTTGTCATGCTTTTGCAGTTTATTAGTATTTCTTTAGTATTCAAATAATAGTAAGTTTTTATTCGAAAAAATAACACCATGGAAGAAATGCAAAAGACATAATACACATTACATATGCATTATTAAGAAAAAACTTACCACGCTACCCGGTTTTTGGCTTCCAAATGAGTTCAATGCAAGCCTTTTTCATGGTTTTTGTTTTTCCAAGTTCCATATTTTGGCCAATAAACAACATCAATCACCTTTGTATCACCATCGTCCAAATAAAAAACGCTAGTCGACATCAAGAATCTTATTCACCTATTGATATATAGAAATAAATAAGAAAGAGTTTAAAGAATGGTTACATTTGTCAGTTTCTGAGTGACCATGTTTCTTTTAAATACTTACCATGACTATCGTAAGTGTTGAAATAAGAACTTACAAATATTGAAGAAAACATATGAGGGTAAAATGGAACAAACATCTGGACGCTGCTTCGAGAAGGTGCTTGATCTTTAATCCATGATGGTAAGTGCATGTGATTTAAGTATGAAATAATGGCGAGAATTTTAAAACATTGAAAGGCAGAAATCAATTTGAGAGATGTGAAACTACAGAGTAGCTATGAAAACTACAGAGTAGCTATGAAAAGAAAAGTATCAAACACCAACCAAGAACGAACTTATTGTATTATTCCCTTTCTTTTGTGAACTTAAAACTCCTGAAATAGATTCCTCAATCGGATCTTTATATGAGGTCCTCTAGACCAAGCAATGATGCAGTAAACTCCATCTCCATCTCTGATTCAGCTTCTCTGTCTTAGTCGTCTTGCTAGGGTTATAGAGTGAAACCGATGAGATAAAAATAAATTAATATACTGATTTTTCTTGAAATTATATATTGCCTATTTTAGGAGATTTGGTGTGAATTTTGAATATGAATTGAAGATGGAGAGGAGGAAACATAGGCGAGATTGAAGGTTCTTGTCAATGTTTTAAAAGCCGGTTTGAACCGGCCGGTCGAACCGGTTGGACCGGGAATTGGGGAAGGAAGCGGTTTAATTATCACCGGTTTTATGTCTATTTCTAATCCGGATCGAACCGGCCGGTTTTTACAAAAAACTGGTTGAACCGGTTCAATTAAATTGGTTGAACCGGTTAATTTGAATAAAAACACATGGAATCGAAACCTTTTGCAAAATAAACTTTGGTAGTTTTTTCATATTAATTAAAATTTTTCTGAATAAAAACACATGATAAATGTTATGCAAATTTTTGATGCGTTTATATTCATGTAGGACTTTATTTTCTTTTTAATGCACGTTGATTGATGTAAAACTTATGATTATGAGTTATTTTATTGTATTTAGATTGATCTACAACTTATTTCATGTGTATTTTAATGTTTGAACTTGTGGACATTAAATTCTTGATTTTTGTATCTATGTATGTGTAGGAAAATACAAAAAAAAAAAAATTATAGAAACCGGTTTACTCAGTGGTCGAACCGGTTGAACCGGAAACCGGTTACCATACCAGTTCAACTAAAAAACCGGTTTTTAAAACATTGGTTCTTGTGAACAATCTTCTTAAATGTTTAAAAACAACATGATATTCTCCTGATTTAATGGTATTAACTTAAATGTTTGTTGCAATAAGTTAAGAAGTGGAAAATGTATCGACATGGACGATTTATGCATACACTTTGAGAGAATGAGTACAAGCCCCGTGGCAAAAACAACAGGGGAAGGAGATACAAAAAAAAAATTCAATACTTTTTTTCAATTTAAAAACTTCAAAAATATTTTTAAGTGTGAGAGAGAGGGTTTTAAAAAATATTTTTGTTTGAATCACGTCGTAGATTATTGACAGCTAAGGATTTCTTCTGACACGCGTCCCGAAGTGACGAAACCTGCTTTCCAACAATATACACCGACTTTCTATGGCCGCTTCCTTCATACGACTATCGTAATCTGCAAAATAGTGTAACAGAATCAACAATTCAAACCCTACCTCTCTTTCGATCCAATTCAGGTAATTAGATTCGAATTCTTCCGATTGTTTAATCGATTTTATGAGTTATATTTAATTTTAGTGATCGATTTCTTGATAAGTTGGCTCGTTTCGATTTCATAGGGTTTAAGAGTTTGGTTGTTATTGTACGCTTCTTTACTGTGCGATAATTTTGTATCGATTTGTTCAATAATGTATCGTGTGTTTGTAGCGTTTGTTCTCCAATTTGCATGTTTGTACATGTTCAGTTGTTACTAGATTTTAAGTAATTTTTGTGCCTCGATTGAGATCCTGATGATACTTGTTCATAATTTTACATTGAGTATCTTCAAAATTTTCCTTTTCTGGTGAATTTTTGGTGTTTATTGTTCTACTATGGAAGTTAATCCGGGTAATTTTTGTGATAAAGTTGATGAGAATTATAGATCTTAATTAGGAAACTAGAATCAGCTGCAAGTTATAAAACTGATATATGTTACAAATGTTCATGAGCTTTAAGTTAAATAATTGTTTCTGCAGACTTGATAGCAATCAAAATCTTGAGATGGCTTCGAAGCGGATTCAAAAAGAGTTGAAGGACTTGCAAAAAGATCCACCTGCTTCTTGCAGTGCTGGTTAGTTCCCATTTTTTCCTTATTTTTCTTGCATATGAAGCTTTTGTATTTGTAGTTGTTTGTACTTTGTAATTTAATTTTCTTTCAGGCCCAGTTGGGGAAGACATGTTCCATTGGCAAGCAACCATAATGGGCCCATCGGAAAGCCCATTTTCTGGTGGAGTATTTCTTGTGTCCATTAATTTCCCTCCTGATTACCCTTTCAAGCCACCAAAGGTACTCAAATCTCTAAATTATGTCGTTTAATTTTTACAAGAAATTTAATCAACTTTTTTTACATATCGGTTGCAGGTTTCCTTCAGAACCAAGGTGTTCCATCCAAATATAAACAGTAATGGTAGCATCTGCCTTGATATTCTCAAGGAACAGTGGAGTCCTGCACTCACCATTTCAAAGGTAGTTTATTTTTTTTTGTATTTCCTGTGCTAAAAGCCCGTTAAAGTGGTCTCAATAAAAAAATTTCTCAGTCGCTTAAGTAAAAAAATAAGCCACTAAATTTTGACAAAAAATTCTATCACAACCACGTTAACGCATGTCATATCTAACTTTTAATGTAATTTGTCTTATTTTAAATTTTTTTAAAAAAAGATGTGAGAATGATGTGATAAGAATGGGAATTGTGTAGGTTTTGCTGTCGATTTGCTCATTGTTGACAGACCCGAACCCTGATGATCCATTAGTGCCAGAGATTGCTCATATGTACAAGAACCAAAGGGACAGGTATGAGACCGCTGCCCGATCTTGGACCCAGAAATATGCTATGGGTTAAGGAACTCATTCTGGCCTTTGGTGTGGTGTGGTGTGGTGTGTGAAAATCAAAAACTAGTGCGGAATAAATCACATCATCATATAGAAAAATTGGTTGTGGGTTTGTTGCTTCCTATTATGTCACACTATAAAACAAGTTGACTTTGCTTTTAATACATGCCAATTATATCTTATATGTACATAAAATATAAGTGGTGTGTAGGATTGTAGATTCATGTTGTTGGTTGTTGCTTTGATTTGATAGGTTGTGTGTTGGGTGCCCTTTGCTGAGGCTCATTGTATATTGGACTCAGATGTCAAAGATGAAATTGACTGGTGTCGAAACCACGAAACAATAAAAAATAGGCTTGCTTGACCAATAGCGATTCTTGGATTTGATTTTGTTAGGGACACAACCTTGTTTATTTAATCGGGTCGGGTTAAAATCGGATACTATTAATAATAACAAAAAAGGCGTTCTAAGTTCAACCTACAAATATTTGATTGGAATCAAACTAAAATTACTAGAGGGCTTATTATATTCGTTTTGAAGCCCATATCCATACATATTAGGGACTGTGATTGGGCCATTAGCCCATATCTATGTGCCCGGTCTTGGAACCAGGAGGTAGGACTATTGTAGGACCAGTGGTCTCGATTACTTTGGACTGGGATCTATACAGTCCAAAAAAACCCTACTCTTTTAAAAGAAAGACAAAATTGCAAATATGGTCCCTGTGGTTTGCCGATTTCTGTGGGTAAGGTCCAAAAAAAAGTTTGCTAGCAAAAAACGTCCTTATTTGATGTTTGAGCTGCGGATTTGGTCCCTGCCTCTAACTGCCGTTAGAGGCATTCCGTTTTCTTCCCCACGTGCCTTGCACGCGAGGGTATTTTTGTCCTTTCATTTATGGGACCAAAATTGCAATCTAATTTCTCTATTTAACCTCGACTTAAACCCATCTTCCCCAACGGCTCTCTCTGCGAAAATGGTAACGATCATATACTTTTGTGGCAACAATTCTGTGTTGCGCACATCGTGGACTCCACTCAATCCAGGCCGACGGTTCTACGCATGCCCTCTACCGGTAAAGTAGCGTTCTAATTTTTGCAATCAAACACCTTATTGTTGCCCTAATTTTGTGTGCTTCATCTTTGAAAGGACTCAAAATGTCGATTCCTTGGATGGTTTGATCCTCCAATGTGTGATCGTGCTAAGGCTATCATTCCTGGTCTACTGAAGAGCATGAACAATTTGAAGCTTTCAGTGAAAGAGTTAGAAGATGAAATTCAGAATTTGAGGTTTTACCTGAAGATGACAGTGAAAGAATTAGAAGATGAAGTTTGTAAATTGAAGTTCTACTTGTGTTGCAGTTGGATTTTTTTTCTTGTTTTCTTGATGTGGAATTAGGGATTAGGGTTAAGTTCTACCTATGGTGCTAAGGTTTTTTTGGGATCTTATTGTTTTGATGAATAGGCCTTTGTATACTATAATGGTCATTTCATGAACCTTGTACCTCGAATTATAATGTATGGAATATTATCTTATTTAATTGTTGTTATTATGGAGACTATAATGGTAATACAATACAGGAAATGGTATTAAGAAAAGTACAATACCATTTTGGAACTTACTAAGTGCTATTGAATCATAAGATATAATCCCAATAAGTCAATGCAAATTACAATACCATTGCACATAACCAAAAGCAATTGTCATTACAATATCCAAGTGTAACAAAAAAGAAGCAACCACATGAGTTTTGGAATTGCAAAATAACTTAACATACTAATAACTGTTAAAACAACCAACATATGCCAGTTTCTTAAACAAATTAGACCAAAAGATGATTTAACAACTTAACATTACACTTGACCATACAAACTACTCTTGACCATGACCCTCATTAGCTCCTCCACCCTCTAGTTGACCTTTACATGTCCTTTTGTTGTGTCCTTTTTGTTTGCATTTACCACAAGTGACACTCCCAAATTTCCTACTAAGCTTCTCCACTTCTTTGGATCCTTGAGTTTGACTTTGACTTGCTATCACACTTTCAATTTGACTAGACTTTTCCTTTTGGCTCATTCTCTCCTCCATGGACTGTCTTCTTTTCTTCTTTGGCCTGCCAGGCATTTTGTGGTATGGAGGTGGGATAATTCTAGTGGGACAATCACTTTTAGGCCACATTGCCCTACCTTTTATAGGTTCAACTTTAAAGTCATACACAACCTTCCAAGTATCCAGTAAATAAAATTTGTGTACCCAAGTGTACAGCTCCCCTACCATTTCCCCATTGTCTGTCATCTCACTCCAAGTGGCTATGGCATGCCTGCAAGGGATTCCTGTCAACTCCCACTTCCTACATGTGCATGTCATCTGGTTAATGTCCACAACATGTTGTGTCACACCCTGAAACCGATGGCGGAAACGTTCCGGGGCGGAGGACGTCATGTGTAGCATCACAACCAATGAATAATAGCAATCATAGCAACACAACCAGTACAGTGCATACTAAAATAAAAATGTTTACATCAGTTCTGAAACTTGTTTGAATTACAGCCAATAGCTTTGTATGGTAAAAACTTAAAAAAAAACTCTTAATGCTTCAGTTCCTCAAAATCCAGCAAGAACCTGCCTACTGATTTCCTGAGAATACAAGCAGTTTGAAATATTAGCATAAAGCTGGTGAGTTCATAAGCGGTAATTTGTAATGAAAACTTGTTGGTGAGCTAGTCAAAAGTTGTAAAGTTTCAAGAAAATCCGATATTTTCTTTAATGAAAACGTGGTGTTATAAGTCTCGTAATGAACCATGAATGTCTTGTATGTTTCCAAGAAAATACGATATTTTCTTTAGTGAGTAAGTAGCGTTATCGATTCTGTATAAAACCATGAATGTTCGTTACTGAAAACAGTAGTGATATGCGAAAATACTACCTCCTGTGACTAGCTAGAGCTAATCATGAAGTATAGGTATTTGTGTGTGAAACCAATGCATAATCGGTTCTGTTTGAAAACCCTGACTTCAGCCAGTATACGTAGTGTGTGTTAGTTCTATTTAATATAAATAAAACCGTTGAAGAGTGTCAGATTGTAAACTAAAGGTGATTTATACATAATGTGAGTCGTATAACCATGCTTGATATGACTAGAGACCTTTCCAACGTTCTTCAAGCGTCGAGTTAAATGACATTTGTACATCTCAGGCGTGCCCGCCCAACTGTAGCTAGCAGTCCAGATGTGGGATTGTCAGTCCCGAATAGATCTATTCACAAATCTCACGCTCTCCCTCCAGGAGACTCTGGTTATACAGTGGTAGGATTTATCCCTGTACACCTAAGGGTACAGTAGTGAAGTAGCGCCTCACAGTATCGTACAATCTAGTTTACATGTAGTTTAGTAGCGTTCTACCGTAGTGAAAATCCGTATGTATACCGTATATAGTGATAGTTTCAGTTATGAATACCATGATAAAGTAGTGATGTAAACTGTAAACGGTTTCTGTTTCAGCACATATGTTTAGTAGTGAAAGTTTCTATACTTGATATGTTTTAGAAAAATCCCAAACTATACCGATTATAGTTTGCATGTATAATGTAGTGAATAGCGAATCCGGAAAACTATGCAATTTTAGTGAAAACGTCCCTTATGCTCAACACAGTACAAAAGGGTTAAAGTATGAGAATTGCATGAGTTTTGAAAACATTTATGTTTAGCTTGTATTCCCCCCCTGAAAACATTAAAAAATATGGAAAATGTAGGGGTATGAACTCACAGTTGTTGCGTGAAATCGTTGACTGAAAATGAAGATCCTCGAGTTGTTGCACGACACTTAACGAAATCCTATTATCAAATAAATACATATATGTATCTAAATTAGCGATTTCGTTAGATAACGTGTTAGAGGAACACTTGAATTTGGTTGAGGAATGTTACCGGGACTTGGTCGAATCGAAGAAGGTGAGTTTTCAGTCAAAAACACCACTTAAAAGGTGTTTACGGTCGAAGAAGGGTTTACGGTTCCTGAAGGCTCGGCGAGTTTACGGCCGTAAACTCAAGAACAGAGTTTACGGTTCTTGAAGGCTCGGACCGTAAACTCAAGAACAGAGTTTACGGTTCTTGAAGGCTCGGACCGTAAACTCAAGAACAGAGTTTACGGTTTCTGAAGGCTTGGACCGTAAACTCAAGAACAGAGTTTACGGTTTCTGAAGGCTGACCGTAAACTCAAGAACAGAGTTTACGGTTTCTTAAGGCTGACCGTAAACTCAAGAACACTAGAGCTGGATGCTGATTTCGAAGAGATGAGTGCCCTGAGACGTTACAAAGCGACCCAAACGTGGTTTCTCGATGAATTCCGAAGTTTGAAGGCGTTTTGAGTGTTTACGGTTTAAGATTCTTAGAGAGATAAGGAGAGAGTTTTTGGCCAGAAATGTTCTAATGAAGGTGGAGGCATCGTATTTATAGGGGTGAGATGGGGGGTCCACTCTTCACTGACCGTAAACAGGTTTACGGTCGTAAACGAGTTTACGGCTGTAAACACGTTTACGGTCGTAATCTCATTTAGACCGCAAATGCTTGATTTTTCGAGATATTCGGGTTTCTGTGCGATTTTTGGTTCGAACTCGTAAATATAACTAGATTATTTTCTAAACCAAAAAGTTTGACGGAAAAGCTAACAAATTCGATTTTTTTTTATTAACGGAAATCACGAAACGGAAACGGGAAAAGTTTCGGGTTGTCACATCATCCCCCCGTTAGAGGGAATTTCGTCCCGAAATTCGAACATTGGATACAAATCATGGATTAAGAAAGAGATGCGGATATTTCTGTTTCATTTGATCTTCGCGCTCCCAAGTGAATTCAGGTCCCCGCTTGGCATTCCAACGAACCTTCACTATCGGGATGCGACTTTGTTTCGTTCGTTTGACTTCCCGATCCATGATTTCGACAGGTTCTTCCACGAAGTTGATGTTCTCGTTGATTTCAATCTCGTCTAGAGGAATCACAAGTGTCTCATCGGACAGACACTTCTTTAGGTTCGATACGTGGAAAACAGGATGGATGTTGCTGAGCTCTCGGGGTAACTGAAGTTTGTATGCCACGGGACCGATCCTAGCAAGGATTTCGAACGGTCCAATGTACCTTGGGTTTAGCTTTCCACGCTTCCCAAAACGTATCATGCCTTTCCAGGGTGAGACCTTTAGAAGGACGCGGTCACCAACCTGGAACTCCAAGGGTTTTCGTCTCTTATCGGCATAGCTCTTTTGTCTATCTCGTGAGGCTTTCAGTCGTTCTCGGATTTGCACAATCTTTTCAGTTGTCTCTCGGATAATTTCAGGACCAGTGAGAGTACTGTCGGGGAGTTGACCCCTGGCTAGCTGTGTGTCACCTACCTCAGCCCAGCATAGAGGGGATCTGTACTTACGGCCATAGAGGGCTTCAAACGGCGCAGCCTTGATGCTGGTATGGTAGCTGTTGTTGTAGGAAAATTCAACCAAAGGAAGATGAGTGTCCCATGACGCGCCGAAGTCGATGATGCAGACTCTCAACATATCTTCGAAGTCCTGAATTGTTCTCTCACTCTGTCCGTCAGTCTGCGGATGATAAGCCGTGCTCATATCCAACTTAGTTCCAAGAGCTTTCTGCAGCGACTGCCAGAACCTTGATGTAAATCTGCTATCTCGATCGGAGATAATGGATGCGGGTACACCATGAAGGCGAACTATCTCTTGAAGGTAGATCCGTGTGAGTCTCTCCATTTTGAAGCTTTCTTTGATTGGCAGGAAGTGGGCGGACTTCGTCAACCGATCAACAATTACCCAGATGGCATCGTGCCCACTCGGAGATCTGGGTAACTTGGTGATAAAATCCATGGTTATCCTTTCCCACTTCCACTCAGGTATTTCCGGCTGTTGAAGTAGACCTGAGGGCTTCTGATATTCGACCTTCACCTTGGCGCAAGTCAGGCATTTGCCCACGAAGGTAGCGATCTCTGCTTTCATGTTTGGCCACTAATAGAGTTGTTTGAGATCCAAATACATCTTATCCGAACCTGGGTGAACGGAGTATTTCGTCTTGTGAGTCTCATTCATGACAACCTCTCTGTACCCGCCGAACTTTGGGGTCCAGATCCGATCCATGAAATAATAAACTCCGTCTCCTTTGACCTCCAAGTTCTTGTCCATTCCCCGCAAAGCTTCATCTGTCACGTTCTCGGGTGTTAAGGCTTCTAGCTGAGCCTCTCTGATCTGCGCGGACAGGTGGGAATGGATGGTCATTGTTAGTGCCTTCACCTTACGCCCCGAATACTCCTTTCGGCTGAGGGCGTCTGCTACCACATTGGCCTTGCCGGGATGATATCGAATTTCGCACTCGTAATCACTGAGTAGCTCTACCCATCGTCGCTGCCTCATGTTTAACTCCTTCTGATCAAAGATATGTTGCAAGCTCTTATGGTCGGTGAAGATAGTGCACTTTGTTCCGTAGAGATAGTGTCTCCAGATCTTTAACGCAAAGACCACTGCTCCCAACTCTAAATCGTGGGTTGTGTAATTGACTTCGTGTGTTTTCAACTGCCTCGAGGCATAGGCGATGACCTTTCCTCTCTGCATGAGCACACACCCTAGGCCCTGATTGGATGCATCACAGTAGACAACTAAGTCTTCTGTCCCTTCGGGCAGGGACAAGATAGGTGCGCTGCATAGGGCCTGCTTCAATGTTTGAAACGCAGTGTCTTGCTTGACTCCCCAACTAAATGTTACCCCTTTTTGTGTCAGGGTAGTTAAGGGCTTAGCGATTCTGGAGAAGTTATGGATGAACCTGCGATAATAGCCCGCGAGACCCAAGAATTGCCGGATTTCTGTGGGTGTCTTCGGTGCAGACCAGTTCTCAATCGCCTTGATCTTGGAAGGTTCCACGTGTATTCCTTCCTTGCTAATCACGTGTCCAAGGAAATTCACCTTTCTGATCCAGAATTCGCACTTCGAGAATTTCGCGTATAGCTTTTCTGCCCTTAATGTTTCCAACACCTGCCTTAAGTGATGTTTATGATCATTCTCACTCCGCGAATAGACAAGTATATCGTCGATGAACACAATCACGAACTTGTCTAAGAAAGGGCGGCACACCCGATTCATCAGGTCCATGAATACTGTCGGTGCGTTGGTTAGACCAAAGGGCATTACTACAAACTCGTAGTGTCCATAGCGAGTTCAGAATGTTGTTTTGGGCACATCATTCTCATGAACTCGCAACTGATGGTACCCTGATCTTAGATCTATCTTTGAGAAATAACTGGCTCCCTGAAGTTGGTCGAAGAGATCGTCGATTCTGGGTAAGGGATATCGGTTCTTGATAGTTAGCTTATTCAGCTCTCGGTAGTCAATGCACATCCGAAAGGATCCATCTTTATTTTTCACGAATAAGATCGGAGCTCCCCAGGGTGAGGAACTCAGCCTTATGAATCCTTTTGCTGATCAGCTCATTGAGCTGACTGGATAATTCTTGCATTTCTGCTGGCGCTAAGCGGTAAGGAGACTTAGCTACGGGAGTAGCTCCGGGGATCAAGTCAATACGAAACTCAACTTGGCGTTCGGGAGGGATTCCTGGGAGATCTTCAGGGAAGACATCAGGGAAGTTGCAGACTTCGGGAAGACTCTCGAGGTCTTTAACTTTTTGCGTCACGTCTATAACGTGAGCTAGAAATGCATGACACTCCTTTCGCAGATACTTCCGAGCTTTGATGCATGAAATGATACGGAGGTTCGAGCTAGGCTTATCTCCGTAAATCATGAGAGCTTCGCCAGAGGGAAGATTGAGACGGATAGCCTTATCGAAGCAAAGAATATCAGCACGATTGGAGCTTAGCCAGTCCATGCCGATAATGACGTCGAAACTCTTGATGGACACATGCATAAGATTATTAGGAAAAGAATAATTGTCTAGGGTAAGAGTACAGCCTATGAATATGTCGTTAGTGCTCTCCTTCTTTCCGTTAGCCATCTCGACGGTAAATGTTTCGGTTAGAGGTTGGGATTTACATTTGATTAGATGTTTGAATGTATGACTAACAAAACTCCTTTCCGCACCAGAATCGAAGAGAATGCATGCATAAGAGTTGTCAAGGAGGAACGTACCCGTAACAATGGTAGGATCAGCAACTGCTTCCTCCTGGCCCATCATTAGAACTCTCCCTGCATTGCCACCAGTTGTTGCCTTGGGGCAGTTTCTCCTGAAGTGCCCAGCCTCTCCGCATCCATAACAAGTTTGACCAGCGCCCGCTCCCGGAGCCTGGTTGGTTGGTTGAGCTGGTGTCTTGCAGTATCGAGCTGTGTGTCCTTTCTTTCCACAGCTGTTGCAACTCAGCTCACGGCAGGGTCCGTGATGATGGAAGTTACACTTGTTGCACAGAGGTAGTTTTCCAGCATAACCACCGGTAGGGGATTGGGTGGTTGGAACAGCAGTGGGAGCAGCAACAGGAGCAGTAACAGCATGAACTGCCACTATTTGTTATCTCTTGGAGGACTCCTGCGAAGACTGACCCTTTCGTTTGTTACCAAACTTCTTCTTCTTCCCACCGCTTTCCTTTTGTGGTTCAGAGACAGCTGCCACTTCATCCAGATTGATTCCATGATCGATCAGAGTCTGTTCCAGATCCTTGGCGCTTTCAAATGTGGTCGGCCTCGCAGCCAAGACATTTCCTTTTGTTGGTTGTGTCATCCCCCAGATCTACCTCTCGATTTTCTTGCTTTTCGGGGTGACCATTCCCGGACAGAGAAGTGCTAGATCACAGAAAACATTTATGTTTAGCTTGTATTCCCCCCCTGAAAACATTAAAAAATACGGAAAATGTAGGGGTATGAACTCACAGTTGTTGCGTGAAATCGTTGACTGAAAATAAAGATCCTCGAGTTGTTGCACGACACTTAACGAAATCCTATTATCAAATAAATACATATATGTATCTAAATTAGCGATTTCGTTAGATAACGTGTTAGAGGAACACTTGAATTTGGTTGAGGAATGTTACCGGGACTTGGTCGAATCGAAGAAGGTGAGTTTTCAGTCAAAAACACCACTTAAAAGGTGTTTACGGTCGAAGAAGGGTTTACGGTTCCTGAAGGCTCGGCGAGTTTACGGTCGTAAACTCAAGAACAGAGTTTACGGTTCTTGAAGGTTCGGACCGTAAACTCAAGAACAGAGTTTACGGTTTCTGAAGGCTTGGACCGTAAACTCAAGAACAGAGTTTACGGTTTCTGAAGGCTGACCGTAAACTCAAGAACAGAGTTTACGGTTTCTTAAGGCTGACCGTAAACTCAAGAACACTAGAGCTGGATGCTGATTTCGAAGAGATGAGTGCCCTGAGACGTTCTAAAGCGACCCAAACGTGGTTTCTCGATGAATTTCGAAGTTTGAAGGCGTTTTGAGTGTTTACGGTTTAAGATTATTAGAGAGAGAAGGAAAGAGTTTTTGGCCAGAAATGTTCTAATGAAGGTGGAGGCATCGTATTTATAGGGGTGAGATGGGGGGTCCACTCTTCACTGACCGTAAACAGGTTTACGGCCGTAAACACATTTACGGTCGTAATCTCATTTAGACCGCAAATGCTTGATTTTTCGAGATATTCGGGTTTCTGCGTGATTTTTGGTTCGAACTCGTAAATATAACTAGATTATTTTCTAAAGCAAAAAGTTTGACGGAAAAGCTAACAAATTCGAATTTTTTTTTTATTAACGGAAATCACGAAACGGAAACGGGAAAAGTTTCGGGTTGTCACATGTTGATCATTCCATGGTCCAGCTACCTGATACTTTCCACCACCATTCCACCTTGAAATATACTCAGCTGCTTGTTGCTCATTCTTCTTTAACAATTTGGTTGCAGTAGGTGTGAGAGGACCTTGGCATTTCCTTTGCTCTTTAACCACATTGCAGATCCTCTTCATTAGATATTCCCTTATAAATTCCAAGCATGTAATGATTGGCTTGTCCCTTCCTTTCTCCAACTTACCATTCAGAACTTCACACATGTTATTTAGAAGCACATCTGAGATGGCCCTACCTGCATAATCCACAATTAAAATCATTGGCCAATAAAAAATAGTTGCATATCAAGTAATAAGATCAATTTTATTTACCTGTAAAGTGGCTTCTTGCCCAATGCATTGGTGGTATTTGATTCAACCAATTATGTGAAGCCCTGTCATACTCAGCTAACTCCCTCATTGTAGATTGAAACTCTTGAACTGTGGTTGCTGTTGCACAACTCCAAATAAACTCCTTGAACTCCCTAGCTCTCCACTGTTTCCTCATGTTTTCATGGATGTGTCTTAAACAATACCTATGCTCTGCATTTGGAAATAATTGTGCTATAGCAGGTATCACACCCTAAAAAGTAAATATAAGATTGAATCAATACATGTTAATTATAATATTGTAAAGGCATTATGCATAAATAAAGAATTACCTTTTGCCTATCAGTGATAAATGTGAAGTTAGAATTAGACCCCATCTCCAAATCATCCCCTAGACATTCCAAGAACCATTTCCAACTTGCAGTATTTTCAGATTCTACTATGGCATATGCAAGTGGATAGATACCATTGTTGGAGTCTAAGCTTACAGCTGTCAATATTTACCCATGACAATGGCCTTTCATAAAGGCACCATCTAGACCAAGAAGGTTCCTCATACCAGCTTTAAACCCCAACTTCAGTGGCCCTAAACATATGTAAATTCTCTTAAACTGCCTAGTGGCCAAGTTCGGGTTAGGCTCACTTACAACATCTATCTTCACTGTGGTGTTTGGATTGGTGGACTGTAATTCGAGTGCATAATCTCTAAGCAAGTCATACTGCTTTGAGTAGTCCCCAACAACATTATTTGTAGCCCTTGCCTTATCCCTAAACATCTTATGCTTTGAAATCCCCACTGAGTATGTCTGCTGAAAGTCTTCTTGTAAGGATCGAATTGGAACTGTGGGGTTTGATTGAACTTGTCTAGTAATATGTTTTGCAAGAAAAGTGGCTGTGCAAGCTCGAATTTTCCTTGATTGAAGGCAAGTGTGCTTCAGACTGTACGTTTTCACATACCAATTCCCATCTTTCGAAGACCTAGATGCATATAAGTGCCAAGTACAAGTGGTAGCTTTTGAATTTACTGCTTTGCCCTTGCCTTTATTTACTTTATCTGCCCCACCTAACACATGGGACCCACTTGCACCACTTGTCCCACCATCCACATGTGGCCCACTGACATTGGTAACAGGCACAACTCCTTTGCAATATGCCCTTAGTCTTGTTGCATCATTCTTTTTAGACAAAATTGCAAAAATAGTCCCTGTGGTTTGCCGATTTCTGTGGGTAAGGTCCAAAAAAAGTTTGCTAGTAAAAAACGTCCTTATTTGATGTTTGAGCTGTGGATTTGGTCCCTGCCTCTATTTGCCGTTAGAGGCATTCCGTTTTCTTCCCCACGTGCCATGCACGCGAGGGTATTTTTGTCCTTTCATTTATGGGGGGAATGCTCATCAATTACCACACATTTAACGATGCCCAAAAACATCAGACACTCCAGCTTCTTCCTCGTTCAATTTCCATTGACGTTCGAACCCTAAGTCAATGATTTCCACCCCGAATCTTTTCTTTAGCTGAACTGCAGTCCAGTAGATAGAAGGAGAAAATGGTGCATTCACTGTGGACTATACGTCCTTCGACGATGGGGTTTGATGCACTGGAATTGTATGGTGAGTGTTATTATAGCTTTTTAAACTTAAATTTTTTGAAATTTCACACAATATGCTAACTACATTTTGTATTTTTTTGTTGTTTGGGATAGTCGATCATCCCCATTTGTTCACGATTGAACTTCGCCATGGTGGGAAGTTCACACCTTTTCCAAATGTAAGATATGTTAAGGGGAAACTTACGTATATTGATTTAGTTGATATAGATGAGTTTTCGGTGCATGAACTCGACGCTATGATGCTAGAACTAGGATATGTGGTTCCCCCAGTAATATATTATCACTTCAGGATCCCCAATGAAGACTTGATTTTTGGCCTTAGAGCTCTAGGTAATGATCAAGATGTGTGTAACCTAGCTAAATATACTGGAGCTAACAAGGTGATCCAGGTGTATACTGAGCATGGCACAACCAACTTGGTTACATACTTCATGTCACCAAATAAGAGAAATGGTGTTGTCATTGAAGAACTAAATGAAGAAGATGAAGTGGCAATTGAACCAAAACAAAGAAAACAAAAATTAGTTCATGATCCCCAACATGAAAGTTGTAGTTCATCATTACCACTTGTGGTTTATGGAGGTGAATCAAAATCACTTTCGCCAGAAATGAGGAGAACAAGAAATTGGAAGCCAAGAGAGGGTACTAGGTCATGTTCAAAGAGGTTATACATGGAAACTGAAATAGGGGATAATCAAGACAAGGAAGCACCATCAAGTGAAATCAGGGATAATCAAGACAAGGAAGCACCATCAAGTGAAATCAGGGATAATCAAGACAAGGAAGCACCATCAAGTGTGACAAGAGATAATCAAGACAAGGAAGTACAACAAGAACATGAGCTTGATGTAGCAACTGTGCATGTACCAATTGGTTTATCTGAAATGTTGAATGTAGACTTTGATCCATTTGAAGGGTTGCATGATAGTGAAAACAACAACAAAACAGACCCTACAACAATCCACCTTGGTAGTGAATATCAAGACTTTGATCAAGATAATGGGGGTTTATTTGATGGTCAATCAGACGAGTTCAATTCAGAAAAGGGTGAAGATGATTATAGTGATGATGATAGTGATTCTGATAGTGATGTTATAGTAGACATAGACAATGAAGTTGATGACATTGATGTTGACATGAGTGACTTTAGAATGAACATTGATGAAGGTGTGGAGTTTTCAGGGTTTGGGTTTAACAATGATGTAGAAGACGAACAAGAAACATATGAAGAAGAAGACCTTGAAGTAATTGATTGTGATGGATGGGAGTCATTAGGAGAAGACTCTGATACTGAAAAGAACAGGATGGTTCTATTAAAACGATTGGGTAAGGAGAAAGTATGTTCACATGGTGAGGTGCATAAATCTAGTTTTTATGTGGGACAGATGTGGAAGTCAAAGAAATATCTTAAGAATAAAGTGGATGAGCATGCACTTGAAACAAGGAGGAATCTTGCTTTTAAAAAGAAGACAAAATTGCAAAAATGGTCCCTGTGGTTTGCCGATTTCTGTGGGTAAGGTCCAAAAAAAAGTTTGCTAGTAAAAAACGTCCTTATTTGATGTTTGAGCTGTGGATTTGGTCCCTGCCTCTAACTGCTGTTAGAGGCATTCCGTTTTCTTCCCCACGTGACATGCACGCGAGGGTATTTTTGTCCTTTCATTTATGGGGGGAATGCTCATCTATTACCGCGCATTTAACGATGCCCAAAAACATCAGACACTCCAACTTCTTCCTCGTTCAATTTCCATTGACGTTCGAACCCTAAGTCAACGATTTCCACCCCGAATCTTTTCTTTAGCTGAACTGCAGTCCAGTAGATAGAAGGAGAAAATGGTGCATTCACTGTGGACTATACGTCCTTCGACGATGGGGTTTGATGCACTGGAATTGTATGGTGAGTGTTATTATAGCTTTTTAAACTTAAATTTTTTGAAATTTCACACAATATGCTAACTACATTTTGTATTTTTTGTTGTTTGGGATAGTCGATCATCCCCATTTGTTCACGATTGAACTTCGCCATGGTGGGAAGTTCACACCTTTTCCAAATGTAAGATATGTTAAGGGGAAACTTACGTATATTGATTTAGTTGATATAGATGAGTTTTCAGTGCATGAACTCGACGCTATGATGCTAGAACTAGGATACGTGGTTCCCCCAGTAATATATTATCACTTCAGGATTTGCAATGAAGACTTGATTTTTGGCCTTAGAGCTCTAGGTAATGATCAAGATGTGTGTAACCTAGCTAAATATACTGGAGCTAACAAGGTGATCCAGATGTATACTGAGCATGGCACAACCAACTTGATTAATAGTTTATTTAAAATAATTTATTTGAAATAATTGATTAATAATTTTATTTAAAATAATTTATTTGAAATAATTGATTAATAATTTTAAGTTTTTAATATGAAAGTTTAATTAATTTTATAACCGTGGCTATCACGAGTTATAAACTAGTATATATGATAAATAACTCATTGCTAAGAAAACTACAAATCAAAATGCTAACTTAATGAAATCGACTTACAATCGGATATGGATGATTGTTGTTTTCTTTTATATACAATACGCGGTTAAGAAATAGTAGAAAACATGATATAAAAATGCTTGTAAATGGACCCAACATTGCTCTCTATTGCTCTCGATCTCTCATATGTGGAAAAAAAAATCTCAATGTTATCATTATACTCATCATCGACAATAACTCTAAAATATTTATCTAGATTCATCTGGTATTAAATACTATTTAATTTACTGGTTGGATATTAACTAAGGCGAGGACCATGAATAGTTAGAAGCATATGCATGGGTTGAGTTGTCCTTGTTAACCCCGTCATTGTTTACGTATGCATTCATGTGGTGAGCCTGTAAACATGTCCTGTCTATTGTTTTTTACTTATCCTAACAGTTAGGACTCGAAAGATTTATTCTTTTTTCATAAAAAGATAGGAATTTGTAGGTATAGATTTTATTCCCATTTCTTGAAAAGATTTGAGGGCACTTATGTCTTATTCTTTCCCTAACAGTTAGGCAACCTCTTTTTAAAACAATCTCTAGTGTGTAATTGCAGTTTTTTTTTTTTAGTGTGACTTTTGCAACGAATCATAGAAAAGGTAGATAAAAAGAAATGGTATATATATCGTGGTTATATGCATGTTGGGGTGTGACATTTTTCGTGACACTTGGTGGAACATCTTTTTGACCAACAGTTTGTGGTAGGTACTTTCAATACTATAGCGCAACAGCTTTTTAATAGAAAAATGGGTCCATTTGGTTTGCAGTGAGAAATTAGTTATGAGGATTAAGTTTGAAAAACGTTTTTGAAGACTTTTATTTGATTTATGCATTGAATTCGATTATTGTTTATAAAATGATGTAAGCAGCATCAACATGGAGATGAAACATAGGAATCGATTTATTTGTTATTACCAAAACGTGTGGGTTTATATTATATTCAATATGATAAAATTAAAAGACTAGACACTTGTTGAAACCGATCAAATAGGTAGAGGGATTGTAAAGATTTTCTGGGCCATGGTTTGGACGGACCATCCAATCAGTAAATTTGGTTTAGAAAAATGGATTTTGAATTATCTAGAGTATATTTAAATAACTATACCCTTTTAAGTTTATTAATCAAGTATAATTTTTGTAATTACATTTAATATTTTTACTACTGGAAATATCATAAAACTATGACCAAAACATATAGAAACATTTAATAAAATGTCTATCTTTTTAGTAGTTATTACATAATGATTATCAATTTGGTAAGTAATTCTATTATGAAATAAATATTTATATATTCCAAAATATATTATTTTCGTAGAGTGTTTTTCTTCTTTTTGAAGGATTTTTATGTTTATATTGCCATGAGACCTATTGTGAAATTGATAATCATGTTATGATAATAAAAAATGATTATTTTGTTAAATTATAATATTTATTTTGGTCAATTTGTATTTTCATTTTATTGTTTATATATAAAAAAATGTTAGCTCCTAGATCTAGCAAACTTATGTTAACATGTTTAGAGAATTATCTAATTACTTATAATTGAAAAAAAAAAGTATTCAGCCTTCAATCATAAGATGCCTGTCACTATATAATTATTTAGGCACAAATTATTTTGATCAATTGGCTAAAAAAAAACTTTTCTTCTTTTGTAGTAATTTGAGTTGACTGATGCGACATGGTCTTCCGGTTATCTCGTGCGGTGGTTCTGATCACTGTGAGATGATTCTGATTGTTCCGGGAAGACCTGCGAGGTCACAATAGGAAGGAATCGTTAGCCGTTCTCCGGAAATGGATCATGAGAAAACGTTCTGACGGTTAAGTCAGTGGCTGAACTGAGAGTGTATAGTAAGAACTGAGAGGAAAACGGCTTACTATTTGAGGTAGCGGAGGAGGCTTTTTATACTGAGACCTCCTGCTAGTCCGTACGGGGACAAGGTCGTCAGGTCCGACAGGATCCGACGCATTGATTGGTTAATCGTGCTCCTCGTAGTGTCAGAGCTAACGATTGTTCAGGTAGTAATGCTCTGAGCACACTCCTTGTCACTTGGACCTGTTGGGTTTGTCGCGGAGTGGAAGGCGCCCGCTGAGGGCCGAACCTTCCACGCGGTCGTCCAGCTCTAGAGGGACGCCCGCAGGCTCGAGATTTCGTCAGAGCGGCTACGCTGGGAGTAGCCTGACCTAGAGGCCTGCCTCAAGGCGTCTTTAGCGCGACTTCTAGCCCGTGTTAGGGGCACGTTGTCAAGTCCCCCAGTCCAGTGGTTATAGCGCTTGCTAGGCTAGTTATGATGTTCTGGACTTAACTGCCACTACACGCGTCAAGCTTGGGTTCGAGCGACGCTTTGATATTTCTAGCGTTGTGACATCAAATTATGTCTGTCGGTTACGTCATTCGTCAGGGATTTTGAATATCCTGCCTTCTGTATTCCTTTATAAGAGAAGGTTGTTTCCTTATTTTACTTACGACTTTTCTCTTACTCCTTCTTTCTTCTTTGACTTTCTTCATTTGCTTCTTCTTCCTCCATCCATGGCGAACCAACTTGATATTGTTCCTTCTCTTATAGAGTTTGAGCTTCTACGAGATACTTATGGATTTTCTTCTATCGATGGCGTGGAGCTTCTGGTCGCTGACTCGATGATCTTATCGCCTCTTCCTTGGAAGGTTGGCATCTACTTGACGGCCTTCGATGTCGTACTTAGCCTTCCTCTGAATGACTTTAAGGTGGAGTAGCTTCAGAAGAATGGTTGTAGCATTCAAAGGCTCACTCCGAACACTGTTAACAAGATGATGGCTTTCGAGATGATCTGTCGGGCTAACGACATTCTTCCCGACTACTTCGTCTTCAAGTTCTTCTTTTGGTTTAGTGCTACCAGGGACAAGTTCATGTTTTCCGCCCGCCGTGGTGGTCACATCCTGGTTCCGGATGGCAAGACTCCCAAGAACTAGCAGGACAAATGGTTGTGGGTTAACCGAGAGCGAGTTGGTCACGTGCATTATCGGGCAAACAACATGTCAGATGTTACTCCCAAGTTGTTCTCACACAACCAGGTCACTGGTGACTTTCTGAAGATGATCCAAGTC
The DNA here is from genome assembly GCF_052849685.1 of Lactuca virosa. Lineage (NCBI taxonomy): Eukaryota > Viridiplantae > Streptophyta > Magnoliopsida > Asterales > Asteraceae > Lactuca > Lactuca virosa. Next base: position 286,620,168 of record NC_136432.1, on the reverse strand, counting down.
GTACACGACGAGTACTCAGAAGCCATCCTTGTCGGTGTTGGAATGAGTCCCGCCTAGATTGTAAGAAGCCATCCTTGTCGTTGATGGTAAGTGTTTATGATCTTACAATCTTCTCCTTCTCCCCCTATTTTTCTTTTTTTCCCCAGCCTTTATTGAGGCTTAAGCTTTTTGATTGCATTGGCAGGTGTCGAGACTCCGATGTCGATGGACTCCATTCTTCGGAAACGTTACCGGAGGATGTTGGAGCATCGTGAAGTTGACCTTCACGATACTCTTTCGTCACCGCGCCATGCTGAGCATTTGGTTCTTTTCCTGACGTCGATGACGCAGCTGATGGGTTTTAGTATACTACAACATCCTACAGTGCACATATAACCCTAAATGCTTTGGATCTATGTTTTCTCTAATTATACATGCAATATTGTTTCCAAAGCATTAAGCCTACAACTAGCATACAATTGATATAAACAACATATAATTGAGTTATAGAGTTACCTCTTTGTTGTAGCTAGTAGTTTTCTTGAGTTTGGCCTTTGAGAACTTAGTGCCCCAAGTGTTGCACCTCAAATGGAATCACACAACATCACCAACAATGGAGGACATTGAGAGATAATACTTGCAACCAAAATCGGCTAATGCTCTTCCAAGAACACTACGGTGCCAATTTTAGGAGCCAATGGGTTTCTTATATAGTGTGGTAAAATTAGGGTTACACCATGTAAACCCTAATATGCATGACCTTCCATATTCTATAGGCTCCATGGGTTTAAACCTCCATGGATCATCCATGGGTTGTCACATGGGTTTGGCCCAACCTAAGGAATCATGGATCATTGGCCCACACCATAAGAATGAATGATTTTACCAAATCAACCCCTTATATTTAATTAGTCTCTTTTGATCACAATATTAATTCCAAATTAATTCTTGATCAATACTAATTAAATAATATGATTTCATATTAATATGCTAGAACTTATAATATATTAATAAATCATGAATATCCTCTTCTCAAAAGTCCATCCTTACAAATTGTTCTGGTGCCATGCAACCCAAATGGACCATACTACTCTCGGGTCAAGTACATATCAATTATAGTTATGGGCCTAGACACTAAATCCAACAGCATCCGCAGGAGGGTTCTTCTGCGACAAGTGGCGATCGGCTTCTGGATGTTCTGTCGATTTCTATGGTTGCGCCGCCTTTGCCCACCGGAGAGGTCGAAGACAACAAAGACGACATAATCTCGAGCGTCCGATAGGCTATGACCAAGCGAAAAGCGGTTTTGGCCATGGGGGAGTCGTCTTCTGATGTTAGCGCTGCTAATATTGGACGACATGTTTAGAATAGGCGAGACCTTGCCCATTTGCTGAATTCATTCTCCTCCAATCTGGAGGGAGTTGTGGTGATCCCCGATGATGATGTGCACCAGTCTGAGGGGGATCAGGAGGCGTTCAAGCAGCCCATTGTTGAAGTGAAAAGTTCTTCAAAGCCTATCCCCAACCCTTCATTTTCGAGTGGTTTCGCAGGGGTCTCGCGCCATCAGACTCCTCCCCGAGAGGTTTCTCAGGGTCCTATTGACCCTGGCGCATGCCCCTTTGGAGAATCTCTGCAATGATTCCAAATTATCTGTTCGAGCTAATGCAGTGGAGTTTGCCCGCCACGCTTTTCCTCCGACTGTTGTTTCCGATATGGATGTTATGGCGAACATTTCCCTTTCTCATAACATGCCTTATGCTGCTACTCAGGCCATGTTTTATCTGGTGGCTGGCTCTCGGTGCATTCAACGCCTTGATGAGCTGGAGCATGCCCAAGCTGGTTTTGTTGCTCGTGAATCAGAATACCAATTACAAATCACAGAGCTTGAGAAGGAGATTCGTGGCTTCGACCACAAGCATGATCTGTTGGCATCGGAGAAGGCGTTTGTGGAGGAGGTTCGAGCATTGTTGGAAGCTATGGTGGATTCTCTGGTGCAGGACAATAAAGGGTTGATGATCCATACTGAGAGCCTTGAACGGAACGTTGTTGATCATGATAGGTTGGTTGAAGAGACCCGGTCTGAGGTGGAGGCCCTGCGCTAGGATCATGATTGGATTCTTGTAACACTCGACATGTCAGGTAAATGTTAATTAACTAAACTCATTCATTTGGACTCTTGGACCCGAGTACGATGGGCGTATATATGGTACATCGAGCGTAATCCAATGCATGCATGAGGCGGGGTGTCCCCCTGGTATGCTGGGGGTACCCATGCCTACGCAAGGCGCATGTCAGTCAGGGGAAAACCCTATGTATTTAGGGTTTGCACCATATTGAAACACATTAAGTCCCTCAAACCATCACCTTATCATCCTCCATTGCCTCTTTGAGCTATACCTCAAAACCCTAATCCATTTCCCAAAGATATTGACAGTTGAGTGTGTGTTTTGGTGCGTATGGTGTATATTAAAGAAGAAAAAGACTTGTAGAGAAGCATTGGACAAGAGGGAGCCTGTAGATCCAGAGACTAATCATCACTCTTTCCATATTGTTGGAGGTATAAAGCTCTTTCCTTGATGACTCTATGTGTTAGATCTAGTCTAGGGCTTGATTTTATTATATTATGGTCCCTTGAGTCATCCTTGTGAGTATGAGCTACTCCATGAGCTTAGAATGTTAGATCTTATCATTTTTTATGGTGTTGATGCATAAAAATGTCATCTTGATGGATTATGATGAACCATGCAAAGGTTGGTGTCCATTCTTTCAGGATAAAGTGTTTAAGTTAGTTTTGGAACCTTTTAAGGCATGCAAAAGTATAAAGTTTGCAACTTTATGGCTTAATACGTTTTATTGAGATTAGATCTGAAGTTGGACGTTGGGTCTTAAGGCATTAAGAAATTAATAGAAAGATTGGGTATTGGACGCATACGCTGGGCATAAGTCTTGGTATGCTGTGTGTACTGCGTCTTGGCCCCGAAGCCTTCCACCATGAAAATTAGTGGTACGCGGGGCGTAGAAGCGAGTACGTCGAGCGTACCCTCTCAAATTACTCGTTTGGGCCTTTTGTTTGGACTGCCTTGGGCTCTAGGGTTTTGGGCCCTTGTCGGGCCACAAGCCTTTTTGTGTTGGACATTTATGGACTTGGGCCCATATTGGTCATGGAGTGTCTTTTGGACTTTGGGCTTGTGTCGATTTGGGCCTTGGTATGTTAGGCCCAATAAGGGAATGGTTAATCATCCTTTTACCCTTGAATTCGGGGTTTAGGATTTCGACTCTCGGGTAGGTTTAATGACCTAATTGCTAATTAGGGTTCTATTATTCGTGATTTAGGGAGAGGATTTCACGATTTGGCAGCCCGAGTATGATTTGTTATCTTTAGACTGAGGTAAGTTTCCTTCATTGTACTTGTTGTTCGAAGGCACTAATGCCGGCCCACTGAATTATATTTAGATGATGATAGTTGTCTTGGAGACAATGTCCTACTATGCTTGTATGTGCTTGTTGTCTCTGTGACTCTTGCTTTTATGATTGTATGCTAGCTGTAGGAGGTGAAATAGACCCAATACTGGTTGAAAAATACCGAAGGGGGTGAAATATACCCAGTACCGATTGAAGGATTGAAAGAGACCAATGGGGGTCAAATAGACCCAGTACCGGTTGAAACAGATCGAATGGAGTGAAATATACCCACTACCGGTTGAAAGAGACTGAAGGGGGTGAAACAGACCCAATTATGTTTTGACTATTATGTATGTATGGTATGGTGTATTTTGGGGGAACTCACTAAGCTTTGTGCTTTGGTTTTCAGTTTATGTTTTAGGTACTTCCAGCTCGAAAGGGAAGGGCCCGACTTGATCGCACCGCATTCGCCCATATTTTCCACATTGTGTAATTTTAGGATTTTGTACTCTAATGTATTTCACTATGATTATTAGATATTTTGGAATGAATTAAAAATGATTTTTTTTAACTGAAATTTTGGGATGTTATAAGTTGGTATCAGAGCCTTGGTTTGAGGGATTCAGGAATACTCTTGGATGTGTCTGAACTCAAACTGAGGATTTGGTAGTTTCATAAAAAGTAATATTTTATTAAGAAATTAATAATAAAACAAGGGGGTGTGATGCTTACAGTTAGTCGAGATCAAGTAAGTTTTCCCAAAATACACATACATGTTAAATGTTTTATGCTATGATATGAGAATCACATGCTAGATTAGGGCTAAGGATCTGTTCGGGATCGCATGATAGAATACTAGGAGAGATGCATTTGTGTGCCCATTGTATGAGCCTATAGATCTGCACGCTAGTATAGATCAGTTATCTGATAGGATGGGATGTTTAGGTTATGTTCTGATTGAAATTGATTTATGCTCGAATGTTGCGTGCTTTGCGCTTTTAGGATTTCTCATTAGTACCAACTGATTAGTGGATGAATGCGTTTGGTTACATATTGTTGATATTAGATAATTTTACAAGGTTAGGTTTAACGCTATTGTGCAACTCTTGTTTGAGTCCAACCGTTGTAGTTGGGGACCTTTCATTCGAAGAATTATCTAGTACCGACAATATTTACTTATATTTGTGTGGTAGTTAGATGTTATTAGAGAGAGTCCCTTCTATAGTTGATAGCAGTGAGTGGTGAGGAAAGGAACCCTAGGAAGTTCCTGGAATATGTCTTGGCGCGCAAGCGCTCTATAGCATGAGAGGGGTAATAGATAGAAAGGAAATGACTTGGAGGAACCATGACAGTCCTTGGGGAGGGTATAGATGTTGGATTACGTATCTAAGCCCATAACTATAATTGGTATGTACTTGACCCGAGAGTAGCATGGTCCATTTGGGTTGCATATCACCACGACAATTTGATAGGATGGACTTTTGAGAAGAGGTTATGATTTATTAATATATTATAAGTTCTAATATATTAATATGAAATCATATGATTTAATTAGTATTGATCAAGACTTAATTTGGAATTAATTTAGTGATCAAAAGACACTAATTAAGTTAATGGGGACTAATTGTGTAAATTAGTTATATATATATATATATATATATATATATATATATATATATATATATGTTTCGGGCTTATGATACATGATTGACTAAGTTTATGGAAGAATCCATAAAGAGTTAGCCCACTCTAATCATGGATCATGGATAATAAGTCCAAGTGTATGGATTAGGGTTTACCCATGACTCTTGGATTCCTACACTATATATATGACACCCTATAGCCTAAAATTGGTTGCACAAGTTTTGCTAGAGTGTTCTTGGAGAGCCATAACCGATTTTAGTGTGCATAAACTCTCTCAAAAGTCATCCTTTGTCTAAGGTGTGTTGTGAACCATTTGAGGTGTCACACTTGGGGCACTAAGTTCTTAAAGGCCAAATACAACAAGTTCTACAAGCTACATAAAGTGGTAAACTCCTAACTAGTATTTTATGTTGTTTATGTCAATTGCATGCTAGTTGTAGGCTTAATGCTTTGGAAACAATATTTCATGTATAATTAGAGAAAACATAGATCCAAAGCATTTAGGGTTGTATGTGCACCATAGGATGTTGTAGTATACAAAATCCAACAGTGGTATCAGAGCGTAGGGTTGTTTTCTATTATATTTGATGCATGGATTGGTTTCGAAGTTGAAAAAAATCGTTTTTCTGCATTCTGACTGGTGAACTCGCCGAGTCCACTGGGTGACTCGATGAGTCCACTCAAAAATGGACCAACTCGACGAGTCCAGTTCATGTACTCGCCGAGTTGGTGCTCCTGTCTACAGAATTTCGAGTTTTGGCCAGAAATTGGATTATGATCATTACCCCAAACTGTTTTTTTTGAACCATGAAATTTGTTTTTTCATTAGGTAATGATCATGCTTGTCCAATTAAAAGATAATTGTCATAATTTCAAGATTTGTATTAGTTTATATGATTAGGCTAATTTCTTGAAGATTTATGATATGAATTATCTTGTTCTTATGAGTTTAACTAGATCATGTATGTATTATTTGATTATTGTGTTAATTAAAATAATGATCTAAATGATTTTAATGATATCCATAACTTGTCCTCAAGTTATGAAAAATGAAAAGGTTTTCTTTTAAAAGATCATTAAAACTCATAGGTTATGGAAAATGAAAGGTCTCATTTTTAAGAGTCATTTTAAATGGTTTTAAAGTCTTCCATCCTCAAGTTATGGAACTTGAAAAGTTTTTCATAAAAACCATATTAAACTCATAAGTTATGGAAACCAAAAGTTTTGACAAGTTTCAAAACTTGGTCTCAAGTTTTGGAATTTGTAAAGTCTCACTTTTGTATATTTTAATTCCAAACCCTAGAGTTTTAAAAGTTAAAATTCAATCCTTATACTTTATAATCTTATAGGTTTAATAATATATATATATATATATATATATATATATATATATATATATATATATATATATATATATATATATATAAGAATAAGTCAGTCTTACCGTTAGTAGGCCTCATTCACGAAGCCAGTCTATAAGGGGGGTATAAGGTTACTGCCTATAAAATGACAGTTTAATGGGTGTCTACTCTCACCCACCGCTTCCTTGACTGGTGGAGGGTCGTTAGCCGAACGGGTAGGATAGGACATTAATTTTCATTAAAAGTATAATGATAATTATAAAGTAACTAAACTTTTATTAAATTCTCAATCTTAGTTACTTTAGGAAAAATGTGAAAATGGTGCTATTCCATGAAATTGTACTTTGCACCTTGTTAAGTCGTTCGTGGAGCAGGTGTGGTTAACCGACACACTAATCTAGGACTGACAGTGCGTGGCAAAGGGTAGCTTGATGTTAATCATATATCAATGGAGCGTGTGTGGTTAACCGACACATTGATTAGGTGATTTGTAACATTGGGTGTACCAAGCTAATTTTCATGGTTATTCACACCTTGTTTGTGATCCTCAGTATCCCAGTCACAAACTTGAAGGGCACAATCGAGATTTAAACATGCCATTGAAAAGTTCAATGAATCTCAAAGGATCTAGGAATTTCAATTCATTTAAAACCTAAAGTTCAATTTCGTTTTTCATGGTGGAAATTGGTAAATCGTCATTTACCTACCTTCAAATATTTTGCAATTGGATTACGGCATCCCTCTTCCGAATTGTAAAATATTGTGTTGGGTCCTAGCCTTAATATTTCATGTTGGGTGTTATATTAAGGACTTAAATCAACTAAACTTCAATTTCTCCCTTATAGATGTATAGTTCTGACAACTATGGTCTTCCTCATCCTTTTGGAAAAAGATTTCTTCATAAATATGATATTCTACACGACGATCAAGGTGAAAGATTAATCCCTTCTTCGTGCTGTGGAACTTCACTTCCTCCACATCTTCTAATAATTCTCCCTAACCCACAAGTTCAAGGTCACTCAAGCCCTATTGGATAGCAAACACCAAGATGGAAGGTCGGTGTGTGCACATGTCTTGGAGATGAAGTCACACATTGACAGGCTGGGAATGTTGGGTGTCGTTATTTCAAGGAAGTTAGCTGTTGACTTGGTTCTTCAATCACTTCCTAATTCATATAGCGGGTCTTTAAGGACTACTATATGGGAGATCACGACATGACCCTTATCGATCTTGCCTATTTGGTTGTTGCTGCTGAATCAGCAATGATTTGGTGCACTGGTAAAGCAAATTTGAATGGAAGATCTACTTCCCAAACTTCCATGGGCATTGACAATGGGAACATTGGAATTCCAGAAAAGATTTCTCTTCCCAATGGAAAGGGATCGGCCATGGTCAAGTCATTTTACCAATTGGTAAAGAGAAAGGCTAAGTCTGAGATAGTCTCGTGTACCATTCCCAAAGAGTCCATATGTTTCTATTGCCAAGAGAAGGAGCACTGGTTGTGAAGCTGTCGTATCTACCTGAAGGACCACAAGGATGGTAAAGTCAGAGTGTATGACTCTACTTCAGGTAAGTCCACTATCTAACTCTATTAGGTTCCTATTTGGAGATTCTTGATACATGATGTAATGTAATTACATTTTGATGTTTTGTAGGATCGAAGAAAAGAAAGGAAGCTTAAAGGAAGAGTAAGCTGATTCTGATCGCGAAGAGATGGATTTCAATCGCATGGTTCGATGATCAAAATTTTGAGTTGCTGCTTTAGAGTTATGATAGATTGCTTAGGAAGATATAACAACATAGTTTTCATATGTATTTGTATTGTAAGGATAAGTTTTCCGCAATTTTTATAAATAAAGAAATTTTTTGAAATTTATCTTATTTTTAAGTTTATTACAATGGCATTGGTGAAAATTGTTGTTTATATGTTTCCATTGATAGCAATATTGGAAAATGGATTTTATTCTTTCGTTTGTGGTAGTGTCAAGATTTACCAAATAAGGAAAGATTCTCATCACCCAAGTTTCAGTTGGATAGAAACTTGGAATCATGCAAGTTGTATTATGTGATGAATGAGAACCTTCATATTTGGGAAATTAAGACTAATTCCTTGTTCACATGTATATGTGAGTCAAGTGAAGGACTAAGGGATCAGGTACATTTGGTTGTGCGCTGGTCAGGTCCACCACAAAGAACGATAAGACTATTCGTTATGATTTACTAAAGTTTAGTAAATATGGTTATGCTTAAAAGATTAAGTGTAATTCTGAACCATTGAAAAAGTTTCAATGTATGGCAGAACGAATGAGAAGAATCAAATTAGGCAGAAAAATAAAAGTTTCTGCAATCTGAGAAGATGTGAGAGTACTTTAGTATCGTGTTTTATGATTATCTTAGTGATTATGAAACAATTTCACAATTGATCCTCTAAGGACATATTAGTGCATTTGTATGGCTAAGAAGAGGAATCGTAATTTGTTGAAATGGTTAAATCAAGAAGATAAATCATACTTCGTTCCAAAATCGATGCTTGGAGTCACACTCCAAGATCGAGCCCCGAGTGACATAATCTTAAGAAAGTTTTATAACACTTATCAAATGTAGAGAAAAATGTTTTGTACTCTTGTACATTTGAAATTGGTAAGTTGTGATGTTTTGGATAAAACAAACACCAACTAAGGCCAATTGTGTGAAGTGTTTGTCTTGATAAGAAACCACACTAACTCTTGAATATTTGTTTGTCAAGTAATGTTCCTTGACAAAGTGAATCTTATATGTCAAGAGGTCAGTGGGAGTCTTAAGGATCTTGAATAGCTTCAAGAACTAATCAAGAGTAAACCTATTGTTAATCACTAGCACACGACTTGAGGTTTGTAACCTATCGTGTTGACATATTCTTGTTTTTGTGCCTATTCCAGTTAAAGTTGACTATGCATGTGAGTTCTATGAGTTCTCAGTTGTTTGAATAACAACTTGGAAGCAACGGTAGGCCCTTGTGCTGCCAGGTGGCAAGAAATTAAGATTGAACAAGTTCAGTCCATATGAGTTTGGATTTGTTACTAACCTTGTCTTGTGATTATGGTTATGATAAATTCACATGGATGGGAACACATACACCATAAAAATCTAAGTGTCATAAGGTTTCTCTCCAATTCATGAAAATGATTGTGAGGAAACGCTTTCACTAAGTAGATTTTAAGGAAATAGCAATTGTGATATTTGCATTCTCAATTTCGATTATGATTACGGCATCCCTCTTCATAGTTCGAATTGTGAGAAATGGCAAAAGGTCTAAACATTTGAGACTTATTGATGTAAGTTCTAAAATTGTTTAGACACACATGTGAGCTACCTAAGGAAAGGTGTATGAGTTTGAGAAGCCTAGATAAAGTATTATCGAAGCATCTCGTATCAGAAATCTGAACTTTGGTAATGAAAGTCAATAAGTATTGATTTCTAGAAGTCCAGCTGGTTTTTGGGTACATGTCAAAGCTAGTGGGAGCATAAGTGTTATGCAAGGAAGATAATAATTATTATGCTAGTGGGAGCATAATTATTATGGTAAGTGTTGCAAGTTAGCAATGTAAATTATAGAAAACAAAAGTTTCAATTCGCAAAGTTGCAAAGTTTGAAAAGTTGTTTTGCTATAATTAAGGGAGAGGAATTCATACATCATTTCAATTCTAAAAGCTTAGATTGAGGTTTTAATCAAATATAGTCAAGGATATCTATGAATGCTATGTTGTAATGGTTCAACATAAGGAAATTCTATATATATGGAAATGTTAATTGCGTTCTCAAATTCGATTATGATTACGACATCCCTCTTCATAGTTCGAATTGTGAGAACATGGAAAATAGAAATATTATAGCAAAAGACTGATCAAGTATCATGTCTTTATGTAAGACATTATGAATCCTGTCCCATATGCTTCGGGTATAGGATCGATTGCATATGCTATAATATTCTCATGTTCTAATTTTTCAAATGCCTAGGGCATTAAGAGGGAAAAATGAATAGAACCAGATATGACTAAAGTGGTTAAACACTGTTAAGGATAATCTAAGGTTCAGCAAGGATTGGTCGCTTAAGGACAGTTGGAAGTATAGTAATGGATGGACCATATTGACATTATTATGAATAGACAGGAGTCTATTAATAATGAGTTATCGTATGGCAAATATGGAATGTTTCCATATTGGGAGTTGAAGAATAGATGAGAAAGTTAGAAACTTTTATGCAAGAAGGATGTTCAAAGGAATGTACTTTGAATGTGAGACTTTGATTCCATGGAATTGCTCTCCACTAGAATACTTTGAAATGTCTGTGACTTTGTGCATAGTCATTACAAGAGGAATAATGCATATAAGTTTGGAATCTAACATATTTCAGTAAATGGCAAGAATTGGGTTCTTACATTTATGATAAGGATTTAGAATTGTGAAATGAGTGTCATTGAAATGCTTTCAATTGATCTATTTCACAAAGGAAGGACCATAGACAAACATAGTGTGCATGCTTGGAGCATGGCATAACTATTGTTTTAATTCAAGTATTAAGTTGATTAATCGAAACATTATACAATGAATAATATGTAATCAATATGGTGATTAAATAAAAGGTGTTTTATTTATATTCATAAGTTCTGAGACCATATTGGATTCAATTATTCTTGTGTTTCACTTTGCATGTTTTGACTTCCCAAATAACTAGGTTATTCAAACCATCCACAGTCGATCATAATTTGGAAGTAGGTATTGAGGCAAGACTGTCATGAATCTGACGGTAGATTGTCTAGGTGTTTTAGACATAACACAAGTTTGCTGCAGTGTTCATGAGTACTCCTGGATTAAGATTCGAGTATTGGATTAAACCCATGTTCATCTGAATCACTTCATGGATTTTATCACGAGTGATTGTGAGACGATAATATATTATATTCTTGAAACCAAGACATGTGAGTTGTAGTTTGCAAGTCGGTTGCACATTGACATATGAAAACACACCAGTAACTTGGTGTAATAAAACATATTGTTGTGTGTGATTTGATGAGTAAGTACAAGCAATCATTTGAGGCAAAGTTTATCCATTCCTTTTACCCTTATAGGGATAAAAGCGATATATGTGGGCTCCTCAATGATTTAGTGATGACAAACCTAAGTGCTTGGCCAAGCCTGGACTGATTTGATTTGTTCAATTAGTCTGTTGTCATAAATCGGAAATCGGGAAACAACAAATGGACAGAGAGAATGATTATAATCCATGTCTCATGTCCATACGATATCTAGAATGGAGGATTATATGATCCCTTATCTAATGGACGCGTCATTGACTAGGTCAGAGTTCGACAGTGACTTTTTAGAGCTACGATTGATAGTCGGGTTGTGGAGTCGTACTTGAAATAATAGTTATTAGACTTATCCAAGTGGGAGACTGTTGGATTAGGTGTCTAAGCCCATAACTATTATTGGTATGTACTTGACCCGAGAGTAGCATGTTCCATTTGGGTTGCATATCACCACGACAATTTGATAGGATGGACTTTTGAGAAGAGGTTATGATTTATTAATATATTATAAGTTCTAATATATTAATATGAAATATATGATAAAATTAGTATTGATCAAGAATTAATTTGGAATTAATTTAGTGATCAAAAGAGACTAATTAAATTAATGGGGACTAATTGTGTAAATTAGTTATATATATGTTTTGGGCTTATGATACATGATGGACTGGGTTTATGGAAGAATCCATAAAGAGTTAGCCCACTTGAATCATGGATCATGGATAATAAGACAAAGTGTATGGATTGGGGTTTACCCATGACTCTTGGATTCCTACACTATATATATGACACCCTATAGCCTAAAATTGGCTGCACAAGTTTTTCTAGAGTGTTCTTGGAGAGCCATAACCGATTTTAGTGTACATAAACTCTCTCAAAAGTCATCCTTTGTCTAAGGTGTGTTGTGAACCATTTGAGGTGTCACACTTGGGGCACTAAGTTCTTAAAGGCCAAATACAACAAGTTCTACAAGCTACATAAAGAGGTAACTCCTAACTAGTATTCTATGTTGTTTATGTCAATTGCATGCTAGTTGTAGGCTTAATGCTTTGGAAACAATATTGCATGTATAATTAGAGAAAACATAGATCCAAAGAATTTAGGGTTGTATGTGTACCATAGGATGTTGTAGTATACAAAACCCAATAATAGATAGGTGTGGAAGGTAGTATTGGGCCCGTACTACTGAAAGCACATAATCTATACCCAAGACAAGGAAGGCCACGATGAAGTCAAGAAACTTCGAGAGTGTGAACCTCTTCATGTATATACTGATTGTTTATGTGTTATGTTTCAGCATGGTGATGACACGCGGTGGGGCGGGAGGTTCAGGATCTGGATCTGGTTCGGGCTTGGGCACCGAACCAAATGATGAGGGGTTATGCGTTTTCATTGCGTCTGAGATTACTAGAGGCATCCTTAATGCGACCTCGGTGATGTTTGGGTCAATCAAGGAGGGTATCATCGAGTTGATGGAGGATCACCTTCGGATCTTTAGGGCCGATCTGGTTGCTAGTCAGTACGGAGCCCACACTCTCTCCTTCAAGGATTTCATGGGATATGGGGCGCCATAATTGTTTGGGGCGAAGGACCCCATTATAGCCACGCGATGGATATCAGATATTGAGTGTGCGCAGATGACTAGCTTCTGGCCCGAGGGGTCGAAGGTGAGGTTTGTTGCAGGCTGTCTGAGGGAGTGAGTTTGGGATTAGTGGAAGGAGGTTGACTATACTCTGGGAGCCCCAACCACTGAGGCCATGACCTGGTCGAATTTTGTGTCCCGGTTTCGAGCGGAGTTTGCACTAGCTGTTGAGGTGCAACAGTAAGCGAGGGAGTTCCTGGATACGCGACAGGCGACTGAGACCGTGGCGGAGATCACCGCCAAGTTCCGAAAGAGCCCTATTGGTACCCCAGTATGCCATAGATGAGGAGATGCGGAAGACTCGGTACCATGGTATGTTGAGACCAGATATTTAGGAATTTGTCAGTTTTTCTGCCTGCCCGACACTAGATGACATGATATCTAAGGCCTGGGAACGGGAAATTGATTTGGAGCACATAAGGAAGAGGAAGGCAGAGCATAGGCAGACGACTGGGGTTTCGGCGAAGAAACCCAAGGGATTTGATTCTACATCGAGGGGCCATCAGGGTCGGGGCCGTTGTAGCAAGTGCGGCAAGGCACATGACATAGTCTACTGGGCGGGTGGTTCGGGCTGCTACAAGTGCGGCAAGACAGGGCACTTTGGCAGGGATTGTACTGCTACTGCCATCGCCCATGTATCTGATCTGATTTGCTTTCATTGCAATCAGAGAGGCCATAATAAGGCCAACTGCCTGAGTTTAGCAGCGGTGGGACAAGTGGCAATACCTGCTCCGACGACTCTGAGGATAACTGATGGCCACAAAGGCAAGGCGGGGGCACCAGTTGTTCGGAGCAGAGAATTTCAGCTGACAGTTGAGGAGGCTTGTACATCACCCGATATGGTTACTGGTATGTATTCTCCTTAAATTTTTATTTATGTCAATTATCTTGCTTATATGTCTATATTAGTGTCTAGGGTCATTCTTCGTGAATGGTATTCCTGCGTTGGTTTTATTCGATTCGTGGGCTACCTGATCCTTTGTATCTCTTGCGCTTAGCAGAAGTTTTGACGATGTCCCGGGAGAGTTCGATTGTCCACTAGAGGTTGAGATTGTTGATGAATGTCCGGTGCGAGTGTCGAGGGTTCACTGAGGATGCACTTTGGAGTTATTCAGTGAGTAGTACATGATTGATTTGATTCTGATTCCCCTGTGCAAGAGCAAGGTCATTGTGCGGATGGATTGGTTGATCCCCAATCGGGCGATGATCGATTGTGGGCTTCAGTTGGTACGTTTTTGAGCTCCAAGTGGGGGAGAGTTCGTGATCCATGGTGAGGGTCCTCAGCGTGGGTCGACTCTCTGTTCAGCAGCGAGGGCCATGCGTTATCTCCAGCAAGGATGTTCCGGGTTTGTGGCCTATGCGACGGATACTCTGGAAAAGGATAGTGTGACTGTGGATGATGTACCGATTGTTCGAGAGTACTGTATGTGTTCCCGGAGGATTTGCTCGGAGTGCCTCTAGAGAGGCAGGTGGAGTTTAAGATTGATTTGGTTCCAGGTGCGGATCCGATAACCAATGCACCTTATTGGTTAGCACCTCCAGAGATGCAGGAGTTGTCTACATAGCTACAGGAGTTGTTAGACAAAGGGATTTATTCATCCTAGTAGTTCACCATCGGTAGCACCAATTTTGTTTGTGAAGAAGAAGTATGGGTCACATCGGCTGTGTATCGACAACCGGGAGCTGAATAAGCTAACAGTTAAGAACTGTTACCCGCTCCTAAGGACCGATGCTTTATTTGATCAGCTTCAGGGCATATCTTGGTTTTCCAAGATTCATCTGCGGTCAGGTTACCACCAGATGAGAGTCAGAGAGGAAGATATGCATAAGACGACCTTCCAGACTTGTTATGGTCAATATGAGTTCGTCGTGATGCCCTTCGGGCTAACCAATGCTCCAGCCGCATTCATAGATCTCATGAATCGCGTATGCAGGCTTATGCTAGATCGGTCTGTGATTGTGTTTATTGATGATATTCTGGTCTATTCCAAGACCAAGGAGCAGCATGAGGAGCATCTAGGAGAGGTATTGGAGACTTTTAGGAGGGAGAAGTTGTACATGAAGTTCTCCAAGTGTGAGTTTTGGTTGCGCGAGGTGTAGTTTCTGGGACACCTTGTTAACCAAAACGATATTCTAGTCGACCTGGCCAAGGTTGAGGCGTTGATGAGGTGCGAGGTTCCGATGTCTCCATCTGAAATTCAGAGTATCCTTGGATTGGCAGGCTACTATCGGAGATTCATTAAGGATTTCTCCAAGATAGTGGTTCCTTTGACTAGGTTAACAAAGAAGACTGTCACGTTTCGTTGGGGGCCTAAGTAGCAGGAAGCTTTTGAGACTCTGAGGCATTGATTGTGTGAGGCGCCAATTCTAACCCTACCGGAGGGTGTTGAGGACTTTTTGGTATATTGTGATGCGTCGATCACAGGCTTGGGTGTAGTTTTGATGCATCGGGGTCATGTGATCGCTTACGCTTCGAGGCAGTTGAAGCCTCATGAGGTGAATTATCCTACGCATGAAATTGAGTTGGGGGCTGTGGTTTTCGCCCTCAAGATTTGGTGACATTACCTCTATGGGTCCGATGTATTATCTACACGGATCACAAGATTTTGAGGTATCTGATGGATCAACTGAATCTGAATATGAGGCAATGTAGATGGTTGGATGTGGTGAAGGATTATGATTGTGAAATCCTTTATCACCCGGGAAAGGCCAACGTGGTGGCCGATACTCTCAGCCGCATGGCGATTGCTACCCTGATCAGGGATGTGTGTGAGGATGGTCGTGATTACCTCACTCTTAGAGCAGATTCGAGAGCTCGGGTTGAGGCTATGAAGGAAGAGCACTGGAAGAGTAAGAACATAGTGGGTCATGTGTCTTCCTTCGATTATGATAGCAGAGGATTATTGACCCTTTATCGGATGGTGTGGGTTACATATTGGGGTGGTGTGTGTCAGGTATTGATGGAGGAGGCGCACAAGTCGAGGTTCTCTATTCATCCCGGAGCGACAAAGATGTATATAGATCTCCGGATTGACTATTGGTGGCCATAGATGAAGTGAGATGTGGCCTGGTATGTGGAAAGGTGCTTGACTTGCAAGAAAGTCAAGGCTGAGCATCAGCGACCCCACAACAAAATGGAACTGTTGGGTATTCCTGTTTAGAAATGAGAAGAGATTACGATGGATTTTATCACCAAATTGCATCGAACGACGCACGAAGTGGATTCGATATGGGTCATCGTGGATTGACTAACCACAAGCGCGCATTTTATCCCGATTCAAGAGAGTATCTATGTGGAGAAGTTGGCAGACATCTACATTTAGGAGGTTGTGGCACGACATGGGGTGTCGGTTTCAGTCATTTCAGATAGGGATGTTCGGTCTACTTCCAGATTCTGGAAGAGGTTTCATGAAGAGTTGGGTACTCGTCTGCACTTCAGCACAACTTTTCACCCGCAAATGGATAGTCATAGTGAGCGGACTATCCAAACTTTGGAGGACATGCTTCAAGCATGTGTACTAAATTTTGGCGGGAGTTGGGATACGTATCTTCCTTTAGCGGACTTTTTGTATAACAACAGTTATCATGCCAACATAGATCAAACTCCTTTTGAGATGCTCTATGGGAGGAAGTGTAGGACCCCGATATGTTGGAGTGAGGTCGGTCAGCGAGTTATGGGGTGTACGGAGGTAGTACTCCGGACGACTGAGTTGGTTCAGCAGGTTTGTGGCAGACTCATGACAACGTAGAGTTGGCAGAAGAGTTACACAGACAGACGCCGATCAGACTAAGAGTTTTAGGTCGGAAATATGGTACTCCTGAAGGTGTCACCTTGGAAAGGTGTCATTCGATTCAGGAAGCTGGGTAAGCTAGGCTACCGATATATTGGTCCTTTAAGAGTGTTGGCCCAGGTTGGCAGGGTTGCGTATCGCTTGGATCTACCAGAGGAGCTCAATCAGATCCATAGCATTTTCTACGTCTCTCAGCGGCTACAGTAATGTTTGGTTGTTGATTTCGCAGTGGTTCTACTGGAGGACATTCAGGTGGACGATTACCTAAATTACATAGAGAGACCGGTGGCCATTCTCGACAGGAAGATGAAGAATCTTCGAAACAATGTTGTGTAATTGGTAAAGGTGTAGTGGCAGCACCGAAAGGGGTCAGAATACACATGGGAGCTTAATGAGGAGATGAGAGAGCATTATCTAGATTTGTTTGTAGAGCTGGACTTCGAGGACGAAGTCTGATTCAAGTGGGGGAGAATTGTAATGCTCGATATGTCAGGTAAATGTTAATTAACTAAACTCATTCATTTGGACTCTTAGACCCGAGTACGTTGGGCGTACATATGGTACACCGGGCGTACTCCAATGCATGCATGAGGCGGTGTGTCTCACTGGTATGCTGGTCGTACCCATGCATACGCAGGGCGTACGTTAGTCAGGGGAAAACCCTAATTTTTTAGGGTTTGCATCCTATTTAAACACATTAAGTCCCCCAAACCCTCACCTTATCAGCCTCCATTGCCTCTTTGAGCTATACCTCGAAACCCTAATCCATTTGAAAAAGAGATTGACCTTTGAGTGTGTGTTTTGGTGTGTCTAGTGCATATTGAAGAATAAGAAGACTTGTAGAGAAGCATTGGATACGTGGGAGCTTTTAGATCCAGAGACTAATCACTTTTTTCCAGCTTGTTGGAGGTATAAAGCTCCTACCTTCATGACTCTATGTGTTAGATCTATTCTAGGTCTTGCTTTTATTATAGTATGGTCCCTTAAGTCATCCTTGTGAGTATGAGCTACTCCAGGAGCTTATAATGTTAGATCTTATCATTTTTGATGGTGTTGATGCATAAAAACGTCATCTTGATGGATTATGATGAACCATGCAAAGGTTGGTGTCCATTCTTTGAGGATAAAGTGTTTAAGTTGGTTTTGGAACCTTTTAAAGCATGCAAAAGCATAAAGTTTGCAACTTTATGGCTTAATACGTTTTATTGAGATTAGATCTGAAGTTAGACGTTGGGTCTTAAGGCATTAAGAACTTAATAGAAAGATAGGGTCTTGGACGCGTACGATGGGTGTAAGTCTTGGTACGCTGTGTGTACTGCGTCTTGGCCCCGAAGCCTTCCACCATGAAAATTAGTGGTACGTGGGACGTAGAAGCGAGTACGCTGAGCGTACCCTCTCAGACCACCCGTTTGGGCCTTTTGCTTGGACTGTCATGGGCTCTAGGGTTTTGGGCCCTTATTGGGCCACAAGCCTTTCTGTGTTGGGCCTTTATGGACTTGGGACCATATTAGGCATGGAGTGTCTTTTGGACTTTGGGCTTGTGTGGATTTGGGCCTTGGTATGTTAGGCCCAATAAGGGAATGGTTAAACATCCTTTTACCCTTGAAGTCGGGGTGTAGGATTTAGACTCTTGGGTAGGGTTAATGACCTAATTGCTAATAAGGGTTCTATTATTTGTGATTTAGTGAGAGGACTTCATGATTCGGCAGCCCGAGTGTGATTTGTTATCTTCAGACCGAGGTAAGTTTCCTTCATTGTACTTGTCGTTCGAAGGCACCAATGCCGGCCCACTGAATTATGTTTAGATGATGATAGTTGTCCTGGTGACAATGTTCTACTATGCTTGTATGGTGCTTGTTGTCTCTGTGACTCTTGCTTTTATAATTGTATGCTAGCTAGAGGTGGTGAAATAGACCCAATACCGGTTGAAAAAGGCCAAAGGGGGTGAAATATACCTACTACCGATTGAAAGAGATCGAAGGGGGTCAAATAGACCCAGTATCGGTTGAAATAGACCGAAAGGAGTGAAATATACCCAGTACTGGTTGAAAGAGACCGAAAGGGGTGAAATAGACCCAATTATGTTTTGATTGTTATGTATGTATGGTATAGTGTATTTTGGGGGAACTCACTAAGCTTTGTGCTTACGATTTTCAGTTTATGTTTTAGGTACTTCTAGCTCAAAAGGGAAGGGCCCGACTTGATCGCACCGTATCCGCCCATGTTTTCCGCATTGTGGGATTTTGGGATTTTGTACTCTAATGTATTTCACTATGATACACTCTTGGTTGTTTGACATGATTATTAGATATTTTGGAATGAACTAAAATTGAAATTTTTATCTGAAATTTGGGGATGTTACAAGTTGGTATGAGAGCCTTGGTTTGAGGGATTCAGGAATACTCTCAGGTGTGTCTGAACTCAAATTGAGGATTTGGTAGATTTTCATAAAAAGTTGTATTTTATTAAGAAATTTATATTAAAACAAGGGGGTGGGATGCTTGCAATCAGCCGAGATCAAGTAAGTTTTCCCAAAATACACATACATGTTAAATGTTTTATGCTATGATATGAGAATCGCATGCTAGATTAGGGCTAAGGATTTGTTCGGGATCGCCTTTCTATGTTGGGCCATAAGACTTTCTGTATTGGGCCTTTATGGACTTGGGCCCATATTGGGCATGGAGTGTCTTTTGGACTTTTGGCTAGTATGGATTTAGGCCTTGGTATGTTAGGGCCAATAAGGGAAGGGTTAAGCAACCTTTTACGCTTGAAGCCGGGGTTTAGGATTTAGACTCTCGGGTAGGGTTAATGACCTTATTGCTAATTAGGGTTCTATTATTTGTGATTTTTTTTTGAACAATTGAATCTATTATTTGTGATTTAGTGAAAGGAATTCACGATTTGGCAGCCCGAGTGTGATTTGTTATCTTTTCAGACTGAGGTGATTTTCCTTCACTGTACTCGTCATTCAAAGTCACCAATGCCGACTCACTGAATTTTGTTTATATGATGATAGTTGTCTTGGTGACAATGTCCAGCTATGCTTGTATGTGCTTGTTGTCTTTGTGACTCTTGCTGTTATGATTGTAGCTAGCTGTAAGGGGTGAAATAGACCCGATACTGGTTGAAAAAGACCGAAGGGAGTGAAATATACCAGTACCGGTTGAAAGAGGCCGAAGGGGGTCAAATAGACCCAGTACTGTTTGAAAGAGACCGAAGGGGGGTGAAATAGACCCAATTATGTTTTGACGGTTATGTATATATGGTATGGTGTATTATGGGGGAACTCACTTGTAACATACATAAAATTCATGAAAAATTTAAACTTTTTGACAAACAGAAAACAATCATTGTTTACAACTTGTTTTCAAAATGAGTTCAATATCAAAGTAATCCCAAAATCATAAATAAAACATGAGGAGGTGCACGATCAAGCCTTTTCCTTCCCACTAACATCTAAGGTACTTGAAAGATAACCCAAAAATATAAGCCCAAAGCTTAGTGAGTTTCCCCCAAAATACCAATACATAGCAAATAGCAGAAGCATAATAACAGCATACTATGAGCCCAATCAACCATCGGGTTGGAATACTCTAGGCACCTCAACCATTGGGTTGGAATGCCAACATATTATGGGTCCAATCAACCATCGGGTTGGAATACCCCAAGCCCCTCAACCTTCGGGTTGGAATGCCAACATACTATGGGTCTAATCATCCTCGAAATGGAATACTTTAGGCCCTCAACCATCGGGTTGGAATGCCCCGGCCTGTTGGCTTATGCACAAAGCAGTGAAGCCTCAGCCACCGACCAACCATGTGCATATATAAAAGATAAGCATGTAACAGTCTACAGCCATACATAGATCTACAGATCACTAAGCATAACAACATCCTAAATACTAGGATACCGATCTAACATATCATAACAATACAATAGCATGCAAAACAGGATATCAATCCAATGGGCCGACATTGGTTCCTTCGACCAGCAAGTACACTGAGGACAACTCACCTCACAAGCAGCACAGAACTGATAAGGTCCGACTCCGAATCTCAGCTCTCAACTAAAATTCCTACAACCATCAAATGACCAATTCCATCAAAACCCAGAATACCCAAAATACCCTCAAGGTCAAACTTAGTCAAAGTCAAATTCAATGGTCAACGGTCAACGGTCTGGGTTGACCCAACATGCCGTGTTCCCTTTTTACCACGCCGTGTTCCACGAACAGTTCCACAGACGGGAAAACTTCAGCCAACACGCCATGCTCGCTAGATTCCCAGCAACTTAAGATATTCAGTTGCCTTTTCAACCCCAAGAGCTCCAAGGCTTAGATCTAGACTAGGAATGCGGTTAGGAATGATAAAGTTTCCAAATTTATCCTTTGGGACCGTTAAAAGGTCCAAAAATCCAAACTACATGCTTAACCATGAAAGGGCTTAACCATAAAGTCCTCAATCCTTAAGATCCAAAGTCCCTTCCTTCCATAAGTGGTGCAACCACCTAAACCATTCCAAAGATTTGTGCTTTTTAAAACATGCATGTCCAATACTTGTCTTGAACGCATATTAGGTCAAAAAGGGAATTCATGACCTACTTTTTATGCATGGCATCAAAACTTTGGTTGAAACCAGATCCAAGCCACTACAAGGTCTCCTTGACCTAGAGATTCATAAAGTTGCAAACTTTATGAGATCCCTCCATGCATCAACCCATAACAAAGAGAAAAGGGGACATATCTCAAGATTTAGTGACTATGAGTGATAAAAATCGGGACTTGGACACTTACAATGGTCCAGGAGAGTGCTACATTGAAGTATGTGTTGGATTAATGTCTAAGTCCATAACTATAATTGGTAAGACTTGACCCGACCCGGCTTGGTCCATTTGGGTTGCATGGCATCATGCATTTGGATAGACTATAATGAGAGAAATAACACTTAAGGTTGGTTAATATATTATAAGTTCTAATATATTAATAAGGTTATTTAATTAGTATTGATCAATAATTAATTTGGAATTAATTAAGTGATCAAAAGGAGACTAATTAAATATATGGGTTGATTGTGTAATTCTTATATATGTGGGCTTGTGATCCAAGATTCCTTATGTTGGACTAAGTCCATGGGGTGACCCATGGATACTCCATGGAGGTTAAAATCCATGGAGCATAAGGAATGGGTAAAGTTATGAGTTACATGGTGTAACCCTAATAGCCACCATATAAAAGAATCCCATGGCTCAAGAAATCGTGCACTAATGTGTGAATATGAGGGCTAGACGATTTCAAGGAGTGTTCCATTTCTCTCAAGTCATTCCATGTGCATTTGGTGTTGTGTGAACCATTTGAGGTGTCACACTTGGGGCACTAGGCACTCAAGCTTCATGGAGACAAGCTACATCAAACAAAGGTATGTATTCTATCCATTTGATTACCCAAGTATCAAGTATTGTATGCTAGATAGGGTAATACCTTGAAAAGTTCATAATTGCATGTATAATAGAGAAAACATAGATCCAAGGTATTTAGGGTTGCATGTACACTTAGGAGTGTTAGAATGTGCAAAACCCATCAGTGGTATCAGAGACTAGTTTGTTTTCTTGTTATACTTGCAAAATTAGCTGAAAAATCGAATTGTATTAGTTTAAAAGTTATGCTAATTACTTGAAAAAATTTGATGTGAATTATCTTTGTTCATATGAGTTTATTAGATTAATAAAAAAGTTAATTGATTATGTGTTTTCAATCCATTTTAATCTAAGAGTTGATTCTAAAATGTGTTTTTGTAACTTGTCCTCAAGTTATATGAAAAGTCACATTTAAGTTCCATAAAACTCATAAAAAGTTGGCAATGGTTACAAAAATGAAGAGTCTTGTCCTCATTAAATGGTTTTATGACTCCATAACTTGTCCTCAAGTTATGGAGGTTCAAGAGTCACTTCATTAAATGATAAAATGTGTAACCTTAATTAGTTCCATAAGTTACAAAAATAAAGAAAAGTTACATTCTTTTATTAGTTTAAAGTCTTCCATAACTTGTCCTCAAGTTATGGAACTTGAAGAGTTTTTTTTAATTAAAACTACTTTAAACACATAAGTTATGGAATTAATTAGTTTTGAATATTTTCAAAATTTGCCCTCAAGTTTTGGAATTTGTAAAGTTTTCCCCATGAATACTTTAATTCCAAGTTAGCCCTTAGAATTTTAAAAGTTAAAATTCAACCCTTATACTTTATAGTATTATAAGTTAATAATAAATATATGTATAAGAGCAAGTCAGTCTTACCGTTAGTAGGCCTCATTCACGAAGCCGGTCTATAAGGGGGGTATAAGGTTACTGCCTATAAAATGGCAGTTTAATGGGTGTCCACTCTCACCCACCGCTTCCTTGACTGGTGGAGGGTCGTTAGCCGAACGGGTAGGACAAGGACTATAATTCTCCCTTCATTAAAAGTATTAATGATAAATACTAAGTAACTAAACACTTATAAATTCCCAATCTTAGTTACTTAGGAAAATGTGAATAAGGTGCTAATCCATGAAATTACACTTTGCACTTTGTTTAAACCGTTAGTGGAGCGTGTGTGGTTAACCGGCACACTAACCTGGATTTAACAAAGTAGGCAAAGGGTAACTTAATATTTATCATAGTATCGATGGAGCTCGTGTGGTTAACCGACACATCGATTGAGGGGTAAATATTAAGGGTACCAAGTATATTTGCATGGTTACTTCACACCTTGTTTTGTGATCCTCGGCATCCCAGTCACAAAACCTAAAGGGCACACTCGAGATTGAAACATCCCATCGAAAAGTTCAATGAATCTCAAAAGATCTAGGAGTTTCAAATCCAATTAAAAACCTAATTACATTATTTCGTTTTTCATGGTGGAAATTGGTAAATCGTCATTTACCTACCTTCAACTATTTTATAACTCGGATTACGGCATCCCTCTTCCAGTTATAAATAGGTTGTTGGATCCTAGCCTTAATATTTCATATTGGGTGTTATATTAAGGACTTTAGATCAACTATCTTGAATATCTCCCAAAAGATGTCTAGTTCAGACATCTATGATCTTCCCAAATCTCTTGGAACTTTACTTCCTCCACCTCCTCCAATTATTCTCCCTAACCCACAAGTTCAAGGTCACTCAAGCCCTAATGGCAAGCAAGGTCTATGTGTGATCACATCTTAGAGATGAAGTCACATATTGACAAGCTGGGAGAGTTGGGTGTCAAAGTCTTGAGAAAGTTGGATGTTCAATCACTTTCTAAGTCACATAGTGAGTTCCTTTGGGACTACTATGAAACAGACTATGACATGAACCTTAATGATCATATCTATTTGCTTGGTGCTGCTGAATCAGCAATGATTTGGAACGATAGTAAAGCAAATTTGATTAGAAGATCAACTTCCCAAAAACTTTATGGACAGTGACAATGGTGACACTGGAAATCCAGAAAAAGCATTCTCTTCCCAATGGAAAGGGATTGGCCATAGTCAACCCGGTTGACCAAATGGTAAGGAGAAAGGCTAAGTTTGAGATAGTCCCATTACCAAAGGGTCCATATGTTTATTTTGCCAAAGGAAGGGGCGTTGATTGCAAAGCTGCCAAGTTTACCTAAGGATGTTAAAGTCAATAAGTCTGACTCTACTTCAGGTAGAGCCCATTATCTAACTCTGTTAAGTTTCTATTCTAAGATCCTCATTACATGATGTGACTGGGTCACATGTTGATGTTTTAAGAATCAAAGAATAGAGAGAAAGCTTAAAGGAAGTATATGCTGATTCTGATCGCGTAGGTGGATTTCGATCGCATCAGAATTTTGAAGCTGTTACTTAGGAGTTACGATATATTGCTTAGGAATAGATAACAACAAGTTTTTCCGTATGCATTTGCACTATAAGGATAAGTTTTTTCCGCAAAGTTTTGAAATAAAATAAAAGTTTTTAATTTTATATTTATTTTAAATATCCTTACAAGTGACATTTTTTAAAAATGGTTGTTTATATGATTCCATTGATAGCAATATTTGAAAAAAAATGGACTTGATTCTTTCGTTTGTGGTAGTGTCATAATTTACCAAATAAGGAAAGATTCTCATTCCCAAGGCTTCAGTTGGATAGAAACTTGGAATCATGCAAGTTGAATAGTATGATGAATGAGAACTTTCAAGCATTGGAAAATTAAGACTTGTTCACATGGATGTGTGAGTCAAGTTAAGGACTAAAGGGATCGAGTACACATTCTTGTGCACTGGTCAAGTATACCACAAAGCTCGTTAAGACTATTCGTCATGATTTACTAAATTTTAGTAAATATGGTTATACTTATAAGTTTAAGTATAATTCTGAAACATTGGAAAAGTCTCAATGTATGGCAGAACGAATGGGAAGAATCAAATTAGGCAGACAGATAAAAGTTTCTCAAATCTGAAAAGATGGAAGAGTACTTTAGTATCATGTTTTGTGATCATCTTAATGATTAAAGAAGCACATCACAATTGGTCTTCTAAGGACATCTTAGTGCATTCGTATGACTAAGAAGAGGAGTCATGAATTGTTGAAATGGTTAAATCAAGAAGATGAGTCATACTTCGTTTCAAAACAAGTCTTAGAGTCATACTCCAAGACTATAAGTTGAGTGACATATCTTAAAGAAAGGTTTATAACACTTGTCAAATGTAAGAGTAAAAGTGTCCTACTCTTGTACATTTGAAGTTGGTAAGTTGTGATGTTTTGGATTAAACAAAGACCAACTAAGGCCATTTGTGTGAAGTGTTTGTCTTGATAAAGAATCCGCACTATCTCTTGAATATTTGGCAAGATAGTCTTATATGTCAAGAGGACAGTGGGAGTCTTAAAGATCCTAAAAAGAATTTCAAGAACTAATCAAGAATAAAACTTGAGGTTCTTCACTAGCACACGACTTGATGTTTATAACCTATCATGTTGACATATTCTATGCCCATTCCAGTTAAAGTTGGCTTTGCATAGGAGTTCTGAAAGTTCTCAATTGGTTGCATAACAACTTGGAAGCAATGGCAGGCCCTGTACTGCCAGGTGGCAAGAAGTTAAGATTGCATAAGTTCAGTCCATATGAGTTTGGATTTGTCATTATCCTTGTCTTGTTACTATGGTTTTGACGATTCACATGGATAAGAACACATACACCATAAAATCTAAGGGTCATAAAGTTTCTCTCCGATTCATGAAAATGATGGTGAGGAAACACTTCCACCAAGTAGATTTGAAGCAGATGGCAAAAGGTCTAAACAATTGAGACTATGATTACGGCATCCCTTTTCATAGTTCTGAAATTGTTTAGACACACATGCATGCTATCTAAGGAAAGGTGTATGATTTTGATAAAGTTTTATCAAAGCATCTCGTATCAAAAATCTGAACTTTGGTAAGGAAGTCAATAAAGTATTGATTTCTAGAAGTCCAGCTGATTTCTGAGTACATGTCAAAGCTAGTGGGAGCATAAGTGTTATGCTAATAATCATCATGTTAGTGGGAGCATGATAATTATGATAAAGGTTGCAAGTTAGCAATGTTAATTATAGAAAACAAAAGTTTCAATTCGTGAAGTTGCAGGGGTTGGAAAAGTTGTTTTGCTATAATTAAGGGAGAGGATATACTTCATTTCAGTTCTAAAGGCTTAGATTGAGACCTTAATCATCTTTAGTCAAGAATATATATATGAATTTCATGTTGGATTGGTTCAACTTAAGGAAATTCTATATATTGCGTTCTCAAAATTCGATTATGATTACGGCATCCCTCTTCATAGTCAAATTTTGAAAACATGGCAAATAAAAATATTGTAGCAAAAGACTGGTCTAGAATCATGTCTTTATGTGAGACATCATGAATCGTGTACCATTTGCTTTGGGTACAGGATCGATTGCATGTGCTATAATATTTGTCACTTTTAAATTTTTTCCAAATGCCCAGAGGCATTAAGAAGGGAAAAGGTCTAGAATTGGATATGACTAAAATGATTAAGCAAGTGTCGAGGACAATCTGAGGTTTACCAAAGATTGGTTGCTCAGGGACAGTTGGAAGTATAGTGCTAATTTTGGAAGGACCATATTGACATATTCTGAAAAGAGGCATCTCTTATTCAGAAGTGATAGTCAAAATGAGAATATGGAGTTGTCTCCATAGGTGGAAGTTATCTGTGTAAGATTAGAAAACTTAATGCAAGAAGCATGTCCAAAGCAATGTACTTTGAATATGAGACTTAGTTTCCATGGAGTTGATCTCCATTGGAATACCTTATAATGACTGTTGACAAGTCTTTGTGACTTTGTACATATTCATTACAGGAGGGTCAGTGCATATAAGTTTAAAATCTAAACAGATTTCGATAAATGATAGGAATTTGAAATTCTCACATTTTTCGATAAGGATTTGGGAGTGTGAAATTAGAATCGTTGAAATTATGTTCAATTGGTTTATTTCACAAAGTAAGGATCATAGACAAACATAGAGTGCATACTTGGTGTATGGCAAAACTATTGTTTAAGAAAAACATAGTGTACATGCTTGGAGCATGGGACAACTAGTGTTTTTAATTCAAGGATAAAGTTGATAAAACCGAAACAATGAATAATGAGTAATCAGTATGGTGATAAATAAAAGTGTTTTATTATATTCATAGGGTTTGATACCATATTTGATTCATTTATTCTTGTGTTTCACTTTGCATGTTTTGACTTCCAGAATAACTAAGTCGCTCTTCCTGAATGATTAAGTTATTCAAACCATCCACAGTCGGTCATATGTTGGAAGTAGATATGAATCAAGACTGTCATGGGTTGGTTTGTAGAGGTCCAAGTTGGTGGACAAAGTGGTGCTACAACACTCATGAGTGCTCATAAGT
The DNA here is from genome assembly GCF_052849685.1 of Lactuca virosa. Taxonomy (NCBI): domain Eukaryota; kingdom Viridiplantae; phylum Streptophyta; class Magnoliopsida; order Asterales; family Asteraceae; genus Lactuca; species Lactuca virosa. The sequence goes on along the minus strand of NC_136432.1, from coordinate 286,592,379 downwards.
TCTGAGTATTGGATTCAACCCGCGCTCATTTGAATCACTTCATGGATTTTATCACGAGTGATCATGAGACGATAATATCTTATATTCTTCAAACCTAGAGATATGAGTTGTTACTATGAGTTGGTTGTACATTGATTGCACGAAAATGCATTCGGTAACTCGATGTTATAAAACGTGCCTTTGTGTATGATTCAACAAGTAGTAGAACAAGCCATATGAGTCGAAGTTTATCCATTCCTTTTACCTTCGGGATAAAAGCGATATCTGTGGGCCCCTCGATGATTTAAAGATGATACATGTGAGTGCTTGGCCAAGCCAGGACTGATTTGATTTGTTCAATCAGTCAGTCATCATGAATCTGAAATCGGGAAACAACAAATGGACAGAGAGAATGATTGATAATCCATGTCTCAGTCCATATGATATCTAGAATGGAGGAATATATGATCCCTTATCTAATGGACAAGTCATTGACAAAGGTCAGAGTTCATCGACAAGGTCAGAGTTCGACAGAAGCTTTTGAGAGCTACGATTGCTGATCGGTTCCTGAAGTCATATGCAATAATAGTTTTAGACTTATCCAAGTGGGAGACTGTTGGATTAATGTCTAAGTCCATAACTATAATTGGTAAGACTTGACCCGACCCGGCATGGTCCATTTGGGTTGCATGGCATCATGCATTTGGATAAACTATAATGAGAGAAATAACACTTAAGGTTGGTTAATATATTATAAGTTCTAATATATTAATAAGGTTATTTAATTAGTATTGATCAAGAATTAATTAAGTGATCAAAAGGAGACTAATTAAATATATGGGTTGATTGTGTAAATCATTCATTCTTATATATGTGGGCTTGTGATCCAAGATTCCTTATGTTGGACTAAGTCCATGGGGTGACCCATGGATACTCCATGGAGGTTAAAATCCATGGAGCATAAGGAATGGGTAAAGTTATGAGTTACATGGTGTAACCCTAATAGCCACCATATAAAAGAATCCCATGGCTCAAGAAATCGTGCACTAATGTGTGAATATGAGGGCTAGACGATTTCAAGGAGTGTTCCATTTCTCTCAAGTCATTCCATGTGCATTTGGTGTTGTGTGAACCATTTGAGGTGTCACACTTGGGGCACTAGGCACTCAAGCTTCATGGAGACAAGCTACATCAAACAAAGGTATGTATTCTATCCATTTGATTACCCAAGTATCAAGTATTGTATGCTAGATAGGGTAATACCTTGGAAAGTTCATAATTGCATGTATAATAGAGAAAACATAGATCCAAGGTATTTAGGGTTGCATGTACACTTAGGAGTGTTAGAATGCGCAAAACCCATCAGTATGATACTTGCTAGCTGAATCCTTGCTTCCTTCTTTCACATTCTTCCTTCAAAACACAAACTATCTTCACAAATGGGAGAGGAAAAGATTAGGGTTTCTTCTTGAGGTTGAGAGGGCAGATGGAGGCTGAGGGTGGACAAACCCTAGCCCCCATATTCCTTAAATATGGGAATAAACCCCTGAATATGAAGGTTTCACACACAGTGATCAACACGGTGTTTCTAGAGGGAAAACACGCCTTGTTGCTCAGCCAAAACATGTGTCTTTTAATGTCTATACACGTCGTGTTGGTGCCTCCAACATGTCGTGTCTAAACCCCAAGATTTCAACCACTAAACTAATTATCATGACATGAAAGAGTTAGAAGTACCTGAACATCGGGATGTTACATCACTAAGCTTTGTGCTTACGGTTTTCAGTTTATGTTTCAGGTACTTCCAGCTCGAAAGGGAAGGGTCTGGCTTGATCGCACCGCATCCACGCATGTTTTCCGCATTGTGTGATTTTGGGATTTTGTACTCTGATGTATTTCGCTTCGATACATTATGGGTTGTTTGACATGATTATTAGATATTTTGGAATAAACTAAAAATGAAATTTTTATCTGAAATTTTGGGTTGTTACACTTCTGCAGGTGGGGGTTATGCGCATCATGGACACGTTGATTGAACATCCGGAGTTTACTGGTGGGGATAGCCAAATTTTCCATGCTGCTTTCGTTGTCAGAGAAGAGTCTGGCTGTGTTGGGCTGAAGTTGGAAATAGACTTTGGAACCTATGACCCTGAAGCCAGCGACTCCCGGTCCAACCATACCATGGGATTGGATGATTCTCTGCTTAGCTTTGCTACACTTGATTATGCTCATCTGCTTGGCTTGGGCCAATTGGATATGCTGGGATAAGGAAAATTTACGTCTTTGATAATGCTGATGCGCCTATGGGTAACCCTGTAGGTGGTGGCAGTGTTGATGGCAATGGGGTGGGTGGTGGTGGCGTTATTTTGCCGCATGTTGAAGAAGGTGTTGGTGGTGGTGGTATCATGCAACTTGTTAAAGGAGTTGCTGGTGGTGGGGATGAAGAGGTTGGTGGGCCGTGAGGTATCTAGTACCGTTGTGCTACCCTTTGGGTGAAAATTTTGATGAAGCTTTGTTTTTGTTTGTTTTTTTTATGGATTCGGCTCTCTATGGTGCAGAATTGTTTTGGGGCCTGCGTGGCCATGTATGTAATGACTTGCATATCTGAATGCTAACTTTGGCTTCATGTATTTTCCTTTGCACGTTCTTAATGTTTTCTCTTATCTAGTTAAGTGCCTCTTTTTTTTGTTGCGTGAGGCCTCTTTTGGCTTTATGAGATATGTGCTAAATAGCTTGGGCGAGTGTCGCTTCCTTCTCTTTTATTTTGCACTAGATTTTGTGGTGAATCTTACACCAATTCTTTAAACATGGTGCCTATTTTTATAATTTGCCAAGAATGTGCTTGGCTTAGTCGTTCAAGGGGTATTCTTAGTTTGTGATTTATATACACTAAGTGTGTATGCATAAGGGATATCTTGAGCCTCTAAAGTTTAATACGCTAAGTATTTTGCATTGCAATGACATATTAAGATCTTTTTTAAAATGAAATACGCTAAGTATTTTGAATTGTAATGAGTATATTAATCTCTTTTTGCAGTGGAATACGCTAAGTATTTTGAGTTGCAATAAGTATATTAAGCTCTTTTTGTAGTGAAATATGCTAAGTATTTTGTGTTGTAATGAGTACATTAAGCTCTTTTGTAGTGAAATAGGCTAAGTATTTGGAAGGTGGACTAAGCCTGAAATACACTAAGTATTGTTCATCGGATTAGGTCAACAGTCCAACCGGTACATCATTACAAATTTATTGTTATCCCCTCTGAGTGTGGGTCTTTCTATTATCTTCCCCTATGGGCGGGGACATTTTCAACTGCTTTCCCTATTCGGGTATTGGTGGGGACTTAAAGTATAACTTCTTGAGGTTACTGGTATTCCATGTTCTTGGAATCAGCCTACCCTCAATTTTCTCAATCGTGTAGGACCCATTTCTATGCGCATCGGTTACTTTGTATGGTCCTTCCCACGTGGGACCTAGCTTCCCTCGTGGTTGAGCATGACTTGCCTCGTTTTTTAGTAGAATGTAGTCCCCCACTTTGAAGGCTTTCTCCTTCACTCTCTGGTTGTAATATCCTTCTACCGCATTCCTTTAGGCCACTTGTCGAATGTTCGACCGCCCACGTCGTTCTTCGATGAGGTCTAGATTCTATCTTAGATCATCATCGTTGTTTTTCTCCTGGAAATGCGTCGTACGCGGTGAACCAATCATTAGTTCTGCCAGCATCATTGCTTTCGTGCCATAGGCTACGTTGAACGGGGTTTCTTTCGTGATCGTCCTTGGGGTTGTTATGTATGACCAGAGGACTCCTGGGAGCTCTTCTACACAACTGCCTTTGGCCTTTCCTAGCCGCTTTTTTATCCCATTCACGAGTGTCCTGTTGGACACTTCCATCTGCTCGTTAGCGTGGAGGTGTGCTACTGACATGAATCGTTGCTCTATCCTTTTTTTTGCACACCAACTTCTAAATGGATTTTCTGCAAATTGTAATCCATTGTCGCTAACCAATACTTTGGGTGTTCCGAATCTCGTTATGATGTTCTTCCATAGACACTTGATCATCAGTCATCCTGGTATGCACGCTAATGGCTTGGCTTCGATTCATTTGGTGAAGTAGTCCACTGCGACTACTAGGAAATTCACCCTCCTAGGGGCTTCTAGGAATGGTCCTACAATGTCGATTCCCCACTTGTAGAAGGGCCAAGGGCTGGAGATACTTGTTAAGGGTGCCGGAGGAGCTCCCTGCACTGGTAAGTAAGTTTGGCATTCTACACATGTTTGTGTTAATGTTGTCGCATCTCGGTGAATGTCAAGCCAGTAAATCCCTATTTTGAGTATCTTTCCTATGAGAGCCCTTGCTCGTTTATGTGCACCGGTTGGCCCAAAATGCGTTTTGTGGAGTACCTTCTTGCCGTTGGCCTCATCCACGCATTTTATCCATGGGTCATGAATCCTTTCTGGTATAGTGTTCCTTCGACCATCATATACTGTGTTGCTTTTATTTTGATTTTCCTGGATTCTTCGTGGCTGTCTGGAAGGATGCCATGTTGCAAGTAGTCAATGATTGGTGTCATCTAGTTAGTTTGTGTCGGTGATAGGTCATGCACGTGGTGTTCCTCTATTCTCCTTTCTTTGAGCACTTCGATTTGGACTTCCTTGAAGAGGTGGCTTGTAACACTTGTACCCTGGTATGTACCTTATGTCCTTTTATTTTGGAATTGTGCATTCTAGTCCCTGAAGAAGTACACGGGGCGTACCACTTGGTATGCTTAGCATACTAGTTGAATAGCCAGTACGCGGGGCGTACCACTTGGTACACTTAGTGTACTGAGTTTATGGTGAGTCAGGACCCAGGTCACATACGTTGGGCGTATGTGGACTTTAATGAAACCCTAGTTAGGGGTTTTGCACCCTATATAAACATCCTTAATCATTAGGGTTGGCCTCCTTACCAGCCTCTAATCCCCCAAAATCCTAGAAACGAGTCTTAGCCTCCATTGTTGAGTGTTTGAGCCCTTGGAGAGAATTTGGTGTTGATTTTGTGCATTTTGAAGGAGTTGGAGAAGCTTGAAGTTGCTTAGCTTGGAGAGGAGGTCTTGGATCAAGAATCACCACCATTTTGCAAAGCTTTAAAGGTATCAAGTTATCATCTTGACTTCTAGTTGTTTAGATCTCTTTTTGGGATGATTTGTCATGCTTTTGGTCGTTGTTGCGGGGTTTGTTGAGTTAAGACGTCCTAAGGACTTATCCTTTCAGATCTAGGTTTATCATAGGCTCCTTAAGCATAAAGGTGCCAACTTTATGGAGTTTAGGGACTCATGAATGCATTAAGTCACTTATTGAGTCCTTGTTAAGCTTAAGAGCTTCATTTAGCCATGCATGGACGTAAAGTTAGCAACTTCACGTGGTAATCCAGCTCAAGGAAGTCAGATCTACATTCTGGAATGAAGTCTTGATGGTTTAAGAGCTAAATTAGAATGTGGCTAAAACTGGAAGAGTACGTTGGGCGCACATGCCTGTACGCGCAGTGTACAAGCCCTTGAGCCAGTACGCTTAGCGTACAAGCTGAGTACGCCCCACGTACTCAGTCATGTGGCTTTGCGATTTTGGGCCATGTTGTGGGCTTAGAAGGTTGGGGTTTAGTTGGGCCATCTAAAATTGGGAGTATTAGGCCAAGAACATTATTGGGCCTTGGGTTAAGGCCCATGAGAAGGGATTGGGCCCAATTGGAAATTGGGCCATAATTAGGCCTTAGTGGATTATTTGACTTTTGGGCCTTTTAGATTGTGAGATTGGGCCTTAGCCTTGGACCAATCTTGGTTAAGGGTAAAATGGTTTTTTTACCCCAAGCATGGATTTATGGTTATGGATTGGAACCCAAATGTTAATTGGATTTTATTTGATATTGATAGCTCGGGGATTTTTCCGACCAGCAGCCAAAGATTATCCGTCTGATTCAGCAGTGCGAGGTGAGTTTCCTCACTGGGTTTAGCGGGTCGAAGGCACCAATGTCGGCCCATGTTTATGCTATGTTATTATGCTATCTGTCTGCGTGACTCTTGCATGTGTTGTGTGCTTATATGCTTACCCGGCAGGGCCCGATGCCGGTCGGGGCCCGATTACCATTTTGTATGCTATGTATCTTTGTGATTATTGCATGTGTATGTGTTTACTCTATATATGTTATATGTATGTTGGGCGGGGCCCGATCTATTTACTGAGTAGGGATCGATTTCGGGTGGGGCCCGATGCCGGACCGGGTCCGATGTCGGGCGGGGCCCATTATGTGTTATTATGTATGGTATGTGGTATTTTGGGGAACTCACTAAGCTTTGTGCTTACGATTTTCAGTTTATGTTTCAGGTATTTCTGGTTCCAAAGGGAAGAACTCGGGTTGACTGCATCGTAGACACCACATGGATTCCGCTTTTGAGATATCATTTTGATTGTTATGATGTTGAGATACTTATTTTCATTTGAGTTGTATGGATAATGTTTTTGGAATACTGTTTTATCTAAATTAAAAATGAAATTTTTGGATCATATTTTTGGGACATTACAAGTTGGTATCAGAGCCTTGGTTTGAGGGATTCGGGCACACTATCAGGTGTGTCTGAACTCAAACTAAGGACTTGGTAAAGTTTTTTCGAAAATAAATATATATTTTTTTAGAAAGGGGTTTTTCTAAAATAAGACGGGGTGTGGTGCATGCAATCAGCCGAGCTCAAGTAACTTTTCCCAAAATACCTATACATGTTATCTGTTATGCTTTGATCGGTAAATCTGTGAATCGCATGCTAATTAGGGCTAAGCATCTGCTCAGTTTTTACATGATAGAATGCTAGGAGAGATGCTTTTGTATGCCTATTGTATGAGCTTGTAGAATTGCATTCTTGTACTGATTAGTCAGTGATAGGGTGGCTTGATTAGGCAATGTTTGAACCTGGTTACTTGGTGCCCGAATGTTGTGTGCTATGTGCTTTATAGGATTTCTAACTAGCTTTATCTAACTAGTAAGCAAATATGCTAAGTTACACATATGATCACTAAATAATTTAAGAAGGCTAGGTTTTAACTCTATTGCGAAGCTCTTGTCTGAGTCCAACCGTTGTAGTGTGAGACCTCTCATTCGAAGAATTATCTGGTTTTTGTAATTTGTAATTATATTTGTGAGCTAGTTAGAGGAAGCTAGCGGGAGTTCCTTCTGCAGCTGATGGCGGAGAGTAGAGTGGAGTTTTGTAACACTCAAAATTTTCAACAAAATTTTCACTTTAAAAAGTTCACAGAAAACATAGTTTAACAATTCTCATGCCAAATTTATTATTTTTCCCATTCACAAAACATCATAGTTTGTTGTCAATTATCCCAGAATCCACATAAAAAAATCAACAAGCTGGTGTGTACAATCATGCCGGCGCCTTCCCGCGATCCTGAGATGTACCTGAAACACATTTTACACAAACACTGTAAGCACGAAGCTTAGTGAGTTCCCCAAAATACCACACACACAAATAGTTAGCCTTTCATGGCTATATCTCGATAAAGACCCTCCGGTCATGTGTCTCAGTGAAGACCCTCCGGTCTTGATGTGTGTAAAACGCACTAGTTTTAATCCTACTTATAAAATCTAAATTAATCACACAAAGGCAGTGGACCTGTCTATTGGTGGTATAGTTCTAGTAAGCAGGGTATCGAACTCAGGGAACGACAATTTAAACTAATTACTAAAATTATCTAATAGCAACTAACAAATAATAAAAGAGAGGGTTTTCTCTAGTTTTACAAGACTAGAAACTTACTAACTAATACTTAAACTAATTAACTGAAGACTAGATAAGCAAAGATTCGACTAAATTCAATAATTAAGGAGACTTCTGTTTAGGTTCAACTCAATTGATCCTATGGTTGATTTTGTGGTAATAGTGCAATGGGTTAACTCTTTTATTAGCTACCGATTTAGGTGATTAGGTTCACATTCGCTACACTAATCCTTAGAAAACAAACTAACTCAAACAGTGGTCAGTTGTCTAAATTAATTTAATTCCCTAGGTTATTTATTCGGGTTAATTAAGACTTATTGTGGTTAACTAATTTGCCCCTTTAGTTGTCCTCTTGTTGATGGTCATCACACAAGCTCACACGTAAATTTACCTATTTTCTTATTAATTCTAGTTTCACATTCGCTAATCCTAGTCATATAATAAAGTGTTCACATAAATTATACGAGGTAAACAATTAAGAGATGTTCATGCAACTTAATTATCTTCCTATTAACAGAAAAAATAGTTTTCATTCACACATAAGGTTCTTTAACAAGCTTGAATTAACAAAATCACCAATATAAAACTAATCCTACCATAAATCAAACCATAATATCAATATTGTCTCCCCAAACAGAAGCTATAAAGGTTTTAGCTCATGATTAAGGTAAAAACGAACTCAAACACAGATGCTAAAAGCTTAAACATAATTAAAACTAAAGATCTAAGTAAAGAGTTATGATTTGTGCCTTAATTCTCCTTTGAAATTGGATCTAGGGTTGGATCTTCACTCTCCAGGTCTCCTCTGGCTCTTAATCGCAGCTTCTCTCCCCAAGGGTTCTCTCCAAAAAACGTGAATCGATCTGAGGGTCTCTTTTTATAGATTCGACCCGACTCGTCAAGTCCAAGACTGACTCGTCGAGTCCATCATTAAATTCCCGTGTACGGCAAGTCACAGACTTCTTCTGCTTCGCAAAAGTTCGTGGCGACTCGTCGAGTCGGTGACCAACTCGCCGAGTCCCTTGTGGTTTTTTGGTGTTTTCTTGTTTTGTTCATTCCACAGCTTCCCGATAGTTGCTCCTGCTTCCTTTTGCTTCCGAGTACTTCTTTTGGACTGAAAATACAATTCAAAGATAATTAAGTACCTTTTTGTCCATAATATGCAAATATTTAGCTAATAAATGATAAAAATCTATATTAAATATAAGGCTGAATATGCACATATCAAAATACCCCACACTTGACTTTTGCTTGCCCCCAAGCAAAACTGAATTTTAAACATACTAGCATCACATAAGACAATCCCAATCTATCCCAGCCATTATGTCAAGACCGCAACGCATGCATTTGTGTCTAAATTTTTTCCTAAGGACCCCCCTTAATTCTAAATACTCACAATCCTCAAAAACACTCGCCCACTTCTTTTGAACAATGCTCATTTTATGCATCCCTCCGAATCCATCCCCAACAAACTTTTTTAACCGCAAGGTATTTTTGGTCAAGCAACCCAAGCATACATAATCTAGAAAAAATTACAACTTTTTGATACCACAATGGAGCTCTTTGGAATTCTTCACTTCTTTGTTCTTTGATCTTTTGATTTCTGAATTCACCACCTTTATGATTTTTGGTATCTTCAACTTTTTGAATTTCTTCAGAACTTTGATCTTTTAATCTTCACTTTAGCTGCTCTAAAATTCTTACAACCTTTCTTGTAATTCTCTCTTTTTTTACATGTATCTCACTTATTTTCACTCAATACCTACATGCTTAAGCAAGGGCACTCAACTTCAACCTTTATTGGTTAAAGTATTAGTTTTCCTGGATACATTTCAAGTACACGATGCTAAACATATTGCATCCCTCAAACTAAGCGAGGTTGTGTTTTTGTCCCATGATTTCACTAAAACAAAGGGGGCCACAAATGCATTATAACGTATATAGGCTCAACTAAACATTTGGGTCTTCATAAAATCATCAAACATAATACTAGCATGGAATCCTAATTGCTTTTTACCAAATTTTCTAAATTAAGTCCTAGCAATTTTAATGCAAAATTTTTAAAATTTAACTAAAATTTCAACTAATGAAACCAACCCCCTACCCCACACTTAATTTATGCAATGTCCCCATTGCATATCATGCATGATAAAGAACAATAAAATAAAGAGGGAATTGGAACAAACACCCCTGCGATAGTAGTGGCGAGATTGATATTTCTTCTTTTGAGCTCCAACTTCAATCGACTTTAGACATGGGAACAGCTCATCCATGTCTTGGGTGTCAAAATCTAGTGTGGTTGACAGCTCTAAATATACTAGAAAAAGCTTCTTGGAAAACTTCAAAAATGGACTTAAAAAATATAGCCAAATGCCGCCTTGAATTGAATCAAATCGTCGACTCAAAGATAAAAGAATGAGCAACTCGTCGAGTTTTATGTGGAGACTCGCCGAGTCGAATCGTCATATGGGCAGAAATCGTGAATTTTCGCTGGAACTCGTCGAGTTATAAGGGTGCACTCGACGAGTTTTCGGCTCTGATCGTGGAAATTCTTCTTTCTGCTTCAGGTCTGTTTTTGAGGTCAAAGAGGGTATTAAGGTAATACACCTCCTTATATTCTTCAGTGACGAAACTCCTTTTTAACCGTTAAAACCATCGGACTTATAAAATCACTCAAATCTTCTAAGCTTCTCGTCTACGACTCGACCCCTCACTTTATTTCGTCACGCTTTATTCGTTCATTCTATCCCTCACCCTATATTCTGAAAAGATCAAAAACAAATACCAAGTAAAAAAAATAAAAATAAAAATCCTAAACTATCCCTAAATACTAAAAGTTTAGAAAGAAAAAGAAAAGCAAACTCTCGTAACGGGTTGCCTCCCGCCAAGCGCTTATTTTTTAGGAGTCTTTAGCTGGACTCCCTCCCGCTCTACGTTTCTTCGTTGCTCTTCATCGGGATGCCATGCTTGGTCTTTTGTTGCTTATACTTCGTCTTGTAAGCGTATATCTTCCTTTTGTAAGCTCTTCTTAATTTTTCTTTCCTCCTCTTTTGAGCATTATCTTCAGATTCATACCTTATCCTTTTTCCACACTTCTCTTTCTTCAACCCGTTTCTTGCACCTATCTTTCGGACTTCTTCTTTATCAACCTTGATTTTTCGTTCAACTTCCACTTCATCGTCACTTGATATTAGGAATTCGTAATCACTCTCATCACCTTCCAAAGAATCCGGTGGTTCAAATGTGAACACTTCATAATTAGTCAACACTTGGGCTCGAGGTTTTGTTCTTTTAAGTGTAGGTGACTTGTTCTTCTGATTAGTAATTTGTGACTCAATGGACGAATTCGGCAAGTCATTATTATCATCCCTTGCATTCTCCTTTTCTCCCAAACTTGCCCCCTCGTTAAGTCGAATTGCTTCATCTTTTTGTATTAACGTGTCCAGGTAAGCTACTTGTGCGTTTTGGAAGTCACAATAATTTTTAACAAATTCTCATTCTGCTATTGGACCTTCCAAAGACTCAGAAAAAATATGCAAGTCTGTGCCATAAAGAGAACTTGAAAGTGGCAGGTCAAGGTTTTTAGTAAAATTGAAATTCTCGACTGGACTCGTCGAGTCAGTCGATGCGACTCGGCGAGTCAATGTGTGTTCCACAATTTTAATTGTTTCTTCTGAATCAGCCTCCTCTAGTAACTTTTCTATCTCCTTTAAATCTTTTTCAGCATCAAAATTTCCTCCAGAAGTTAGTAGAAATTTACTTGGATCCTCTTCTTGTAAAAGTGCAAGCTCTTTCTCTAACATTTCATCATTCAAATCAATTGAGGAAACTTCTTCTTTCTTTGACTCTGCATGCTTAATGTCTTGTGTAGTCTTAAACACCACTGAATCGTTCCCCACCCTTAGTGTTAGGGTGGATTCGCATACATCGACCAATGCACAAGTGGTGTTCAAAAATGGTCTCCCCAAAATAATTGGAACTTTGGGGTCTTCTTCCATGTCAAGCACTACAAAATCCACAGGAAACACAAACTTATCTACCTTGATGAGAAGATCTTCACAAACACCTTTTGGATGAATGATTGTCTTATCGGCTAGATGGATCTTCATGTCAATAGGCTTTGGCTCCGACAAGTTCAACTTATTGAAGAAAGAGTATGTCATGAGATTAATGCTTGCACCCGAATCCGTCAACGCTCGAGTGGTAATTAGATTCCCAAATTGGCAAGGTAAGGTAATACTACCCGGATCGCCCTTCTTCTTTGGCAGCTCATTTAACACCAACTCAGCGACTTCTGCCATATTTTTTCTAGCGGTAAAGAGACCCTTAAGCAAGCTTACATATTTAGGCGTTTGAAGTATTGTTTCAACAAATGGAATATTGAATTGAAGGGCCTTTACATGCTCCATGAAAGCTCTGTATTCTTTAACCTTCTCATCAGGTATGGCTCGAATCGGGAATGGCAAAGGTGGCCTGTAAGGCTTTAAAGAAACAGCAGATTTGTCATCAGGCCTTGGACTCGTCGAGTCCATGAGATGGACTCGGCAAGTCGAGTCGGGTTTTGCTGAACTTGAGTATTCTGTCTTTTCTGCTTGCACCTTTGTTGAGGCCTTCTGTGCAGGGGTCAGAGGAGTGAAAATTTTCCCAGAACTAGTTGTTATTGCATTAATATGCGCCATTTTCGGATTGTTTTCGGTGTTGCTTGGAAGTTCACCCGCTTGTCTTTGATTAACCTGTTGAGCCAGCTGTCCTATCTGCTTCTCGATGTTGTGAATGGATGCTTGCTGGTTCCTTAGTATAGTTCTTGTTTCTTGTATTGCAGCATCGTGATCATTGTGTTTTTTCTCAGAAGCAGCTACAAATTTTGTTAGCATCTCTTCCAAGTTGGGTTTCCTGTCTTGCACTGGTTCCTCTTTTTGGTATATACCCCTTGCTTGTTGTCTAAACTTCTCCTCCTTTGCCTTCTTGTATTCATCATAGGGTAGCCATTCTTTCTTCGGTTTCCGCCAATCATAATCAAACCTATCACCGCTTGAATAGCATACTTGCGCCTTTTTGTTTCCATTCTCGTCCAAGTCGCAATCTCTCGTAAGGTGAGGTCCATTGCAATTTTCACAACCCACCCGAATAGCATGGATTGTTTGATCCATCTTTGTCATCCTCCTATCTAAACTATCTAGTTTAGCCATCATTGCCGCCATGCCATCGTTAACCGTGTTCACTACCCCCCTACTTACTTCATTTTGTGGGTTGTGATATTCTCTAGAATGTTTAGAGAACTCCTCAATCAATTCCTTTCTCACCGGGGGTGCCTTCTTTGTGAGGGGTCCTTGCGAGTCAAGGAGCTGTCGAGTTGTAACATTGACTCCATCATAGAAGATGGAGACTTCTTGTTGGCTATTAAGGTCATGGTGTGGGCAATTCCTTAGTAGACTTTTGTACCTCTCCCACGCCTCATAAAGGGACTCTCCGGGTTGTTGTTCAAAGTTGGCTATAGCTTTCTTCAACTTGGCTATTTTAGAAGGTGGGCAAAACTGGTCAATGAATTCTTCTTTCATCTTGGCCCATGTAGTGATGGATCCGGGAGGGAGTGACTTGAGCCAATCTTTTACAGCACCCTTGAATGTAACTGGAAGCATACGAAGCAGCTGGGTTTCGCGAGGCACATTTGGAACATTAAAGTAATCAACTACATCATTGACTTCATCCAAGTGTTTATAAGCATCTTCGTGGTCTTTTCCGTAAAAGGGTATCTCCTTGAGTTGAGCAAGGATGTGACCCTTGAGCTCAAAAGTGGCAGTTGCTGGAATTACGGGTTGCACAAGTCCCGGGCCGGTTTCATCACGTATCCTCTTCTTCCATTCCCCCATGGGGACTTCATCGATGTTAGCCATGGGAATAGCTAATTCGTCGTCGGAATCGGAATTGTGCCCGAATGTAGGGTCTTCTTCTCCTTCGGTTTCGTACTCGGAGTCCTCCTTGATTGGTTCGTCGCTTGCCAAAGAGGTGTTGGATTCTCCGACTTTCTTGCCCTTCTTCTTGCTGAAAACGGATTTGAGATTCTTTAGCGGTGAATTCTTCGATTTTTCGGGATCTCTAATCGTTATGCCTCTGTTCCTTCTAAGTGTTGCTTCCGGGTCGTCAAACGGTGGGATCAGAGGTGTATTTCCTCCTCTGGTCATAAAAGTCCTGCAAAACAAAAAGAAAAAACACACGTAAAAATAACAAAAGAAAACTAAAAACGAAATTAGCTGTTCAGGGATGGACTCGTCGAGTCTGTTCGAATGGACTCGGCGAGTTCAATGTAAAAACAGCAAAAAATTTTAACTAAAATTTCCTAAAAACTTAAAGCTAAAATTAAAACCTAATGCTAAATCTAATAGAAGCAGTAGCTTTGTGCAAGATAAATCTCACACAAAGGATCGATAACAATAGCAATCAATTTAAAATTAGAACCGTTCCCCGGCAACGGCGCCAAAAACTTGATGTGTGTAAAACCAACTAGTTTTAATCCTACTAACTTAAACACAAAGACAAACACACGAAAGGCAGTGTACCTATCGATTAGCAGTTTAGTTCGGGTAAGTAGGGTATCGAACACAGGGAACGGTAAACAATTAAAATAAATGCTAATATTATCTAAATAAAACAAGTAATAACAATGGGTTTTCTCTAGTTTTACAAGACTAGAAACTTAAATACTTAACTAACACTCAAACTAAGCAACTAACAGCTAAGCAAATAAAAATCAACTAAATTCAATGATAAAAAGGACTTCTGTTTAAGTTCGAATCAATTGATCCTATGGTTGATTTTATGGTAAATATATCGGATTAACTTTTCATTGGCTACCGATTGAGATGATTAGGTTCACGTTCGTTATTGCTAATCCTTAGAAAACAGATCAATTCAAGCAATAGCCAGTTGTCTAAATTAATAAGTTCCCTAGTTAATTAATTCGGGTTAAGTAAGACTTGTAATGGTTAATTGAATTGGTGATTCAATTAACCTCTTGTTGATGGTGTATCACACAAGCTCACGTATTAACTTACCTATCTTCTAGTTAATTCTAGTTTCACATTTGTTATTCCTAGACATATAACTATGTGGTAACATAAATCATATGAAATTGATAACTAAGAGATGTTCATACAACTTAATTACTGATTTATTAACAGAAAACAGTTGTTATTAATATATGAGGTTCTTTAACAAGCTTAACAAAACAATATCACCAATTAAAATTAATCCTAACCATAAAATCAATCCATATTCAGAAAATCATCTACCCTAAACAGAAGATATGAGTTTTAGCTCATGATTACAGCAGAAAGTTTATCAAAAACGAAATCTAATAGTTTACACATAGTTCAAACAAAAGATTAAGTAAAGAGTAAACCTAAATTGCCTTTTATTTTCTCAAAATTGAAAGCTAGGGTTGTTCCACGAGTTCCAGGGCTTCTAGTTGCACCTCCAGTCGCAAATTAACCCCCAAGGGTTCCCCCATTCGTTAGGGTTCGAATGAGAAGCGTTTCTATATATATTTTCTAAAAATAGGGGAGACTCGGCGAGTCCAGTGATCTACTCGACGAGTCCATCACTTAAAACCCGTGTGCGGCAAGTCAGCGTCCAGAATCGTGAATGTTCGACCTGACTCGTCGAGTTGAGGCCCAACTCGTCGAGTCCGTTTGGAATCAGCATTTTCTCAAAACACAAAAGTCGTCCGAAATTGTGTCTAGTTTTCAGAACATTTTGAATCTCGTCAATCGGAGTTACGGTTCATGAGATATGGCCAAAACACTGATGACGGGTCAAGCTGTCCAACAACATCCTTCTTTCTTCTAAATCCAAGATCCAAGCTTCCAATTGCTAAATCTGCTTCCTTTTCCATCCGAGCATGTCATTGTTGCTGAAAAATGAAATTCTAAACTAATTAAGCACCTTTTGTTCATTAAATGAGATAAAATCAACATAAAGTATTAAGATAATATATAAATTATATGAATAAATATGCCCATATCATGTCTCACGGCTCGGTATGGACCCTCCGGTCCTGTGTCTCAGTGAAGACCCTCCGGTCTCACTGCTCGGTATGGACCCTCCGGTCATAACTCAATAAATGCACAGAGTAATATACAAGAATAATCACAAAGACAGAATGCATAATATCACATATCTCAGTATAAGCAAATAAGACCCTCCGGTCAATAGCACAAATACGACCCTCTGGTCGCACATTAATTACCACTCAGGTAAGTATAGTGAGAAGACTCACCTCGTAAAGTAAAGCAAGTATATCCCACACTCGAACTGCCGGCGTAGACTCCGCCTAACATATATCACATGTACCTCTAATTAATAATTGATATTAACAACCCCTAAAAGATGATAGGCTAAGTTTCTCTACTAAGTCTCAGAAGGGTAAAAGACCTTTTTACCCCTCCATGGCCTCCAAAGTCCACAACTTGACCAAAACCCTAAAAGCCAACGGAAGTCAACACCCAGCACATACGTCGTGCGTACGTCCCTCTACGATGGGCGTACAGTCAGCCATGCATGCATCGGGGTGGCTCAGTGCTACGTTGCGCGTAACTTGGAATACGCACGGCGTACTCCCCACATTTCCTCTTTTCACTCTTTTAGTCTTAATCCATTAAGACCATTGCTACTACTATAGATATGGGCTGAATAATGTCCATTACACCATAAAGTTGGTGACTTTAAGCCTTAGCATGGCTGGACAAGTCTAAAATCATAAATTCTAATCCTTTACTCACAAAGGTCGTCATATCTCATGCATGGAGATATCTTAACGACTAAGATCTCATTTTTATGAGTCCAAACGACTAGAAACACCTAACTGGACACGTGTTATGCTCTGGAGTTCCTTAAACTCATAAAGCTTCAAGCTTGGGACATAAAATCCTAAAAATGGACCAAAACATTGAGTAATCAAAACAATGAGAAAGCTTTGAGCTTGATACCTCTGAATGATGCACCAACCACAAGGAAACTCAGATCCAAAAGCTTGGACACCAACTCTTCTTCCTTCAAAGCTCCTTCTTCACAAAATAATCCCACAAGATCACTCAATAAGCCTTAAATGCTCACACAAACTATGAAAACGAGATTGAGGGTTTGAGGGGAGTTGAAGGCTGGAAATGGTGGGTGGAAATGAGGCCATCATGTTCCTTAAATAGGGGCACACAAAACAATTAGGGTTTACACTCTGAGCCTAGTACGCCCAACGTAACCTCTGGTACACCGATCGTATTAGGTGGCCTCCGCATCCATAATACGAACATGAGTACGTTGAGCGTACACACACGTACGCCCCGCGTACTCATTTGCCACTTTTTTCTCAATTAAGGGCTACTTTTGACAATTCAATAAAAGTAAGGGTCATCGATAAATACCTTATCTCGGGATGTTACAAGTTTACCCTTAGGAAACCTAGGATGAGATCTTGTGCTGGGAGCCTTATCTTAGAAGGATAAATGTATGGTTATAGAGTGACTTGGTGGAGTCAAGGCAATCCTTGAGGAAAGTACGGATAGATGTGGAAGGTAGTATGGGCCCGTACTACTGAAAGTAGAAGATACGTACTCGATTCAAGGAGGGTTGAGATGAAACCAGGGAACTTGTGGAGTGTGTGATTCCCTCGATATATATATATATATATATATATATATATATATATATATATATATATATATATATATATATATATATATATATATATATATATATATATATATATATATATATATATATATATATATATATATATATATATATATATATATATATATTGATGCGTATTCTGATGGTTTATATGGTCGATTTTCAGTATGGTGACATTGAGATGCAGACTTGTTGGCAGTTCTGGTGCTGGTGAGGGTTCGAGCTCAGGTTCTGGAACCGGACAGCTTGATGACCAGACGAAGGAGTTCATATCGTCTAAGATTACGTGCAGTATCCTTGAGCAAACTCTTGTGATCTTTGGCACAGTCAAGGAGGGTATACTGGAGATTCAGGACGAGCGGTTAAGCGCCTTTCACGCTGAGATGGTGGCTTTGGTTGGGATGCGTTCTTTGACCTTTAGGGAGTTTTGGGCATGTGGAGCTCCAGATTATCACAGGGCTAGGGACCCAATAGCGAGCAGGAGGTGGTTAGCGGATGTTGCTAACGCCTTCCGCACCAGTCGTTGTCCCGAGCGGGACAAGGTCAGACTAACTTCCTTCCTTTTGAAGGACATGACACGAGACTGGTGGGAGGAGGTAGGGCATGCAGTGGGTGATGATGCGGTTGATGTGATGTCATGGAATGATTTCTCGACCAGGTTCTAAGTTGAGTTTACACTGGTGATTGTGGTGCAGCAGTTGACGCAAGAGTTTCAGGATCTCCACCAGACTACTGAGACGGTGGCTGAGATCACCGTGATGTTCAGGGAGAGGGCGTTTCTGGTTCCACAGTATGTGGCAGACGAGGAGATAAAGAAGGATCGATATCATGAGATGTTGAGGAGTTACATTCAACAGTTTGTGAGCCGATCCAACTGTAAGACACTTGAGGATATGATAGCTTGAGCTAGGGAGAGGGAGTTTAACATGGAGATGGAGAAGAAGAGGAAATTTGAGTATGTGTCGAGTGCTGAGGGTTCAGGAAAGAGGCCCAGGGTATCTGATTCTATACCGAGAGGCCATCAGGGTTGCAGCCGATGTGGCAAGTGCGACAAGATGCACGAGGGGGCGTGCAAGGTGGGCGGTTCTGGCTGCTTCAAGTGCGGCCGGACTGGTCATATTAGCAGGGATTGTACTGCTACCACCACCACCACCCAGGTATCTGAACTGATTTGCTTTCATTGAAATCAGAGGGGCCACAAGAAGGCCTATTGTCCGATTTTTGCTGCAGCAGGACCGGTATCAGCACCCACTCCTACAACTCTCCGGATTACTGATGGTCGCTAGGGCCGGGCAGATGCGCATGTGGCGAAGAGCAGGGCTTTCCAGCTGACAGTAGAGGAGACACATGCAGCTCCCGATGTGGTGACAGGTATGTATCTTCTCCTTATATCTTTATTTATATTGAATTCCCTGCTTATGTTTATAAGTTTTATTTTAGGATCGTTCCTTGTGAACGGTATTTCTGCTTCGGTATTGTTCGATTCAGGGGCTACCCGATCGTTTGTATGGCTTGCGTTGGGAAAGAGACTTGCTAGAGCTCATGGGGAGTTGGATTATCCTCTTGATCTTGAGATTGCTGACGATATGACTATTCGGGTTGCGAGGGTTCATCTGGGGTGTACTCTTCAGTTGTTCAGTGAGCATTATTTGGTGGATTTGGTTCACATTCCGTTGCGTGGGAACAAGGTCATTATGGGCATGGATTGGTTGAGCCCTAATGGGGCTGTGATCGACTGTGAGCAGCAGTTAGTTCGGGTTTGGACCCCAAGTGGGGGAGATTTGGTGATTGATGGGGAGAGACCGCAGCACAGGCCGGTTTTGTGTTCTACAACGAGGGCCAAACGCTATCTTCAGCAAGGTTGCTCGAGTTATGTTGCCTATGTCATGGATACCCGGGATAAGGGTAAGGCGACTGTGGATGATGTGTCGATTATGCGGGATTACCCGGATGTATTCCCGGAGGACTTGCCTGGGGTGCCTCCGATGAGGCAGGTTAAGTTCGTGACTGATTTGGTTCCAGGTGCGGCTCCGATAGCCAAAGCACCGTATCGGTTGGTTCCTACCGAGATGCAGGAGTTGTCTATACAGGTGCAGGAGCTGTTAGACAAGGGATTTATTCGACCGAGCAGTTCGCCTTGGGGAGCACCGATTCTGTTTGTGAAGAAGAAGGACGAGTCTCATTGTATGTGAAACGACTACCGGGATTTGAACAAGGTAACGGTGAAGAACCGTTATCCACTCCCGAGGATTGATGATCTTTTCTACTAGCTCCATGGTGCATCTTGGTTCTCCAAGATTGATTTTCTATCGGGTTATCATCAGAAGCGGGTTGGGAATGAGGATGTACAGAAGACAACTTTCCAGACTTGTTATGGTCATTACGAGTTCCTGGTGATGCCTTTTGGGCTCACCAATATCCAGCCGCGTTCATGGATCTCATGAACCGCGTGTGCAGGCCGATGTTGGATCGGTCTGTGATAGTATTTATTGATGATATCTTGGTTTATTCCAAGACTCAAGAACAACACGAGGAGCACTTGAGGGAAGTGTTGAAGACATTGAGGAGGGAGAGACTTTTCACAAAGTTCTCCAAGTGTCAGTTCTGGTTGCGTGAGGTGCAGTTTCAGGGGCACCTTGTCAACCAGGATGGTATTTTAGTCGATCCGGTCAAGGTTAAGGCCGTGATACAGTGGGAGGTTCTGAGGTCTTCATCTGAGATTCGGAGTTTTCTTGGTTTGGTGGTTTATTATTGGAGATTCATCCAGGATTTGTCCAAGATAGCTGTTTCTTTGACCCGAATGGCAAAGAAGATGGTTACATTTCGCTAGGGGCCTGAGCAGCAGGCAACTTTTGAGACACTTAGACACCGGTTGTGTGAGGCGCCGATTTTGACCCTGCCAGAAGGTATCAATGATTTTGTGGTTTATTGTGATGCTTCGATCTCTGGATTAGGGGCGGTGTTGATTTAGAGGAGTCGCATGATCGCCTACGCCGTGAGGCAGATGAAGCCTCATGAGGCGAATTATCTTATGCATGACTTGGATTTGGGGGCTATGGTTTTTGCCCTCAAGATTTGGCGGCATTACCTCTATGGGGTTCGTTGTTCTATTTACACGGATCACAAGAGCCTGAGGTATTTAATGGATCAGCCGAATCTGAATATGTAACAGTGCCAGTGGTTGGATGTGGTGAAGGACTATGATTGCAAAATCCTTTATCACCCGGGAAAGGCCAATGTGGTGGCCGATGCTCTTAGCCACAAGGCGGTCGCGGCTCCGATCAGGGATATATGCTTGAGGATGATTGTGGTTACTTCATTATTGGAGCGGATTCGGGAGGCACAAGTTGAGGCTATAAAGGAAGAGTACCGAAAACGTGAGCGTATTATGGGACATGTGGCTTCCTTCAATAATGATATCCGTGGTTTATTGACTCTGCATCGGCGAGCTTGGGTTCCGTACTGGGGCGGTGTGTGCCAGATTTTGATGGAGGAGGCTCATAAGTTGAGGTTCTCCATCCATCCCCGGGCGACGAAGATGTATAGGGATATTCGTCCTGATTATTGGTGGCCCTGCATGAAACGGGATGCGTCATGGTACGTGGAGTGGTGCTTGACCTAAAGGAAGGTCAAGCCTGAACATCAACGTCCTCACGACAAGATGCAGCCGTTGGAGATTCCCATATGGAAATGGGAAGACATCACCATGGATTTTATCACGAAGCTTCCCAGGACCGCGCGTTGAGTAGATTCGATATGGGTCATTGTGAATCATTTGACCAAGATCGCGCATATCTTTCCGATTCAGTAGAGTATGTCTGCAGAAAATTTGGTCGAGGTTTATATCAGGGAGGTAGTGGCACGTCATGGGGTGCCGGTATCAATTGGGCGCTCGTCTTCATTTCAGTACATCATTCCATCTGCAGACCGATGGTTAGAGCGAGCGGAACCATTTAGACCCTCTAGGATATGCTGCGTTCTTGGGTGTTGGACTTTGGTAGGAGTTGGGATACATATATTCTGTTAGCGGAATTTTTGTGTAACAACTGTTATCATGCTAGAATTGATCGACCTCCTTTTGAGATGCTCTACGGGAGGAAATGCAGGACCCCGATTTGTTGGGGCGAGGTTGGTCAGCGGGTTATGGGAAGTGCCGAGGTGGTACTCAAGACCACTGAGCTGATTAAGCAGGTTCGGAGCAGGCTCCAGACAGCTCAGAGTCGGCATAAGAGTTATACCGACAGGCGTCGGTCAGACTTAGACCATGGCTTCTTGGCTTCTTTTGTGATTTCCTTCGGTTGCATGATCTCGTAGCATCGTAGTTCTTTTGGCGGTGTGGCTAGGATCGTCTGTCACACCCCAAAACCGGAACGGCGGAATCGTTCAGGGGTGGAGGACGTCATGTTTAGTATCACGAGATATGTATATGGTAAGCAAGTAATGAACAACCATTTCATTTTGAACGAAAGTGTTTACAATGTGTGTGTTCACAAAACATAGAATACATAAACAAATAACAAAACAAGACTTGAAGCTATAATGCTCCATCTTCTGAATTCCCAGCACGAGCACCTATCTAATAGTCTCCTGAGAATACAAGTTATTTGAAAGAGTTGATCAGCAATTAAGCTGGTGAGTTCATAAGATTTTAGTGATGAGAGTAAGTTGTAAAGTGTTGTTGAAAATGTAGATGTAAAATGGTGTTGAAAATGTAGTTGTAACATGTAGTTGTAAAATGTAGTAAGTCGTAAGTTCTGTTTTGAAAAGTTAGCCTGTTCCTCTAGAAAATCCTATATTTCCTACTTTGATGGAAGTATGAGTAAAATGTCACTACAACCCTTTCTATGGGTACTAAGTGGGTACAAGTTATTTAAGACTCAGAGTAAACAAACAATCGATTGTGCGCATCTGCCCTAAGCTCACAACCAAACGAGGAACAAAAATTAAGGCGGATAGCACACATCCCATTGGTTGTTAGATCTTCGTCATAGATAACCCTGGTGTATTCACTTGTTACTCATGGAGTTAATTGTAATGGTTCCTTTGTATCTAATGAAAAGTTCTTTAAGAAAACCTATCTTTCTTATTTTAAAATGGTGACCACAGTGACTACTTTTATAATAGCTTAGTTTATACTGCTATATATAATCTTGTTGGGTTTTGAGCATTCTAACACTCCTATGGTGTACATGCAACCCTATAAACCTTGGATCTATGTTTTCTCTATTATACATGCAAATATTAACTATTCCAAGGTTTCATCCTAACTATCATATTATGAAGCACCTATACTACAAAGTTCTAGTTAGATGACATACCTTTTGATGTAGCTTGATGTCTTCAAGCTTTAAGAGCTTAGCCCCAATAGTGTGGAAGCCTCAAATGGAATCACAAATCACCAAATCACCTTGGAAGAACTTGAGAGAATATGTATGCACACTAAAATCGGCACTCTTATTTTTCACACACTTGTTCCAATTTGGTGAGCCAAGGACCCCTTTATATATTATGGAGGATTAGGGTTACATCCATGTAAACCCTAATACCCATGACCTTTCATTTACATAGGATCCATGGGTTAAAATCTCCATGGACCATCCATGAAAGCTTAGCCCAACCTAAATGAACTTGGCCCATTCCATATATATAAGAGTCCATATTTAATTAGTTCTTTTTGATCACTTAATTAATTCTAAATTAATTCTTGATCAATACTAATTAAATAATATGATTCCATATTAATATATTAGAACTTATAACATATTAATATAAATCATAAATATACTACTCTCAAAAGACTATCCATATAAATTGTGCCGGTGAAGTGCAACCCAAATGGACCATGCCGGGTCGGGTCAAGTACATACCAAATATAGTTATGGACTTAGACATTAATCCAACAGTCTCCCACGTGGATAAGTCTAAAACTATTATTGCGTATGACTTCAAAACCTAACTGGCAATCGTAGCTCTTAAAGTCGCTGTCGAACTCTGACCTTGTCAATGACTTGTCCATTAGATAAGGGATCATATATTCCTCCATTCTAGATATCATATGGACTGAGACATGGATTATAATCATTCTCTCTGTCTATTTGTTGTTTCCTGATTTCCGATTTATGATGACTGACTCATTGAACAAATCAAATCAGTCCTGGCTTGGCCAAGCACTCACATGTGTCATCACTAAATCATCGAGGGGCCCACAGATATCGCTTTTATCCCGAAGGTAAAAGGAATGGATAAACTTCGACTCATATGGCTTGTTCTACTACTTGTTGAATCATACATAAAGGCACGTTTTATAACATCGAGTTACCAATGCGTTTTCGTGCAATCAATGTATAACCAACTCATAGTAACAACTCATATCTCTAGGTTTTAAGAATATAAGATATTATCGTCTCATGATCACTCGTGATAAAATCCATGAAGTGATTCAAATGAGCGTGGGTTGAATCCAATACTCAGAACTTATGAGCACTCATGAGTGTTGTAGCACCACTTTGTCCACCAACTTGGACCTCTACAAACCAACCCATGACAGTCTTGATTCATATCTACTTCCAACATATGACCGACTGTGGATGGTTTGAATAACTTAATCATTCAGGAAGAGCGACTTAGTTATTCTGGAAGTCAAAACATGCAAAGTGAAACACAAGAATAAATGAATCAAATATGGTATCAAACCCTATGAATATAAATAAACACTTTTATTTATCACCATACTGATTACTCATTATTCATTGTTTCGGTTTTATCAACTTTATACTTGAATTAAAAACACTAGTTGTCCCATGCTCCAAGCATATACACTATGTTTTTCTTAAACAATAGCTTTGCCATACACCAAGTATGCACTCTATGTTTGTCTATGATCCTTACTTTGTGAAATAAACCAATTGAACATAATCTCAATGATTCTAATTTCACACTCCCAAATCCTTATCGAAAAATGTGAGAATTTCAAATTCCTATCATTTATCGAAATCTGTTTAGATTTTAAACTTATATGCACTGACCCTCCTGTAATGAATATGTACAAAGTCACAAAGACTTGTCAACAGTCATTATAAGGTATTCTAATGGAGATCAACTCCATGGAAACTAAGTCTCATATTCAAAGAACATTGCTTTGGATATGCTTCTTGCATTAAGTTTTTTAATCTTACACAGATAACTTCCACCTATGGAGACAACTCCATATTCTCATTTTGACTATCACTTCTGAATAAGAGATGCCTCTTTTCAGAATATGGCAATATGGTCCTTCCAAAATTAGCACTATACTTCCAGCTGTCCCTGAGCAACCAATCTTTGGTAAACTTCAGATTGTCCTCGACAATTGCTTAATCATTTTAGTCATATCCAATTCTAGACCTTTTCCCTTCTTTATGCCTTTGGGCATTTGGAAAAATTTAGAAATGACAAATATTATAGCACATGCAATCGATCCTGTACCCAAAGCAAATGGTACACGATTCATGATGTCTCACATGATTCTAGACCAGTCTTTTGCTACAATATTTTTATTTGCCATGTTTTCAAAATTTGACTATGAAGAGGGATGTCGTAATCATAATCGAATTTTGAGAACGCAATATATAGAATTTCCATAAGTTGCACCAATCCAACATGAAATTCATATATATATATATATATTCTTGACTAAAGATGATTAAGGTCTCAATCTAAGCCTTTAGAACTGAAATGAAGTATATCCTCTCCCTTAATTATAGCAAAACAACTTTTTTCAATCCCTGCAGCCTCACGAATTGAAACTTTTGTTTTCTATAATTAACATTGCTAACTTTCAACACTAACAATAATTATCATGCTCCCACTAACATGATGATTATTAGCATAACACTTATGGTCCCACTAGCTTTGACATATACTCAGAAATCAGCTGGACTTCTAGAAATCAATACTTTATTGACTTTCTTACCAAAGTTCAGATTTCTGATACGAGATGCTTTGATAAAACTTTATCAAAATCATACACCTTTCCTTAGATAGCATGCATGTGTGTCTAAACAATTTCAGAACTATGAAAAGGGATGTCGTAATCATAGTCTCAATTGTTTAGACCTTTTGCCATCTGCTTCAAATCTACTTGGTGGAAGTGTTTCCTCACCATCATTTTCATGAATCGGAGAGAAACCTTATGACCCTTAGATTTTATGGTGTATGTGTTCTTATCCATGTGAATCGTCAAAACCATAGTCACAAGACAAGGATAATGACAAATCCAAACTTATATGGACTGAACTTATGCAATCTTAACTTCTTGCCACCTGGCAGTACAGGGCCTGCCATTGCTTCCAAGTTGTTATGCAACCAATTGAGAACTTTCAGAACTCCTATGCAAAGCCAACTTTAACTGGAATGGGCACAGAATATGTCAACATGATAGGTTATAAACCTCAAGTCGTGTGCTAGTGAAGAACCTCAAGGTTTATTCTTGTTTAGTTCTTGAAATTCTTTTTTAGGATCTTTAAGACTCCCACTATCCTCTTGACATATAAGACTATCTTGCCAAATATTCAAGAGATAGTGCGGATTCTTTATCAAGACAAACACTTCACACAATTGGCCTTAGTTGGTCTTTGTTTTATCCAAAACATCACAACTTACCAATTTCAAATGTACAAGAGTAGGACACTTTTACTCTTACATTTGACAAGTGTTTTAAACCTTTCTTTAAGATATGTCACTCAAGTTACAATCTTGGTGTATGACTCTAAGAATTGTTTTGGAACGAAGTATGACTCATCTTCCTGATCTAACCATTTCAACAATTCATGACTCCTCTTCTTAGTCATAAGAATGCACTAAGATGACCTTTAGAGGACTAATTGTGATATGATTTCTAAATCATTAAGATGATCACAAACATGATACTAAAGTAGTCTCCTATCTTTTCAGATTTGAGAAACTTTTATCTTTCTGCCTAATTTGATTCTTCCCATTCGTTTGGCCATACATTGAGACTTTTCCAATGTTTCAGAATTATACTTAAACTTGTAAGTATAACCATATTTACTAAACTTTAGTAAATCAAATAGTCTTAACGAGCTTTGTGGTGGACATGACCAGTGCACAAGAATGTGTACTCGATCCCTTTAGTCCTTCACTTGACTCACACATCCATGTGAACAAGTAATTAGTCTTGATTTTCCAATGCTTGAAAGTTCTCATTCATCATACTATTCAACTTGCATGATTCCAAGTTTCGGTCCAATTGAAACTTGGGTGATGAGGAACTTTCCTGATTTGGTAAATTTAGACACTACCACAAATGAAAGAATCAAATCCATTTTCCAATATTGCTGTCAGTGGAATCATATAAGCAACAATTTTCCACAAATGCCATTGTAAGGATACTTCAAATAAATAAAATTAAACAATTTTCTTTTATTTTAAAACTTTGCGGAAAAACTTATCCTTACAATCCACATGGAAAATTGTTGTTATCTATTCCTTAGCAATATATCATAACTTCTTAAGCAACTGCTCAAAATTCTGATGCGATCGAAATCCACCTTCGCGATCAGAATCAGCATATACTTCCTTTAAGATTTCTCTCTATTCTTTGATTCTTAAAACATCAACATGTGACCCAGTCACATCATGTAATGAGGATTTCATAATAGAACTTAACAGAGTTAGATAATGGGCTCTACCTGATGTAGAGTCAAACTTATTGACTTTAACATCCTTAGGTAAATTTGGCAGCTTTGCAATCAACACCCCTTCCTTTGGCAAAATAAACATATGGACCCTTTGGTAATGGGACTATCTCAGACTTAGCCTTTCTCTTTACCATTTGGTCAACCGGGTTGACTATGGCCAATCCCTTTCCATTGGGAAGAGAATGCTTTTTCTGGATTTCCAGTGTCACCATTGTCACTGTCCATAAAGTTTTTGGGAAGTTGATCTTCTAATCAAATTTGTTTTACTATCGTTCCAAATCATTGCTGATTCAGCAACACCAAGCAAATAGATATGATCATTAAGGTTCATGTCATAGTATGTTTCATAGTAGTCCCAAAGGAACTCACTATGTGACTTAGAAAGTGATTGAACATCCAACTTTCTCAAGACTTTGACACCCAACTCTCCTGGCTTGTCAATATGTGACTTCATCTCTAAGATGTGATCACACATAGACCTTGCTTGCCATTAGGGCTTGAGTGACCTTGAACTTGTGGGTTAGGGAGAATAATTGGAGGAGGTGGAGGAAGAGAAGTATGACTTCCACGAGCCAAACTCGGGAAGTCATATTCATTAGGAAAGCTTGGTTTGGGAAGATCATTGTTGTCTAAACCAGACATCAACAATGGGAGAAATTCACGTAAAGTTGATTTAAGTCCTTAATATAACACCCAATATGATATATTAAGGCTAGGACCCAACAAACTATTTTATAACTTGGAAGAGGGATGCCGTAATCCAAGCTATAAAATATTTGAAGGTAGGTGAATGACGATTCACCAATTTCCACAAAGATAAACGAAATGTATTATTAGGTTTTAATTGGTTTTGAAACTCCTAGATTCTTTTGAGATTCATTGAACTTTTCAATGGCATGTTTCAATCTCGAGTGTGCCCTTCAGGTTTTGTGACTGGGATGCCGAGGATCACAAAACAAGGTGTGAAGTAACCATGCAAATATACTTAGTACCCTTAATATTTACCCCTCAATCGATGTGCCGGTTAACCACACACGCTCCAACGATACTATGATAAACATTAAGTTACCATTTTCCTACCTTGTTAAGTCCATGTTAGTGTGCCGGTTAACCACACACGCTCCACTAACAGCTTAAACAAAGTGCAAAGTGTAATTTCATGGATTAGCACCTTATTCACATTTTCCTAAGTAACTAAGATTGAGAATTTATAAAAAGTTTAGTTACTTAGTATTTATCATTAATACTTTTAATCAAGGAAGCGGTGGGTGAGAGTGGACACCCATTAAACTGCCATTTTATAGGCAGTAACCTTATACCCCCCCTTATAGACCGGCTTCGTGAATGAGGCCTACTAATGGTAAGACGACTTGCTCTTATACATATAATATATTAAACTTTTAATATTATAATAGTATAAGGGTGACATTTAAAATACTTGGTGGTTTAATCTATTAATTAAACTATACTTTTAATTTAATTAAATTTAAACCATGTCATTATGGAATTATTAATTCTCTTTTCATTAAACACTTTAATTATCTATTAATAAAGTCCATAAGAGTTAATTGAATTATTCAATAAAACATCATAATTTCAATTATTAAATTCAAAAATAAAACCATTTAATTAATTGTTTAAGTTATGAACCCAAGAGTTTTAGAATTCAATTCTTTTTTTTTATCATAAAAAAACTTTTTCCAAATTCCAAAACTTGAGGGCAAGTTTTGTAACTCTTGAAAACTTTTGGATTCCATAACTTATGGAGTTAAATACTTGTTTTATGATGAAACTTTTCATGTTCCATAACTTAAGAACAAGTTATGGAATTCTTTAAAACATTAAGACCAAGTTTTGTAACTCCATAAAAAACTTTGAATCAATTTTTTTTAAAAACCTTTTCATATCCATAACTTATGGAGGTTTCAAAAAACTCTTTAGATCAAACTTTTAAAACTAATAAAATAATCATATCATTTTATCTTTTACTAAATTTGACCTAATTCAACTCATATAGCAAATGATTCAAATTTTACAAATAATTAGTTTTTCACAATAACAAGTAATTATCTTAAAATTTGACAAACGTCATGTTTTTTTTTTCTTTTTTTTCCAACTTTGAAAATAAAACATTTGCATCAATATAACAGAAAACAACTCATGGCTCTGATACCACTGTTGGGTTTATTCTAACACTCCTATGGTGTACATGCAACCCTATAAACCTTGGATCTATGTTTTCTCTATTATACATGCAAATATTAACTATTCCAAGGTTTAATCCTAACTAGCATATTATGAAGCACCTATACTACAAAGTTCTAGTTAGATGACATACCTTTTGATGTAGCTTGATGTCTTCAAGCTTTAAGAGCTTAGCCCCAATAGTGTGGAAGCCTCAAATGGAATCACAAATCACCAAAACACCTTGGAAGAACTTGAGAGAATATGTATGCACACTAAAATCGGCCCACTCTTATTTTTCACACACTTGTTCCAATTTTGTGAGCCAAGGACCCATTTATATATTATGGAGGATTAGGGTTACATCCATGTAAACCCTAATACCCATGACCTTTCATTTACATAGGATCCATGGGTTAAAAGCTCCATGGACCATCCATGAAAGCTTAGCCCAACCTAAATGAACTTGGCCCATTCCATATATATAAGAGTCCATATTTAATTAGTTCTTTTTGATCACTTAATTAATTCTAAATTAATTCTTGATCAATACTAATTAAATAATATGATTCCATATTAATATATTAGAACTTATAATATATTAATATAAATCATAAATATACTATTCTCAAAAGACTATCCATATAAATTGTGCCGGTGAAGTGCAACCCAAATGGACCATGCCGGGTCGGGTCAAGTACATACCAAATATAGTTATGGACTTTGACATTAATCCAACAAATCTAATATCGGATAGAAAGTTAATTGAGTGAATCTGCCCTAAGCCCACAACCAAACAAGGAACAGGAAGTAAGGCGGAAAGCACACATCCAACTACCTATTGGGTATTAGTTTTATATATAAACATGATGTGTAAACTAAGGTATTATAGAGTTACTCACCTAAGGTCCTTTAAATTGTACTGTTTTAATAAAATGGATTAAACCCTTTACTGGGAAGTTTCTAGTTTTGTATACCAAAAGTACTGATTTTGGAAAGTATGTTTTGTACTAGAAAAACTGTGCTTTGACCTTGTGTCCTATGACCTGACCCATACCTGGTACCCTTATGATGACTTGACGTATACTAAGCATACATATATATAGAATCGAATAGAAAATAGATTGGGTGAATTCGTTCCAAGCCCACAACCAAACAAGGAACAGGAAGTGAAGCGGAGAGCACACATCCTATTACCTATCGGACCCAATTGGTATATATATATGCTATGATTTATACATTAAGGAATCATAAGACTAGCATTATGTTCCTTTCCTTTAAACGTAGCCTTCTACCAAGGCATCTTCTGTTATGTGCTAGACTCGACTGTTCAGTTTGTCGCTTGTAAAAATGTAAGTTTTCCCTAGTTTATAACTATCTTAAGTCAAAATAGTTTTAGGTTGTCTTTCAAGTGGTACTGTCACTTTATGAAAGTAATGGGAAATGTAAGTACACATTTGTCGTTTATAATGACATGCGGATGTACTAATGACCTAAAAACATGTTCGTTTTATTACGGTCATAATGTGAAGGCTAGAACCTCTACTAAACGTTCTCCCTGTCTAGAGATTAAGGGAACCAAACGCGACCTCTGCAAATTCTTGCAAGTCGTGTAATTCACATTTGTTATATGATCATGTATACCTAATATAACTATCACCTTTTGTTTAAAACAATGAGTTAGTGATCAATTGGTATAATTAGATCTTGTGTGTGTTCTCATGCTATAGCAACCTAACTTATTTGTTTTGTACTGTATATTGTACGTTCTGTTTCTTTCTCATAATTGTGTGTTCTCTCTGTATGGTATTGTTTGTTTCTCTTCACTATATGTTCTGTATGGTATTGTTTGTTTCTCTTCACTGTGTGTTTGACTCATGTATGAACTGACTCATTGTGTGCTTCATTGTACTAGATGTAATGAATAGCATTCTCCTAAACTATACCTATTATAGTTTACTAATGTTCTACTTGGACTTTTACTGAAAAGACTCATTTATCTACTAAGTTATGTTTGTACTTTAAAAACGGAGTTTAGTATAACTATAAAGTAACATAACTTTAAAAGAGTTTTTGAAATGTTTTGACAACTTATAAATGACATAAGTAACATTTTGAAAGATGTTTATAACAAACATTTACACAATTATCATTGTGTTCAACTTGTATTCCCCCCTTAAAACAGTTAAAAGAGTTAAAAGATTCATTACGGGGTATGAACTCACCTGATGTGGATGATTCAAACGGGTATGCGTGTAAGGATGAGAAGTTCCACGAATGAAGTCCCGAGACACAATAGGTCCTAAATGACATATAATGACACATATTGGCATGAATATAGTGTTTATAAACAACTATATGAAAGGAAACACCTTCCGGGACTAGGAAACACCTTGACCAAGTGTTGGAATCACATGTGATTCAACAAAGGAAGGTAGAATGACACTCACATGAGTTTATGGTCATGGGTTTACGGTCCAGGGGAGTTTACAGCCATAAACTCATGGTCAAACATGCTAAGTGTTGGTTTGAAAGCTAGGGAAACTTTAGGGACTTTTGTTCTACACTTGTATGAGAAAGACCACCTCAAATGAGGTATGGTTGTACCAACATGTTGTTGTGTGCTGAGAGAGGTGTTGGTGTTGGGCCATAGAAGCATTGGGGTTGGAACGGGAAGGTAAGTGGTGGATTCATTGTGAATGGCTGGTTCATCGTTAGCAGCTGGTTTGTTGAGGTCAGTTGATTTGTTGTGAACGGTGGAGGTTGTTGTAATGGCATAGAGAGTGGTATGGTTGCTGTGAACAAAGTTGCATGGAGGGTGGTGGCCTGTTCGCTGACGATTTGGTTTACCAACAGGGGTGGCTTTTGCGTGAAAGCAAATGTCCCGCCGGTGGTTTGCACTATGGATGACGCTGTGCTACTGAAAATCGACATCGCCTGATTTTTGTTGAATGGAAAAGTTTGCGGCGGTGTGGTGACAAAAGGCGTCGATCCCTCCATTGTTGGTCCTCAAAGTCTGCTTAGCGGAGTGTTGATCGTCGTTGGGCCACCGGATTGTGGCGCATTAGTCACTACGGTTGTCGACGGGTATGATGTGGTAGTAGGAGTGATGTCTGGTTCTAACAAAATCATGTATCTGATTGGGCTTCCCGACGTTTAACTAGTTTCACCGGTGTTTTCAGTTGTCATCTTCGAGGTTGATGATGTGTGGTTTTTGGTTATTTGTGGTCACACACCGGACAACGCAAAATGATGCAACCTGGTCCTCCGGTTATCTCGCACGGTGGTTCTGATCACTGTGAGATGGTTTTGATTGGTCCGGGAAGACCTGCGAGGTCACAACAGGAATGAACCATCGACCATTCTCCGGGAAGGGCTCCCGAGAAAACTCTCTGATGGTCAAGTTAGTGGCTGAACTGAAAGTGTATAGTAAGAACTGAGAGAAAACGGCTTATCGTTTGAGGTGGCGGAGGAGACCTTTTATAGTGAGACCTCTTGCGAGTCCGTACGGGGACAAAGTCCTCAGGTCCGATAGGATCCGATGCCTTGATTGGTTAATCGTGCTTCTCGTAGTGCTAGAGCTACCGATTGGTTCAGGTAGTAATGCTCTGAGCATACTCTTTGTCGCTTGGAGCCGTTGGGTTTGTCGCGGAGTGGAAGGCGCCCGCTGAGGGCTGAGCCTTCCATGCGGTCGTCCAGCTTTAAAGGGATGCCCGCGGGCATGAGACTTCTGTTGGGTTTTGAGCATTCTAACACTTCCTAAGTGTACATGCAACCCTATTAAACCTTGGATCTATGTTTGTCTAAGATACATGCAAAATATTATTTTCCAAAGGTTTATAACCTATCTAGCATGGCATGGGGTACTTTTAAACATAAAAGAACTAGATGAATTACATACCTCTTGTTGATTGATGATTCCTTGGAGTTTGAGAGCCAAGCACCAATAATGTGAATGCCTCAAATGGAAATCACAAATCACCACAAACTTGGAAAATGTATGAGAGAGTATACTAACTCTTGATTTTGGCCACCACACTTACACACACATTAGTGTCTTTTTCATGCAACATAAGCTTGTTTATATAGTGTGCATGGTTAGGGTGAAACCCTAATAACCCATGTCTTTTCCTCTTCCAAGGATCCATGGGTTAAAAGCTCCATGGATCATCCATGGACTTCCATATAAGCTTAGCCCATTAACAAATGAGCATTAGCCCACACCATATAAATACAATAGCCCATGATTTAATTAGTCTTCCTTTTAATCACTAAATCAATTCATAATTAATTCAAGATTAAAACTAATTAAATAACATGACTTTATATTAATATATTATAACTTATAATATATTAATAAATCGTAAGTATACAATTCTCATAAAATTATCCATAAACAGTTTGGGTGAAGTGCAACCCAAATGGACCATGCCGGGTCGGGTCAAGTATATACCAAATAAGTTATGGACTTAGACACCTTATCCAACAGTCTTCCACTTGGATAAGTCTAATAACTGTATTTGCGTATGTTACTTCAGGAACCAACCAGCAATCGTAGCTCTCGAAAACTCTGTTGAACTATGAAGCGCCATTTTAGATAAGTGATCATATAATCCTCTGTTCTCATGATATCAGCCGGACAAATACATGGAACAACGTCGTACTTATTGTCCAGCAGTTTGTTTCCCGATTTCCGATTTGTTTGACAAAGAACTAAATTGAACACATCAATTAGGTTCTAACCGGGCCCGGTACATAGGTCAAAACAAAATCATCGAGGGGCCCAGATATCGCTTCTAATCCTCCAAGGACTAGAAGGAACAGATAAACTTCGACTCATATACTTGTTTCTACTACTTGTTGAATTATACACAAAGGCACGTTTTATAACATCAAGTTACTGATGCGTTTACGTGCAATCAATGCACAACCAACTCATAGGTAACAACTCATATCTCTAGGTTTGAAGACTTATATGATATTACCGTCTCACCATCACTCGAGATAAATTCCATGAAGTGATGCAAGTGAGCGTGGGTTGAATCCAATACTCATAACTTATGAGCACTCATGAGTGTTGTAGCCATGTCCAACATCTTAGACCTCTACAACCAACTCATGACAGTCTTGATTCATATCTACTTCCAACATATGACCGACTGTGGATGGTTTGAATAACTTAATCATTCGGAAAGAATAACCTAGTTATTATGGAAGTCAAAACATGCAAAGTGAAACACAATAATAATCGAATCCAATATGGTCTCAGAACCCTTTTGAGTATAAATAAAACCACCTTTTATTTATCACCATATTGATTACACATTATTCATTGTATAATGTTTCAAATAATCAACTTAATACTTGAAAAAAAAACAACAGTCGTCCCATGCTCATAGCATGTACACTTTGTTTTTCTAAACAATAGTTATGCCATACTCCAAGTATGCACACTATGTTTGTCTATGATCTTTACTTTGTGAAATAGATCAATTGAACACGATTCCAATGATGCTCATTTCACAATCCCAAATCCTTATTGTAAATGTAAGAATTCCTAATTCCTACCATTTACCAAAAAAACTGTTAGATTTTAAACTTATATGCACTGATCCTCTCGTAATGATTATGCACAAGGTCACCAAAACCTTGTCATCAGTCATTACAGAGGATTCCAAAGGAGATCAACTCTATGGAAACGAACTCTCATATTCAAAGTACATTGCTTTGAACATCCTTCTTGCATAAAAGTTTCTAACTTTCTCATAGATTCTTAATATCCAACTCCCAATATGGAAAATTTCCATATTCCTATTTTGATTATCATATCTGAACAAGAGCTACCTCTTTTCAGAATATATCCATATGGTCCTTCCAAAATTTAACATTATACTTCCAACTGTCCCTGAGCAACCAATCTTTGGAGAACCTTAGATTGTCCTCGACAATTGCTTAATCACTTTAGTCATATCCAATTCTAGACTTTTCCCTTCTTAATGCCCTAAGCATTTGGAAAATTTAGAAAGGATAAATATTATAGCACATGTGACCGATCGTATATCCGAAGCATATGGGACACGATTCATGATGTCTCACATAAAGACCTGATACTAGATCAGTCTTTTGCTACAATATTTTTTATTTGCCATGTTTTCAAAAATCGACTATGAAGAGGGATGCCGTAATCATAATCGAATTTGAGAACGCAATATATATAGAATTTCCTTATGTTGAACCATTCCAACATAAAATTCATATATATATCCTTGACTAAAGATGATTAAAAACTCAATCTAAGCTTTTAGAATTGAAATGAAGTATAATTTCCTCTCCCTTAATTATAGCAAAACAACTTTTTCAACCCCTACAACATTACGAATTGAAACTTTTGTTTTTCTATAATTAACATTGCAAACGTGCAACACTAAACATAATAATCATGCTCCCACTAACATGATGATTATCAGCATAACACTTATGCTCCCACTAGCTCTGACATATTTCCAGAAATCAGCTGGACTTCTGAAATTTAGATTCGTACACCCTTTCTTAGATAGCTCACACGTGTGTCTAAACAATTTCCAGAACTATGAAAAGGGATGCCGTAATCATAGTCTTAATTGTTTAGACCTTTGCCATTTCTCACAAGTCCATGTTAGTGTGCCGGTTAACCACACACGCTCTACTAACGACTTTGAGAATGCAAACATCACAATTGCTATCTACTTAAAATCTTCTTAGTGAAAGCATTTCCTCACCATCATTTTCATGAATCGGAGAGAAACCTTATGACACTTAGATTTTATGGTGTATGAGTTCCTATCCATGTGAATTTGTCAAAATCATAATCACAAGACTAGGTTAGTAACAAATTCAGCCTTACATGGATTGAACTTATTCAATCTTAATTTCTTGTCATCTGGTAGCACAAGGCCCACCAATGCTTCCAAGCTGTTATGCACACATTTTAGAACTAACAGAACTCATATGCATAGTCAACTTAATAGGAACAGACACAGAAACAAGAATTATGTCAACTTAATAGGTTTCAAACCTTAAGTCGTGTGCTAGTGATAAAACTCAAGTTTTACTCTTGATTAAATCTTGAAATCCTTTCAGGATCTGTAAGACTCCCACTGTCCTCTTGACATATAAGTTTCCCTAGTCAAGAACCATTCCTTGACAAAACAAATATTCAAGGGATAGTGCGGGCTCTTATCAAGATAAACACTTCACACAATTGGTCTTATTTGGCCTTTGTCTTATCCAAGACATCACAACTTACCAATTTCAAATGTACAGGAGTAGAAAACATTTTACACTACATTTGATAAGTGTTTTAAACCTTACTTTATGTCACTCAATGTTACAATCTTGGAGTATGACTCTAAGAGTTGTTTTTGGAACGAAGTATGATCCATCTTCTTGATTTTAACCATTCCAACAATTCAGGACCCCTCATGTTAGTCATAACAATGCACTAAGATGTCCTTAGAGTATGAATTTGTGATATGGTTTCATAATCATTAAGATGATCATAAAACATGATACTAAAGTACTCTCCCATCTTTTCAGATTTGAGAAACTTTTTATCTCTCTGCCAAATTTGATTCTTCTCATCCGTTCTGCCATACATTGAAACTTTTCCAATGTTATAGAATTATACTTAACCTTATAAGTATAACCATATTTACTAATCTCTAGTAAATCATGACGAATTGATCTTTGTGGTGGACCTTGACCAGCACACACCCAGTGTACCTAATTCCTTAGTCCTTCAATTGACTCACATATGCATGTGATCAATGAATTAGTCTCAATTTTTACAAAGATGAAAATTCTCATCCATCATACAATATAACTTGTATGATTCCAAGTTTCTGTCTAACTGAAGCTTGGGTGATGAGAACCTTTCCTCATTTGGTAAATTCAGACACTACCACATATGAGAGAATCAAACTCATATTTCCAATATTGCTAGAAACATACAACCATCAATTTCCATAAATGCTATTGTAAGGGGATATAATATAAAATAAACTAAACAAAACTTTTATTTCTTTATTAAAATGCGGAAAAATATTCCTTACAACGCATCTTCAAATGAAAACTATGATATTACATATTTCCTAGCAATCTATCATAACTTTTAAGTAGTAGCTCAAAAATCCGATCCTCGAACCATGCGATAGAAATCCATCTTCGTGATCAGATTCAGCACACTCTTATTTTAACCTTCCTTTTGCTCGATCCTGCTAAACATCAAGATGCAACCTAGTCACATCATGTAATAAGAATCAACAATCAGGAATTTTAACAAAGTTAGATAGTGGACTTACCTGAAGCCGAGTCTACTTGCTTTCAAACATTTCAGGTATTCAGGGCAGCTTCGCTTCCAATGTCCCCTCTCATGACAATAAAAACATATAGACTCTTTGGGAATGGTACATGAGACAATCACAGACTTAGCCTTTCCCTTTACCTTTTGGTCAACCGGGTTGACCAAGGCCGATCCCTTTTCATTGGGAAGAGAAAGCTTTTCTGGACTTCCAATGTTACCATTGTCCATGTCCATGGAAGTTTGAGAATTAGACCTTCCATCAATATTTGCTTGAACATTGCGCCAAATCATTGTTGATTCAGCAGCAACAAGCAAATAAGAAAGATCTATTAGGGTTATGTCAGGATCTGTCATATGGTAGTCTTTAATAAACTCACTATATGACTCAGGAAGTGACTGAAGAACCCAATCAACAGCGAACTTCCTTGAAATAACAGCACCCATCATTCTCAACCTGTCTATGTGTGACTTCATTCCTAAGACATGAGTGCACACAGGTCTTCCATCTTTATGTTTCATTTCTAGTAGAGCTTGAGTGATCTTGAACCTTTCAAGTCTTCGGGCTTGTGGGTCAGGGAGAATAAATGGAGGAGGTGGCGGGAGTGAAGCACGATGTTGAGGGACATCATCTTCAGGCGGAAAGATTGTTTCAAGCGATTTGGGAAGATCATAGTTGTCTGAACCAGACATCTACAATGGGAGAAAATCAAGTTAGTTGATTCAAGTCCATAATATAACACCCAATATGAAATATTAAGGCTAGGACCCAACACAATATTTTTATAACTTGGAAGAGGGATGCCGTAATCCAAGCTATAAAATATTTGAAGGTAGGTGAATGACGATTCACCAATTTCCACCATGAAAAACGAAATAATTTATTAGGTTTTAATTGGATTTGAAACTCCTAGATCTTTTGAGATTCATTGAACTTTTCAATGGCATGTTTCAATCTCGATTGTGCCCTTCAGGTTTTGTGACTGGGATGCCGAGGATCACAAAACAAGGTGTGAATAACCATGCAAACTCACTTGGTACCCTTAATATTATCACCTAATCGATGTGCCGGTTAACCACACACGCTCCACCGATCTATGATAAACATTAAGTCACCCTTCGTGATCCTTACTAGTCCAAGTTAGTGTGCCGGTTAACCACACACGCTCCACCAACGACTTTGTAAGGTACAAAGTGTGAATTTCATGGGTTAGCACCATATTCACATTTTCCTAAAGTAACTAAGATTGGGAATTTATAAAAGGTTTAGTTACTTTATAATATTCATTATACTTTTAATGAGAATTTAAAGTCATTGTCCTACCCGTTCGGCTAACGAACCTCCACCGATCAAGGAAGCGGTGGGTGAGAATGGACACCCATTAAGTTGCCATTTTATAGGCAACAACCTTATACCCCCCTTATAGACCGGCTCCGTGAATGAGGCCTACTAACGGTAAAACGACTTGATCTTATACATATATATAATAATTAACCATTAATGTTATAAATAGTATAAGGGTTGAATTTTAACTTTTAAAACTCTAAGGGTTTGGAATTAAAGTTTATTAAAGTGTGTGAAACTTTACAAATTCCAAAACTTGAGGGCAAGTTTTGTAACTATCCAAAACTTTTCATTTCATAACTTATGAATTAAAGGTTCATAAAAATGAAGACTCTTCATTTTATGTAACTTATGTGTTTTAAGTGTGTGTTTAAAAGAAGTGACCTTTGGATATCCATAACTTGAGGACAAATTATGGACTCCATTAAAACACATAAATGATCAAGAATTAATCCTAAACAATTCAGCAAATAATTCATATCATCTTCTAAATTCATAAGAACATGAACATGATCATCAAAGTTTCAAGAATTATATGAACACATACAAAGCATGAAATTTTGATATAAGCTATTGTAAATGGATTAGAACAACCATTACACCAACTAAAACAAGTTTTAAAACACCAAAACAATTTAGGGTAATGTTTCTAGTCCATTTCCAGCAGCAAAAGTCGAAAATC
The DNA here is from genome assembly GCF_052849685.1 of Lactuca virosa. NCBI lineage: Eukaryota > Viridiplantae > Streptophyta > Magnoliopsida > Asterales > Asteraceae > Lactuca > Lactuca virosa. The sequence continues at coordinate 286,552,714 of NC_136432.1, read as the reverse complement.
TGCATTCTGAGGCTCCTACTCGCCGAGTGCACGAACCTACTCGGCGAGTAGGATGAGTTTACACATAAACTCGGCGAGTCCCCCCATGGACTCGGCGAGTTCATCAGTCAGACAGCAAAAAATCGACTTTTTATCACTATTTTGCATCAAGTATCAAACAAACAAGCCTAGTCTCTGATACCACTGTTGGGTTTTGAGCATTCTAACACTTCCTAAGTGTACATGCAACCCTATTAAACCTTGGATCTATGTTTGTCTAAGATACATGCAAAATATTATTTTCCAAAGGTTTATAACCTATCTAGCATGGCATGGGGTACTTTTAAACATAAAAGAACTAGATGAATTACATACCTCTTATTGATTGATGATTCCTTGGAGTTTGAGAGCCAAGCACCAATAATGTGAATGCCTCAAATGGAAATCACAAATCACCACAAACTTGGAAAATGTATGAGAGAGTATACTAACTCTTGATTTTGGCCACCACACTTACACACACATTAGTGTCTTTTTCATGCAACATAAGTTTGTTTATATAGTGTGCATGGTTAGGGTGAAACCCTAATAACCCATGTCTTTTCCTCTTCCAAGGATCCATGGGTTAAAAGCTCCATGGATCATCCATGGACTTCCATATAAGCTTAGCCCATTAACAAATGAGCATTAGCCCACACCATATAAATACAATAGCCCATGATTTAATTAGTCTTCCTTTTAATCACTAAATCAATTCATAATTAATTCAAGATTAAAACTAATTAAATAACATGACTTTATATTAATATATTATAACTTATAATATATTAATAAATCGTAAGTATACAATTCTCATAAAATTATCCATAAACAGTTTGGGTGAAGTGCAACCCAAATGGACCATGCCGGGTCGGGTCAAGTATATACCAAATAAGTTATGGACTTAGACACCTTATCCAACAACTTTGTCAAAGCGGCTACACTGGGAGTAGCATGGCCTAGCGGCCTGCCTTGAGGTATCTTTAGCGCGACCGAGCACGGCTTCAAGCCCATGCTAGGGGCAGATTATCATTGTTCTCCTTAATATTTTCCGTCATCCGCTTCCCATCAGCAGTTCCTCCGACCAAACACTATCGTCGTATCAACTTGGCGTGGTCGTCCATAATGGAGGAGTTGTCATGGCAGCCTCCTTCCTATTACATCTCTCTCTCTCTCTCTCTCTCTCTTTCTCTCCCTCTCTTCTGTTCTCTATCTATTTCTTTTATTTGAACGCCGCTGTTGTACCTCTCTCTCTCTCTCTCTCTCTCTCTCTCTCTCTGCAATTCAATTGCAACTTCAGGGAAGAGGAAGGAATCGTCGTCGACGCCCTCCTAACATTTCTCAACAATCGTCAATCCTCCACAGTCAACACCTCTACCCCTTAATGTTTTAAGAATTAACCCATCATTCGTTCTAAAATCTTCAGGACTCGAATTTGAAAAGTGAATGACATGTTGAATTTGTTCAGTCTTACATCAAAATCATGGAAATGTCTAGCAAAACAAGTTGTAGGCAATTTCCAAGCTCCGATGAAGTATTATCAACCAAATTGTTCTGCCATAACAACATATTCTTGAGGTTTTTTCATATTGCGCAATGTGTTCAGGCTAAACCTGATAGCTATTTCTCATATAAGTAAATGTTCTAGATATAGGTGTAATCATCATGCTCTACTATAATTTGCCGAAAATTAAGGTTGTTTTAAATGGAAAGGGTATGGAGCTTCTTAATATTACCAATTATCGCAGGTAGAAAACCTAATAAGCTCGCTCCTGCAATGCCCAACATCACCAAAGGTCATTCAAAGTTCTTGTTTCCACCAAATTTAATCACAATGAGTTTTTAGGTCCTCGATAGAACTCATAATGCTTCCACCTAGTTGATTGTCATAGTAAGTCAACATAACCATGTTCTTAAGGGTCCCAATTTCAATAGAGACCAAATATCGGTTTCTGTTTAACTTTGTCACTATTTTGTGTGGACGATAAATATGTTTTTAAAGTGATGGTTTGTTATTTGAAAAGAATGGAGGTGTAACACCCAGTTTCGAATCGCTTCATTATTCGGTCCCGTGACCCGATTATCAATTATCATAAGGCTTAGGGCCTTGGAGGGGGGGGGGGAGATAGAATTAGATTTTTTGGATGTGGGTGTTATAGATTAGGTTATCCAAGTGTTCGATTGTGTTTCAGAGCCCAAGGGTATAACCGTGATTAGGCAGTTTGGGCCTTTATGAATTTGGGTTTAAGTTCGGGAAGTTTTCAGGCAAATGCGAGTTGATAGAATGGTGGAGCATCTCTTTCCCTTTCTGTGGATATATAGAACGTTGAAATGGACTTAGAACGGAGGAGTTATGGCCGATTGAAGTTGAAGTCTTTTGGAGCTTTGTCTAGTATGTGGGGCGTACTTAATGAGTACGCACGGCGTGGTGGAAGATATGATTGTGGATGTCATTTGAGTACGCCGGGCATACTAAGGAGTACGCAGTGCGTACTCCCTTCAGCTAGAAACCCTAAAACTTAGGGTCTTACTTCTATTTAAGCTCATTATGTTCATGGGGTCTTACCTTTTATCAGCCTCCATACCTTCTAAACCCTAATCTCAAACCCTAGCCACCATCTTTGAGTTCTTAAGCTCTTGTGATGAATCTTGGTGTGTTCTTGTGCATTTTAAAGAGATTAAAGGTTGTTGAAGAATCATCACTTGGAGTGGAGCTTGGAGACCCAGAAGTTACACATCTTTTGCAACCTATTGAAGGTAAAAAGCTCTAATCTTGTCATCTATTTGGGTAGATCTAGTTTGGGGTGGTTTATGGCACATTTTGGTCTATTTGGTTGTTTTTATGAGGATGAGATTTCTCCAGGAGCTTGGACACTAGATCTGGATGGTTTAGGTGTCCCAAATGCATAAAAATGTAATCTTGTTGGTTGATATCTACCCATGCATGTGTATTAGCTCCTTGTTGAAGTTGTAAAATTAGTGGTTGGATTTGGGACCCATTGAGCCATGCAAAAGCTCAAAGTTAACGACTTTATGGGTTAAGGCATGACTTGGAACTAGTTCTGAGCATTGGACGTTTTTGCTTAAAAGTTTAAGACCTTTTCTAGATGGGTTAAGAGCATGCAGCGTACGCGGGGCGTACCTCTTGGTACGCATCGCGTACTGAGTCAAACCCCCGTGGGCGTACCAACTGAGTACGCAGGGCGTACTCAGTCATGTATGGACTTCCTTGAATTTTTGGCTTTTGACCTTTGACCATTGACCAGAAGTTTGACCAGGGTTAACCAATGGATATTTTGGGCCTTTTAGGAAATTGGACCTTCTTGGATTAGGCCCACGATGGGTTTTGGGGCCCAATTTGGAAATTGGGCCACATTGGGCTTTTGTTGTTATTGGTTTCGGCTTCGGATGTTGGGCCAAATGAGGAAAGGGTAGAATGGACTTTTACCTTGAGTATTAGGCAATTGGACTAGGTTTCCAGCTATGGGTTGATGACCAATTATTTATTTGGTGTTATCTGATGTTGTTAGTGCGGGAATTTTTCGGATCGGCAGTCCGAGCTTTTGTTTGTGATATTCAGCAGCTTGAGGTGAGTCTCCTCACTATATTATGGGTTGAAGGCACCAATGTCGACCCATTGGCTTATGAGATATAGGAAGACCAAGGGGTGGCCCTTGGCATTTGTATGAAAGTTCCGAAGGTGGCTCCTGGAAAATTGCATGCAAGACCAGGGATCGGACCCTGGAAAATAGATAGATAGTTTATGTGTATAAATAGTATGCTTGTTGTCTTTATGATGCTTGCATGGAAGACCAGGAGGTGGCTCCTGGCACTTGTCTGTAAGACCCAGGGTTTTGGCCCCCGGCCTAACAAGGAAAGACCAAGATACGGCTCGTGGCATAATGGCAAAACTATGGTTGGCACATAGCATTCTCTATTGTATGTATGGTATGTGGTAATTGGGGAACTCGCTAAGCTTTGTGCTTACGGCTCATTGTTTATGATTTCAGGTACTTCCGATTCGAAAGGGAATGTCCTGGCTTAATTGCACTGCATCCACCCATGTTTCTACAATGTGATGATTTTGGGATTGTACTCTGATGACTCTTTTATTATAAATTACTTTTGAATGTTTGAAATAAAGATAACATGTGTTTTATTTGAAATAAAAAATGAAACTTTTACCTTGTGATTTTCGAGACGTTATAGGAGGTGATGGTGATTGTGATAGTTAGTGGTGGAATGATCACTTTAGAAGAAAGAAGAGTAATTTATGCCTATGGCGATGGTGATGGTGGTGATTGATGACAATAGTGATAGTGATAGTTGTGTCTGGTGTGATGGCGGTGGTGGAGGTTTGTTGTGTAGTGGGGACAAGAGTTGTCTGTGAATAGGGGGTGAAAGAAATGAAGGTTAAGGATGTTGTGGTGGTGGACGATGAAGAAGGTGGTGGATGGTGGAGGTAGAGGTTGTTGAATAATAAAAAATAATGTTACAATTTTGGTCCATGTGATGGTGGGGATGTGGTAAGGGCAAAATTGTCATATTTAAAAGTAACAACCAATGTGTTAGTTTTAATGGCTTAGGGACCTCCATTGCAAGATTTGGAAACCACCGAGACCAGCCGTGTCAAAAAATAAAAATTAGACTAAAAATGCATATTAAAGCAAACCATAGGGACCAAGACTGTAATTTACTCTTATTTAGAATTATATAGAACAATTTTAAACTAATTGACATAGGATTACAAAATCCGTGGTAAATAATTAAAAGAAAAAAATGAAAAGCTGTAGAATGTATTGAGTCATCATCACCACCTTATTCTCTGCTTTGTCCTCCATACTGACACTGACACTGCGCTTTCACCTCCTCCGCCACCCACGTGATCCGTCCCCCACATTTGTCTTTTTTTTTTTTTTTTTTTTTTTTTTTTTTTTTTTTAACAAATAATTAGAATACTTAAATATATATGATTAAAAAAAAAACTGATTTTGTCTTCATCTAGTTTTTGATATTTATAGTGAAAATTATGTAACAAGATCTTACAAATCCAAATCGGTCCTGTCTTAAACCAGAATATGATCTAGATGTGTACTTAGATTGTTTTACTTTGAAAATATAAATATAATACGTTATTTCAAGTTTTATACATTAAAAAAAATGTTTTCTTATTGGTTTTGAGCCGGATTCAAAACTATCAAAATTTGATTTTCTTTTTTAAATCTTGAACCGAAAATAATTTATTCAAATTCAATGTAGGCGTGTTTGAGATTGTTTTTGAAAACCGTTTGTTATTTTTTTTTATAAAAGTATTTATTAGTTTATATTTTATATGGGTAATAAATGGAGTTTGAAAAAAAAAGATGTTTTATAATATTTGACAAATTCTAGTTATACATGACAAAAAATAGCATGGATAAAAGAGTATATGAACAAATTTAATAAATCTATAACCCATATGATTTTGTATAATTAAAATAGTAGTAAAATAGTAAATTGTTTTTTTGGCAAATAAATCAAACAAGTTAAATTGAAATAACTATCAAAAGATACCTATTTAAAGTCACTAAATTTCTTCATTTCATTAAATTCACTCCAATTTTGTACACATAATAACTTAATTAAAAAATTCAAACATCTTTATTTTATAGATTCGGACAGAATTTTACATGCATATAGAAAATTTTGAACACGAAGTTTAATGAGGAGAGAGAGGGAGATCGTTTAGAAAGTGAGAGGGACATGGTAACGTGTAGTGGTCTGGTGGACATCAGGAAAATGACGGGTCTACGGAGGCTTACCGTGGAGTCGCTCTCACCCTCGATTCTTTTCTTTCTTAACTCCCTTTTTGCTGCTTACCATCCTTACACAACCAAATTTTCATTTAACCCCTTTTTCTATCTCACTTTACACAATCAATCCCTATATAAAATGAAATTGACATTTAACCACCTGTTACAAGTTATCCCCGTCATGCTTTTTATGGAACTGGTTAAATATTAAAACTGAAAATCAACTGTCATAATATAAAAATTGATTTGTGAAATGCAGAATTTAACATCAAAGAAACTTGAACTTCGTACAAAAACAACTTTATTTAAAATAATATCGATAAAAATTACTATTATTATCAATCTTAGGTTCCAATTAAAGTTGACATATATTTTACATATCACTTCAAGAATCGTAGTGGTGTCCTCAATATGGCCACTTTAAGCTTTATCATCCCTACATGTATATATTCAAGTATACCATGACATATATAGCAAGTCTCTAAAGTCCTTTTTTTTTTCATTTTTTTGCGTTATTTATAATACATTTGAAATATCATGGTTCGTTTGGAAAAAATTCGAATGAAAAATCAAATGAGATTAAGTTTGCAAAAATTTAGCATTGATGAAAAAAAAAATGTTTTTGTTGTTTTTTTTTTGTTTTTTTTTTTTACCTTTTTCTAAAAACAATGGAGTATTTCAAAAATGAAACTTGTAAGATTCAAACGTAAGTCAACTTTATTTATAGTATTTAAATTTCAAATGGTTGCTAATATGTTACCATTTTTGTTAATTCGTTATTTATGCACTAATTCAATTAAATATTTATGTCATTTTTAATTTATTTTTGCATATAAACAAGTGTTAAAAGATTTAGACGGTTACATTTAGCTCAAACTGATTATATCACATTGAACTTATATTGATCAGTTTCAATGATTGTCGGACGCAACATTAACAACCTGGTCGGTCTCAAAATAAGTAAAGTTGACTAGGTCACTTTCATACCGGCTTTGGTTTGTTAAAAATGAGCCATGGCCGGTCTCAAACTAACTATGGTCAAGTCCAAGAATGTTCAAAATAAATTTGGTAATGGTTAATCTGAATATATAAGCTCTAAGACAACTTGTAGCATACTCATGTTTATGTTTTTGAACTGTACTTCTACTTAGAAAACTTATTTAGGTTTTCAGGTGTTGCCCTTCGGAACCACCGGAAGGGGCTCTACCCATTGACCCTATAAGAGGGCACAACCATTTGACCTTGTCATTCGATATGTTCTAGATCATACTAACCACACATTGATACACAATCAGTTGTCCTATGACCTCTTGGTGTATGATACTTTGATGTACCAAATATAAAAAGTTGGTGATTTAGTGTCATATGTGTAACACCTAGTTCCCATGTATAACCTTAAATTAATAATAATTCTAATTAATTTTGAGCACGGACCATCTGCGCGGGGGGTAGATTGATAAGCGCATGCGGGGACTTAGTGACCTACGCATAGCGTAACTTTGGTTACGCAGGCTGTAGGTGCGATGAGTTCAAACCCTAATTGAGGGGTTGTGAGCCTTATTTAAAACTTCTAATCTCTTGAGGGCCTCCCCATGCTCAACATTCATCCTTTCCTTCTCTAACTTCGAAACCCAAGCCCTTGGTGTGATCCTTGAAGCTTTGAAGTGATATCTTTGTGTGTTAATGAGAACTTAGAAGGTATGTTTGGAGTCCATAGCTTGTAAATCCAAAATCTACTTTTCTTTAATATCTTACAGAAGGTATAAAGTCTAAACCTTGCTGATCCTTTTCTTAGATCTAGCTTGTTGTGAATTTGTATGAGTTTTTGTCCCTTAATCTTGGATCTAGGGAGTTTGAACAACTCCAGACCTCATGAGGAGTGTCTCTTATCATTTCTGGGTTTTGTGAGCCATAAAAATGGGATCTTGGTCACTCCTATTCAGCCATGCTTGATCTATTGAGCTTTTGGGTCATGTTTAAGACTTAGGGTTTGGTTTTGTACTCCTTGTAGCCATGAAAAAGCATAAAGGTTGTGACTTTATCATTTAAGACATCCATGAGGTTCAAATATGAGAGTTGGACGCTTGGTCTTAAGACATTAAGGTCTTAATAGGAAAGTTGGCAAACAACACGATTACGCAGGGCGTAATCTTAGCTACGCAACACATAGCTCAGTTTGGCCCTATTTTTCTATCAAAAGACTCTACGCAGTGCGTAGAGAACGGATACGCATGACGTAACCCCAGAAGGCTAACTTTTGGTCTTTTTGGATGCTAGGTCTTGAGGGGTGGGTCCTAGCCATGGAAGGGCAAAATGGTCTGTTACCCAAGAAGGTTAATCTGAACCAAGACGTGTGATTGGGGATTATTACCTAATTCTAATTAGGGTCTATGAAGTATTATTAGGTGTGGGGAGTTTCCGTTTAGGCAACTCGGGTGTGTGATTCGTTTGTCTGACATCAGATTGAGGTGAGTCTTCTCACTATACTCATGGGTCGAAGGCACCAATGTCGGACCATTAGACTGTGCTAGTTGTCTTTGTGACTTTTACATGTTTAGGTTGGATTGGGCCCATTTTAATGTTGGTTTGGGCCCATTATTATTTATGTTGGGCTTGGCCCATTTATATGTTAGACTGGTCCCATTTATTTATATGTTGTGTTGGGCCCATTTATTTGTATGTTGGGTTGGGCCCATTTGTTTATATGTTAGGTTGGGCCCATTTATATGGTATGTGGTATTTTGGGGAACTCACTAAGCTTCATGCTTACAGTTTTGTGATTTAACTTTTTCAGGTACTTCCAGTTCGAAAGGGAAGGGCCCGACATGATTGCATCACATCCATTGGAGATTTCACACTTATGATTTGATGATACTCTGATGTTTTTTTGAAACACTGATTAAGATTGATGATCTATGTATTGAATGTTGTTCCTAATTAAAAACGAAAAAATTTCTATGAGTTTTGGGACGTTACAAGTTGGTATCAAAGCCTTGGTTTGAGGAATTTGGGCATACTTTTGGGTGTGTCAGAACTCAAACTGAGGAGTTGATAATTTTTTCAAAAGAAAATTGAGTTTTCTAAAAAGATTTTTACAAAGAAAAGGGGTGTGATGTGTGTAATCAGCCGAACTCAAGTAAGTGATTCCCAAAATACCCATACCAATGTACTATGATTAGTATGCTTATTATGTGAATTGCATCCTATAGTAGGGCTAAGGATACCTTCAAGAATCGTATACTAGAATTTTCTGATTTGTGTGATGCCTTATAGCCTAGGAGGATTTGATGGTATGTATTACTTGGGATTGATATCGGCTCAGTTAATTGCTAAGTGCATGCTTTAACAATTGTATACGATTAGGATCATATAGCCCTAGAATGATTGGTTTAGCCTTATTTCATGTTCCTTGTCTGGTTGTGGGCTTAAAGTAGAATCATTATTTGACTGACTATGTGATCCTATTTTGTGTACAATTTGCATACATAAGGCAACCAACGGTGTTGGTTGAGGTTCTTAGTATTGCAGAGGCCGGCGAGTTAAGAATTTCTAGGAGAGCCTAGAAAGTGTCATAGTGGGAGATGTATGCTGCTTAGCATAGGGATTGTATGTCAAGCTTTAGTGGGGTGACTCAGAAGATTCGGTATGGTTCTTGAGAAAGTACAGATAGGTGTGGAAGGTAGTATTAGGCCCATACTACTGAAAGCACATGATTTTTACTCGAATCAAGGACTGTCTCGGGGATTCTAAGGAGCTCGCAGAGAAGGAGTTCTCTCGAGTTATTCTGATCGTTTGTATGTTCTTATTTTAGTATGGTGACCACTCAAGGAGGAGCTTCTGGATCCGGTTCTGGCTCTGGTCTAGAACCAATAGATGAGTAGTTGCGCGAGTTCATCACATCGGAGATTACTCGCAGTATTATGTAGGTCACCCCTGTGATTTTCGGTACCATCAAGGGATGGGATTATGGAGCTTCTAGATAAGAGACTTGGTGACTTCCGAGCCAAGATAGTGACAGGAAAGTTTGGAGCACAGAATCCCTCTTTTCGGGAGTTCGAGGCCTGTGGAGATCCGGAGTTCTTTCGGGATAAGGACCTCATTGCTAGCCGCCGATGGATCACTGACATGGAGAATGCTCAGCGAACGAGCTTCTATCCTGAGGGGGGTGAAGGTGGGATTTTCATCCTACCTTCTGAGGGACCAAGCTTGTAATTGGTGGGAGGAGATCGGTTGTGCATTGGGATCTGTATCTATGGTGGCCATGACTTGGGAGGAGTTTATGGCGAGGTTGCACGAGGAATTTGCACCGACGATTGAGATGCATCAGTTGGCGAGGGAGTTTCAGGACCTTTCCCAGACCACAAAGACTGTGTCGGAGATTACCGCCAAGTTCTAGGAGAGAGCTCTTTTGGTGCCACAGTATGCAGCTGACGAGGAGATGACAAAGGCGGGATACCATGACATGTTGAGGGATGACACCTATAAGTTTGTGAGTATATTGGGGTGCAAAACCCTAAATAATAAGATGCTAGAGCTCGCGGAGAGGGAGATTGATTTGGAGCATCTGGGGAAGCAGAGGCCAGTTAAGACACCGTCATCGGAAGGCCAGGCTATGAGGCCCAAGACATCTGACATGAGATCGAGGGGCCATCAGGGTCGGGGCCGTTGTGCCAAGTGTGGGTAGATTCATGAGGGCGAATGTCGACAGAAGGGAGGAAGTTGTTTCAGATGTGGCGAGATAGGCCATTTCAGTAGGGATTGCCCCTGTGGAGCATTAATATGTTTCCACTACAATCTGACGATGTAACGTCCCAAAAATAAGACCTAAAACTTTCATTTTAAAATTAATAAAAAGGTAATCCGAAATATTGTCATACAACCAAGATGGATAAACGTGTATCACTACATCATAAAATATCATAGTAAATCACAAAATGCAGAATGAGATGGTAAGTGCTCTACAATCATCCCGGGCTCTTCCCTTTTGAACCAAAAGTACCTGAAACATAAACTAAAAACCGTAAGCACAAAGCTTAGTAAGTTTCCCAAAATACCACATACCATACATAATAAACATATAGTGGGCCCCAGCCGGCATCGAGCCCCGCTCGGTATACAAATCTATCAATAATCAGGCCCTGCCTGACATCGGGCCCCACCCAGAAAACATATAAACATATAAACATGTAATCATACAAACACATGCAATAATCAGAAAGACAACTGCATACAATACAGTCACCCCCCCCCCGGCATCGGGCCTTGCCCAGTAAAAATTCCATCACATAACAGATGCAAGAGTCACACATACATCTAGCATCCTAACATAATCAACAATGGGCCGACAATGGTTCCTTCAACCCGCTAAACACAGTGAGGAAACTCACCTCAAGCTACTAAGTCTCTCAGATAAATCTCTGTCTGCTGGTCCGATAAAATCCCCACGCTATCATCATAAAATAACATCCAATTAATAATTAGATTCCAACCCATAACTAAGAGTTAAAACTAGGGTAAAACACTATTTTACCCTTTACTTCACTTGGCCCAAGTTCAAGGCCAAACCAACTACTCAAAAGGCCCAATTTCAAAAATGGTCACCCAAATCCCAATCATGGCCCATTCTTCAAAATTGGGCCCAAATCCCTTTGTGGGCCTTCAACCAAAAGAACCCAATATAATAGCACCACCCTAAAAATAGAAATATGATGGCCCAACAAGACCATAATTTCCTAAGGTCCAACCATGGGCCCAAAAACAAGAAGCCCAAAATCTGAAGCCCACCTGCTGAGTACGTAGGGCGCACTCAGCTTGTAAGCTTAGGGTACACCCTCTGGGGCTAGTACGTGCAGCGTACCAGCTTGGTACGCCCAACGTACTCCCCAGTTGGCCACCCCACTTTCATTAAGAACTTAATCCATTAAGACTTCAAGCCAAACACTCATATCTTATTCTATAAGACCACTTATCACGTAAAGTTGGCAACTTTACACACATGCATGGCTTAATAGGGCTCAAGATCTCAAAAAGAGCTTAACAAAGGTCTTAACACATGCATGGTCCAAGATACACCATAAAGCTTGCATTTTTATGAACAATGGGGGCAAAAGAAACCTAGATCTAACATAAATACTTCTAGAGTGAGTCAAGAATCTCATCAATCCTTCCAAGGACTCAAAAAGCATAAAATAACAACATAACTAGATCTACCATCATGGATCATCAAGATGTGAGCTTTTTACGTCAAAAATCTTGCAAATAGCTAACCCAGAATCTTTAAGCTCAAGACTCCTCTCCAAGTGGTCCGCTTCTTCTACTCCTTCACAAACCACCAACAAACACTCTTTAAGGCTCAAAACTCACAAAGACACACTAGGGTTTCTATTTCTGGACAAAGGAAGGTGGAGGCTGGCTAAACATGACCAAATGAGTCTATTATAAGGCTTAAATAGGGTGCAAACCCTAAAAATTAGGGTTTCATTTAAGCTCACGTATGCCATGCGTACTCCACGTACGCCCAACGTACGCGGATTGAATCTGCGATCACAACATCAGGCTAGTACGCTAAGCATACCACCTAGTATGCCCCGCGTACTAGCTTAATGGCCAAAATGCAAAGTTTTTAGATGAAAGGGTTAAATGTGAAACTTACCTACTCGAGTGTTACAGACGGGCCACAAAAAGACCGATTGTCTGAGGCTGACGGGAGGGGTAGTGGCGGCGCCTACGCCAGCCAAGTTCAGGATCGCTAATGGCCGCCAGGGCAGGGCAGAAGCACTTTTCGTGAAGATCAGGGCGTTCCAACTGACTACTAAGGGGGCTCGAGCAGCACCAGACGTGGTTATCGGTATGTATCTTTACCATATATTTTTCTGCTTTCCTTATTATTGCTTATGTTCTATGGATTTTGAATAGGGACTTTCTTAGCAATGGTATGACGGCTCATGTTATATTTGACTCAGGTGCTACCCGATCTTTTGTATCTCTTGAGCTTAGCAAAAAAGTTTAGTGATGCTCCCGAGATTTTGGACTATCCATTGGAGGTTAAGATTGCAGATGATCATTATGTGATTGCTTCGAGGGTTCATCGGGGATGTGTTCTGAACATGTTCAACGGGAGATATTTTATTGATTTGGTTTTGATTCATCTACGAGGGTCGAAGGTTATCATAGGGATAGATTGGATGGGCCCCAATGGGGCTACGATTGATTGTGAGCACCAGTTAGTGAGAGTTTGAACCCCAAGTATGGGAGAACTAGTTATTCATGGTGAGAGTGCTCAGCACAGACTGATTCTCTATTTAGCTGCGAGATCTAGGAGTTATCTTTAGCAAGGATGTTTTGGATTTTTAGCCTATGTGACCGATACTCGAGAACATTGAGTGATGTGCCCATCGTTCGAGACTTTCCATATGTGTTTCTTGAGGATTTACCTGGAGTGCCTCCCGAGAGGCAGGTTGAGTTCTGGATGGATGAGGTTCTCGGTGCGGCTCGGATAGCCAAGGCACCTTATTGGTTAACACCTTCGAAGATGCCAGAGTTATCTATACATCTTTAGGAGCTGTTGGACAAGGGATTTATCAGAACGAGTAGTTCGCCATGGGGAACACCGATTCTGTTCGTGAAAAAGAGGGACGGTTCGCACAGGATGTGCATTGACTACCGGGAGTTAAATAACCTAACGGTGAAGAACCGTTACCCACTCCCAAGGATTGATGACTTATTTGACCAGCTTTAGGGTGCATATTGGTTCTCCAAGATTGATTTGCGGTTCGATTATCATCATATGAGGGTCAGAGAAGGGATGTGCAGAAGACAACCTTTAGAACTCGTTATGGTCATTACGAGTTTGTGGTGATGTCATTCGGGGTCACTAATTCACCAACATCGTTTATGGATCTCATGTACTGAGTATGCATACCGATGTTGGATCGGTTGGTGATTTTGTTTATCGATGATATTCTGGTCTACTCCAAGACCAAGGAGCAGCATGAGGAGCATTTGCGAGAAGTTTTGGAGGCCCTGAGGAGAGAGAGGTTGTATGTTAAATTCTCCAAATGCGAGTTCTAGTTACGCGAGGTGTAGTTCTTGGGGCACATCGTCAACCAGAAGGGTATATCGATCAATCCGGAGAGTTTCCGATGACGCCATCTAAGATTCGGAGATTTATTGGTCTGACGGGTTATTATCAGAGGTTTATTTAGGATTTCTCTACGATTGCTGTACCATTGACCCGTTTGACAATGAAGAATGTCACTTTCCGATGGGGGCCTGATCAGCAGGCATCCTTTGAGGCACTGAGACAGAGGTTATGCGAGGCCCCGATTCTCACTCTTCCCAAGGGTATGGATTATTTTGTGGTTTATTGTGACATGTCTATCTCGGGATTGGGAGTTGTACTCATGTAGAGAGGTCACATGATTGCTTACACTTCGAGGCAGCTAAAGCCTCGTGAGGAGAATTACCCAACGCATGATTTGGAGTTGGGGTTTGTGGTCTTAGCCCTCAAGGTATGGAGGCATTACTTGTATGTAGTTAGGTGCACTATTTACATAGACCACAAGAGCCTGAGATATCAGATGGACCATCCGAATCTGAATATGAGGCAGCAGAGATGGGTGGATGTGGTGAAGGATTATAACTGTGAGATTTTGTATCACCCTGGGAAGGCCAAAGTCGTGGCGGATGACTTGAGTCGGAAGGCAATGAGAGCACCTATTAAAGATTTATGTCTGAGGATGGTTATTGTCTCGCCATTGTTTAAATTGATCAAGAAGGCGCAAGTGGAAGGATTGAAGAGGAAAAACTGGAAGGAATAGAGGATTAGGGATCATATTCCATTGTTTATCAGGGATGGTCGCGTGTTATTGACTAAATGTGGAAGGATTTGGGTCCCAGTTGTTGGTGGGGTTAGACAGACCTTATTGGAAGAGGCTCATAAGTCTAAGTTTTCCATCCATCTAGGAGCCACGAAGATTTTCGCTTCATCTCCATGTTTGGGTCCCAGTTGCTGGTAGTAGTTCAGCACGAGGTGCCAGTCTTGGTGGTTTCGGATCGAGATGTTCGTTTCACCTCCAGTTTTTGGAGGAAGTTTCAGGAGGAGTTGGGTACTCAACTACATTTCAACACAACATACCACCCCCAGACCGATGAATAGAGTGAGCGGACGATCCAAACGCTCGAGGATATGCTCAGGGAGTGTGTGCTAGATTTTGGCAAGAGTTAAGATACTTAGATTCTATTGGTCGAGTTCTCCTACAACAATAGCTATCATGCCAGTATTGATCGACCACCTTTCGAGATGTTATACGAAAGGAAGTGTCGGACATCGGTCTGTTAGGGAGAGGTCGGACACCGAGTTATGGGGAGTACTGAGGTAGTACTCAAGACTACCGAGTTGATACATCAGGTACGTGATCAACTGTGAACCACACATAGTCGCCAGATGATCTATGCTGACCGACAACAATCGAACCTCGAGTTCCAAGTCGGAGATCTGGTCCTTTTGAAGGCGTCACATTGGAAATATGTCATTCGATTCCAGAAGCAGGGCTAGTTGGACAACCGTTTAATTGGACCCTTCAGGATTATTGCCCGAGTGGGAGAGGTTGCATATCGGTTGGACCTATCAGATGAGCTCATCCAGATCCATAACATTTTCCACGTCTTTCAGTTTCAGAACTGTTTAGTAGATGATTTGGCAGTGGTCCCCTTGAATGACATTTAGGTTGATGAGCGCATGAACTACGTAGAGAGACCGATTGCGATTCTTGACAAGAAGAAAAAGACCCTGCGCAACAAAGTTGTGAACATAGTGAAAGTGCAGCGGTAGCGTTGGAAGGGTTCTGAGTGGTCGTGGGAGCCTGAGGAGGAGATGAGGGGCATTACCCGGACTTATTTGCAGTAGCGGACTTCGAGGGCGAAGTCTGATTCAAGTGGGGGAGAGTTTTAACACCTACTTCCCAGGAAAAACATTAAATTAATAATAATTGTAATTAATTTTGTGCATGGACCATCTATGTGAGGCGCGGAAGGCCTCTCTATGCGGGGCGTAGATTAATAAGCGCATGTGGGGACTTATTGCCCTATGCAGGGCGTAACTTTGGTTACGCATGGCGTAGGTGCGCTGAGTTCAAACCCTAATTGAGGATTTGTGAGCCCTATTTAAAGGCTCTAATCTCTTGAGAGCCTCCCCATGCTCAATCTCCATCCTTTCCTTTTCTAACTTTGAAACCCTAGCCCTTGGTGTGATCCTTAAAGCTTTGAAGTGATATCTTTATGTGTTTTGGTGAAGAATGAGAACTTGGAAGGTGTGCTTGGAGTCCATAGCTTGTAAATCCAGACTCTACTCTTCTTCAACATCTTCCATAAGATATAAAGTCTAAACCTTGCTGATCCTTTTGTTAGATATTGCTTCTTGTGAGTTTGTATGAGTTTTTATCCATTAATCTTGGATCTAGAGAGTTTGACAAACTCCGAACCTCAAAAGGAGTGTCTCTTATCATTTATGAACTTTGTGAGCCATAAAAATGGGATCTTGGTCACTCTCATTCAACCATGCTTGATTTATTAAGCTTTTGGGTAATGTTTAAGACGTAGGGTTTGGTTTTGTACTCCTTGTAGCCATGCAAAGGCATAAAGGTTGTGACTTTATCATTTAATACGTCCATGAGGTTCATATCTGAAAGTTGGACGTTTGGTCTTAAGGCATTAAGGTCTTAATAGAAAGTTGGCAAACAACACGATTATGTGGGGCATAATCTTAGCTACGCAACGCTAGCTTGGTTTGGCCCCGTTTTCCCATCAGAAGACTCTACGCATTGTGTAGAGAATGGGTACGAATTGTGTAACCCTAAAAGGCCAACTTTTGGTCTTTTTAGATGTTAGGTCTTCAGGGGTGGGTCATATCCATGGAAAGGTAAAATAGTCTTTTACCCAAGTGGGTCAATCTCAACCAAGACATGTGATTGGGGATTATTACCTAATTCTTGTTTGATTAAGGTGTCTAAGCTCATAACTAGATTGGTCTAAACTTTCAAATAGAAGCAAGGTCCTTTTTGGGTTGCCCTCATAACCAGAAATAGTTATAAATGATATTAGGAGAGAAAGAGATAAATAACTTGTTAATATATTATGTAATTAATATATTAATTGGAAATAGATAATTGATATGTTAATTTGTTATGTAATTAATAAAACATGAGATCAAGAGTTAAATAATTGATTTGTTAATTTATATGGTTAATAATATAATAAGAAATCAATTAGAATTAATTAATTATTAATCAGAATTAATGAGGAATTAATTTACGATTAACTGGAATTAGTTAAAGGTACAAGGGGTAAATTGTAATTGTTCAATAGTTGAACAAAAAAAGAAATTTTAGAACCTTTCATGGCATGGATGGTTTTGGAGGGGTTGTTAGGGTTTCTAAAAGCCTCTTGCTTGCATAAAAGGAAAGGAGTGTGAAATATGATTAAATCTATTATTTAATCAATTCAAATCTAGTTTTGCCTACAAGTTACATAAACTATAAATAGGACCCCTTTGGCTCATTATTTTCGTTCATGAGATTCCTAAGAAGCATAGGATCGAAATTTCTATCCCTCTCCTCTTTATCCTCTACATTTTAGGGTTTCTAGGGTTTTAGGTGTGAACCATTAGAGGCATCATATTTTTGGTGCTTACTGTCTAAAGACACAAAGGAAAGGATCAAAGACTTATTTGATATATTAAATCTAAAGGTATGTAAACACTAATCCTTCTTGTATTTTCGAAATACATAGGGTTTATTAGGGTTCTTCATGTTCATTGTTTAATTCTATCAATTAAATAAAACATAGATCCAAATATGTTGCATGTGAACTTAAGAGTTAAGTATTTTTACGACTCATGCATAGATTTATAACCTATAAAACTCATCAGTGGTATTAGAGCCATAATTTTCTAGTTGGTTGTGCCTAATAGTGAATAGATCAGAATTAGGGTTTATAGAAATTAAACCCTAAAGGCTTGAAATTTCGACTTAGCTAGGGTTTCTTGAAAGCCTAGCCTTCAGCCCTTAAATTTCGAAAATTGATAGGGTTACTTAGGGTTTTCTAGTTTCCTTAATTTTTGTTTTAAAAGCCTTAAAATAGAATAACTAAAATTGGATAACCCATACCCTAATTTTCGAAAATTAGATAGGGTTATGGATTAGGATTAAATTTGACTTATTTAATTAATTTTTTAATAGAAAATAATTATTTAATCCCTAACTGACCAATAGTATCTCTCATTCACGAAACCATGTTATAAAGAGGGTATTAGGAAACGACCAATAAAATGACTGTTGAATAGGTGTCCTTTTCACCCATCGGTCTCCTGTGTGGTGGATGGCTTTAGCCGAACGCGTTCGATATAACATAATCTTATTAAAAGTATAATGATATTAAGTACTAGAACCTTCTTATAAAATCCCACGCTAGTTACTCTAGGAAAATGTGAAAAGTATGTTAATCCATGAAAACGCACATCATGCTTTATATGTCTTTAGTGGAGCGTGTGTAGTTAACCGACACACTAATAGGGACTATAAGGAGATATGATGGAGCATCTCGAAAATTATCATTGTTGATGGAGCGTGTGTGGTTAACCAACACATCAATTTAGGATGATAAAAGACATCGAGGTTGCCAAGCGGGTTTGCATGGTTATTCACATCTCGTTTGTGATCTTCGACATTCCAGTCACAAAAGTGAGAGCGTAATCCAAGATTAAACATGTCATTGATAAGATTCAATGAATCTCAAAAGATCTAGCAGTTTCATAATAGATGTCGAATCAAGACAATAATTATCTTCCTCGTTCTTTTGGAAATGGTTTTCCTCTTCCTTCTGAAGATGATCATCCACATTCTGATCAAGGTGAAAATGTTTTCCCAGCTTTAGGTAATGGTGGAATTGGACATTATGCTTCTTCAAATCTTCCACCTCCTCCAGTGACTCTCCCAATGTCACATTTTCCTCAAGTTGAAAGATACGAAACTACTAAAGCCCTATTGGCATGTAGACATCAAGATGGAAATGTTGTGTGTGCGTATGTTATGAAAATGAAATCAAACATTGACAAGTTGGATAGAATGGGTGTCGTTTTCCCAAGGGAGTAACCCATTGATTTGGTTCTTCTTGCGCTTCCAAGTCATATGATCAGTTCATTGAAAACTTTTTGAATATCGACGTGACCCTAACTGATCTGACCCAAATGTTGATTGTTGCTAAAGAGGAAATGCTTAAGAGCACATATGAATTAGAGATGCTTACATGGTCTAATTCCAAGGTTTCCATGGACATTGACAATGGTGGTCCAGAAAAGATTTTTCTTCCTAATGGAAAAACACCATCCAAGATCAAACCATTTGATTGTATGGTAAAGAGAAAAGTTAGTTTTGGGAACATTCCATGTGTTAACCCCAAAGAGTCCATTTGTTTCTACTGCGAATTGAAGGGTCATTAGTTGCAAAGCTGCCCAGAGTACCTGTAGGATCACAGAGATGGTAAAGTCAATTCGTATGACTCTACTTCAGGTACATTCATTATCTAACTCCATCATTTTATCAAGTTCTCATTCCTAGATTCTTAATACATGATGTGACGACCATATTTTGATGGTATTGTAGAGAAAGAAGGAAGCTTAAGAAGAGTGAGCTAAATCTGATCATGGGAAATAGACTTTTGTCACTTGGTTCGATGGTCATAATTTGGAGCTACTGCTAAGGAGTTAGGATAATTCAATAAATTGATATTACTCTTAGGAGATGTCTAGAAACATAGTTTTTCATTTTATGCGTTGTAAGGACAAGTTCCAACTTATGTTGAATAAAAATGAAATTTTGGTTTATCTGGTTACCTTACTTTATATTTCCTTACAATGACATTTATGAAAGTTTTGGTTATGTTTCTAATATTAGCAATATTAATTGTGGATTTGATTATTATGATATCGCTTGTATTATTGTCATAATTAACCAAGTGAAAGGAATTCTCATCACCAAGTTTCAAATTGGACAGAAACTTGGAGTCATGCAATTCGAATTGTGTAATGCATGAGAATCTTGGTCATTGGAAAATTATGACTAATTCATTGATCACATGTTTATGCGAGGAAAGTGAAGGACTGATGGATCTAGTACATATTGATATGGACTATTCATATCCACCACAAAGGACGATAACTCTATTCGTCATGATTTACTGATGCTTTAGTAAATATGGTTGTGTTTATGAGATTAAGCGTAATTCTAATACTTTGAAAAGATTCAAAGAGTAGCAGAACGAATAGAAGAATCTATTAGGCAGAAAGATAAAAGATTCTCCAATCTGAAAAGAAAGGAGAATGCTTTAGTATCGTGTTTTATTATCATCTTAGTAATTGTGAAATTGTATCACAACTGACTCCTCCAAAAACATCTTAGTGCACTTTTATGACTAAGAAGAGGAATGTAACGCCCCGATTCTCAGGTATTGTTTAAATAAGATTTATTGGGTGAAGCTCTACTCGACGAGTTGGTTGACCTACTCGTTGAGTAGCAGCGGGGTGGGATCGCGTGTTAAGTGACCTACTCGACGAGTCCATATTGGGACTCGACGAGTAGGAGCTGGCAGATGAAACCCTAAATCCTGGGGTTTGCACCTCTATTTAAAGGAGCCTCAGCCTCCTTTGGCCTCTTTGCAGTCTTTGAGAGCTCCTTAAATCCCTAATACGCGTGTGTGTGTGACCATTGTGTGTTGGAAGCTTGAAAAGAGGATCTTTGGAGGGAGAAGGCTTGGAGGAGAAGGAGATTGGAGCAAGTAGAGTGTGGGAATCAACACTTATCTCAGTTATCATCTTCTGGAGGTAACCAAATCGCCTTTCTCCTTGTGAATCTCTTATATTGGTTGAGTTTTAGGGTTTTTGGTGAGATGTTAAGTTGGAAAGATGAGCTATGGGCTAGATCTGAGGTTGTAACTTCAGATCTGGACCCTCCTTGGATTCTAGAAGCATAAAGTTACAGTGTTGGTCATGATTGAGGTCCCTCTTGAGCATGAAGCTCCATTAAGAACTTAAAATAGGCATTTAGAGCCTTTATAGCCATGCATGCACGTAAAGTTTGCAACTTTACGTGATAAGCATGCCCTAGAAGCTTGGATCTGTGATTTGGAGCCACTGTATGGCTCAAAACAAGTCTGTATGGAAAAAGGACTGAATGGACTCGGCGAGTCGCAGGGTTGACTCGGCGAGTCACATGAAGATGGCCGTGAACTCGACGAGTTGGATGAACAACTCGGCGAGTCCGATGAAGATTACCATAAGAATCGACGAGTTGATGAACAACTCGGCGAGTCGGATGAGTTTTCCCTAGGATATGTATGTGTGTGTATCCGTCGAGTCGCAAGGAGGGAACTCGACGGGTGGCCTTAAAGTTTGATCGAGAATCGAAGGAACTCGACGAGTCACCCCGATGACTCGGCGAGTTGGAATGTGCTTCAAGGAACTCGGCGAGTAGCCGAGGGTACACGGCGAGTTGGGGTCAACATGGACTGTTGACCTTGACTGAGGACTTTGACTTTGACCAGGGGTTGACTGGTGGGTTATGGAGTACCTTATAAGGTTAAGGACTTATGAGTATATTGTACTATGATCATAGGTGGTGGAGCCTGTGTCAAGTGATACGAGAGTTGGAGTTTATCTTCCGAGTCAGCATCTGCAAGGTGAGTTGTCCTCACTATATCGATAGGGTCTACGGCACCAAGGCCGGCCCTTTTAGTTGTTATTGTTATGATATGCTACATGTGGATATGATCTGTTAGATCAGAGTCAGAATAGACATTATGTTATGCTCTTATGATCCGTAGGGATTGATATGTTAGTGACCTGCTAGGTCAGTGCTCTAGTTATGAGAGATTGCTATGTTTGGTGCTCAGTGAGGTAGATATGTTTGATGTTGTATATGTCAGTATATGTTAGTTATGTGCACATGGTTATCTGCTTGTTGCTTGGGGTTGAGGCGGTCCTGCTTTGTGCTGAAGGCCAACACACTCTATGAGCGGTCCGGGAAGACTGTAGGCCCACGTGGCGGTCCAGTCATGCCGAAGGCTCAGTATAGATTCAGTTGGACTGTAGGCCCGGTAGGGCGGTCCAGTCAGGCCGATGGCCCAGTATGCATGTTGATGGATGGATTGATTGATTGATTATTACAGATATGGTATTTCAGTGTGGTATTGGTATTTTGGGGGTAGCTCACTAAGCCCTTGGGCTTACAGTTTTCAGTTGTTTGTTTCAGGTACTTCAGGAGATCGTGGCAAGGCAAAGGCGTGACCGTACCGCTCCTCATCCTTATGATCTGTTTTGGGACACTCTGATGAATAATGTTTTGAAAACAATTTGTAAACAAATACTTTTGGGGTTTTAATTATGATTGGAAAAGTTTAAATTTGGCATGAAATTTATGGATGTTACAAGTTGGTATCAGAGCCTTGGTTTGAGCGAATTGAAGGAACACTCGTGTGAATCCAGTCTCAAATCAAGGAGATTTTCGGAAAGTAAAATTTTGAAAATGGTTTTCAAAGTAAAGGATGGAGGATGCAGAGAGTACGATCAGCCGGAGCCTGTAAGTAAACCCCAAAATACCATACAGTTATTTGATATTTTGATATGTTAGAACAACATGCTAGTGCTAGGCTAGGGATCTTCAGGAATCGCATGATAGACTTGCCTGATTATATGATGCCAATTAGCATAGGGTCTCTTGTAGATGGAATTGACATCATAACTGTAGATGTTTAGTGTATGCATCACGGCTGTGTATAGTCAAGATCTTATAGCCTGAGAATGTCTGATTCGACCTTAGGGTAGGATTGGATATTCGAAAGTCTATCGGGTCCAACGTTATGTGCGGCTAGCATACACTAGCGCTGCAGGGGCTGATGGAAGTTCCATGGTGGTGTGAGTTGTGCAGAGCTGTGGGATCAGTTGTGAGATGGGCGATGTCCCCTAGTAGTGAGGGTTGAGCGCACATTATGTTGAGTATCGTATTAGGGCGTTGTGGTGATACTTGAGACAAATATGGGTAGGTGTGGAAGGTAGTATGGGCCCGTACTACTGGAAGCACAAGACCCATACGCGTAGCAAGGAAGTCACAACCCTTATGATTTGTGGGTTTTGGTCTCCCGATATTGTGTTGTTTATCTGATGTCTTGAGTGTACCTTTTAGTATGGTGGTGACGAGACATTTTGTTGCTGGGACCGGATCAGGATCGGGATCGGGATCAAGGTCAGGGTCGGGAGACGGAGGGTTAGAGGTGCCGGTAGCACCTGAGCCCGTGGTTCAGATAGGGACTGAGGAGCTGGATGCCAGGATCCGGGAGATTCTGCACGATGAGGTCGCTGCGGTTTTCTGAGGCGCAGCTACCAGAGATGTTTGGGTCGATCAAGACCGCGATGGTTGAGTATTTTGATGAGCGATATGCAGCTCTGGCAGAGACAGCAGCCGCTGCAGCCACTTCGGCTGTAACTGCGGCAGGGGTTGGAGGAGGAGCCGACAGGGCTTTCCAGTACCGGGACTTCGATAATACGAAGCCCCCGACATTTGATGGTACATAGGATGCGATCAGAGCTATGCGGTGGTTGTCTGATGTGGAGGGCTGTTTCTTCACGTGCTCATGTCCTGTTGACCAGAAGGTCAGGTGTGCTCTGAACCTGCTTAGGCTCGGGGCAAAGGACTGGTGGAGATTGACGACAAGTTCATATTCTGATGATCAGCGGGCTGCTATTACTTGGGAGCAGTTCCGGGATATGTTTCGTATCCGCTACGTTCCGCGCGTGGAACGGGAGCGGGTTGCTCAGGAGTTTTTGACGTTGAGGCAGGATGGGGGTGTCTGTGATGGAGATTACCCGCATGTTCACTGAGAGGGCTATGTTTTGCCCGGAGTTTGCGTCAGAGCAGTCTCAGATGACTCGTTATCTGAGTATGCTCAAGACGGATATACGGCAGTTTGTGGCTACACAACGTTGTGATACCCTCCTGGATCTACAGGAAGCCGCGAGACGACGTGAGTTGGAGATAGAGCTGCAGCTGAAGGAGCAGCATCAGGCACCGGTACAGTCTCAGCCGGCGCCTAAGCGGTCTAAGACCGCTGATACATGGTCTGGGGGTCAGCAGAGCCGCACTTGTGGGAAGTGTGGCAGGGTTCATTCGGGAGTTTGTAGAGCAAGTGGTGGGTGCCACAAATGTGGAAAGGAGGGGCACTATGCCAGGGACTGCCGTCAGTCCGCCCTCCCGCAGATATGAGGATTTGTTACCATTGTCATCAGGTTGGTCATGTGAAGACCAACTATCCGCAGCTCGCCGCCAAGTCGGCGCAGGGTTCCGCGCCAGCTACTATGAGGATTGGAGATGGGAGGCCAGTCAAGGTGGAACCTCCGAACGCCCAGGTTTGCGTCTTCCAGCTCACGGCCGAGGAGGCCAAGGCAGCACCGGATGTGGTTGCTGGTACGTTTCTATTCTCTGCCTCAATTATTGTATTTGTATTATGCTTATTGATTGTACCTGTGATCAGGTACGTTTCTAGTAAATTCTTTGCCTGCTTTGGTTTTATTTGACTCGGGGGCGAGTCGGTCGTTCGTATCTCAGACTTTCAGTAGAGGGTTTAGTGTGCCGATAGATGATCTTGAGTGTCCGTTACGAGTTTCGATCGCCAACGAGCACGGGGTTTCTGCTTCTTCGGTCTACCGGGGATGCGAGTTGGAGATTTTCGGGGTGTCCTTCCCAATAGATTTGATTCCTATCCCCATGGGGGATGTATGTGTGATTATAGGGATGGATTGGCTTAGCCGTTTTGGCGCCATGATCGACTGTGAGGGACAGCGGGTGGTGGTTCGAACCCCAAGTGGGGGAGAACTGGTAGTATATGGTGAGGGCACCAGGTCGGGATCAGGGTTTTGTTCGACAGCCAGGGCTCGACAGTATATTCAGCACGGGTGTGCCGGTTATTTGGCGTATGTGGTAGATACGTGGGTTAGAGAGCAGCTCTCAGTTTCAGAGGTCCCGGTGGTTAGAGAGTTTGCTGATGTGTTTCCGGAGGAGTTACCCGGAGTGCCTCCGGTGAGGCAGGTTGAGTTCAGGATTGATCTAGTGCCAGGTGCGGCCCCTATCGCCAAGGTGCCGTACCGTTTGGCACCGCCTGAGATGCAGGAGCTATCATCTCAGTTGCAGGAGCTGTTGGGTAAGCAGTTTATTCGTCCGAGTAGTTCACCCTAGGGAGCACCGATCCTTTTTCGTCAGGAAGAAGGACGGTTCGCACAGGATGTGCATTGACTATAGGGAGCTGAACAAGTTAACGGTGAAGAACCGTTATCCGCTCCCGAGGATAGACGATCTTTTCGATCAGCTGCAGGGTGCATCTTGGTTTTCCAAGATTGATTTGAGATCAGGATACCACCAGGTCAGGGTGAGGGAGGAAGACGTGGAGAAGACCGCGTTTCGGACTCGTTATTGTCATTACGAGTTCGTGGTGATGCCGTTTGGACTCACCAACGCGCCAGCAGTGTTCATGGATCTGATGAACCGATTCTGCAGATCGATGCTCGATCGCTCGGTCATTGTGTTCATAGATGATATCTTGGTATATTCCAAGACCCGAGAGCAGCACGAGGAGCATCTCAGGGAGCTGCTGGAGGTTTTGCGGTGAGAACGGCTGTATGCCAAGTTCTCGAAGTGTGAGTTTTGGTTACGAGAGGTCCAGTTCCTTGGATATCTCGTTAACCAGGAGGGTATTTTGGTCGATCCGACCAAGGTGGAGGCAGTTATGCAGTGGGAGACTCCGAAGTCTCCCTCAGACATCAGGAGTTTCTTGGGTTTAGCAGGGTACTACGGGAGATTTATTCGAGACTTCTCCAAGATTGTTGTACCCCTCACTCGTCTTACGAGGAAGGGGGTGGATTTTCGGTGGGGCCCTGAGCAGCAGAGGGCGTTTGAGACCCTCCGACGATGTTTGTGTGAGGTGCCAGTATTGACGCTCCCCGAGGGAGTCGAGGATTTTGTGGTATTTTATGATGCATTCATCACAAGTCTGGGGGCGGTCCTCATGCACAGGGGACGGGTGATAGCCTATGCATCGCGGCAGCTGAAGCCGCATGAGACGAGATACTCTACGCACGATCTTGAGTTGGGAGCGGTGGTTTTCGCTCTCAAGATTTGGAGGCATTATCTGTACGGGGTCCGGTGTACTATATACACGGATCACAAGAGTTTGAGGCACATCATGGATCAGCCGAACCTGAACATGAGACAGCGCAGGTGGCTGGACGTAGTCAAGGACTATGATTGTGAGATCCTTTACCATCCTGGTAAAGCGAATGTGGTTGCGGACGCTTTGAGCCGCAAGTTAGTTGGGTCTTCAACCCCGGCAAGGTGTATGAGGATAGTGGTGGATTCCCCGCTTGTGAGCTTGATTAGGGATGCTCAGGTCGAGGGCATGAGACCAGAGAACTGGAAGATGGAGCGGATTAAGGGCGAGAGTGCCCGGATTGTTCAGGATAGCCGCAGATTATTGACCCGGCACGGTCGGGTTTGAGTTCCGATGTCCGGAGGGATCCGGCAGACAGTGATGGAGGAGGCTCATAATTCTCACTTTTCTATACACCCGGGGGCCACCAAGATGTACCGGGATCTGAGTTTAAGCTACTGGTGGCTGTGCATGAAGCAAGAAATCGTTGGGTATGTTGAGAGGTGCTTGACCTGTAGGATGGTCAAGGCCGAGCATCAGAGGCCGCATTGTAAGCTGCAGCCTCTGGAGATTACCATGTGGAAATGGGAGCAGATCACGATGGACTTCATTACGAAGTTGCCGAGGACGGCGAAGGGGCTTGATGCTATATGGGTCATCGTGGATCGGTTGACCAAGAGTGCCCATTTCTTGGCCATACGGGAGAGTTCGTCGGCTGAGAAATTGGCCGACATGTATGTCAGTGAGATTGTCTCTCGCCATGGGGTTCCAGTTTCTATCGTATCCGATCGGGATGTCAGGTTTACCTCCCGTTTTTGGCAGAAGTTACATGAGGAACTGGGTACGCGACTTCATTTTAGTACGGCGTTCCATCTGCAGACTGATGGGCAGAGTGAGCGGACCATTCAGACCCTCGAGGATATGTTGAGGGCGTGCGTCATTGATTTCGGTGGGAGTTGGGATTCCCACCTACCGCTTGCAGAGTTCGCCTACAACAACAGCTATCATTCCAGTATTGGCGCCCCGCCTTTCGAGCTGTTGTATGGGCGGAAGTGTAGGACCCCAGTCTGCTGGGGCGAGGTTGGGCACAGGGTGATGGGTCGGACAGAGGTAGTTCTACAGACTGCCGAGAAGATACAGCAGGTTAGACAACGACTGCAGACCGCTCAGAGTCGGCAGAAAAGTTATGCCGACCGACGCCGATCTGAGCTGGAATTTCAGGTGGGTGACATGGTTCTCCTGAAGGTCCCACCCTGGAAGGGAGTGATCCGCTTCAGGAAGAGGGGAAAATTGGGTCCTCGTTACATTGGGCCGTTCAGGATTGTTGCCAGGGTTGGCAGGGTGGCTTATATGCTAGAGCTTCCGGAGGAGCTTAGCCGGATCCACAGCACATTTCACGTTTCGCAATTGCGAAAATGCATTATGGACCAGGAGGCAGTGGTATCGTTGGATGATATTCAGGTCGATGAGCGCCTGAACTATGTGGAGAGGCCTGTGGCTATTTTGGAAAGGAAGAAGAAGATTATGCGGAACAAGGAAATACCTTTAGTAAAGGTACAGTGGGAACATCGGAGGGGAT
Organism: Lactuca virosa; assembly: GCF_052849685.1. Classification (NCBI taxonomy): domain Eukaryota; kingdom Viridiplantae; phylum Streptophyta; class Magnoliopsida; order Asterales; family Asteraceae; genus Lactuca; species Lactuca virosa. Next base: position 286,525,081 of record NC_136432.1, on the reverse strand, counting down.
CCGAGTGGACATGGGAGCCGGAGGCGGAGATGCGCGAGCATTACCCGGCATTGTTTATTCCAACGGACTTCGAGGGCGAAGTCTAGTTCAAGTGGGGGAGAGTTGTAACGCCCAGATTCTCAGGTATTGTTTAAATAAGATTTATTGGGTGAAGCTTTACTCGACGAGTTGGTTGACCTACTCGTCGAGTAGCAGCGGGGTGGGATCGCGTGTTAAGTGACCTACTCGACGAGTCCATATTGGGACTCGGCGAGTAGGAGCTGGCAGATGAAACCCTAAATCTCGGGGTTTGCACCTCTATTTAAAGGAGCCTCAGCCTCCTTTGGCCTCTTTGCAGTCTTTGAGAGCTCCCTAAAACCCTAATACGCGTGTGTGTGTGTGACCATTGTGTGTTGGAAGCTTGAAAAGAGGATCTTTGGAGGGAGAAGGAGATTGGAGCAAGTAGAGTGTGGGAATCAACACTTATCTCAGTTATCATCTTCTGGAGGTAACCAAATCGCCTTTCTCCTTGTGAATCTCTTCTATTGGTTGAGTTTTAGGGTTTTTGGTGAGATGTTAAGTTGGAAAGATGAGATATGGGCTAGATCTGAGGTTGTAACTTTAGATCTGGACCCTCCTTGGATTCTAGAAGCATAAAGTTACAGTGTTGGTCATGATTGAGGTCCCTCTTGAGCATGAAGCTCCATTAAGAACTTAAAATAGGCATTTAGAGCCTTTATAGCCATGCATGCACGTAAAGTTTGCAACTTTACGTGATAAGCATGCTCTAGAAGCTTGGATCTGTGATTTGGAGCCGCTGCATGGCTCAAAACAAGTCTGTATGGAAAAAGGACTGAATGGACTCGGCGAGTCGCAGGGTTGACTCGGCGAGTCACATGAAGATGGCCGTGAACTCGACGAGTTGGATGAACAACTCGGCGAGTCCGATGAAGATTACCATAAGACTCGACGAGTTGATGAACAACTCGGCGAGTCGGATGAGTTTTCCCTAGGATATGTATGCGTGTGTATCCGTCGAGTTGCAATAAGGGAACTCGACGGGTGGCCTTAAAGTTTGATCGAGAATCGAAGGAACTCGACGAGTCACCCCGATGACTCGGCGAGTTGGAATGTGCTTCAAGGAACTCGGCGAGTAGCCGAGGGTACTCGGCGAGTTGGGGTCAACATGGACTGTTGACCTTGACGGAAGACTTTGACTTTGACCAGGGGTTGACTGGTGGGTTATGGAGTACCTTATAAGGTTAAGGACTTATGAGTATATTGTACTATGATCATAGGTGGTGGAGCCTGTGTCAAGTGATACGAGAGTTGGAGTTTATCTTCCGAGTCAGCATCTGCAAGGTGAGTTGTCCTCACTATATCGATAGGGTCTACGGCACCAAGGCCGACCCTTTTAGTTGTTATTGTTATGATATGCTACATGTGGATATGATCTGTTAGATCAGAGTCAGGATAGACAGTATGTTATGCTCTTATGATCCGTAGGGATTGATATGTTAGTGACCTGCTAGGTCAGTGCTCTAGTTATGAGAGATTGCTATGTTTGGTGCTCAGTGAGGTAGATATGTTTGATGTTGTATATGTCAGTATATGTTAGTTATGTGCACATGGTTATCTGCTTGTTGCTTGGGGTTGAGGCGGTCCTGCTTTGTGCTGAAGGCCAACACACTCTATGAGCGGTTCGGGAAGACTGTAGGCCCACGTGGCGGTCCATTCATGCCGAAGGCTCAGTATAGATTCAGTTGGACTGTAGGCCCGGTAGGGCGGTCCAGTCAGGCCGATGGCCCAGTATGCATGTTGATGGATGGATTGATTGATTGATTATTACGGATATGGTATTTCAGTGTGGTATTGGTATTTTGGGGGTAGCTCACTAAGCCCTTGGGCTTACAGTTTTCAATTGTTTGTTTCAGGTACTTCAGGAGATCGTGGCAAGGCAAATGCGTGACCGTAGCGCTCCTCATCCTTATGATCTGTTTTGGGACACTCTGATGAATAATGTTTTGAAAAAAATTTGTAAACAAATACTTTTGGGGTTTTAATTATGATTGGAAAAGTTTAAATTTGGCATGAAATTTATGGATGTTACAAGGAATCAAACATTATTGGAAATGGTTCGATCATAGATAAGTCTTAATTTGTTCCAATCAAGTTTTAGAGTCATCCTCTAGTAACTATAAATCGTATCTTGAAACTCATTTCATACTAAGAAGGTTCATAACACTTCGTAACATGTTGAGTAATAATGTTTTCTTACTCTAGCACATTTAGATTTGGAGTTTTGATGTTTTTCGTTGATCAAGAAACAAAAGATAAATTGAGAACAATTCTATGAAGTGTTTTCTTGTCGGGAATCCATAAGAACTTTTGAATATTTATTTTAGCTCGTCAAAGGAATGTTCTTTGAGAGAAAACTCATATCTCAAGAAGTCAGTGGAAGTCGTATTGATCCTGAGAGTTTCAAAAGTCAACCGACAATAAGCCTTTTAGTTATCACTAGCACGCGACCTGAGGTCGATAACCTATTGTTTTTGGTTGACACATTCTTATTTATGTGCACTTCTAGTTGAGTTGGCAATGCTTATGAGTTCTATGTTTTTCATTTATTTACAAAAGCAAAGTGCGTTGGTCAGTGAAGTTCAGTCCATGAAGGAAAGCTAAATTTGAATTTGGTTTTGTCATAAACCTTGTCTTATGATTGTATGTTGGAAATGATAGATTCACATGGATGGGAACATATGCACCATAAAATCTAGGTCGCAAAAGTTTCACTAAAATTCATGAGAATGATTATAAGGAAATACTTTCACTGACAGATTTTAAAAGATCTAATTAATATGGATATTGGTTGTGTTAATTGAATTCTCAAATTTACAATATGATTATGGCATCCCTCTTCATATTTTGAATTGTGAGGAATGGCAAGGAACTGTTTGAACTTTCAAGACATATATCTATAAGTTTTGAAAGGAGCTAAACACACATACATATGCTATCCAAAGAAGGTGTATAAGCTTAAGAAATCTAGTTGGAGACTTATCGAAGCATCGCGTGATAGAATTTTGTACTTCAGCAAGAAAGTCAAGAGTATTAATTTATAGAAGTCCATTTGATCTATGGGTACATGTCAAATCTAGTGGGAGCATAATTGTTATGCTAGTATTGCATGTTGACAATACTATTCGTAGGAAACAAAGTTTTCTATTTGCATATTACAAAGTTTAGGAATTGTTTCGCTATAGTAGACTTAAGGGAGAGGGCACTCATAATTTGTGTCGATTCTAAAGGTTTAGATCGTATAGTTTAATAGAACTTAGTCATAGAAATATATGAATATCATGTTGAAATGGTTCAACATAGAAAATTCCATATATGGAAATATTATAGCAAAAAATTGATCAGATATCAGATCCTTATATAAGATATAATGAGTCGGGTACCATATGTTTCGGATATAGGATCAATTACATATGCTATAATATCCATTTATTCTAATTTTTCAAATGCTCATAGCATTGTGAGAAAAAGGACTAGAGTTTTTTATGGCTAAAGTTATTAGACAACTGGCAAGAACATTCTAAGGTTATACCAAAAGTTTGGTTACTTGTGGACAATTAGAAGTAAGATATTAATTTGGACAAATCATAGTGACATGATTTTGGATTGAGATGATTCTTGATCAGAATTGACGGTCATATGGGAATATGGAAATGTTTCATAATGGGAGATGGTTGAAAAGTCTACATGTTTGTTGGAAACTTTAATGCAAGAGAAGTATTCAAGAAGTGTACCTTGAATTAGAACCTTCATTACCACAGAATTCTTTCTAGCAACAAAGTTTCAATGGGATATTCTGTAAAATCAATGACTCGGTCTTTGAGACTTTAGAATCTTGATATCACAGGAGATTAATGCATGTTAAGTTAGAATTCCATCACATCTTGGATAGTGATAAGAATTTGGAATTATGAAATAAGCATCACTGGAATAATGTGTTGATGATCTGTTCACAAAGGAAGGACCATAGAGAGGCATAGTATGCATGTTCATAACATGGAATGATTGATGTTTAATTCAAATTGTTAGTTGATTACTCAAAACATTATACAATGAATGAAGTCCTAATTATTATGGTGATTAAATAATAAAGATTATTTATATTCAATAGTTTTCAGACTATAGTTAATTAGTATATTATTGTGTTTCACTTTGCATGTTTTACTTCCTGAATGATTTGATTATTCGAATTCCATAGTCGCTCACACTTTTGGAAGTAAGTAGTGAATTAAGATTGTCATGATTTGAATTGTAGATTGTCTATGGGGATTAGACATTGCAATAAAATTGCTACACTGTTCATCAGTACTTAGAAAAATTGGGATTTTGAGTATTGGATAAACCCACACTCAGAGAATTACTACATGGATTCTATCACGAGTAATTGTGAGACGGTAATATCTTTTATTCTTAAAACGGAGATATATGAGTTGTAATGTACAAATCAGATATGAATTGGTATTGCGAAAATGCATCGGTAACGTGATTTCATAAAACGTAGTGTCATGCATGATTTGGTGAGTAAAAGATACAAGCATATAAGTCAAAGTTTATTCGTTCCTTTTGCCATAATGGGAAAAGCGATATCTTTGGTCCCCTCGATGATTTTTTGTCGACATCTGAAATGCTTGGCTGAGCCCGGACTAAATTGATGTGGTCAATTAGTAGTCTGAATTTAGTCGTCATAAACCAGGAAATCGAGAAACTGAATCTTGGACTATGAGATTGATTCTGATCAATGTCTCATGTCCATACGATATCTTGTAGAACGAAGGAATATTTGATCACTTATCTTAGGGCCAATGTATGATTAAGGCCTTGACCTTCCTGCAGGTCAAGCACCGCTCTACATACCATGATACGTCCCGCTTCATGCAGGGCCACCAGTAATCAAGGCGAAGATCCCGATACATCTTCATCGCCCTGGGATGGATGAAGAACCTCGAATTGTGGGCCTCATCTGTCACACCCCCAAACCAGACGGCGGAAACGTCCGGGGGTGGAGGACTTCATTTGTAGTATCACAACACATGCATTATAGTAATCAGAGTACAAACAACCATTGTATTTAAAAAGTATAAGTATTTACATGTGTTTCATCATTGTATACTGAAACCAAATAGTTATACAAAAGAAGAAGATAAGACACTTAAAAGCTCCATCTTCTCAAAAGCTCGGGGAGTACCTGTCCACTGGTTCCCTGAGAATACAAGTAATTTGAAAAGAGAGTATCAACATAAAGTTGAGTGAGTGCATAAGTATTTATGTTTGAAAGAATGTTTTATGTTTCTTGAATATGTAAACTGTTCCAGAAAATCCTATATTTTCTGTTGTATATGACAAGTAGTTTTAGTTACATAAAACTGTTCTATTTGTAAACCAATGTTCTGTAATTTGTAATCCTTTTGTAAACTTGTATCTGAGAGTGTGTCTGGTTTCATCAACTGTTATTGTAAACTGTAATGTAATACTGTAAATTGTATCTTGTAAACTAGTACTTTGAAAATGTACATAAGTTTAGTTAACTATACATTAACGTATTGTTAATATCTTTTATGTGACTTATTATAACCATACTGACTAGATGGCCTGACCCAACGCTACGAATGCGTTGAAAGCTGTTGATAACAACTGTCACTCGTAGCCGTGTATGCCTGACTGTAGCTAGCAGTCTGAGTGTGGGGTTGTCAATCCCAATATAGATCTCTACACACATTGTTTCGATCCCCGGCTGGAGATTCTGGTTATAATGTCAGGACTTTAACTATATTATTTAAATGAATTAAACAACCTGTATCAATTGACTCATAAAAAACATATAAACGTTACATGTATAATAGTTATGAAAAACCCAATCATTTTGAAATAAATGACTGACAGTATGTTCTTGAATTAGTATTCTTAACATGTATATGAAAGATGTATATCCTTGATTAGTTTTGAATCAAACATTTGTTTTTGTAAAACAATGTACTTTAGTATACTTGAATCGTGAATTACTGTTCTGTGAATCATAAATTATACCTATTATAATTTATATGTACTTTCTGAATTGATACTGAGTATTCATGAATGCAACCCCTTTCTCAACATGTTACAAAGGGTAATTGAACTTAATGAACTAACTTTTATACTTGAATAAATATACAAATATATATATAAGTAAAATTTAAATGACACTCGGACAAATAACTGATACTTGTAATCCCACATCCAAACAAGGAAAAGGAACCAAAGTGGGTTATCAATCCTAAGCCTTTTAAATCCTATTTATATAAATATATATATATATACAAGTATGATTTCTGGGAGAAATATAAGTTTATAAAAACATTTAAAAGAAGTTTAATAATTTGAAATACATTTTGGTGACTTGATGTCATTTTGATACAATCATTGAAAACCATTTGATTTGATGATAACTGAAATCCATTTTGATAAGATATTTGAAATCATTTGTTTATAACACAAAATATTTGTGTTAGACTTGTATTCCCCCCTTAAAACAGTAAAATCTATGAAAATACGGGGGTATGAACCAACCTGTAGTGAGTGATTCGAGTGAAAGGTCGATATAGGATGTTAAGTGTCAAGTGAAGTCTTGAGCAAAAATGGATCCTATTAAGCATATAATGACACATATATGGATATAATTAGTGTATATAACAATTAATTATGATAGGAAACCACTTTAGGGACTAGGAAACTCTTGAATTGAAGTGTTGCAATCACATGTGATTGCATCAAAGAGGTTTACGGCCACACAAGGGTGTGTACGGCCTATATGTGTACGGCCAATGTGGTGTACGACCATTGGGTGTGCGGTCATGGAGTGTACGGCTGTACACTCATGGAAGAAGCATGCAAAAGGGGGTGTTTATGGCCCTATCTAGCATCCATTAAGTGTTCATGATCTTACGTTGGGACATGAGGTGAGTTTGAGGCCAATACATGCACTAAACAAGGGTTTACGGCCATATGAGGAGTGTACGACCGTACACCCTTGGTGTTCATGTATTAGATGACGAATCAAGGCTAGGAATCAAGTGTTTCTCAAGCTTAACTAGCAGATAGAAGAGATACTCATACTTTTGAAGGCTTCTAAGGAGTTCACGGCCCAAGAACAAGTAGGTGTTCTTGGTGAAAGTGAAGAAGACTTGAAGATCTATCCAAAAGAGAAGATTTCATGGATGAAAACATGGATCTTCACTAGATAAAGCCACGTATCAACTAATCAATGGAAGGAATACTTACATCTTTGAAGATCAAGGTGAAAAACTTGATGATAGTTGAGAGAGAATCGGATTTCTTGGCTTGGAAGTGTGAAAAGTGAAGGAAAAAGAAGGATTGGCTTATGTATGGGCATGAGTTCACGACCATTTTGAGTGTACGGTCGTACACCCATGTGTACGGTTGTACACTCCTCTTGAAGGAGTGTTTGGCCCGAATGCAATACGAAGAACTTAAGTTAACTCATACCTAAACCCAAACCTTGAATGCACTAGGCTTAGAACACTCAAACAGACCCTAAACAATGCTAAAAGATAGCAGAAACGAGTCTGACTATGATTGAATTGAATGACTGTACAAGATATAAATTCCGGGTTGTCACATCATCCATCAGAACCTTTTGTACTCCGCCTCAGTACGAAACCCAGACCCTCCCATGTAGGGTCAACAACCCATGGCTGTCATAATCAAACGAGGCTACCTGGCCCACGATCCGCTCGTACTTCCAGCGCGCTTCCTTCAGGCCCTCAACCTGCGCCTCCCTAATTCGCTCCAACAATGGAGTAATCATTGTCATCCTCATACATATGTCTCGAATCGGAGCCTCCGCTGCCTTGCGGCTCAGAGAATCGGCCACCACATTGGCCTTGCCCGGGTAGTAAATGATTTCACAGTCATAGTGTGACATCCCCATTTTCACAGCCAAAAAAGACCGATTTGTTTATGCTTTATTTTGAAAATCGGAGTAACATTTTAAAGAAAAGAGTTGCGGAATTTGTTCCCAGAAAAACATGATAAATATATTATCAAAGCATTTCCGAAGAAATGTATTTTTATTCATTTTAAAACATTTGGGATGTCATCATCAACACAAAAACATAAGCATAAACAGAACTTACATTCATTTACACTAGTGATCTACATCTCTTTTAAATCTCTCAGTGTAAAATATCTTCATATCGACACTTGTGATACAAATAATCTTGAGTGGGTCAGGTTGGGAAACCTGGTGAGTACATAGGGTTTTCAACCCACAATAATATAATTATTATGTTTAAACATCAAACAATCAACCCAATTACCCATCCCCCTTATCTTATTTACTCTGAAGGATCTACCCTAAGAATCAGCTATTTCTCGATCATTTATTCCTAAGGATTATCCTAAGGAATAGGTACGAAGTCCATCGTTGTCAATGAAAATGTTGTCAAGCACAGCTGCTAATTTTATCATTTATGCGCAGCTGCCAGAATTATGACATTCTCTATGAGGCGCAGCTGTCGGTATTGTCCTTTAGGCGCAACTGCCATGGTTATCATGTTCTCTATTAGGCGCAGCTGCCGGTATTATCCTTAGAGCGCAACTGCTAGGATGTTTAGAGTACATTGTAGATCAAAAACATCTACATGTTGTGGCGCAGCTGCCAATGCTCATCTATATGGTACTAAGTCCATTTCTACCAATGTTCACCTATAGGGCACTATGTCCATACTGCCAATGTTCCTCTATATCATCTTTCGTCCCTCATCATTCATCTACCCATGTTTTACCCAACATATTTTGTAGATATAAAATACATATACAATTTAAATCATTTAAAACATGTATAAAATCGTTCATCTAGCATAGATAGCAAGTATACAGATAATGTGCACACATAGCACGTAATTTATATAAAATAGTTCATATCTATGTGTAAGATGAAAGTAACTATGCACTCATTTGTCAAAGTGATGATTCCAAACTCGGGCAGCGCTTCGCTTCTAACGATTCTATTTTCCTTCGATGAAACCTAGCATTATTATCGCTAAGTTTTAGTCTAATCTTTATTTCGACTAATTATTATTCTAGATTCATCATTAAATCAAAGTATACTTTCATGATCTATCAAGTAAGGAACAACCAGGTAGGATCATATCGGAGGTAGGGTCCGTTTTGTATACGAAGTATACTGTTTGGAAATCCCACTTTAAACACCTCACTAAATCACAGCCTAGACATCATTCCCGTAAGTAGATCAATTAGTATAACGACTTTGAATCACTGATAAATCCTATTTATAGGTTCATAATAACGATATTATATTTAAACAAAAGCTATACTTAAGGTAGAGTAAGCGTATCTCACTTACCGGGGGTTTGGCTAGGAACCGGGCTCTGCGGGGGAAGAACTTCCGAGCCGAAAGATCTTCTTCTCGGAGCCTTCTGGCACTCCTGGACGCGCCTCTAGCACTTGGAAGTTGCTAGGGATTGGGGAGTAGAGGTTTGGAGTATTGAGAGAGAAAGAAGGGTGAAGGTGTGAGTTTTGGGAGTGATTTATGCCTCTATTTATAGGCTGAGTTCGGTGCGAACGTAGCGCGTTCATTGCCACGTGTCGCCATCTCGTTCCAAGCCTTGGGGAAGAAGGTGTGGCCCAGATTGCGCCACGTGTCACTCGCAGATTAAACAAAAAACTAATTATCTTCTAAAATGCATAACTTTCGCATACGAGCTCCGTTTTTGACGTTATTTATATCCACGCGTAGGCGTAAACATGATCTACAACTTTCGTTTAGACTCCATTGGCTAATTTTGACTTTATTTTTAAAGTTATATTTTTAACAGGCCGGGACAGGAAAAGTCCGTTAAAAATTCATAACTTCTTCATCCGACGTCCGTTTTGTGCGCTACTAATAATGAGATCTTCAATTCTCATTTAGGTTGCGTCGGCCAAAAACCGCTCGATCTAAAATTCGAATTTCGGGTTGTGCACTGTCATGCTAAATCTTAGAAAAATCATAACTTCCTCATACGAAGTCAGATTTGGGCGTTCTTTTTATGCACGCTCTCGGTTTAACATATACTACAAGTTTAGTTAGATCACTAAGGCCAAAAAGTCCTCTATCGTAAATTCACTCTTTATGTTTCCCGGTGCCATGCCAGTTTTGCCGTAAAACTTCGACGAGCCATAACTTCTTCGTTGTAACTCAGATTTCGGCGTTCTTTATATGTACGGTACCCTTGTAACATATACTATAACTTGGTTAAGATTAATCCTTCTAAATAATTTTCCATCAAAAACTCATTTTTGATGCTCATTGTCTCTAAATTGACTAGCCCGAAACTACGGGCGTTACACATAGTCCTTTACCACATCTAACCACCGACGCTGCCTCATGTTCAGATTCGGCTGATCCATGAGGTACCTCAAGCTCTTGTGGTCCGTGTAAATGGTACAACGAACCCCATATAGGTAATGCCGCCAAATCTTGAAGGAGAAAATCACAGCCCCCAGCTCTATATCATGTGTCGGATACTTCGCCTCGTGAGGCTTCACTTGCCTCGAATCGTAAGATATCATGTGACCCCGCTGCATCAATACCGCACCCATGCCTGTGATCGAAGCGTCACAATAAACCACAAAGTCGTCGGCGCCCTTTGGCAAAGTCAGAATCGGTGCCTCGAATAACCGCTATCTGAGAGTCTCGAAGGCTACCTGCTACTCAGGCCCCCAACGGAATGTCACCGACTTCTTGGTCAGTCGGGTCAAAGGAACAACGATCTTGGAGAAATCCTAGATGAATCTCCGGTAATAACCCGATAGACCAAGAAAACTCCGAATCTCAGTTGGAGACCTCGGAACCTCCCACTGCATCATGACCTCTATCTTGTCCAGATAGACCAGAATACCCTTCTGGTTGACAAGGTGACCCAGAAACTGCACATCGCGCAACCAGAACTCACACTTGGAGAACTTTGCGAAAAGTCTCTCCCTCCTCAGTGTCTCCAGCACCTCCCTCAGGTGCTCCTCATGCTGCTCCTGAGTCTTAGAGTAAACCAAGATTTCATCAATGAAGACTATCACAGACCGGTCCATCATCGGTCTACATACGCAGTTCATTATGTCCATGAATGTGGATGGAGAATTGGTGAGCCCAAACGGCATCACCACAAACTCATAGTCACCATAGCGAGTCCTAATAGTTGTCTTCTGCACATCCTCGTCTCTGACTCGCATCTGGTGATAACCCGATCGCATATCAATCTTGGAGAACCAAGATGCGCCCGGCAGCTGGTCAAATAAATCATCAATCCTCGAGAGAGGATAACGGTTCTTCACTGTTACCTTATTCAGCTCCCATTAGTCTATGCACATCCGATGTGACCCGTCCTTGTTCTTCACAAACAGGATTGGGGCTCCCCATGGCGAACTACTCGGCCTGATAAATCCATTGTCTTGCAGCTGCGTAGACAACACCTGCATCTCGGGAGGAGCCAACAGATATGGTGCCTTGGCTATCGGAGCCGCACCAGGGACTAGGTCAATCTTGAACTCAACCTGTCTCTCTGGAGGTATCCTATGCTATCTCTACATCTAGTGGGCAATCCAACTCCCCTAGAGCCCTCGCGAGCCGAACGGTCCTATCATCTGCTATCTCTACATCTAGTGGGCAATCCAACTCCCCTAGAGCCCCTACGAATCGCTTGTTGAGTGTGAGTGACAGAAAAGATCGGGTAGCCCCCGAATCGAACAATACCAGAACAGATATACCGTTCACAAGGAACGATCCCGTCACCACGTCGGGAGCTGCACGTGCCTCCTCTGCTGGCAACTGAAAGGCCCTGCTCCTCGCCACAGGCGCCTCTGCCCAACCGTGACAGTCATCTGTAATCCTCAACGTAGCAGGAGTGGGTGCTGCCACCTGTACTGTTGCTGCTAAACTCGGGCACTGGAACCGATTCTCTACCCTCTGATTACACTGAAAGCAAATTAGATCTAATATTTTCGTGGTGGTGGTAGTAGCAGTACAATCTTTGCTCACATGACCCGTTTGGCCGCACTTGAAGCAGCCTGAACTCCCTGCCTTGCACATCCCCTCGTGTAACTTGCTGCATTTGCCACAACGGTTGCGGCCCTGCTGGCTCCTAGATCTGTGGTCTGATATCTTGGGCTTCTTTCCCGCACTCCCTGACTGAACTCCCTCAGGTTTCCTCTTCTTCTCCATCTCCAAATCCAACTCTCTCTCTCTCTCTCTCTCTCTCTCTCTCTCTCTCTCTCTGTCTCTCTCTCTCTCGCCCTAGTTGGGTCGGCTCACAATATGGCAGATATCACTGCACAACATCTCATGATATCGGGCATTTTGCATCTCCTGGTCCACCACGTACCGCGTAACGAGAAGGGCCCTCTCCCTGAACATAGCGGTGATATTAGTCACCGTCCCAGTCGTCTGCTGGAGATCCTGGAACTCCCTAGTAAGCTGCTGCACCTCAATCACATTTGCCAACTCGGCCCTGAACCTGGCCGAAAAGTCACTCCAAGTCATCGCATCTAGAGTTGCATCATCACCAATGGCATGTCCGACCTCCTCCCACCAGTCACGTGCCCTGTCCTTCAGAAGACAGGACGCAAGTTGGACCTTGTCCTCCTCGGGACATCGGATCGTACGGAAAGCGTTTGCGACATCAGCCAACCATCTGCTGCTAGCAATGGGATCCAGAGCCCCATGATAGTCTAGAGCTCCGCAAGCTCGAAACTCCCTGGACGTCAGTGTGCGCGACCTCATCATGGCCGCCACCTTGGTTCGGAATGCACTCAGTTTCTCATCTAAAAGCTCCAATATGCCCTCCTTGATCGTACCGAAGATCACATGAGTTTGGTCTAAAATACTGTGTGTGATCTCAGACAAAATGAACTTTCTCGTTTGCTCATCGAGCTGCCCGGCTCCAGAGCCCGAGCCTGATCCCTCTTTGGCTCCCGAAGTACCGAATGGTCTAGTGCGTAGCGTCACCATACTAAAAATACACCATAACAAACATCAGTATACACATCATAACTCGAGGGATCTCACATACTACAAGTTTCATGGGTTCATCTCAGCCTTCCTTGATTCGAGTAAAGATCATCTGCTTTCAGTAGTACGGGCCCATACTACCTTCCACATCTATCCGTACTTTCCTTAAGAACTGCCTTGACTCCACCAAGTCCCTTCTACTGCTACTGCTGTTCTCACGCTAATCTCACCCTAGGCTTGCCCTAGGGTAATCACCAACCCACTCTCCGCCATCAGCTGCAGAAGAAGTCCCTGTTATCTCCCCCTAACTAGCTCGCGAATACGATGACATATCCCTAAGACTAGATAATTCTTCGAATGAGAGGTCCTACTCTACAGCGGTTAGACTCAAACAAGAGCTGCAAAATAATGCTAAACCTAACCTTCTTAAATTATTTAGTCCTTGCAATATGTAACTTAACATATTCGCTTACTAGTTAGTTAAAGATAACTAGAACTCCTAAAAGCACAAAGTAAGCAACATTCGAGCATTGAGTACACATAATCAAACATATCCTAATCAGGACATCATATCACTGACTAATCTGTACTAGCATGCAGTTCATAAAGTTGATACACATATAACAGGCACATAAGGCATCCTTCCAAGATCCTTAGCCCTAATCTAGCATGCAGTTCTCATAAGCATATCATAACATAAACTTGTATGGGTAATTTGGGAGTACTTACTTGAGCTCGGCTGATTGCATGCACCACACCCTTTTCTCTTTCCAAAATTCCTTTCTCTTTTCAAAATTCTTTTCTCTCTTTCAAAGTTCTTTTTATAAAAATGATTTTCTTTGAAAATTTTCATACCAAGTCAACAGTCTGATTTAACTCAACTCGTTGAGTCATCCTCCTGACTCGCCGAGTTCCCTTGTTACTCATAGTCGTGATAACACGAGCCAACTCGTCGAGTTCTACCTTGTACAGAATCGGGACAAATCGACTCAACTCGTCGAGTCCCTCACTGGACTCGCCGATTTCCTCAGTCTGTTTGGGCCATCTTAATGGATTAAGCCCCTACCCTTCAGATCTAAGCTTTATACCTCTCATATACCCTGAAAATGTCCTTTTAAGGGTAAAGTTTCCAAATTTACCCGTTAATACCTTTTCTTAATGGGTTTAGCTCAAACCCTAACTCCTTAGGACCTAGATCTTGGTCCACAAGCCATACATACTCCAAACTAAAGCCTACAAACAAAGATCTAGACCCTAAACACTACATGGACACGTAAAGCTTCCACCTTTCACTCCATGCATGGCTTTTTGGAGCTTAAAAAGGCCAAAATGACATCCTATGGCTTGCATGGGGCTTCAATGGCCATAAAGTTTTCACCTTTATGCCATGAAAGCCCTCTATAATGCCAAATCTGAAGGTATACTCACTTGGGACGTCCATATCCCAATGATCAAGCTTCTTGTACCAAAAACTCAATAAAGTGAAAATAAGGAGATCTAAGAAACTACTAAGCAAGTTAGAGACTTGATTACCAGAAAATGATGAGGATGAAAGGAAGTCTCTGGTTCTACTATCTTCTCCTTGAATCCTCAAGCTTCTCCTCTTCTTCACAAGCTTCAAAACACACAAAGTTCACTCAAAAACATGGCTTACAAGCTCACAAATGCATTAGGGTTTTTGAAACTAAGGTTTGGGACTTGGAGGCTGGAAATGAGGACATCAAGTGGGGATTAGGATGCTTAAATAGGGTGCAAAACCCCGAAATTAGGGTTTCATTCTGGCAGCCCTACTCGTCGAGTTGAGGCTTCCAACTCGTCGAGTATACTTCAAAACCCGCGCCCAAAACCATTTCCTACTCGACGAGTTTGGGGCCTCCAACTCGTCGAGTTCCTGCCTAAAAATGAATAAAATTATAATTTAAAAACATACCCAGAACTCGGTGTTACATAAAAAGCTCTCACCTTAATGGTCTTTGGTATTTGATCTATTTTATGGTGTATTGTGAACTTTTGGATACTTTTGAATTAAAGGTGAGCTTTTGATCTACTCCAGAAGCTATGGATGCTAGATCTTAGCTCCATTTAGTCCCCATGTTCATAAAAATGTCAACTTTTTGGAAGATGTTGGTCCATGCAAGCATTACGACCTTTATTAAGCTCTTTTTGAGCTTTTGAGTCCCTTTAATCCATGCATGAGTGTAAAGTTTCAAACTTTACGAGATAAGTAGACTTAAAGAATCAGATATAAGAGTTTGGCACTTTATCTTAGCCGATTAAATGCTTATTGGAGTGAAAAGGTGGTCTGGGGAGTACGATGGGCGTACCCAGCTGGTATGTTGCGCGTACTGACCCCGGATAGAGTACGCATAGCGTACGAGCTTAGTACACCCTGCATACTCAACAGATGGAAGTTTGGGCTTGGTATTCTCGGTTTGGGTCATTGTTTGGGTTTTCTTAGTTTGGGCCTTGTTGGGCCATTAGACTTCTATTTTTGGCTTGTGGTTTGTATTTTTGGGCTTCTTTGGATTTAGGCCCATGATGGGTTTTAGGCCTAATTTGGAAGATTGTGCCATATTGGGTTTTGGATATCATTTAGGATTTGGGCCTTGGAAGTAGTTGAGTTGGGCCTTGGGTTTGGGCCAAGAGAGATAAAGGTTTGAATGGTCTTTTACGCTGGTTATGGCCTAAGTAGCTTAGACTCTTGGTTATGGGTCGGAACCCAATTAATAATTGGATGTCATTTGATGTTGATAGTGTGGGGATTCTCCGAACCAGCAGTTAGAGATTTATTCGAGTGTTTCAGCAGCTAGAGGTGAGTCTCCTCACTGTTCTCATGGGTCAAAGGCACCAATGCTGGCCCACTAGGTTCTGATATGATAGATGTCTTTGTGACTCTTGCATGGTATGTTGGGCTAGGCCCATAGGTATGCTGGGATAGGCCCATTATATGACGAGCAAGGTGCATATGTATGTTGGGCTAGGCCCAAGGATCCAGAAGGGCTAGGTCCATTGTATGTTATGTAGGTGCTAACTGTCTTTGTGACTTTTACATTTATATGATTAGGCTAGGCCCATTGATTTGGCAGGGCAAGGCCCATTATGGTGCGCTGGGCCCAATGTACGAGATGGGCCCAAGGTGAGGGCTAGGCCTAGTTGTATGTATGGTATGTGGTATTTTGTAGAACTCAGTAAGCTTTGTGCTTACTGTTTTTATGGTTATGGTTTCAAGTACTTCCAGTTCGAAAGGGAAGGGCCCGACATGATCGCAATGCATCCACCCATATTTCTGCATTATGATGATTTTGGGATTGTAATCTGATAATTGCTTTCTTATAAAGCACTTTTGAATATTTAGAAGAAGGATATTGAACGCTTGACTTAAAGATAATTAATGTTTTGGTTGAATTAAAAATGAAATTTTTA
This sequence comes from Lactuca virosa, assembly GCF_052849685.1. Taxonomy (NCBI): domain Eukaryota; kingdom Viridiplantae; phylum Streptophyta; class Magnoliopsida; order Asterales; family Asteraceae; genus Lactuca; species Lactuca virosa. The sequence goes on along the minus strand of NC_136432.1, from coordinate 286,508,601 downwards.
CCTGATAATTTTTGGGTTGTTACAAGTCTGTATCAGAGCCTTGGTTTGAGGGATTCAGGCACACTCTCGGGTATATCTGAACTCAAACTGAGGGTTTGGTAAATTTTTCATAAAATAACTATTTTATTAAAGGATTTTCTAATAAATGAAAGGGGTGTGGTGCATGCAATCAACCGAGCTCAAGTAAGTGATTCCCAGAATACCCATACATGTTGTTATGTTATGTGTTACGAGAATCGCATGTAAGATTAGGGCTAAGGATCTAGGAGAGATGCCTTTATATGCATGTTGTATGAGCTTGTAGACTTGCATGCTAGTATTGATCAGTTAGTGATAGGATGACATGTATAGGTTTTCCTTTATGCTTTTAGGAGCTCCCATAACTTCGGCTAACCAGTAAGCGAATATACTCAGTTACATATTATTGAGACATGGTAATTTTAGAAGGTTAGGTTTTAACACTATTGTGCATATCTCGTTTGAGTCCAACCGTTGTAGTATGAGACCTTCATTCGAAGAATTATCTGGTGTCGGTGATATGTAGTTGTATTCGTAAGCTAGTTAGAGGGTGTTAGGGGAGTTCCTTTTGCAGATGATGGTGGGGAGTAGTGTGGTGGTTGCCGTAGAAGAATCTAGGAAGACTGTTAGTGCAGCGAAGACGTTGGTAGCCAGTAAGCTCGAGAAGCCTTCTTAATTAGTCTATGGATTGGAATGCTACTGCACGAATGCTGCTTGCTTTGTGCTTTGTGGAACTCCTAAGTGATGTGAGTTAGCTAGTAAGTTAATATGTTAAGTCACATGTGAGAAGGGTTGAATAATCTCAGAGTGATGGATTTGACCCTATTACGCAACTCTTGTTTGAGTCCAACCGTTGTAGGGATGAGTCCTGTAATCGAAGTATTATCCAAACTTTGTTGCATGTGATGGTATTAATGAGGTGGTTAGCTAACATTATGGGGAGTTCTTCAGCAGCTGATGGAAGGGTAAGGTGAGAAACCTAGGGGAGCCTAGGAAGCGTTCAGTGGGTATAGTTGTGTTGTTTTAGCGAGTTATTGGAGTATTAGTTTGAGTAGGTGACTTAGAGGATTCAGAATATTCTTGAGGAAAGTATGGATAAGTGTGGAAGGTAGTATTGGGTCTGTAATACTGAAAGCACATGATCCATACTCGAATCAGGGAGAGTCTTGGAGAATCTGGGAAGCCTGTGGGATGGGGATTCTTGGATATGTTCTGATCATTTGGATGTTTGTTTTTCAGTATGGCGATGAGCTCACATGGAGGAAGTTCAGGTTCTGGTTCAGGCTCAGGTGCAGGTACTGAGCCGATTGATGAGCGGATGCGGGATTTCATCTCGTTGGAGATTACCCGTGGTATTTTAGAGCAGAATCATGTGATCTTTGGTACGATCAAGGAGGGGATTTTGGAGATTTTGGATGAGAGTCTGGGTGCATTCCGCCATCTCCCTCGTCGCTACCGAGCAACCACCGGTGCATTGTTGCTGATGAAGAAGAAAACTGTGGGCTAGCGTCATTGCAGTGGAGAGTCGAAGACCGGAATCTCGTGGTTGTGGTTACTGTTTTCGGTGGTGGACGCGACCACTGCCTCTCCGCCGAAATCATTCCCTTCTTCCCCTGTCATACTCTTCGATCTTCTATCACCTCGCCATATTCCGTTACCACCGCCACTTCGTGTTGCTGCTTGTTCGTGGTCTCTGGTTGTCGTCCTCCGTCACGAGTGAGGTTCATCTGCGTCGGAGGTGTTTCACTTGTGGGTGTGTGTGTATTTCTGTAAACGTCAACGGGTGTGTAGGTGTTTGTTGGCCGGATAGTGTGACGGACTACCATGGCAGCCAACCATGGTGGCTGCCGCCATGCTGTTTTCTTTTGCTGCCATGCGTCACTGCCGGCCACCACAAGGTGGCTGTGTGTGTGTGTGTTTTATTTAGATGTGTAATTTTTCGGTTAATCATTGTAAAATGTAATTAGAGACTAGTATAATAAAGAAACTCAAAACCACCACCGTGAGGTTGTGGCTGCCGTCTCCTGCCGCCACTAGCCGCCGTGTTGGGTGGCGGTGTGCTTGTTGTGTTTGGATTATTTTGGGATGCTTGGAAATTTTCTAGTCAAAAATCATAACCACCACCGTGAGCCGCCGTTCACCACCACTATCCAAGGTGGTAGTGGGTGGTGCCCAACTAACGAAACCCTAATGGGCCCAATGAAGCCCTAATTGACCTAAAAGCCCAACCATTTGATTAATGGGTAGTATGTAGGTTGGAAACCCTAATTAGGGTTTGGAAAACCCTAATTTCATGAAACCCTAATTTTGGGAATTTATCGGGACACGCACGAGAATGATTTAATAAACTTAAAATATTAATTAATAATCATTGACAATTTAACCTAAGGCAAAATTGGACTTAATGGATTAAGTCCTTAGTGGGTTAAGTAAGAAACACTTAACCCTAATCGTCATTTCATGTGAAAACCTTAATTTCACTTTGGCCTTGAGTTGGGCCTTTCTATTGGACTTTGGTGATTGGGCTACTGATAGGATATCCAAGAACAAGTAAATGGACTAAAATATTTGGATGGGCTTTAGGGTAAGGCCCATATGAGAGTTTGGGCCCAATTTGGAAAATTGTGCCATAGATGGGCCATAACTGGGCCTTGAGTATTATGAGAGGTTGGACCAATTGAATTGCCAAATGTTTGGACATGACTAAGTGGTTGGTCCTTAGGGTTAGACCAAGTAGATGTTTGGGCCCAATTTGGAAAATTGGGCCATATGATGGGCTTTGGTCCGTTGGTTGACTATTGGGCCTATGGAGTGTGAGTTGGACCTTGGGCTTGGAACCCAATTATTAATTGGGTGTTGTTTTGATGTTGACAGCTCGGGAATTTGTCAACCAGCAGCTGGAGTTTTATCTGCGGGACGTCAGTAGTGTGAGGTGAGTTTCGCCTCACTATACCTGTGGGTCTAAGGCACCAAGGCCGACCCACTAGTGTTGATTATCTGCTAGTAGAAGGATGCCCTAGGGATCGTATATAGTCATGTAGTATAGACTGGGGACTCTTGAACTAAGCTCTATTACCTGTTCCTTGTTTGGTTGTGGTTTTAGAGTAGGGTCACCTGTTCGCGTGACTATCTCATCTCTGAGTATATACGGTTATGCATTATTTGGATTGATGATATTTATGTTATTATGCTGTAGTGATCTAGTAGATCTGTGTTCTGGTATTGAGTATAATGTTATGCTGTACTGATTTGCTAGATCTGTGTTATGGTATTGAGTATGCTGATATGCTATAGTGGTCAGTTAGATCTGTCTCCTGATATTGAGTATGTTGATATGTTGTAGTGATCAGTTCGATATGTCTCCTGGTATTGAGTATGTTGCTTTATGGTAACAACCTGTAGAACTGTATGTTAGCTGGGCTTGCTGGTTATCATCTATGGAGTGCCCTTAGGGACTGTCGGTGGTTATGTAGGATAGCCTGAGAACTCTTGGTCTAGGCTCTCTTGGCTGTTCCTTGTTTGGTTGTGGCTCTAGAGTAGGACTATCTGTTCGGGTGGCTATCTCAACTCAGGTTACTTATGGTTATGCATTCTATGGGGGTAGCTGGTGACGGGACTGTATGTGGTGTGAGGATTAGTAGACAGTAGTGAACTGTATGATTGTTGTTGCATGTATTATGTGCCTACTTGATCATGATTGTTTATATGTCAACATATTGTGTGTTGTTGGGTTGAGGCGGTACTGCTTTGTGCGGAAGGCCAAGATACCTGGTGCGGGCCGGCTGTAAGCCGTAGGCACGGAGGCTCGGGAGGAGCGGTAGGGTTGAGGCGGTAGGCCAAAAAACCCTAGGCATTCCAACCCGATGGTTGATTGGACCCGACATACTGGTATTCCAGCCCGAGGCTGATTGGGCAAGGCATGAGTATTTGTGTTTGTGTTTGTTTTGTGTGGGGGTATTTTAGGGGAAACTCACTAAGCTTTGTGCTTACGGTTTTAGTTTATTGTTTCAGGTACTTATGACGATTTTCGCAAGGCGACGGCGTGACCGTACACATCCTCGTGATTTGGACTTATGGTTTCTAGGATACTCTGATATTAAACTATTTAAAAAGAAACCTTTTGTAATAACTAATGGCTTTGGATGTTTGAAAAAGTTTTAAATTGGCTTGATTTTTTTATGTGTGTTACAAGTTAGTATCAAAGCCTTGGTTTGAGTGAATTGGAGGAACACTCGTGTGAATCCAGTCTCAAACTAAGGAAAAGATTTTCAAATGATTTCTAAACGGTTTTCAAAATTCTAAAGGAGGATGCGATGTGCACGATCAGTCGGAGCCAGTAAGTAGACCCCAAAATACCACACTACCATTTGATATTGTGATATGTTAGAATATCATGCTAGTAATAGGCTAGAGATCTTCAGGAATTGCATGATAGAATTGTCTGATTGTATGATGCCTAATAGCCTAAGGTTATTCTTTATATGAAATTGACATCATTACTATAGTTGATTGGTGTATGCATCATAGTTGTACATAATTAAGATTCTATAGCCTGAGAATATTTGGTTGGCTTTATTTCCTGTTCCTTGTCTGGTTGTGGACTTAGAGTAGGGCCGAGTATTTGACTGTCTATAGGATCCAGCGTTATGCATGACTAGCATACACGAGTGCTGCAGGGTTGGTGGAAGTTTCATGGATGAGTCGTGTGGGGTCAGTTGGCCAGTGTGAGATGTTTAGCCTTCCTCTAGAGTGAGGATTGAGTGTTCGCCTATGCTTATACGTATTGTTAGGGAGTTGTGATGATCATTGAGACGAATATGGGTAGGTGTGGAAGGTAGTATGGGCCCGTACTACTGAAAGCACAGGACCCATACGCGTATCAAGGAAGTCACAACCCCTAGGGTTTAGTTGGGAGTTGGTTCCCTGTTATTTATGTGGATTATCTTCCCGGTATGTTTTCAGAATGGTGGTTACGAGGCACTTCGTGGTTGGATCCGAATCAGGATCAGGATCAGGAGTTGGCGGTCAGGAGGGACCGAAAGCGCCCGAGGTTGTTGGTCAGATGAGGGCGGATGAGCTAGACGTCAGGATTCGAGAGATCCTGCACTATGAGGTCGCCACTTTGTTCCGGGCACAGCTGCCAGAGATGTTTGGGTCTATTAAGACCGCCATGGTTGAGTATTTTGATGAGCGTTACGCAGCCCTTGCAGAGACGGCTGTCGCAGCACCTATAGCAGCTGTAACAGTGGCAGGGAGGGGAGCCAGTCGGGCTTTTCAGTACTGGGACTTTGATATCACAAAGCCCCCGACTTTTGATGGGACTCAGGATCCAATCATAGCCACGAGGTGGCCGTCTGACGTCGATGGATGTTTCTTCACGTGCTCATGTCCTGCTGACCACAAGGTCAGATGTGTCCTGAACTTGCTGAGGTCCGGGGCAAAGGACTGGTGGAGGTTGATGACTGTGTCGTATACGGATAATCAGAGAGTTGCAGTTACTTGGGAGCAATTCAAGGAGATGTTCCGCGCTGGCTACATTCCACGGATTGAGCGCGAGCGGCTGTCACAGGAGTTTTTGGATCTGAGATAGGGTACAGAGTCGGTGATGGAGATCACCTGCTTGTTCACTAAGAGGGCGATGTTTTTCCTGTAGTTTGCGTCCGAGCAAGCTCAGATGACTCGTTATCTGCGCATGCTCAAGTCTGACATCAGACAGTTTGTTGCTACTCAGCGGTGTGATACCTTACTGGAGTTACAGGAGGCCGCAAGGAGGCGAGAGATTGAGATAGAGACCCAGGTAAAGGAACAGTGTCAGGCCCCGGATCAGTTCCAGCCTTCAGCAAAGCAGTTCAAGTCTACCGGCCAGAGTTCAGGACCAGTTGGAGGGAGGTGCAGAGCTATTACATGTCGTCGGTGTGGCGAGGAGGGTCATTTTGGGAGAGATTGCAGGCGGAGTGTGCAAGCTTGTTTTCATTGTAGTCAGGAAGGCCACATCAGGGCTCAATGCCCGCTTCTCAGTGAGGTGTTGGATACTACACCCTTAGCTTGGCAGTTACCTGATGGTCGTCAGGGGACCGTCGAGGTTCCGAGGACCTAGATTTGAGATTGGGAGTTCTTCTATTTAGCAATTGTGGTAGTATTGGTAATTATTTGTAGTTTTGTTTGTGTTCAAGGTTCAGTTGTAATTTTGGATGATCAGTTAAATAGAATTATCTTATCTAGCTTTGTTTCAATCGAACTCTTGTTATGTGTGGACTAATTTTCTTTGTCCGTGATCGTATGTGTATCGGAAGTTGTGAATGTCGTGTGGCTTCAAATTCCCCTATGCACGTGGATATCAGTGGTTGAGATCAAGTAATAAAGTCCGAGTTAGTCTGAGTATCGAAGCAATACAAAGCTCTCGGATTCTAGCATATTTCAAGTGGGGGAGAGTGGAACCTCGCAGCAGGAAGGCCTTGTGCCAATATTCGGTTTCAACCAGATTTCTCTGAGTTTCAGACTTCTGCTAAGTTCTCCGGTTTCACAACAAGATCATCGTCAGCTGTTGGACTTCCCCTTCGATTCATATTAGTCTTAGTGGTGATGACATCTGTAGGGCGTGCTTGTTCTTAGACCCTAGGTTGTTAGGAGTTCAGGTTGAGGGTTTGCTTGTATGCTATCGTCTAATCGGAGGTGAGCCCCAATGCTGGCAGTGCATAGCTCAGTTGGACTGTCGGAGTAGAGTAAGAGTGTGGTTCAGTTCAACATGGGATTAGATAATTATGGTGATGTCCTTTTAGTGCAAGATTAGAGTGTCGGCGTCTGGTCGAGATGCTCGGAGACCGACTAATTCCATGGATTTTCATTCATCTTCGTCGTTGTGGGGGAGCGCATCATGAAGTAGAAGCGAGAACTGATTTCGAGGACGAAATCGATTTTAAGTGGGGAGAATTGTAACATTCTGTTTTAAAAAAAATAATAATAAAATAAAACAAGTAATAAAATAAATAAAGATAATAATAATGATAAATAAAATAAGTAGATAAATAAATAAATAATAAGCCCTAAAGTCTCGAGATATATTTTATATTTTATTTTAGCTCTAAGTCTGTATTAATTGATCAGTGTGAGGGGGGTGTTAAATGTTATAATTTCATGAAAATGGGGGCTATATTGTAACATTGGGTCATGAATTGTAATGAAATCTAGAAGCAAGGGGCTGTTTGGTAAATTGTGGGCTTGAATTGAAAGGAATAAAGGGGGGAGGGGGCGAAATTGTCAAAATGAATGGAAGATTGAATATTGACGGGGTCTAAAACCCGTCACCTCTCTTTCTCTTGCATACCACCGATACACTCAAACCTAACCCTAACCCTAATCTCTCTTTCGGCCGCCACCTTGTATCCCCCAACTTCCAGCCGCCATCTCTCTCGTCGCTACCGAGCAACCACCACTTCATTGTTGCTGATGAAGAAGAAAACTACGGGCTAGCGTCATTGTAGTGGAGAGTCGAAGACCGGAATCTCGTGGTTATTGTTGCTGTTCACGGTGGTGGACGCGACCACTGGGTCTCCGCCGAAATCGTTCCCTTCTTCCCCTCTCATACTCTTCGCTCTTCTGTCGCCTCGCCATATTCCGTTACCGCCGCCACTTCGTGTTGCTGCTTGTTCGTGGTCTCCGGTTGTCGTCCTCCGTCACGAGTGAGGTTCAGCTGCGTCGGAGGTGTTTCACTTATAGGTATGTAGGTGTTTGTTGGCCGGATAGTGTGACGGACTACCATGGCAGCCAACCATGGTTGCTGCCGCCATGCTGTTTTCTTTTGCCGCCATGCGCCACCGTCGGCCACCACAAGGTGGTTGTGTGTGTGTGTGTGTGTGTTTTATTTAGATGTGTAATTTTTGGGTTACTCATTGTAAAATGTAATTAGAGACTAGTATAATAAAGAAACTCAAAACCACCACCGTGAGGTGGTGGCTGCGGCCTCATGCCGCCACCAGCCGCCGTGTTGGGTGGCAGTGTGCTTGTTGTGTTTGGATTCGTTTGGGATGCTTGGAAATTTTCTAGTCAAAAATCATAACCACCACCATGAGCCGCCGTTGACCACCACTACCTAAGGTGGTAGTGGGTGGTGCCCAACTAACGAAACCGTAATGGGCCTAGTGAAACCCTAATGGGCCCAATGAAGCCCTAATTAACCTAAAAGCCCAACCATTTGATTAATGGGCTGGTATGTGGGTTGGAAACCCTAATTAGGGTTTGGAAAACCCTAATGCCATGAAACCCTAATTTTGGGAATTTATCGGGACACGCACGAGAATTATTTAATAAACTTAAAATATTAATTAATAATCATTGACAATTTAACCTAAGGCAAAATTGGACTTAATGGATTAAGTCCTTAGTGGGTTAAGTAAGAAACACTTAAGCCTAATCGTCATTTCATGTGAAAACCCTAATTTCACTTGGGCCTTGAGTTGGGCCTTTCTATTGGACTTTGGTGATTGGGCTACTGATAAGATATCCAAGAACAAGTAAATAGACTAAAATATTTGGATGGGCTTTGTGACAACCCGAAAATCTTTGCGTTGTAAGTTCAGCCATTGAATCCAACAGTGTGTCAGACTCGTTTCTGCTATCACTTAGCATTTTTTAGAGTCTGTTTAAGGGCTCTAAGCTCAGTACATTCAAGCATTGAGTATAGGATTGAGTTGCGTAATTCCTTCGCATTGAAATCGAGCCGAACACTCCATTAGAGGGCGTATACGGTCGTACACATGAGTGTACGGCCGTACACATGTGTTTGTGCGGCTGTACACCCATGTTGACCGTACACCCCCTCCATAAGAGTGATATCCTTCCATTCCTAAGCCATTTCTTCAGTTTCCAAGTCAAGAACTCGAGTTTGCTCTCAACTATCATCAAGCTTTTCACCCCGATCTTCAAGAATGTAAGCCTTTCTTCCGTTTTGATTTGTTGTTATCCTTCTTAACCTAATAACACCCTTTGATTTCATCCATTTCAAATCATCTTTTGGGTAGATCTTCAAATCTTCATCCATTTCACCAAGAACACCAAGAACACACACTTGTTCTTGGTGATTGTGAACCCTCTTGAGCCTCCGAATCGTAAGTACTCCTTCCTTATGCTTATTACTTGTTAGTAACACTTGATTAACACCCTAAATATGACCAAAACTCAAGATCATTAGGAGTGTACGGCCGTACACCCATGTGTGGCCGTACACCCCTCAAAACACCCCTAAAGGGCCTCCAAAATGCAAATCTAGCCTCAACACTTGAGGAGCAATAGTCCCACAAGCTTCCCTATCATTAAAAGACCCTTTTGTGCACTTGTTACCATGAGTGTATGGCCGTATACTCCATGGATGTACACCCATGGCCGCACACTCCGTTTAGTGGCCGTACACTCCCCTTAGATGAATCACATGTGATTCTAACACTTGGTCCAAGTGTTTCCTAGTCCCTAAAGGTGTTTCCTTGCATGTGGTTGCTTCTAAACACTATATACATGCTAATATATGCCATTATATGTCATTTAGGACTCGTTTGTGTCTCGGGACTTCATTCGTGGAACTTCTCATCCTTACGTGCATATTCGATTGAATCACCCACATAAGGTGAGTTCATACCCCTATAATCAATCTTTTAAACTGTTTTAAACGATTTTAAGGGGGGGAATACAAGTTGAACATAATGACAATTGTGTAAATGTTTGTTATAAACATCTTTCAAAGGATTGCTTATGTTTTTATAAGTGATCAAAACATTTCAAAAACTCTTTTTAAGTTATGTTACTTTATAGTTTATAAAACTCTGTTTTTAAAGTACAATCATATCTTAGTAGATAAATGAGTCTTTTCAGTAACAGTTCAAGTAAACATACTAGTAAATTATAATAGGTATAGTTTAGGGGTTCAGTTCATACTACATACTAGAACATACTATAAAGAGAAACAGGGAGGTAGATACAATACACGATAACATAGAGAACATACTATAAAGAGAAACAGGGAGGTAGATACAATACAACAGAGAGAACATACTAAGATACTATAACAGAAAGAACATACTAAATGCTATAGCAGAAGAACAATACAGGATCTAATTATACCAATAATCACTAACTCATTGTTCTAAACAAAAGGTGATAGTAAATTGGGTATACATGATCATATAACTTTAATATGAATTTACACGGCCTAGCAATTTGTTTGCGGAAGTCGCGTTTGGTTCCCAGAATCTCTTGCAGGGAGAGCGTATAGTATGGGTACTATTCATCACATTATGATCTTAATAAAACAAAACTTGTTTTAAGGTAATCAGTACGTCATGATGTCAATTCAAAAGACAACTGAGTACTTACATTTTCCCATTACTTTCATATTGTGACAGTTCCACTTGAAAGTTAATGCAAACTATTTACGAGTTAAGATAGTTATAAACTAGGGAAAACTTACATCTTTTCAAACGACAAGCAGAACAGTCGATTCTAGTACATTCAGTAAAAATGGGCCTATAATGCTAACTTTATGATTCCTTAGTTTATACATCAGGAATATATATATTAATCGGATCCGAAAGGTAGTAGGATGTGTGCTTTCCGCTTCATTTCCTGTTCCTTGTTTGGTTGTGGGCTTAGAGCAGATTCACCCAACCTACTATCTATCCTATCTTAGTTATATATATGTTCCGTATACACCAAGTAATCATAAGGAGTACCAGGTATGGGTCAGGTCATAGGACACTAATTCAATGCACCGTTTTCTAGTACAAAACATACTTTCCAAATAGAACATTTGGTATACAAAACTAGAAACTTACCAGTAAAGGGTTTAATCCATTTTATTAAACCAGTATAACTTAAAGGACCTTAGGTGGTTAATTCTATAATACCTTAGTTTATACAGCAGGGTTATATATAATTAATACCCGATAGGTAGTTAGATGTGTGCTTTCCGCCTCATTTCCTGTTCCTTGTTTGGTTGTGGGCTTAGGGCAGATTCACACAATTAACTATTTGTTCGATATTAGATTATATATAGCTAGTATATACTAAGTGATTATAGAAGGAACCATTGTGGTTACCATTTTTACTAAAAGAAATAAGGGTTTTCTTAAAGAATGTTTTCATCAAAGTAAAGGAACTATTACAGTTAACTCCATGAGTACCAAGTGAATATACCAGGGTTATATACAACAAAGATCTAACAACCAATGGGATGTGTGTTTTCCGCCTCATTTCCTGTTCCTTGTTTGGTTGTGGGTTTAGGGCAGATACACACAACCGATTGTTTGTTTACTCTGGGTTTTATATAACTTGTATCCATTTAGTACTCATAGAAAGGATTGTAGAGTCATTTTTACTTATCTTTCATCAAAGCAGGAAATATAGGATTTTTTGGAGGAACATGCGAACTTTTCTTACAACTTGTATCCATTTAGTACTCATAGAAAGGATTGTAGAGTCATTTTTACTTATCTTTCATCAAAGCAGGAAATATAGGATTTTTTGGAGGAACATGCGAACTTTTCTAAAAGAACTTACAACTTACTACAACTTTCTTACAACTTACTTACATCACTAAATCTTATGAACTCACCAGCTTAAATGCTGATCTACGCTTTCAAAATAACTTGTATTCTCAGAAGACCAGTAGACAGGTACGCACACTGGGATTTAGAAGATGGAGCATAATAACTTCAAGTCTTTTTGTTATTTACTTTGTAGTCTATGTTATGTGAACCACATACTTTGTAAACACTTTCTTTCTAATGAAATGGTTGTTTATTACTTTGATTACTATGATGCATGTCTTATGATACTAAACATGACGTCCTCCACCCCCGAACGTTTCCGTCGTTCCGGTTTTGGGGTGTGACAGGCTTTAGGGTATGGCCTATGTGAGGGTTTGGGCCCAATTTGGAAAATTGGGCCATAAATGGGCCATAACTGGGCCTTGAGGATTATGAGAGGTTGGACCAATTGAATTGCCAAATGTTTGGACTGGACTAAGTGGTTGGGCCTTAGGGTTAGAGCAAGTAGATGTTTGGGCCCAATTTGGAAAATTGGGCCATATGATGGGCTTTGGTCCATTGGTTGACTATTGGTCCTATGGAGTGTGAGTTGGACCTTGGGCTTGGAACCCAATTATTAATTGGGTGTTGTTTTGATGTTGACAGCTCGGAAATTTATCAACCAGCAGCTGGAGTTTTATCCGCGGGACGTCAGCAGTGTGAGGTGAGTTTCGCCTCACTATACATGTGGGTCTAAGGCACCAAGGCCGGCCCACTAGTGTTGATTATTTGCTAGGAGAAGGATGCCCTAGGGACCGTATATGGTCATGTAGGATAGACTGAGGACTCTTAATCTAATCTCTCTTACCTGTTCCTTGTTTGGTTGTGGTTTTAGAGTAGGGTCACCTGTCCGGGTGACTATCTCACCTCTGAGTATATACAGTTATGCATTCTTTGGATTGATGATATTTAGTATGCTGTTATGCTGTAGTGATCTAGTAGATCTGTGTTCTGGTATTGAGTATAATGTTATGCTGTAGTGATTTGCTAGATCTATGTTCTGGTATTGAGTATGCTGATATGCTATAGTGATAAGTTAGATCTGTCTCCTAATATTGAGTATGCTGATATGTTGTAGTGATCAGTTAGATATGTCTCCTGGTATTGAGTATGTTGCTTTGTGGTAACAACCAGTAGAACTTTATGTTAGCTGCGCTTGATGGTTATCATCTATAGAGTGCCCTTAGGGACTGTCGGTGGTTATGTAGGATAGCCTGAGAACTCTTGGTCTAGGCTCTCTTGCCTGTTCCTTGTTTGGTTGTGGCTCTAGAGTAGGACTATCTGTTCGGGTGGCTATCTCACCTCTGGTTACTTATGGTTATGCATTCTATGGGGGTAGCTGGTGGCGGGACTGTATGTGGTGAGAGGATTAGTAGACAGTAGTGAACTGTATGATTGTTGTTGCATGTATTATGTGCCTACTTGATCATGATTGTTTATATGCCGACATATTGTGTTTGGTTGGGTTGAGGTGGTCCTGCTTAGTGCGGAAGGCCAAGATACCCGGTGCGGGCCGGCTGTAAGCCGTAGGCACGGAGGCTCGGGAGGAGCGGTAGGGTTGAGGCGGTAGGCCAACAAACCCTGGGCATTCCAACCCGATGGTTGATTGGACCCGACATACTGGTATTCCAGCCCGAGGCTGATTGGGCAAGGCATGAGTATTTGTGTTTATGCATGTTTTGTGTGGGGGTATTTTGGGGGAAACTCACTAAGCTTTGTGCTTACGGTTTTAGTTTATTGTTTCAGGTACTTCTAATGATTTTCGCAAGGCGAAGGTGTGACCGTACACATCCTCGTGATTTGGACTTATGGTTTCTGGGATACTCTGATATTAAACTATTTAAAAAAAACCTTTTGTAATAACTAATGGCTTTGGATGTTTGAAAAAGTTTTTAATTGGCTTGATTTTTTATGGGTGTTACAGAAGCGCTGAAGACGGTGACTTGGGATGAGTTTGTGACCCGGTTTAGGGCCGAGTTTGCGCCAACCATTGAGGTGCAACAGTTAGCGAGGGAGTTTCAGGAGCTTCGCCATACGACTGACACTGTGGCAGAGATCACTCCCAAGTTCCGGGAGAGAGCTTTGTTGGTTCCGCAGTATGCAGCGGACGAGGAGATGAAGAAGGTAAGGTATCATGAAATGTTAAGGGAAGACATCAAGGAGTTTGTGAGTCTGTCAGGGTGCAAGAAGTCTCATATTTCAGTGGGACCTCTGGAAGAGGAAGCCGGATCAGACTCAGATTTCAGTGGGAGAGGTGAAGAGGCCCAAGACTCAGGATTCAGGTTCGAGAGGCCATCAGGGTCGGGGCCGTTGCATCAAGTGTGGGAGGACCCATGGGGGAGGATGTCGGGAAACAAGCCGAGGATGTTTCAGTTGTGGTCATATGGGTCATTTTAGTAGGGATTGCCCGTGTGGGTCGTTTGCGATGTGTTTTCACTCCAACCACGTGGGCCACAAGAAGGACGACAGTCCGATGTTGTGGGGTGGAGCAGTGAGTGCACCTGCTCCAGTTACTTTGAGGTTCACTGAAGGTCATGAGGGTAGGGCAGGAGCCCCAGCAGCGAAGAGCCGAGCATTGCAGTTTCAGTCAGGGGATGCTAGGGTTTCATCAGATGCTATTGTGGGTATGTTATCTTTTGCTTTCTTCTTGATTATTATCAGTATTTATATTGCCTTGGAATCTTGTTTTGTTATGGGTAAGCATTATCTTTGGTTTAGTTCTTTGCTATTGCCTGGGTTATGTCATCAACAATTGTTAGATGCCATTTTTGCATGCCAAGAGTTATTAGTGGGTCGTATCTTGCTGAGAGGGATTCAATTTGTGCGGTTGTTTTTCCGGTTCTTTTATAGGGTCAATTCAAGGGTATCGTTTGGAAGGTCTATAGACGGATTAGCTGGATTAGTTCTTCAATGAAGTCATAGTTCAGTCATGTTAGCATTTGTTCAGGTAGTATCAGCAGTCGTCTATGGAAGGAACTTTGGGTCCGATCACTGCCATTACTAGGGAAAGAGCAGTAGTAAGAAGACGGTGGTGGCAGTCGCATGAGTTTTTTTGGTCATTGGAAGTGTCAAGGGGGGAATTTTCAATCGCAAGGGTTGAAGATGGTTAAAATGTGGAGACCCTTCTGAGGATGGGAAGTTGGAGTGAAGATTCGCCATTTCATAGCAAGGATTGTAGCCTTGTCTTCAGTATAAGGGCTTAAGGATTTGGTGCGCTATCATGGGGAGCGATTGGGGTTATCAGACTTGCTGAGATTTTGGGTGGGGTTCATCTGGAATTCGAGAGTTTGTGTGATCATCGAGATTGGCTAGTAATGGAATGCTAGTATTGGTGAGCTCAGGTTGTCGACAGTTGAATCATAAGGATGCAAGATGGATTGGAAATCCATCAAATCTTGAGGATTGGAAGAGCGCAGTAGAACCCAAGTGGGGGAGAATCGTTGTTCTAAGGGGTTGCACAAGTAAGGATATTCTAGTTTTGTTGCACATTTGTAGTGACGCTTGGCGGGTATGTGGATGGATCCAGGTCGAGGGTGGTGTTGGGGCCTCTATGCCTGTTCTTGTCCGATTAAGGCTTTGGGGTTCGAAGCATGACCCGAACACCTGATTGGAATATAGTCGGATGCGGGTTCGACTCAGGATGATTTTGGTCAGTATCGTTAAGGTGTGGTAAGACCACGGGTGGTGACCATGGCGGAATTGGAGTACTGTAAGACTACAGGGTAGTCGTAGCATTCACCAAGGTAATATGCAGTTGTGGAAATAGTGTAAGTCTATGATTGAATCGTAGTATTCGCCGGATTGGGGTAGACTATCGTTGGGGTGGTCGTCGGTATGAAGGAGGATCAAATCGTGCCTAGGGCAAGGCGAACAGTATTTTCGGAGAGCATCTCTCTGTTATGGGAGGATGACCATTAGGGTCAGAGGCAAGGTTTGGCCTGAGTAGCTCTCAATTGGGTGAGACCCGTAGGCATGGCCCATTCATTGGTATAGACTGGGTGAGACCCGTGGGCGAGGGCTGTATGATTATGGCAGTTCAAGTGAGACCTGGTGGAGACCAGTTGGGACAAAGTATTGGATCATGGTTATAGTGGGATGATTATGTGGTTAGTGAGTGGCATAGAGTGATGCATAGGCTAGGGTAGCCTTATATGTTGGACTCTCAGGAACCTGGTGGCTGGACCAGGTGTGAGATTGGCAGTCTCAGCAGTGGAGTGGGGATTTTTATATCCCAGTTTAGTGGAAGGTCACCGTGAATCAGAAGATTTTGGGTGAAATGCAAGTACAAGTCCTTGGATATCAAGTTAGGAGTCATGTACCGTGTTGGCTTTCGGTTGAGACTCGCGTTGGGAACCGTTAGTGTATATGTGTAAGATCTTTACTTCAGCAAGTTATGGTTTAAGGAATGTGTACGCCAAGGGAATCTGTTGAAGGGTTCAGGGTCAAAAGGATTTTTTTTAGTTGTGATGGTAGAAAAAGGCTCTTGTGATTATGTTTTGGATTGGTGCCACCTGTGTGGAGGTCAGGCAAGTTATGGGATTTTGGAATTTAAGCAATAACGTGTTGGTTCGACAGCTAAAGGAGCAGTGATTTGTCCAACACTAGAAGGCTTTGTTTGGAACGTTGGTTCCCAAGAGGGTGGTAAAGAGTGATTTTGAGGATGAAAGCTAATTTAAGTAGGGAGAATTGTAACACCCTATTCCGAATCATTTCCTAATTTGGGAGTGTGACCCAAAGATCGGTTACCATAAGGCTCAGGGCCTTTGGAAAAGAGGTATTCAGACCCATTTGGGTGCGGGTGATATAATCTGGATGATCCGGGAGTTCAGTTTGTGTTTTGATAGAAGTGTAGAGATTCTTGTTACCTTTTCGTGGATATAAGGATCGTCGCAATCGGACTCATAACAAAGAAGTTATGGCCTCCGGAAGTTGGTGGTTTAAAAGGCTAAGCCTTGTACGCTGGGCGTACAAGGGAGTACGAGGGGCGTACTAGGCAGAAGGGATTCCAAATCTTCATGGAGTACGCTAGGCGTACTAGGAGTACGCAGGGCATACTCTATCCAGATGAAAGCCCTAATTTTTAGGGTTTGCACCCTATTTAAGCATCATTATATCATCTTTTGGACATTTTAGACCAGCCTTCATCTCCCATTACCCTGAAATCGAAACCCTAGAGTGATTTGGTGAGTTTTGAGCTCGAAAGAGTGTTTGTTGGTGGATTGTGAAGAAGAATAAGAAGAGGAGCACTTAAGGGGATAGCTTGAGCTTGTAGATCCAAGATCTTCTACTCATTTGCAAGCATTTTGAGGTAAAAAGCTCTCACCTTGATGGTCTTTAGTGTTAGATCTAGTTTATGGTGTACTTTGTGCACTTTTGGAAACTTTTCAGTTAAAGGTGAGCTTTTGATCTACTTCAGAAGCTATTGATGCTACATCTTAGCTCCATTTAGTCCTCATGTTCATAAAAATGTCAACTTTATGGAAGATGTTGGTCCATGAAAGCATTAAGACCTTTATTAAGCTCTTTTTGAGATTTTGAGTCCCTTTAAGCCATGCATGAGTGTAAAGTTGCCAACTTTACGTGATAAGTAGCCTTAAAGATTCAGATAAGAGAGTTTGGCACTTTGTAGTAGTTGATTAAGTGCTTATTGGAGTGAAAATGTAGTTTGGGGAGTACGTTGGGTGTACCCAGCTGGTACTCTGCGCGTATTGAACCCGGACAGAGTACGCTTAGCGTACGAGCTAAGTACGCCCTGCATACTCTGTAGATGGAAGGTTTGGCTTGGTATTCTCGGTTTGCGCCATTGTTTGGGTTTTCTTAGTTTGGGTCTTGTTGGGCCATTAGATTTCTATTTTGGGCTTCTGGTTTGTATTTTTGGGCTCCTTTGGATTTAGGCCCATGATGGGTTTTGGGCCCAATTTGGAAGATTGGGCCATATTGGGCTTCGAAATACCATTTAGGATTTGGGCCTTCGAAGTAGTTGAGTTGGGCATTGGCTTTGGGCCAAGCGAGATAAAGGGTAGAATGGTCTTTTACCCTGGTTATGGGCAAAGTAGCTTAGACTCTTAGTTGTAATATCCCAAAATTCAAGGCCAAAAATTTCATTTTTAAATAAGTTATTACATAAAACCATCAGTATAAAAACATTCATAACAATATCTTGTGTCAAACCAAAGTATCATTAATCGAAACATGTTATCATAAAACCATATCAGAGTGTAATCCTAAAGATCTATTGTGCGGAAAACATAGTGTGATGCGCAGCGATCAAGCCGGCTCCTTTACTTTGAAAACGAGTACCTGAAACCAAAACTGAAAACTGTAAGCACGAAGCTTAGTGAGTTCCCCTATCATACCACATACCATACAATCATATAACATTCATATACTGTCAGGCATATCAGGGTGTTGGCCTAACCCTTCGGTCCTCTCGACCGGATACTACCTAGCATATCTGGGTGCTGGCCTCCCCTTCGGTCCTCTCGACCGGATACTGCCTAGCATATCTGGGTGCTGGCATCCCCTTCGGTCCTCTCGACCGGATACTGCCTAGCATATCTGGGTGCTGGCCTCCCCTTCGGTCCTCTTGACCGGATACTGGGGACTATTTCACCCCCTACCACTACCACATAAAACCCTAGCATATAAACATAAATCACATATTGCCTAGCATATCTGGGTGCTGGCCTACCCCTTCGGTCCTGTCGACCGGATACTGCCTAGCATATCTGGGTGCTGGCCTCCCCTTCGGTCCTCTCGACCGGATACTGGGGACTATTTCACTCCTCTACTACTACCAAATAGCATGTAACACATAATCATATTCTATCTAGCATGACTGGGTATGACTACCCCCTTCGGCCTTATCAACCGGAAATCCTGGGGACTATCTCCCCTACTGCTACTAGCATATAACATCATATCATACTAGCACATAACATATCAGGTAGTAACAAACCTAGATGATATCACAAAGACAATCATCCAACATACAACTCCTACTGGTGGGCCGGCATTGTGGCCGTAGACCCACCGCTACTGGAAGGTAACTCACCTCACACTGCTGAAGTCTCGAAGACACAATCCCAGCTGCTGGATGACAGAATCCCGATCTGTCAATATCAAAACATCACCCAATTAATAATTGGGTCCCAACACATAACCATAAGTTCATTCTTTGGATAATTACTACATTACCCCAAGCTTGGCTTATTCAAGCCCAAGGCCCAATCCATAGGCCCAAAGTCAACTGGGAATCAAAGCCAACATATGGCCCAATTTTCCAAATTGGGCCCAGGCCTATACATGGTCTTATTCTAAGGCCCAACATCATATAATCATTAAGGCCCAAACTATGGCCCATCTATGGCCCAATTTTCCAAATTGGGCCCAACCCCTTACATGGGCCTTACCGTAGGCCCATTAAATTATTTTAGCCCATTTGCTTATTCTTGGATGGCCCATTATTATCCCAATCATCAAAGCCCAAAAGAAAGGCCAACTCAAGGTCCAAGTGAAACTAGGGTTTCACATGAAATGACGATTAGGGTTAAGCTTCCTACTTAACCCATTAAGGACTTAATCCATTAAGTCCCACATGACCTTAGGTTAATTTGCAATGATTATTAATTATTAATTTAAGTTCATTAAACAATTCTCATGCGGTCCCGATAATCCCAAATTATGGTTTTATGGCTTTAGGGTTTTCCAAACCCTAATTAGGGTTTCCAACCCATATTAGCCCAATAGCTAGATCCTTAAGCCCATTAGGGTTTTCCTTAGGTCAATTAGGGTCCATTTGACCCATTAGGGTTTTCACTAATCCCATTAGGCTTCATTGGGCCCCTTAGGGCTTACAAGGCCCATTAGGGTTTCAAGCACCCCAAATTAATCAAACTCACAAGGCAAGCACACCGCCACCCGACACGGCGGCCGGTGGCGGCAGCCACCACCCTAAGGTGGTGGTTTTTCAATTTCTTTTATTATTCCATTTTTGAGTTACAATGAACTTACGAAATAACACACACACACACTATACTAAAATAAACACACACACACACACACACACACCGGCGGCATGTGGCGGCAGCCACCACCTCACGGTGGTGGCTGTGGTGGCTTTTCTAATAAACTTCGGCCATATAATGAGCAAACGACTTCAGAAACACCCTCATCTACGGATCCAATCCCACATCCACCACCTCACGACGACTTATGGTGGCAGAACACAGTTTCAGGGCTACAACCACCATGGTCAGCCGCCATGGTGGGTTTTTCTCTCGATCTCCGGCTAGGCTAACACGCACACACAAAACATGAACAACAACAACATCGCACGATACATTGAACGAACACCCCCCCATCTGCCGGCGTGTGGCGGTCGGAGGTCGGCAACAGAAAAGAATAGCTGCTGGGGCGGCGGAGGCGCGAGATTGTGGGCAGCGGCGGAAGTTTGCGATGGCAGCGGCGGCTCGGTGGTGTTGCTACGATGGCGAAATATCGATGACAGATGCGGTTTCCATGGTGGTGACGACCGGATGCGATGGGAGGCATAAGGGGAGTGCGGCGCCGGAGAGGGAAGGGTGAAGATGGCGGCTGATGTTCTACTTTAGGGTTAGGGTTCGCATGGTGGAATAAGGTGACGGGTTTAATACCCGTATCCCATCAAACCTTGCGTCCAAATAACGCCTTTGGTCCCTCCTTCCTGTTTTCTTTTCAAGATTAGGCTACAAAATACCATTTAAACCCTGCCCCTTGAAATCCTTTGCAAAATAAGTCCGGATTTTACTAAACATCCCCCAACTTCTAAAATCTTTACAACACTAATCCAAAATTTACCTTTTAAACCCCCAACTTTCAATTATGACATATTCAGTCTTTCCATCGCATTTCCTTTTAAATTAAATCCAAATAATTACCACGGAGCACCTGACTTCATTAATATTTATAAACTGAGTTCCAAACTCACGCTTTAACCCCCGACTTCTAAAAATCTTGCAATTAACTCCTCGAACCCAACACCCTGCATATATAATTATTTATTTTAGGCTACCATTCGTTCATTAATTTATTTATTTAACTTAATAAATAAACGGGTTTTACATTAGTTATAGGTCGGAACCCAATTAATAGTTGGATGTCATTTGATGTTGATAGCACGTGGATTCTCCGAACCAGCAGTTAGAGATTTATTCGAGTGTTTCAGCAGCTAGACGTGAGTCTCCTTATTGTTCTCGTGGGTCGAAGGTGTTGGATTAGTGCCTAAGTCCATAACTATATTTGGTATGTACTCGACCCGATTGGCATGGTCCATTTGGGTTGCATGGCATCATGCATTTGGATAGACTAAAATGAGAGAAATAACACTTAAGGTTTACTAATATATTATAAGTTCTAATATATTAATAAGATTATTTAATTAGTATTGATCAAGAATTAATTTGGAGTTAATTAAGTGATCAAAAGGAGACTAATTAAATATATGGGTTGATTGTGTAAATCATCCATACTTGTATAGTGGGCTAATGCTCCATGGATTATCAAGTTGGGTTAAAACCCATAGGATGCTCCATGGATGCTCCATGGTGTTTTTGTACCCATGGATCATGGAAACGAAAGGCCATGACAATTAGGGTTTACATGGTGTAACCCTAATTGTGACAAACTATATAAGCATCTTAGTCTTGTCAAAATCGGCCACCATGAGAGAACTATGTATGTATGGTGAGGGCTAGCCGATTTCATGAAGTGGTTCATTTCTCTCTAAGTTATTCCAAGTGTATTTGATGTTGTGTGAATCATTTGAGGTGTCACACTTGGGGCACTCGGCTCTTGAGCATCAAGGAATCAAGCTACATAAAAAAGGTATGTCTTCAAACTTGTTTTTATTACCCAAGTATCATAGATTGTATGCTAGATAGGGTAATACCTTGGAATATTCATATTTGCATGTATAATAGAGAAAACATAGATCCAAGGTATTTAGGGTTGCATGTACACTTAGGAGTGTTAGAATGCCCAAAACCCAACAGTGGTATGAGAGACAGGTTTGTTTTCTTGTTATACTTGCAAAAATGGCTGAAAAATCGAAATTTGTTGCTGTCTGAACAGCAGACTCGCCGAGTCCATGAAGGGACTCGACGAGTCCAAGGCTAAATTCATCCAACTCGTCGAGTTGGTTCATGCACTCGACGAGTTGGACCCCCTGACAGCATATCTTCGAGTTTTTTTGCTGAAAATGGACTAGGAACATTACCATAAGCTGTTTTTGAACCTATAAACCTGTTTTTGATGTGGTAATGTTCATTCTAATCCAATTTCAAAGATAATTATCAATAGACTCATGTTTTGTATTAGTTTAATGGTTAGGCTAATTTCATGAAAAGTTTGATTTGAATTATCTTGTTCTTATGAGTTGCTTAGATTAATAGGAAAGTTATGTGAAATTGTTGTTTTCAATCCATTTTAATCTAAGAGTTGATTCTAAAATGTGTTTTTGTAACTTGTCCTCAAGTTACATGAAAAGTCACATTTAAGAATCATAAAACTCATAAATGTTTCATAAGTTATGAATAAAGGAAAAGTCACATTCTTTTAATGGTTTAAAGTCTTCCATAACTTGTTCTCAAGTTATGGAACTTAAAGAGTTCTTAATTAAAACTACTTTAAACTCATAAGTTATGGAATTGAATAGTTTTTGAATTGTTTCAAAACTTTCCCTCAAGTTTTGGAATTTGTAAAGTTTTCCCATGAATACTTTAATTCCAAGTTAAGCCCTTAGAATTTTAAAAGTTAAAATTCAACCCTTATACTTTATAATATTATAAGTTAATAATATTTATATATATGTATAAGAGCAAGACAGTTTTACCGTTAGTAGGCCTCATTCACAAAGCCGGTCTATAAGGGGGGTATAAGGTTGTTGCCTATAAAATGGCAGCTTAATGGGTGTCCACTCTCACCCACCGCTTCCTTGACTCGTGGAGGGTCGTTAGCCGAACGGGTAGGACAAGGACTAAAATTCTCCCTTCATTAAAAGTATTAATGATAAATACTAAGTAACTAAACTTTTATAAATTCCCAATCTTAGTTACTTAGGAAAATGTGAATTTGGTGCTAATCCATGAAATTACACTTTGTACTTTGCTTAAGTCGGTTAGTGAAGCGCGTGTGGTTAACCGGCACACTAACCTGGATTTAACAAGGTAGGCAAAGGGTAACTTAATGTTTATCATAGGATCGGTGGAGCGCGTGTGGTTAACCGGGCACATCAATTAAGTGATAAATATTAAGGGTACCAAGTATATTTGCATGGTTATTCACACCTTGTTTTGTGATCCTCGGCATCCCAGTCACAAAACCTGAGAGGGCACAATCGAGATTGAAACATGCCATTGAAAAGTTCAATGAATCTCAAAAGAATCTAGGAGTTTCAAAACCAATTAAAACCTAATAATACATTTCGTTTATCTTGGTGGAAATTGGTGAATCGTCATTCACCTACCTTCAAATATTTTATAACCTAGATTACGGCATCCCTCTTCTAAGTTATAAAATGTTGTGTTGGGTCCTAGCCTTAATATTTCATATTGGGTGTTATATTAAGGACTTTAGATCAACTATCTTGAATATCTCCCAAAATATGTCTAGTTCAGACATTTATGATCTTCCCAAATCTCTTGGAACTTCACTTCCTCCACCTCCTCCAATTATTTCCTAACCCACAAGTTCAAGGTCACTCAAGCCCTATTGGCAAGCAAGGTCTATGTGTGATCACATCTTGGAGATGAAGTCACATATTGACAAGTCGGGAGAGTTGGATGTCAAAGTCTTAAGAAAGTTGGATGTTCAATCACTTTCTAAGTCACATAGTGAGTTCCTTTGGGACTACTATAAAACGGACTATGACATGACCCTTAATGATAATATCTATTTGCTTGGTGCTGCTGAATCAGCAATGGTTTGAGGACTAGTAAAGCAAATTTGATTAGGAGATCGACTTCCCAATGGACATTGACAATGGTAACATTGGATATCTAGAAAAGGCTTTCTCTTCCCAATGGAAAGGGATTGGCCATAGTCAACTCGGTTGACCAAATGGTAAAGAGGAAGTCTAAGTCTGTGATAGTCCCATGTACCATTTCCATAGAGTCCATATGTTTATATTGCCAAAAGAAGGGGCATTGGTTACAAAACTGCCTATTTACCTGAAGGATCATAGGGTTGATGAAGTCAAGATGTTTGATTCTACTTCAGGTGAAGTCCACTATCTAACTCTGTTAAGTTTCTATTCTGAGATTCTCATTACATGATGTGACTGGGTCACATATTGTTGTTTTTAGAATCAAAGAAAAAATGAAGAAACTTAAAAGAAGTATATGCTGATTCTGATCGCGAAGATGGATTTCGATCGCATGGTTCGGTGATCAAAATTTTTGAGCTGTTGCTTTGGAGTTGTGATATATTGCTTAGGAATAGATAACAACAAGTTTTTCATATGCTTTTGCACTGTAAGGATAAGTTTTTCCGCAAAGTTTTAAAATAAAAGGAAATTTTTTTGATTTCATTTATTCTAAGTATCCTTACAATGGCATTTGTGAAAAATTGTTGTTTATATGATTCCATTGATAGCAATATTTAAAAAATGGACTTGATTCTTTCGTTTGTGATAGGGACATAATTTACCAAATAAGGAAAGATTCTCATCACCCAAGTTTTCAGTTGGATAGAAATTTGGAAATCATGCAAGTTGTATAGTATGATGAATGAGAATTTTCATGTTTGGAAAATTAAGATTAATTCCTTGTTCACATGTATATGTGAGTCAAGTGAAGGACTAACGGATCGAGTACACATTCTGGTGCACTGATCAAGTCCACCACAAAAGATCGATAAGACTATTCGTCATGATTTACTAAGGTTTAGTAAATATGGTTATACTTACCAGTTTAAGTATAATTCTGAAACATTGGAAAACTTTCAATATATGGCAGAACGAATGAGAAGAATCAAATTAGGCAGAAGGATAAAATTTTCTCAAATCTGAAAAGATGGGAGAGTACTTTAGTATCATGTTTCGTGATCATCTTAATGATTTAGAAATCATGTCACAATTAGTTCTCTAAGGACATCTTAGTGCATTCTTATGACTAAGAAGAGGAATCTTGAATTGTTGGAATGGTTAAATCAAGAAGATGAGTCATACTTCGTTCCAAAAACAAGTCTTAGAGTCATACTCCAAGACTGTAAGATGAGTGACATATCTTAAAGAAAGGTTTATAACACTTGTCAAATGTAAGAGTAAAAGTGTCCTACTCTTGTACATTTGAAATTGGTAAGTTGCGATGTTTTGGATAAAACAAAGACCAACTTAGGCCAATAGTGTAAAGTGTTTGTCTTGATAAAGAATCCGCACTATCTCTTAAATATTTGACAAGTGAGTCTTATATGTCAAGAGGACAGTGGGAGTCCTAAAGATCTTGGAAAAGCTTCAAGATCTAATCAAAAATAAAAACATGTAGTTCATCACTAGCACACGACGTGAGGTTTATAACCTATCGTTTGACATATCTCTATTTCTGTGCCCATTCCAGTTAAATTTGGCTATGCATATGAGTTCTGAGGGTTCTCAATTGGTTGCATAACAACTTGGAAGCAATGGCAGGCCCTTTTGCTGCCAGGTGGCAAGAAAGTAAGATTGAGTTCAGTCCATATGGTTTGGATAAGAACACTTACACCATAAACAATCTAAGTGTCATAAGGTTTCTCTCTGATTCATGAAAATGATGGTGAGGAAACACGTTCACTAAGTAGAATTTAAGTAGATAACAGTTGTGATATTTGCATTCTCAAAGTAGTTAGTGGAGCCTGTGTGGTTAACCGGCACACTAACATGGACTTGTGAGGAATGGCAAAGGTCTAAACAATTGAGACTATGATTACGACATCCCTTTTCATAGTTCTGAAATTGATTAGACACACATGTGTGTTATCTAAGGAAACATGTATGATTTTATTAAAGCATCTCGTATCGGAAGTCTGAACTTTGGTAAGAAAGTCAATAAAGTATTGATTTCTAGAAGTCCAGCTGATTTCTGAGTACATGTCAAAGCTAGTGGGAGCATAAGTGTTACGCTAATAATCATCATGTTAGTGGGAGCATGGTAAATATGATTAGTATTGCAAGATAGAAATGTTAATTATAGAAAGCAAAAGTTTCAATTCGTGAGGTTGCAGGGGTTGAAAAGTTGTTTTGCTATAATTAAGGGAGAGGAAATTATACTTCATTTCAATTCTAAAAGCTTAGATTGAGGTTTTAATCATCTTTAGTCAAGGATATATATGAATTTTGTGTTGGAATGGCTCAACATAAGGAAATTCTATATATTGGTCCATTATTTGCGTTCTAAAATTCGATTATGATTACGGCATCCCTTTTCATAATCTGAATTATGAGAACTTGGAAAATAGAAATATTGTAGCAAAAGGACTGGTCTAGTATCATGTATTTATGTGAGACATCATGAATCGTGTCCCATATGCTTCGGATATAGGATCGATTGCATGTGCCATAATATTCATCCTTTCTAAAATTTTCCAAATGCCTCGGGCATTAAGAAGGGAAAAGGTCTAGAATTGGATATGACTAAAATAATTAAGCAATTGTCGAGGACAATCTAAAGGTTTATCAAAGATTGGTTGCTCAGGGACAGTTGGAAGTATAGTGTTAATTTTGGAGAGGACCATATTGACATATTCTGAAAAGAGGCAACTCTTGTTCAGAAGTGATTGTCAAAATGAGAATATGGAAATGTTTCCATAGGTGGAAGTTATTCAATTTGTGTAAGATTAGAAAAACTTAATGCAAGAAGGATGTTTCCATGGAGTTGATCTCCATTGGAATACTCTGTAATGTCTGTTGACAAGTCTTTGTGACTTTGTGCATAATCATTACAAGAGGATCAATGCATACAAGTTTAGAATCTAACAGATTTAGGTAAATGGCAGGAATTTGGAATTCTTGCATTTGCGGTAAGGATTTGGGATTGTGAAATGAGAATCATTGGAATTATGTTCAATCGATCTATTTCACAGAGTAAAGATCATAGACAAACTTAGTGTGCATACTTGGTGTATGGCATAACTAATGTTTAGACAAACATAGTGTGCATACTTGGTGTATGGCATGACTAGTGTTTAGAAAACATAGTGTAGATGCTTGGAGCATGGGACAACTATTGTTTTTAATTCAAGTATAAAGTTAATAGTTTGAAACAGTATGCAATGAATAATGTGTGATCAATATGGTGATAAATAAAAGGTGTTCTATTTATATTCATAAGTTCTGAGACCATATTGGATTCGATTATTCTTGTGTTTCACTTTGCATGTTTTGACTTCCAGAATAACTAGGTCGTTCTTCCTGGATGACTAAGTTATTCAAACCATCCACAGTCGGTCATATGTTGGAAATAGATATGAATCAAGATTGTCATGGGTTGGCTTGTAGAGGTCTAATATGTTGGACAAAGTGGTGCTACAACACTCATGAGTGCTCATAAGTTCTGAG
The DNA here is from genome assembly GCF_052849685.1 of Lactuca virosa. NCBI lineage: Eukaryota > Viridiplantae > Streptophyta > Magnoliopsida > Asterales > Asteraceae > Lactuca > Lactuca virosa. Next base: position 286,481,442 of record NC_136432.1, on the reverse strand, counting down.
TATTGGATTCAACCCACGCTCATTGGAATCACTTCATGGATTTTATCACGAGTGATCATGAGACGATAATATCTTATATTCTTCAAACCTAGAGATATGAGTTGTTACTATGCGTTGGTTATACATTGATTGCACGAAAACGCATAGGTAACTCGATGTTATAAAACGTTCCCTTGTGTATGATTCAACAAGTAGTAGAACAAGCCATATGAGTCGAAGTTTATCCATTCCTTTTACCTTCGGGATAAAAGCGATATATGTGGGCCCCTCGATGATTTAATGATGACACATGTGAGTGTTTGGCCAAGCCAGGACAGATTTGATTTGTTCAATCAGTCAGTCATCATGAATTGAAAATCGGGAAACAACAAATGGACAGAGAGAATGATTTATAATCCATGTCTCAGTCCATATGATATCTAGAATGGAGGAATATATGATCACTTATCTAATGGACAAGTCATTGACAAAGGTCAGAGTTCAGTTACAACGTTAGAGTTCGACAGCGGCTTAAAGAGCTACGATTGCCAGTCGGTTCTTGAAGTCATACTCAATAATAGTTTTAGAATTATCCAAGTGGGAGACTGTTGGATTAGTGTCTAAGTCCATAACTATATTTGGTATGTACTCGACCCGATTGGCATGGTCCATTTGGGTTGCATGGCATCATGCATTTGGATAGACTAAAATGAGAGAAATAACACTTAAGGTTTACTAATATATTATAAGTTCTAATATATTAATAAGATTATTTAATTAGTATTGATCAAGAATTAATTTGGAGTTAATTAAGTGATCAAAATGAGACTAATTAAATATATGGGTTGATTGTGTAAATCATCCATAATGCTCCATGGATTATCAAGTTGGGTTAAAACCCATAGGATGCTCCATGGTGTTTTTGTACCCATGGATCATGGAAACGAAAGGCCATGACAATTAGGGTTTACATGGTGTAACCCTAATTGTGACAAACTATATAAGCATCTTAGTCTTGTCAAAATCGGCCACCATGAGAGAACTATGTGTGTATGGTGAGGGCTAGCCGATTTCATGAAGTGGTTCATTTCTCTCTAAGTTATTCCAAGTGTATTTGATGTTGTGTGAACCATTTGAGGTGTCACACTTGGGGCACTCGGCTCTTGAGCATCAAGGAATCAAGCTACATAAAAAAGGTATGTCTTCAAACTTGTTTGTATTACCCAAGTATCATAGATTGTATGCTAGATAGGGTAATACCTTGGAATATTCATATTTGCATGTATAATAGAGAAAACATAGATCCAAGGTATGTAGGGTTGCATGTACACTTAGGAGTGTTAGAATGCCCAAAACCTAACAGAAGGCACCAATGTTGGCCCACTAGGTTCTGATATGTTAGATGTCTTTGTGATTCCTACATAGTATGTTAGGCTAGGCCCATTGTATGACGGCAAGGCCCATAGGTATGTTGGGCTAGGCCTAAGGATCAGGAAGGGCTAGGCCCATTGTATGTTATGTAGGTGCTAACTGTCTTTGTGACTTTTGCATTTGTATGATTGGGCTGGTTGGGCCTAATGTGCGGGATGGGCCCAATATGAGGGCTAGGCCCAATGGTATGTATGGTATGTGGTATTTTGGGGAACTCACTAAGCCTTGCGCTTACGGTTTTTATGGTTATGATTTCAGGTACTTCCGGTTTGAAAGGGAAGGGCCCGGCATGATCGCAACGCATCCACCCATGTTTCCGCATTATGATGATTTTGGGATTATACTCTGATATCTGCTTTCTTATAAGGTACTTTTGAATATTAAGAAAGGATATTGAATGATTGTCTTAAAGATAATTAATGTATTGGTTGAATTAAAAATAAAAATTTTACCTCATAATGTTTAGGTTGTTACAAATAGACCCGGTACGGTCTTGGGCCGACGCATGAATTGAAATAGACTTGGGGGTGAAATAGACTCGACACAACCTTGAGCTGGCAGATATGTATGGTATGTGGTATTTTGGGGAACTCACTTAGCTTCAAGCTTACGGTTTTTAGTTTTTGTTTCAGGTACTTCCGGATCGAAGGGAAAGAGCTCGGGATGATCGCATCGTACACACCATGATTTCCGTTTAATTTGACTCTGATGTATTGAGATGATTGATTGATATACTCTGATTTTCCTTTATGGTTATATGAACACATTTTGGTTGATGGTTTTCTTATTATGAAACTGAAATTTTTGGTCTTAAATTTTGGGACGTTACAATTAGAGAAAACATAGATCCAAATAGGTTGTATGTGAACTTAGGAGTTAAGTATTTTTCCGACTCATGTTTAGATTTATAACCTATAAAACCCATCAATTCTAATTAGGGTTTGTGATGTGTTATTCAGTGTAGGGAGTTTCAGTTTAGACAACTCGAGTGTGTGATTCGTTTGCCTGACATCAGATTGAGGTGAGTCTTCTTACTATACTTATGGGTCGAAGGCACCAACGCCGACCCATTGGTTTGTGCTAGTTGTCTTTGTGAGTTTTGCATGTTTAGGTTGGGTTGGGCCCATTTGAATGCTGAGTTGGGCCAATTATTATTTATGTTGGGTTGGGCATATTTATTTATATGTTGGGTTAGCCCCATGTTGGGTTAGGCCCACTTATTTATATGTTTGGCTGGGCCCATTTTTATGTTATGTGGTATTTTGGGGAACTCACTAAGTTTAGTGCTTACAGTTTTATGGTTTAACTTTTTCAGGTACTTCCGGTTTGAAAGGGAAGGGCTCGCATGATTGCATCGGATCCACTGGATATTTCACACTTATGATTTAATGATACTCTGATGTTCTTTTGAAATACTGATTGAAATTGATGATCTATGTATTAAATGTTTTTCCTAATTAAAAATGAAAAATTTTCTATGAGTTTTGGGACGTTAGGACACGACCTCTTGGTGTAGGTTGAATTTATACAAGTGATAATGAAATGCGAGCTAAGATACAAATCTTAGCTCAAATTTCATGTAACATCCAGACTTCCAGGTATATCGTTTATTTATTTAATTATTTTGAGGACTATTGAGCTACTCGACGAGTCGGTGCTACAACTCGTCGAGTAGAGTTGCGATGTGCCACTTCGGATTAATGACCTACTCGACGAGTCCAAGAGCCGACTCGCCGAGTAGACGATGTGATGAGAAACCCTAAATCCTCGGGTTTGGGGCCTATTTAAGGGCACTTATAGCCTCATTAGCGGCTATACTTCCCTGAGAGTAAACCCTAATCGGCCTGTGAGCTTAGAGAGAGAGTTTTGAGCTAACCTTGAGTGTTTGGTGCATCTTTTGAAGAGAAGAGAAGGATTTCCAAGCCAAAGGACGAGAAGGCGTTGCTAGATCTGTGGCTATTTCACCTCAGAGCTTCTGGGAAAGGTATAAAGCTTGCACCTTTCTCATTTTGTTGAGTAGATCTCATGATTTTGGGAGTTTAGGGCTTTTTCTATCAAAAATGAGGACCTAGAGTATTTTAAGTTCATATAGAGGTTTGAACTTCAGATCTGGACCATGTGAGGTCCCTAGAGTCCAAAAGTCCCTGCTTTATTCAGCCATAATAATGATCTTGAGTGAAAAACCTTTTTTTAAGGTATGTTTTGGCATTTCAAGCCCTAAGTGCCATGCATGGACGTAAAGCCTGTGACTTTACGTGATAAACTAGCCTTAAGAGTGTAGATCTAGAGTTTGGGAAGATTTTTTGCCTTGAAATCGTCTGAATGAGAAAAGAGTCTGAATGGACTCGCCGAGTCGAAGAACCAACTCGACGATTCGGTTAGGGTCTGTCCCGATGAGCTGGCTATGCTGTGACTCGGCGAGTTAGGGGTTAACTCGACGAGCTGGACCTTCACGAAGACTTCTGAGGGACGACTGGACTCGATGAGTCACAAGAGTGCACTCAGCGATTCAGGTCAAACTGGGGACTGTTGACTCAAGATTGACTTCTGTTGACTTTAGGGTTTGGTCAACATAAGTATTGGGGACCAAGGAGGGGTAAAATGGTCTTTTATCCATTCCAAGAGTTAGAGAGAATGGGAGAGCAACCTTTGGTGTATTTGAGTATGAGTGGAGTATTGATTAGAGATACTTATCCAATGTGTTAGGCGGAAGCTAGTTCGAGATTCCCGAGTACGAGACTTTTACTTGCTAGCTTACGAGGTGAGTTTTCTCACTATACTTACCAAGAGTGGTACCTTTGCGTAATTGAGCTGTCTTATGTGCTTATCTGTGTTTTGTGATATTCTGCATTATGTCTTTGTGATTTATGATGAATATTGTTTTCAGGAGCTTATTGAGTTGGGGTCGGAGGGTCCCACTGAGACACATTGACCAGAGGGTCTTATCTGAGTATAGCCATCAGAGGCTACTGAGATGTGTGTGGTATTTTGGGGAACTCACTAAGCTTTGTGCTTACCGTGTTATGTGTTATGTGTTTCAGGTACTTCTAAGGATCACGGGAAGGTGCCGACTTGATTGTACACACACATCAGCGATTGAGTTATGACTTGGAGAATCCTGGAGGTTTGATATACGAACAGCTTTCGATATAAGATTTGATAATTTGACATTGTGACATTTTTTGACTTTATTATTGAGATAAATGTGTTTTTAAATTGAAAATTTTGGTTTGAAAATTTACGTCGTTACATTTCATTTGTTATTCGTATAAATTCCCCCGGTGGAGAGGGAACGGTTGGCCCAGGAGTTTCTGTCTCTCAGACAGAAGATAGAGTCAGCGACTGTGATTATGCGGATGTTTCACGAGAGGGCGTTGTTTTTCCCTGAGCATGTATCGACTGAGCAGGAACGCATGAGCCGGTACTTGAGCATTCTGAGGAGGGATATTCGAGAGTTCATGGCGAACTCGTCTTATCGGACATTTTCTAAGCTTCAAGAAAATGCCATGAGGATGGAGATCGAGCTGGAGACTCAGGCGAGGGAGGATGCGGAGTCTCAGGGGAGAGACCGGCGGCCGACTCAGTCGCAGCCAGCAGCCAAGCGGGCTAAGCCCGCTAATTCGAGATCAGGAGGCCAGAAGGGCCGCACTTGTGGCATGTGCGACAAGAGTCATGAGGGATCTTGCCGGGTGGGGATTTGCTACAAATGTGGCAAAGAGGGGCATATGGCGAAGGGTTTCCCCAAGGGATTTGCAGTCTGTTTCCACTGCAATCAGACCGGCCATCGGAAGGCCGAGTCCCCTCCGCTTGTTTAGGGATCAACCTAGGGTTCCGCTCCTGCTGCTTTGCGTGCTGCTGACGTTCGGCCTGGGAGAGCTTTTCAGCTGACAGCGGAGGAGGTCCGCGCAGCACCTGATGTCGTGGCTGGTACGTATCTCCTTATTTATTTATTCTGAGATTTATTTTGCTTATTCTGTGCTATAATTAGGTACATTTCTTGTGAGTTATGTACCTGCTTTAGTGTTATTTGACTCGGGTGCGAGTCGATCCTGCGTGTCTTTAGCTTTTAGTCGTCACATCAGTATCCGGCGTGTGGCGTTGAGTCGACCTCTGAGGGTTTCTATAGAATATGAGCATGCGGTTTTTGCTACCAATGTATTCCAAGGATGTGTGCTGGAGATCTTTGGCGCCGAGTTTCCGATTGACCTGGTACCGATCGCGATGGGTGATGTCTGTGTCATCATGGGCATGGACTGGTTGAGCCGCTTTAGAGCAGTGATCGACTACGAGCGTCAGTTGGTGACTATACGAGACCTTAGTGGAGGAGTGCTTACAGTGTATGGCGAGGGTACCAGATCTGGGTCAGCTTTCTGCTCTACTGCCAGGGCGAGGCAGAGTTTACAGCAAGGTTGTATGGGTTTCCTGGCGAACGTGATGGATTCGCGGACTGTGTCTGAGAGGCGGAGTTCTATCTTCGAGGTTCCGATAGTGTGCGAGTTTCCTGATGTTTTTCCCGAGGAGTTGTCGGGTGTGCCTCCCGAGAGGCAAGTGGAGTTTCGGATTGATTAGGTTCCGGGAGCGGCGCCTATGGCCAAGGCACCTTATCGCCTAGCGCCACCAGAGATGCAGGAGTTATCCTCACAGCTTCAGGAGCTGTTGGGGAAGGGATTTATTCGACTGAGTATCTCGTCGTGGGGAGCGCCGATCCTTTTTGTCAAGAAAAAGGATGGTTCACACCGGATGTGCATTGATTACCAGGAGTTGAACAAGTTGACGGTTAAGAACCGTTATCCACTTCCGAGGATCAATGATTTATTCGATCAGCTGCAGGGGGCATCTTGGTTTTCCAAGATTGATTTGAGATCCGGATATCACCAGATGATAGTATGCGAGGAGGATATTCAGAAGACGACCTTTAGAACTCGTTATGGGCATTACGAGTTCGTGGTGATGCCTTTCGGGCTCACCAACGCACCGGCGACATTCATGGATCTCATGAACCGGGTGTGCAGGCCTATGTTGGACCGGTCGGTGATCGTGTTCATCTATGATATCTTAGTATATTCAAGATCCAGAGAGCAGCATGAGGAGCATCTGCGAGAGGTTCTTGGGGTTTTGAGGTCGGAGGGGCTGTATGCCAAATTCTCCAAGTGTGATTTCTGGTTACGAGAGGTCCAGTTCCTGGGACATTTCGTTAATCAGAATGGGATATTGGTCGATTCGGCTAAGGTTGAGGCGGTTATGCGGTGGGAGGTGCCGAGATCCCCATCCGAGATCAGAAGTTTTCTGGGATTGGCCGGCTACTATCAGAGATTTATCAGGGATTTCTCCAAGATTGCGGTTCCTCTCACCAGATTGACCCGGAAGGGCATTTCTTTTGTTTGGGGGCCTGAGCAGCAGGCATCATTTGAGACTCTTCGCCAGAGATTGTGCGAAGCTCCGGTGTTAGCCCTTCCGGAGGGAGTGGAGGACTTTGTAGTCTATTGCGATGCGTCTATCTTAGGGTTGGGTGCAGTGTCGATGCAGAAGGGTCATGTGATAGCATATGCGTCGAGGCAGCTCAAGCCTCACGACACGAGGTATCCCACCCATGATTTGGAGTTAGGGGTGGTAGTGTTCGCACTCAAGATTTGGCGCCACTATCTTTATGGCGTTCGGTGTACCATATACACAGACCACAAGAGCGTGAAGTATCTCATGGATCAGCCCAGCCTAAATATGAGACAGAGGAGGTGGTTGGATGTGGTGAAAGACTATGACTGCGAGATCTTGTACCATCCGGGCAAGGCTAATGTGGTAGCCGACGCCCTGAGCCGTAGAGCAGAGGGTGCTCTGATCCGAGATGTGTGTATGAGGATGATAGTGATGACTCCAGTCTTAGATACCATTCGAGAGGACCAGGTGGAGGCCGTGAGACCGGAGAACCGCAAGAGATAAAGGGTGATTAGGCAGGTGTCTGAATTTACGACGGATAGTCGAGGGCTTATGACTTTCTGAGGGCGGATTTGGGTGCCCTATACTGGCGGAGCTCGTCGTATCCTGATGGAGGAGGGGCATAGATCGAGATTCTCGATCCATCCAGGAGCCACTAAGATGTACTTGGACCTGAAGAGAGATTATTGGTGGCCCTGTATAAAGAAGGACGTGGCTTGGGTAGTCGAGAGGTGCTTGACCTGTCGTCGGGCTAAGGCCGAGCACCAGCGTCCTCATGGAAAGTTGCAGCCACTAGAGGTTCCTCAGTGGAAGTGGGACCAGATTTCCATGGATTTTATCACCAAATTGCTGAGGACCGCGCGGGGTGTCGACGCGATTTGGGTGATTGTGGACCGGTTGACGAAGAGCGCTCACTTCCTTGCCATTGGTGAGAGTTCTTCTGCAGAGAGACTGGCCGAGATATATGTAAGAGAGGTGGTAGCTCGGCATGGACTACCGACATCGATAGTGTCAGATCGGGATGTGCGCTTTACTTCCAGGTTCTAGAAGAAGTTTCATGAGGAGTTGGGTACGTGATTGCACTTCAGTACAACCTACCACCCACAGACAGACGGGCAGAGTGAGCGGACGATTCAGACGCTCGAGGACATGCTTCGAGCATGTGTTATGGACTTCGGTGGAAGTTGGGACACATATCTGCCCTTGGCTGAGTTTTCTTACAACAACAGCAGTATTGGTATGCCTCCTTTTGAGCTTCTTTATGGGAGGAGGTGTCGGACTCCTATCTGTTGGGGAGAGGTGGGGCAGCGAGTGATGGGTAGCACTGAGATAGTGCTCAAGACGACTGATCAGATTCAGTAGGTGAAAAACCTTTTTTAAGGTATGTTTTGGCATTTCAAGCCCTAAGTGCCATGCATGGACGTAAAGCCTGTGACTTTACGTGAAAAACTAGCCTTAAGAGTATAGATCAAGAGTTTGGAAAGGTTTTCTGCCTTGAAATCGTCTAAATGAGAAAAGAGTCTGAATGGACTCGCCGAGTCGAAGAGCCGACTCGACGAGTCGGTTAGGGTTTGTCCCGATGAGCTGGCTATGTTGTGACTCGACGAGTTAGGGGTTAACTCGACAAGATGGACCTTCACGAAGACTTCTGAGGGACGACTGGACTCGACGATTCACAAGAGTGCACTCGGCGAGTCAGGTTAAACTGGGGACTGTTGACTCAAGATTGACTTCTGTTGACTTTAGGGTTTGGTCAACATAAGTATTGAGGACCAAGGAGGGGTAAAATGATCTTTTACCCATTCCAGGAGTTAGAGAGAATGAGAGAGCAACCTTTGGTGTATTTGAGTATGAGTGGAGTATTGATTAGAGATACTTATCCAATGTGTTAGGCGGAAGCTAGTTCGAGATTCCCAAGTACGAGACTTTTTACTTGCTAGCTTACGAGGTGAGTCTTCTCACTATACTTACCAAGAGTGGTATCTTTGCGTGATTGAGCTGTCTTATGTGTTTATCTGTCTTTTGTGATATTCTGCATGATGTCATTGTGATTTATGTTGACTATTGTTTTCATGAGCTTATTGAGTTGGGGCCGGAGGGTCCCACTGAGACACATTAACCGGAGGGTCTTATCTGAGTATAGCCATGAGAGGCTACTGAGAAGTGTGTGGTATTTTGGGGAACTCACTAAGCTTTGTGCTTACCGTGTTATGTGTTATGTGTTTCAGGTACTTCTAAGGATCACGGGAAGGCGCCGACTTGATTGTACACACACATCAGCGATTGAGTTATGACTTGGAGGATCCTAGAGTTACTTTCGGTATAAGATTTAATAATTTGACATTGTGACATTTTGTGACTTTATTATTGAGATAAATGTGTTTTTAAATTGAAAATTTTGGTTTGAAAATTTACGTCGTTACATTTCATTTGTTATTCGTATAAATTCAGCCTACATTTGTTATTCGTATAAATTCAGCCTACACCGATAGGTGATGTGACACTAAATCACCAATATTTTTTGTTAATTGGTACGTCAAAGTATGACTACATATGGATAATATTAAAGAAAACAAACCATTAAGATAAACCTAAATATAGGGAAAAAAAACCGATAAAATGATGTGACACTCGCTGGAACAATTTATCCAATCTGCTAATATAAGACCTCTCATAGTGCTTTTTTAAAATATAATTGTATTTTTAAAAGAACTATTTGTTAAAAAATAATGGTAAATATCGATAAATTTTAATCATTTAAAACTTTTTAGAAACTTTTGATGGTTTTAATTGCTATTTTCATATGTTAAATCTATTATGTGCTACATGAATATTATAAGAATTTTACGTATTCATGAAATTTTTAAAAATTAAGCTTTGAAACAAATAAGGTAAACTTTTATAAGTTAGAAATGATTGTTAATCATGAAATTATGAATCCATATTAGGATGTGTGAGACTTGTGGTCACTTGAGACTTGAATATTCAGAATGACCAAAATGTGGTGCCCATTCACGGTGGGGGATGGCATTATATAACGCCTCATTGACAAGTGAAATATCTACATACTGATATTGCTAATAAAATATGATCATATAGTGTCACATCGTATAACAACTTACTACTAATTGATTATTTATTAGTATAATTTGATTATTAAGCTAGAGGGAATGATAACATTCCTAGCACCTTACCACATCACTTTTTTGCCTGTCACGTCATCTTTTTGTCTTAACACCTAAATATTAGCATTTTATAAGGAGTGGTAACACTCTTAGCGCACCAATTTTTTTCTTTTTCAAAATTAATTAAATTATATTATTTTAAATAATTTTTTTAAACCACAAACAATTAATATCAAATAAATTATATTTTTTAAAACACAGCATTTCATATTAAATCAAAAAAATTACAATAAAATTTTGCAGGGGGTTTTATGCCAATTCTAGAAATTTATGTTGTAAAAGAAGTTAGAAGTTAGGGTCGAATCTGTCATAAAGCTAAAATTAAAGGACCAAAACTGCCAAACTGTGAAATCTGTGACATCTTCCTCGTTTGCTACCTAACGAACAGATTGATAACATTTCTCTTTTCTTTAGCCTGTAAATTTCATTTTCATGGAAAAAAATCCCATTTACCAATCATATTGTTCAATTTCTTTCTCTCTCCTCTCGCTAGACCCTTGGCGAACTACTGATAACGAGCTTCATAGCGAATATGTGAGGAGTGGAGTAGTGACTCTTGACGAGATTGTTGGCGAGAGGGGTGGAGAGGCCACTCCCTCCAGCCTTAATAAGCATAATCAATACTTGTATTTAATTGGAAAAATATTATTTTATGAAAATTATATTTTACCAACATATTGTGAATTATTGTTTCTAGAAAATAATAATAAAAGAGAACAAAACTAGTAATATATCATATGTATATATATATATATATATATATATATATATATATATATATCCTACCTAATAAATGAAAATATTTTTGCCATTTGTCATCTTCTCCTTCATTTTGACAAATGTCATTTTTTAAGATTTTTAAAATTTTTATTTTCCACTTGTCATTTTTTTGGGATTTCAATTTTCTTAAAATAAATTTCCAAAAAATTCTAAATGGGTTTTACATATGTAAGGTTATCATTATATTAATTTGATATTAAATTCTCAAAAATGCTCCAAACCATTTGATTTCTTTCATAAATGCTCCAAAATATTACATTTTGTTATGAAAAAACATTATTTTATAAAATATTTAATATTTATATATTCATATTAAATTTTTATTTTAAATAAACCCGTGTAATGAATCATCGAGATGTTTTTTTGATTCTTGTGAATCATCTTACAAATGAATCATCTAATGATTCATTTTGTTTCTTCGCAAAAAAAATATGTAGAAAAAAAACTTTTTACCTTCCTACCAAAATTTTCCTTCTTATTTGATCTTGACTCTATATATATATATATATATATATATATATATATATATATATATATATATATATATATATATATATATATATATATATAGTGTATAACTTTTTGGACACTTTGAGTAAGTCACCTTGTTCATTTTCAACTACTAGTTACTTGATAGTGTAAACAAAACTTTTTGTATTGCCTTTATGGCCTTATAGTTGTAGGTTGCATGGAAGAGGCAAATGATTGCTTGTTAGTTCACTTCTTACACACCATGCCTCATGACATAACTTGTTTGACTTTGTTGGAAGGCATGAACACTTTGTACACTTTTCTAAGTGTATAAGGAAGTATATGGTAAAGAACAATGATAGTTTTTCTTGAAAACTTTTTTTTTCTCTTGTAAAACCATGAGCAAGTGCTCTCCCTCCCACTCTATTTTTGTAATTTGGTGCATATTCTAGGATGATTAAGTTGTTTCTCCTTTGATGGTTTATTTAGTATAAACTTCTAAGATTTAAGAACAACTTAATACAAGTGAAGACTAGCATGTTTTGCGGTTTACTCTTGCTTGGTGGATATCTTTACAGAACTTCTACTTTGGAGTTTCATGTCACACTTCATCAACTTCCAATCTTCATGAGAATCAAATTCTTCAAAGGTTGTAAATTTTTTCTTCTATGGTTGTTTTAATATTTCCTAGCTTTGCAAAATGATCATTGTTGGGTAAAATGGTTTTAGTTTATTCAAACATAAAATTGCTTTCATTACTAAACTCATAGTTTTGAGTATTTATCTTAGACTATTTTTTTTAATAAAAACCCAACAACAAGGACTTGCAACCCTTTTGTGGTTCTATGAGATGGCTTCCTAGAACCTAAGGGTGGGCAAAAATGTGATTTATGCACATGGGTCTAGAGGATAGAGTGTGGAGTGTGATACATGTTTTCTCCATATATGGTCGTTATAGCCATATTTGGTGAGTTGGAACTGTAGGATAAAACGAGGATTGTGAATAGTTCCATATGTATTGCATACTTCCATTTGTTGGTGTTGTTTTGAATTATTATTATGATTTATTTGTTTAAACTATTATTCTTCCTTAAGTTGAGATGCTAATGATCATTTAATGTTTTGGAAACTATTTTTAGGGTTTAAATTTGGGATTCGATGATCACTCTCATCATTTACATTTGAAGAAGTTGATCGTCAGTATGCTTACTCATTAGGCTTTATAAGCCTAACACTTGTATTTTGATATGCAATCATATAATATTTGATGTTGAAGACCGGAGTTAGAGAAGCAAGGATTTTTTGAAGACATATAATTATGTAATGAACCATTTATACTTATGTTTTATTATTTATTGCTACATTTTTGCTTGCTAACACATATTGTTGAGTTTTAAACTTTGGGACCAGCTTATTCTACAAACTATAAACTTTTGGAAAACTTGGATTTTTCATTGGAATTGTTAAACTTTTTTTGGGTTATTTAGATTTTTTTTTTGAAATATTAAAAATAAGTGAAAAGGAAAACTAAACGCGAAGCGTACTAGCTCCCACATAATGGTGCCAAAAAAATTATTGTAGTCGTGGATGTGTCAAAAGTAAACCTTAACTCAACCAATTTAGCAAGTTGAATGCAAGGGTAAAACCATAAACATTATCAAAAACAATATTAAAACAAACAAACTCACAAACGATTGAAATCTATATTAAATAAGGTGACCGCTAACGATTTCAGTTTTGATTCCTAAGAATGTATTATACCAAGTGTTACTATTTTTGCGCTCATTTTGACCACATAGACATATCCATACTAGTTGATATTTAAATATGTGGTTAAAGTATATGCATTTGCTCCCTCTGTCCTTCACACTACTTGGGATGTCTTGGCACGGTGGGGAAGAGCATATTAGAATTATCTTGCACCTAAATCAATCAACTAGTTTAGAAACAAGGTAATGAAAGGATTAATTAAATTAAAATCAAAGCAATCTAACTATAGTTTTTATGAATCTACAACATTTTAATCCAAAATACAATACATGAAAAGAAATCAAAACCTACTCTCGGTTGCGATCATAGGAGGAATTAGCCGTGGATGATTTGGATTAATGAAACACGTGGTTAACACGAATATGAAAGTGTAGTCCTATTTTTTAAATGTGACACCATTAATCCTCATGGTTGGCAAATCCTCCAGTTTTGTTCCATATCTTAGTTCCCATCAACACCATTACATTAAGTGTGTATGAAATGACTAAAATGTCTTTGTGTTGTGTCTTTTTGTGATTTTATCTTTTTTTTTGTTTTTAGAATTATTGCTATAATTAAACTAATTAACGAGCACCACCCTACATCACCACTACCATCACTTACATTTTTCCCATTGACACCAACCACCATCAGTCTTTGGCCAACCCTACCATTCACCACTCGCTATCACTTCTTTTTCCGGTCAATACTAAAACAATAATTATGTTGTTTTGAAGAGAGAGAGAGAGAGAGAGAGAGAGAGAGAGTGTGTGTGTGTGTGTGTGTGTGTGTGTGTTTCGGTGCAGGTGGCGGTGGTGATTTTAGTGTAGACAACGACGAAGACCAGTATTAGCGGTCAATGTAGAGTTGCTCCTTTACATGGGGTATGTTGAAATGGTAGATTTGTTCCTTCACATAAGCGAGTTAGTGGGAGAAGGGGGAGAGAAAGATCTTTTGATAAAAGAGGTGCTCGTCGTCAGCGGTACCAGGAGTCCGAAGGCATTTTGGAGCATTCGGGACTCGGGAGAGTCAAAGTATTTGATGCGGCTAGAAGACATTTTAAGGAGATTTCCAAAAATGGTCCTTCAAGTAATATATATATATGTAAAAAAACAAGGTATAATCTTTATTTTACAAGAACTTGACGGGGAAACATAGGGATAATAACAGAGATAGGGACCAAAACTCAAAGATTTGCTAACCATATGTTGTAAGGTATGCCTACAGGATGGAAAGATCGGGGTTGACTAGAAAATAGAGGCGAGGGAGGGAAGAGCCGAATCGGGGAGGCAAGAGAAGCTGAATGGACAACACCCATACCGTCCATCCAAAAATGGGTTGTGAAACAGCTTGTTGTTCGTTTACCCGCTCCGTCTATGTAAAACTTTCTTCTTTATTTAATTTATAAATCCATTATGAAAAATGAATCACACCACTTGTATTAAACTATGTTTTTTATTTTCTTCAATTTGTACAAACAAAAATGGATATCGGAACGAAGCATGACACCTCGCTGCCGGGAAGGCCGGAGGGGGGTGTCTACCATGGCACATGGCAACAAAAACGAACTTTTTTTTTAAACTTTGATAAACATTCTTATATATTAACAGAAAAAAATATGAGAAAAATAGTTGGAGTCTGAGTCAAAATAGTTACAATTTGGTTGGTAGTAGAATAGTAGCATCCACACTTTCTGTACGTGTAGTAAGAAACCCAAAACTTTTATCATAAGTCTTAATCTAAACATTTGAATCTTTTTTCCCACTTTTTGTATTCTACTATTTGATTTTCTTCGTACTAATCAACTCCATTTAGGTTTCCTAAATAAATATAATATATTTTTGAAAAAGTTTCAATTTAAATTTAGTTTTTCTTATTTATAATCTATTAATAATTTCACTTTTATTGTGGTTCAATTCTTTAATTATCATTTATCAGGTTTATTTTGAAAAAGAGGTACCATAGATTTATTCTTATATGAAAAAAAAATCCGAATGAAATGTGTCAAATGAAGGGAAATTGTCATAAAAGCCCTTAATTTTTCCAAAAAATGTCGGTTTTACCCTTTGATGAGTTTTTGGGGTATTAAAGTCGGATACTTTCACTAAATGTATCAAATATCTCATTTAACAAGTTCGACCCTTAGTAGCCGGTTACCCATGTGCTGATTTGGCACTTTAGGTGACATGTCAAACAACATGGGCCCCATTTTATAACCCTCTCCCACATAACCCTTCCCCCCCCCCTTTGTTTCTTGCATCCTCTCGCACCGCAGTATTCTCCCATGCAAAATGCCAACATCTTCTGCAAAATCAAGCTCAAATGTGAATTCACGATTCAAGAAGAAGATCGAAGTGAAGTGTTGGTGTGAAGATTTATGCCCTGTGTTTGTTTCACGCACACCAGAAAATCCAGGCAAGAAATTTTGGGGGTGCCCTAATTATAAGGTAAAAATCATTTTCCCTTTTCTTTAGTATGATTGCAGTAAGGGTATTATGCACTGACCTAATTATGTAGGGGGAAGGAGGTTGTGGGTTTTTCAGATGGGTTGACGATGAAGGAGTTCAAAAACAAGATATGATGCCAGAGTCAAATCGGATTATAGAGCAGCGACAAATGATGACCTTAATGCAAATGGTTGTTGTTTTGTTAGGGGCTATATTATTCATGCTTGTTCTAGTAGTATACAAGATTTAATGGCAGTTGGTTGTTATGCCACTAGTATTGTGATCTTGAAATATGTAGTTTTTGATGGTATGAAATATGTAGCTTTTGATGGTATTTGATACTTTGGTAGGTATATGTAATGTTAGGATTGTAATTTGTAATGTATGGATGCTAATTGCAATATATGGATGTTAATTTGTAATGTATGGATGTTAACTGGAGTACAAATTGGTTTGTTTTGTAAGTATATTGCATAAAATGGTATTGCAGTAAATGGATGTTAATTGCAATGTTGGATGATTAATTTCAGTAAATGGAATTTGGAGTACAAAAAATGGTAAGTGGTATGAATTTGGAGTAGAAGTTGTTGAATGGTAACAATTGGAATTTGTAGTACATGTTACATTACATACTACCAATATGTATCCATTACAAGTGTAATTGGTATGAATTTGTAGTTGGTATGAATTTGTAGTACAAGTTTAATTAAAATGGTAATTGGTATGAATTTGCAGAAACAATTGGTGAATGGTAACAATTCTAAAAGATTGAACATAATATAAAAGGGGGTGTATCCATTACATATAGTTTAATTACATACTACCAATATGTTGCAGCCATCCATTTGTACCAAAATGCCTAAACAATGCCAAAAAAGGCAACCTAAATGATAACAATTGGATGCATGCTGCAATCAAAATGTCAAAAAACAAAGTTTACAAAAGCGGCAACCTATACCATTCCCACTACACCCCCATCCCCCTTCTTGCTAAAAAACTACTCTAAGTTGATTGGCTTTATAGAAGAAGAACCACCACCATCTTTGTCATAGACACCCTTCCTTAGCTTTATCTTGGTAATCCTCTCAGATGTTTTCCTTGTTCTCCTAACCATTGGGACAACCTCATGTCCTTCATCATCACCTTGATTTTCCTCATCATCACCCAATTCTTCAACACCACCTTCAGGTCCATCAGCATCACCTTCAGGTCCATCACCATCATCAACATCTCCGCCACCATGACCTTCTTCATCACCATCACCAACAGCTTCATATCCAACACCATGATCAGGTCCAGCACCATGAACTTCTCCATCACCATCACCAATAGCTTCATCTCCAACACTTTCAGCTCCACCATCCAGACCAACATCATCATCAGAATGATGACCATCAATGAAATCATTTACATCCTAGTGTAAAAAGATAGAATTAGTTCACAAAAATCACCAGAAAAATTGTTAATTAATAAAAGATAATAGGTCTTACCAGTTCAACTGGTGGGGAATCATCCAATTCCACTTGTAACCCTGGCATAGCTTCTATTTCTGCCATGCTATAACCAGCTTCTAGCATATTAGCAATGTCTTTAGGTCATATTTGTATTTTCTCTGGGAGAATATCATCCTCTTTGCCCTCAGTAAACTCAATAACATCATTATCTTCCACCTCATTGTCACCATTTAGTGGACTGAACTTTGTTTTGTTTTTGAAGTTAACTTCTTGTAAAATTGCATCAATACCTTGTTCAATTTCATCATTTATGGATTTAAGCTTCCAACCAATACTGGATCCTACTTGCCCAAAAGTGTCACTACCTTCCATCACACTTGTTTGACTAGTTCCTCCTTCTTGCATCATATGACCATCCTGAATATGAATTACTAGAACTTCCTGCACAACACCTTCTTCCTGCACCACACCTTCTTATACAACAGTAGGAACTTCTACAACTGGAACTTGTTGAACCACACTTTGACCCACATTATAACCTTCTTGCATCACATTTTCACCCTCATCAGCAACTGGAACTTGTTGAACCACACTCTCTTGAGTACCTATAGTTGGAGTATTATTCCCAGTTTTTGCAGAACCAATCCTTCCACCACCTCTCCTTGTGCACAACTTCTTCCTAGGTACATTAATACTATTTTTCCTAAATCTTTTAGAACATGCCTGTTGCTGATGTTTTCTTGGACTCATCCTTAATGTGTTATGTTTTCTTGGACTCTTCCTCACTATGTTAGAGAATGAAGGTTGACTTGGGACATTTGGTTCAACAGGGGTTGTAGTATTGTTTTCTCTCATTCTCTCATTTAGTGATTGGTTAGCAACAGATACATGGGGGATGGGATGTTTTCTTGGCCTTCCTGTTTTCTTTAGTGGGGGAGGCACATATTGTTTTCTCCCATTCTTACATGCCCTATTGTTATGACCATATTCCAAACAATTACCACATCTGGTAGTTCTTGCAACCTTCACTTTTATTGTTGAAAACTTGCTCTCCTTTTCACTCGCATGCCTCTTTCTTTTGGTAGCAGGCCTACCAGGCATCCTCCTAGACATTGGAGGCAATGGCTTAATGTACTCAGTTTGGGCCCAAAGATTGTTGCCATTAACAGGTTTAATGTTTGTTGAGTAACATTGCCTAAATTTCTCTTTAGAGAAGTATGCATTGATGTATGCATCTGGTGTTTGATGGATAAAATTAATTGCTGCATTTGCATGCACACAAGGGATGCCGGCCAAATCCCACAGCCTACATGAACAGGTCATATCATCTAAGTCCACCCTATAACTGTCACACCCTCTTCTGGCCTCAAACACATGCCCTTGACTATGAATTATTCCCCATAACCTATAATCAAGTATCTAGTTAGTAACAATAATTAATGATTAAGACAAGTTTTAGAATGCATAAAATAATACCTCATATTTTTCCCAAATCTATTCATTTTTTTCAAAAAATTTGGACAAACATTTGAATTCCACTTTTCACTTTCCTCATTCATGTAAGCAAACATGTCCATGATATAAATCTGTATCTCTTCCAGCATGGTGATCAAAGGTTTTTTCCTAGCATCCAATATTATTGAGTTGAAGCACTCTGAGATCACATTCTCAACTGCTTCACATGCATAGCCTGATCCAAAATAGGCTCTACACCATGTTTCTGGTTGCTTTGACATCAAGTATTCATATGCAGAAGGGTTCAATTTCTTGATGCTTTCCATATGCCTCTTGAAGTCACCTTGTGTGCAACTCATAGAGGCAGCCCAAAACAACTTCTTATATTCCAAACCTGTGAAAGCCTTTCTAAAGTTGGCATAAATGTGCCTAGCACAATTCCCGTGTTCAACATAAGGCAGTATATCTTTCACAGATTCAAGCAGACCCTACAAGACAATCATTTAATTAGTTTAATAGAGGAGAAATATGTAATAAGATCATTATGCAATTAAATAGAATACAAGTATGTAAAATTTTACCTTGTGTTGATCTGATATCACTACCAAACCTCTTCCACTATCAAGATCTAAATCATCCCTTAGAAGCTCAAGGAACCATGTCCAGTTAACCTTATTCTCAACATCCACAACAGCCCAAGCAATTGGGTAGACTTGATTATTGGCATCTCTACCTATGGTTGTCAACAACTCACCTTTTACTGCTCCCTTCAGAAAGCACCCATCCAAACCAATAACTCTTCTACACCCTCTTTTCCAGCCTTCACATATAGCTTTGAAACCAATATAAAACCTATGAAAAGAGTTTGTCCCATCTGGATTGACAGTTACACACACCTTACATGTAGAGCCTGGATTGGATCTTAACAACTCTTGTGCATAATCCCATATTCTGGCATAATGTTCAGTAAATTTACCTTCAATTAGCTAATTGGCCCACCTCTTGGCCCTACGACATTGGCCTATAGACACAACACACCTAAACCTTTGTCTGATGTCAGTAATCATCTCTTTAAGCTTCACCTTAGGTTTATTTGCAATTTCAGTTATGTAGTGTCTACCTATCCATTCGGGAGTAACCATAGAGCCAAGTTTGAACTTTCTACCACAAAATTGAGTAGCTTCTAAAGTCTTGATTTGAATATATCTTTCATTGAACATCCATGAGACATACAGTCTGAAAGGGCAACCATTATCCTCATTTCTTTTCCCACATCTTACAAGTATTCTTGTACTGTCACATTTCTCAAAGTAGAGCTGATACCCATTGTGGACTGCGTAGTTTTGGATACAAAATTTCAGCTGTGTAACATTCTCAAAAATGTCACCAAGTTTTGGTTCCATTTTGTCCCATCTTGTTTTTAGATCATGTATTTTGTACTTGTTTATCACCTGTTCTTGCTCTTCTTCATCTTCATCACTTTGTAAGTCACCACCATGATACACTTGTGCTCTTACATCATTAGTCAAACTAGAGTTTCTAATATTTTCATCAGTTAGTAACACATTAAGAAATGCATCCTTGCACTTGTCCAGTGGAGTAATGAACTCTTCGTCTGGTTCATGATCCATGTAGATGCCATGAAGCTCAAAATCCATCTCATTAAGACCAGAGAAAGGCTCGCGTAAACCAAAAAATGGGTATGTGTTGCCTTCGTCTTCTGAATCCCAATCCATCATAACAACCTGAAAAAACACACATTATCGTTATTCGTTAACCTCTGAAGAACAAAGAACTGTAATAACACAATCTTCAAAGAAATTACACATACCCTGTGAAATCGACTCTCCAATAACCTAATCTTCTTCAAAAAGCCCTAATTTTGCGATGAATGATGTCGATTTTCTGATAAAGTATACGTTTACGTGCAAAAGGATGAGATAAGGTGATGGGTAAACGGACGTAACGTCCGTGCCAACTCCTCAATTAAGTGCCAAATCAGCACATGGGTAACCGGCTACTAAGGGTCCAACCTGTTAAATGAGATATTTGATACATTTAGTGAAAGTATCCGGCTTTAATACCCCAAAAACTCATCCAAGGGTAAAACCGACATGTTTTGGAAAACTTAAGGGCTTTTATGACAATTTCCCTCAAATGAACATTAACTATGATATGGATAATTTAGCTGTTGGAGTAGTAAATGTTGAAAATTTTGGTTTTTTCCATTTTTGAATTTTCAAAAATGGTTTTTTCTATTTTTAATACGAATTTCAAATATAATCATTATTAAAATGGAAAAATGGTTATATGTATGTGTTTTCTTTCGTGATACTTTCGTTTTGATATATTATATATTTAAATCAGAATTAAGATGAATGAGAAATAAATGTTAATCTGAGGTAGTTTGAATAATTAGGAAAAGATGTTAAATGAGTTTTTAGCTCTTTTTTGAAACGACAGACTAACTAACATACTCTTAAGAGACTTGAACCTATGACATTTCATTTGGAAAAGTCACTTATTACCACTAGACCAATGATCATTTGGTAGTTTTTAGCTATCCACATAGATAGACAAGTAAGGAAAGCAAGTTTGAAAGTATAAAAACTTTTAAGCCTTATAAGACTTATGGAAGCAAGACTCTTTCTTGTGTGTGAAAGAGGGTGCAAATGTAGACCAAAATAATTTTTGTTCATTGAACTTGTGTACGAGCCCTCCTCGGTTAGAAGGTCGGTATTTAATTCATGTTTAATTGTTAACTTCCGAAGAAATCTTGAAAGCGGATCCAAGATTACAAGGATGGTTTATAAATACACCTCCTAACCAACCATATTGTATTAAACACGAACCTTAACAATTTGTAATTATTTATTTGTTTTTCGTATGTTTTATGTATATCAAATTAATATAAGAAAAATGTGTAAATAATACGCACTATGTACATGTTCGACACAAAAACTTTTCAGATGTTATAGCTTTAAAGAAAAAACTCGGAAAAAAAATCGTTTGGGAGCAAGAGTTTTAAGCTTTTTATTTTATTCAAAAAAACTCTTAATCTAAAAGTTACTTCAAGTAATGTTTAACAAAAAGCTTTTACATATTATAACAAATTTACAGGATTACCTTTAAAAAACTATTTACATATTTATATGTTTAAACAGATATCATTTTATGTAATTTTATATACATATGAAAAGCTTATAGCTACTATTGCCCAAATAAACACACACACACACACACACACACACACATATATATATATATATATATATATATATATATATATATATATATATATATATATATATATATATATATATATATATATATATATATATATATATATATATACTAGATGTGTGCCCGCGCAAAGCGGCGGTGATAAATAACTCTTTTGGTGAATAGTTTCTTACAAAAAAATAATTATTAGATTTTATTATTTGTTATTATGTAATAGAAATTACTACTTTTAAATAAAATATATATATTTAGATCTTATATTTATATTGCATGCTTATACATTTGATGTAAATTAGATTATATCGGTGTCTGGTATAAGAAATATAAATTAATTTATATACATGAATTTAATATTTTAAAATTTTTATTTTGCTTCAAATTAAATTTCTTATTAACCTTTCTTAATTCAAGTTTTCAAACTTTTGGCAAGTATTAATAATTTATTTATGCATAAATGTTTTGTACAAAAAACTTTGTATCTTATACCTCTTAAAATTCAAGATATGACTAATATGTTTTATAATATATATATATATATATATATATATATATATATATATATATATATATATATATATGTTATAGTTTCCAACTTTTAGCTATCGGCTACCGGCTACCGACTTCCAATTAATTTTGTCAAACACACTCATATTAGGCCGCCTTTCATGCATGTCTTCAAAACGGTATACTTTTTTCTATATATTAAAATAAACTAAAATTTGATAAATCTTTTTTGACTATATTTTCATTGCATCTTGGTTTAAGCGTCTTATCCTAGATGTAAATTATTTCACATGATTAATTTAAATATTTTACTGAGTGTTAACAAGCTCCAAATATCACATTCTGGAAAATATATCCAAAATTGTTTTTTTTTTTCTAAATCACTAGTCAAGTTTCGGTAAGCTCTCAAACTCGATTACCATGATCACGGTATAAGAGCTAAAACTTTAATTCTAAACTTGGCACCTTTTATGTGCGTCCTCTATCTTTTTCGTCAATCTCTTTCTCTTTCTCTTCTTCCCAATGTACTCATGTCTCCTTCTCACTCACAATGACCTACGATGATTCTCTTCTATTAAAAACCTTACGACATTATGAGTATCAAAGCCTTTGTGACGTCATTATTTTTCGGCCAAAAAAGACTGATTTGTTTATGCTTATTAAATCAAAGTATTATTTTAAAAATATTAATTATGCGAAATTTGTCCAAAAAACATGATAGTGATATTATCAAAGCATTTTCGAATTTTTTTTGTTTATATTTTTAAAGCTCGGAAGGTCATAACTGATACAAAACATAAGCATAAATGGAGATTTACAATGTCTCAATATTCTAATTGTCTACATCTCCTTCAATCTCTCATTGTGCATATACCTTTGTATCGCTACCTATGATACAAGAAAGCTGAGTGGGTCAGGTTGGAGAACCTGGTGAGTACATAGGGATTTCAATCCTACAATGTTATATATATATATATATATATATATATATATATATATATATATATATATATATATATATATATATATATATACACACACATATACACACATACACACATACACACACACACACACACACATATATATATATATATATATATATATATATATATATACACACACATATACACACATACACACACACACACACACACACATATATATATATATATATATATATATATATATATATATATATATATATATATATATATATATATATATATATATATATATATATATATATATATATCAAAACTCGCAATATAAAAATATCTCACTTATAAGCAATCTACCCCATCCTATCGATCCTCACATAATCCATACTCTCGGATTCCGAAATTAATGGTTTTACCTAATTCATGCTCTCGGATCGGGAATAAATAACTATGTCTAATCCGTACTCTCAGATCATGAATGAATGACTATGTCTAGTCCATACTCTCGGACCAAGGACAAATGATTATGCATAATCCTTACTCTCGGATCATGGTTGGATCATGGACAAATGATTATGTCTAATCCATACTCTCGTATCAGTGGCAAATGACTATATCCATACTCTCAGACTAGGGACGAATGTTAGAGTTCTACTCTCCGTGTATATCTCACATGTATTCTTAAGGAGATATTACCAAATATTTAACTTAGGTCTTTTGTGTTAGTCTTGTTTTATCTCTGGTAAGACTATGATTCTCTACTCCTAATACTTATATTATAATTATCATGAAATAATATGTATATCTTAACGCATATAGAACCGTACTTCGTTCGCATATCATATCTTATCAAATATGTTCTTAACACATATTCTAGGTAATAACCATATAGCTCACATGCAAACTCTTTAACATACATTTAATACTTTAATTAATACTTGTATTAAAATCATGTTCATAAAAGGGACTATGCACTCATTTGATAAAAGTAACTGACAATTTCGACAACGCTTCACGTCGTACTTCGAAAAGAAAAAGATTTACTAGACGCATAAAGTATTAAGTATTAGTCTAGTTTCGTAATCTTGGTGACCATAATAATTATAGTCTGGATTCCTCACTAATCCCAATGTCTACATCAAGATCTATCAAGTAAGGATCAGTCAGGTAGGACAGTTGGGAGGCAAGATCATTTCGGCATATAGTTTTTCTAAAATCCAACAACCAAGCCAACGTGACCATTCTAGACACCTCTCCCGTAAGTAGATCAATCAGTATAACGACATGAAATTACTTATAAATCTTATTTATAGGTTCACAATAATGACTATGACTTATAAAATATAAATTACACTGAAATAAGGATGAGTGTAATTTAACTTACAGAGATTTCCTAGACAAAAGTACGGAAATTGGCTACGGGGGTAGCTCCAGGAATCAAGTCGATTCGGAACTCGACTTGGCGTTCAGGAGGAACTCCTAGAAGATCTTCGGGAAATATGTCAGGAAAATGACAGACTTCGGGAAACTCTTGAGGTCTTTTACTTCTTGTTTTTCGTTGACTACATGAGATAGGAATGTGCGACACTCATTTCGCATGTATTTTTGGGCTTTGATGCAAGAGATGATGCGAAGGTTCGTACTGGGCTTGTCTCCGTAGATAACGAGGGATTCGTCATTTGGTAGATTGAGGCGAATGGCTTTTTCGTAGCATAGAATATCAGCACGGTGAGGACTTAACCAGTCCATGCCGATGATGACATCGAAGCTTTTTATGGAGACCGGCATAAGGTCGATTGGGAAAGAATAGTCGTTTAGAGCGAGGGTACAGCCTATGCATATGTCGTTAGTGCTCTCTTTCTTCCCATTAGCCATCTCGACAATGAATGTTTCGTTTAGTGTTTGTGGTTTGTGTTTGAGTAAGTGTTTAAATTTATGGCTGACGAAACTCTCTGCACCACTATCAAAGAGTATGCATGCATAAGAGTTATCGAGAAGGAACGTACCCATGACTACTGTGGGATCCGCTACCGCCTCCTCCTGACCCATTGCTAGCACTCTTCCTATATTGCCAGTATTTCTTGCTTTCGAGCAATCTCTCTTGTAGTGCCCTGTTTCACCATACCCATAGCAGGTCTAGCCTACTCCAGCTCCGGGGGCCTGGGCATTAGGCTACGCCGGTGTCTTACAGAAACGGGCAGTATGCCCCTTCCTGTTGCAGTTGGTACATTGCATTTCGCAGAAAGGCCCGTGGTGGTGAAAGTTGCATTTGTTGCACTTCGGTAGGTTACCCGCATATCGACTAGGAGGTGCTGGAGCAGCAGGAGTAACAGCAGGAATGGTAGTAGCGTGGATGCCACTGTTTGCTGTTTCTTTGAGGGCTCCAACGAAGATTGGCCCTTTCGCTTGTTCCATAACTTCTTTTTGTTGCCACTCTCTTTGGGCTGCTCGAGAATAACTGTTATGGAGTCTTGGCGATCTCCATGATCCACTAATGTTTGTTCCAGACGCTTAACACTGTCAAAAGTAAGTGGATTGGCAGCTATAACATTCTCTTGAGTCGGGGGAGTTAATCCCCAGATATACCTTTCCACCTTCTTACTCTCCGGGGTGACCATCCCGGGTCACAGAAGAGCCAGGTCACTGAATCTGGCAGTATAAGCAGCGATGTCGGAGTCCTTCATCTTCAGACTCCATAGCTCCTGCTCTAGTTTTTGCATCTCGCCCCTCGGGCAGTACTCTGCTAGCATTAGTTCCTTCAAATCATCCCAACTCATAGCATTGGCTATAGGGAGAGTCAATGACTTGACTTGGCTGTTCCATCAAGTGAGGGCTCTATCTGTGAAAGTGCATGCTGCAAATTTCACTTTGCTAGATTCGGGGCA
The DNA here is from genome assembly GCF_052849685.1 of Lactuca virosa. NCBI lineage: Eukaryota > Viridiplantae > Streptophyta > Magnoliopsida > Asterales > Asteraceae > Lactuca > Lactuca virosa. The sequence goes on along the minus strand of NC_136432.1, from coordinate 286,455,485 downwards.
CGCACAGATTTCAAATATTGATTCGGTTTTATCGAACCAACATGTTAAAGCAATGACACATCCGGTGCCATCAAAGGATTTGGGTTTAGCGTTCGTAAAGTCCTTATAGGAACACTCCCTTGGGAGTCCGACTATCCCCGTGGTTAGAAGGGTTGGCACCACTACCCGCCCCGCTAGTGCCACTTGCATTGATCTGTGTCATGGTGGCTGCCACGACGGCAGTTACCGCTGCTTGGAAGACAGCAGGGTCGTACTGAGGAGGTGGTGGCGGTGGTGGTGGATTTGTTGACAGGTTGTTTTTCTTCCTCTTGGACTTCTTTGGAGGCATCTTTCTCTATAATGATTTAAGAGAAAATTTTGATAGGTCCTCTATAGTGGTCATGAGTCAGGTGATAATGAACAAGATATATCTTATCCTGACTGTTATAGTGTTCTATTAAGCGATTTACAGTGGAAGTCTACTAATATAAGTAAACAATCGCCAACTTCATTTATAGCAACACTTGTAAAGAATATGTATAGTGTGACTCACACTGGGTCCCTCTATAGTCACCTAGTGTATACGAATTATGTATAACTATCAAGGCCTAAATATTCTTGTTCTAGTGTTGTAGAGTCATAAAATACTCCTATAGTATTTTAATTTCATGTTTGGTTCTAGAGTTTCTCTTGTATGTATTGTTGGTAAGTTTTAGACTTGTTTCAACACCACTATCACTCCCAAATACATGTTCGTAGTATCTCAAATAAATATAGTTGATCAGGCTATATTTATCCCAGATATGATTACATAACTGTCTAGGTTTAACTGCAGTGTCCAACATCTAAATACTTTGTATAGTTCTTACTGTGATACTGTTTCCGGTATGTATGTATTGTTCGTATACTTCTTATAAAATACTTAATTTTTTTTAAAAGTATACTTTTAGTCAGAGCACTTCGGTCCCATTGTGTTTATAGTTGTATATCCTCTAAGGTTTGGTATACTTAGTTCACTATAAACAATGCTCTGATACCAATCTGTCACACCCCCAAACCGGAACGGCGGAAACGTTCGGGGGCGGAGGACGTCATGTACAGTATCACAACAATTGCAGAATAGTAAATCAAGCAAACACAACCATTACATTGATAGTTAATAATGTTTACATCTGTTCAATACATAGTTTGTATGACATCCAAAACTGTATAACAGAAGTATAAAAGATGCGACTCTAAAAGCTCCGGCTTCTCAAAACCTGTGGGTGTACATGTCTACCGGTTCCCTGAGAATACAAGTGGTTTTGAAAGTGTATCAACATTTAAGTTGGTGAGTTCATAAGCATGTTTTTGAGATGGAAAGCTTGTCTTTTTTTCTTTGAAAATGTTACAGTGTACTTCCAAAAAATCCAATATTTTCTTTAGTAAATGAAATGCAGTCTTAGGACTTAAGACCAAAATGTATGTGCGTTACTATACTCTGAAATAGTAAACTATAGTCTTATTAATGAATAAAACTATGTCATGAATGTTCTTGAAATTGTATGTTGTACTAGTGTACTCTGTACTAGAAAAGTAGTGTACTGTAGTAGTGTTTGTATGAAAACCTTCTTGTATGAGTGCCTGGAATCCACCAGCTGTAGTGTAAAATAGTATATTGTAGTTTTATATTTAAAATAAAACATTTTGTATGAGTGCCTGGAATCCACCAGTTGTAGTGTAAAATAGTGTATTGTAGTTTTATTATTTAAGATAAAACCTTTTGTATGACTGCCTGGAATCCACTAGTTGTAGTGTAAAATAATGTACTGTGGTTTCATTAATTAAAATAAAACCTTTGAAGTAGTGTTAATCCCGTAAACAAATGTTTTAGTTAATACTATTGTGAGTTTCATATAACTATGCTGATATGACCTAGTGACCTCTACGACGTTCTTCAGGTGTCAGAAATTTATGACATTTGTCACCCCAGGCCTGCCGGCCTAGCTGTTGCAAGCAGCTCAGGTGCGGGATTGTCAGTCCCATATAGATCTATACACAAATTCACGCTCTCCCTCCAGGAGACTCTAGTTATAATTTATAGGATTTGGACCTGTACCCTGATGGGTACAATGAAGTAGTGCCTCACAACCATGTATTAACTAGTTTACGTGTAGTGTAGTAGTGTTCTCTTGTACTTGAAACTGTATGTATTACCTTGTGTAGTGTACTTTGTAATGTAAAATAATTATACTTAAATAATTATTTAATAGTGTATCCTTGAATTAGTGAAACAGAGTAGTGTTCCATAAACTATACCTATTATAGCTTATTACTTGTTTCTGTATAATGTTCTTGAGCTTGTAAAATAGTGTAGTGGTTCTCAAACTATACCGATTATAGTTTAAATGTATGCTCTTGTAAAATAGTGTAACGATTTACAAACTATACCTATTATAGTTTAATTTCTTGTATCGTTTCTTGAACTTAGCAAAATAGTGTAGCGCTTCACAAACTATACCTATTATAGTTGAAGGTATACTCTGTAATGAACTGAAAACCTTTGCAATTTATCACTGTGTATAAAGCAGTAATAAGAGATTTGAATAAAGTTTCCTTTTGCTCGGCATTTTACAAAAAGGGTTAAAAATATATTTTGCTAAATGTAGCGATAAATTGATTTGAAACAATTGCAAATGGTTTGAAACGGTTTGAAATCGTTTGAATATTAACACAAGAGTCATTGTGTTTAACTTGTATCCCCTCCCCCTAAAAACATTGAAAATAGTGAAAACGTAGGGGTATGAACTCACCTCTAGTGCGTATTCGTGTTCAGGTAGCGAAACTGCAGAGATGATCCTTGGGCTAGCGTACATGGAAATAATTGTATCCTAATATTATTTAAACATGCAATCGTATTTAAATTAGCGAAGTAATTAATTAAAGTGTTGGACAACACTTAATTTATGTAAGGAATACTTACAAAAATTACCGAGAATTATTTGGAGTATTATTAGGTGTTTTCGGTCTATCCCTCACCGAAATCCCTTGATTTCGGTCTTAAAACCTCAACCGAGAACCAAGTTCACGGTCTAGAAGGGTTTTTGGTCTGAGTGAGTTCTCGGTCCAGGTGGTTTTCGGTCAGCTTGAAGATTTGAATATTGTTCTTGGTGTTCTTGGTGAATTTTATGAAGATTTGAAGGTTTTTACTTGAAGATTTGAAGGTTCTTGGATGATACTTGAGAGCAAAATGAGTGTATTTTCGGTTGAAGCAGTGAGAAATGACTTATTTTTCGCGTGAAATTATATATATATATCGAGAGAGTTTTCGGCCGGAAATGGGTTTTCGGTGGGTGGGGTTTGCGGTCCGAGGGTTTTCGGCCGAAAAGGGTTTTCGGTGCGAAGCTTCTCGGTTCCAAAGGGAAAAATTTTGATTTTTAAGTACATTTTATCCCAAATACTTATATAAAAACATCCTTTATATAATTTATATCATATTTAACCCTTATGATCTTAACAAAATCAACAAAACTCAAATTTTATTTAAAGGGTTTGAATTTTATTGACTTGAAAAATAACGGGTTGTTACACTTGTGTTAATTTATTAAACATATAAAAACTCTTTAAATCAACTATGTTACTAGAACTAAACTAATTCAAGTGGTCACTCATAAAAGACATAAATTCAAGCTCTTTAATTTAAAATTTTTGAAATCACTATATTAATAAAAAAATTCGAACTTTAACATGAAGAAATCAAACATACATACACATAGTCGAATATCGAACAAAAACCTAAAAAATAGAGTTTTAGCCATTCATAAGTAAAACCGCATCAAAAAAGTATGTTTTTTAACAACTGTAATGCGTAATTAACTTATAAAATACCAAATTGTTGCTTCCAAAAATGTCCTTCTCCAATCGATTTGTCTTGCATCCAATGTCGAGAGATAGTTGAATAATGGCCAAAGGGTGGTATTTATAGGCCCATAATTCATCTAAATCATGCCATCAGTTTGAATCAGCTGCACCAACTCAAGGTATAAATATGACTCAACCGAGTTGAGTCACGTGTCTACTTTACAATGTTTTTAAGAACGGCCCGACCGAGTTAACCATAAGGCAATATGTGAGTCAATCGAGTCACTTCTACATGCAACTTTTTATTTGATTTTAAATTGACTTGACTGAGTCAAACCTACGAAGACTTGTGTGCGAGTGGAACCTTCTAGAAAGGATTGAATCTTCAATGTCATTGACTGTTTCATTCTTACTTCGATTGTCCCGAAATTCAAATTGCATCCTCCTCTCATCATCCGCATGTTCCAACATTCAAACACCTCGTAACACAACCAAAAAAGTTGTAAATAATAGAATTCCACCAATTCCTATATAAAGTCTCAAAATAGTTAAAATTCATGAGTTATAATGCATTAATGCAATGAAAATACATGGAATAAACTTGTGGGGATCTTCATTATCGGTGTCTCAAAAAAGATGTAACTATGTAAAGATAGATAAGCATGGATTCCCGGAAAATTAATAAAAATTTAAAACATTTTCAAGCATCCAAAAACCATTACTTATTACAAAATGTTTTCAAATAGTTTCATATCAGAGTATCCCTGAAATCCAAATCATAAAATGTGAGGAGGTGCATGATCAAGCCTTCACCTTCCCGCGATCATCCGAAGTACCTGAAACAAAATCCAAAACTGTAAGCCAAAAGCTTAGTGAGTTCCCCCAAAATACCGATACATAACAAATAGCACACACAATAACAACATGTAATGGGTCCACAACTTTCCAGACTGGATTACCCCCGAGCCCACAATATGAGTCTGGCTTGCCTTACAGGCCCACATCTCACGTCTGGCTTGCTCCTGAGCCCATAGCATAAGTCTGGCTTGCTCTCGAGCCCACAGCTTATGACTGGCTTGCCACTTCAGTCATAAGACTGGAATATAAATGATCAGCCCTCAGTGCGAGTCTGACATGCTCCCCTAGCCCTCAACTCGCATCTGGAATGCTTAGGAGTCCTCAGTATGAGTTTGGCATACCATCCCTGGCCCTCAGCTAATATCTGGCATACTCCAGGGTTTGTTGGTTACCGCACGGAGCAGTACAACCTCAACCCTACCCACACAACATGTCGACGAGTAACAGCTAAAAACACATACAGATAATCAGACAGTATCACAGGTAGTCCTACAGACCTACCAGACTAGCATATCAAACTAGCATGCATAACTAACTCGTACTCAGCATAACAAAAACTACCACGATATCAATCCAATGGGCTGGCCTTGGTGCCTTCGACCCCTAAGTATAGTGAGGAAAACTCACCTCACAATGTCGAACTGAACTGAAAAGATCAAGCTCTCGAATCACGGCTCCAAACTCAAACACCTACAACAACCATAGAACCAATTCCATCAAGTCCCAAATTACAAAAATACCCTCAGAAGTCAAACTTGGTCAACCCAGGTCAAATTCAAAGTCAACAGTCAAGGTCAACAGTCCATGTTGACCCAACTCGTCGAGTGCAGCTAGTAACACGTCGAGTTCCTTTAGAACTCAGAAAACCGGGAAAACCCTAACTAACTCGTTGAGTTATCTCATCAACTCGCCGAGTTTATTCAGAATCCAGAAAGCGGGAAAACTCGAATCAACTCGTCGAGTTGGACAAGCAACTCATCGAGTTCCTTCAACCTTTTCATATTCAGTCCTTTCCAGTCAAAACCAAAGCCCAAAACTACAGATCTAGCCTCTTAGGACTGAGATATCATGTAAAGTTGCTAACTTTACGTGCATGCAAGGCATCAAAGGGATTAAAACACTAAAACTAAGCTTAATAAGAGGTTTAGGTCATGGAGGATGGCCAAGACTAGATGAAGTAGGAAACTTTATGTTCATGGAGGCCTAGAGGTGTCCAGATCTGAAACCACATCCTCTTGACCAGCTCCAATCCAAAAATGACTCCATTTTGCACCAAAAATGACCATATACTTTCATAAGAGGAGATCTAAGCAATAAGAGGTCAAGGTATCAACTTTATATCTCAATATGGTTGTCAAAACAGAGTAGATGTCAGATCTATAGCCTCTTCCTCACTCCAATCTCTTCAATCTTCGGGTTTCCTTCCAAAAGAGCACCAAAAGTCACCTTCCAAGCTTTCATACACACAATGAGCTATGATGCACAAAGTAGGGTTTCTCTGGGAGATAAGGTGGTAAGGGAGTCTGGTGAGGGGACTTAAGGTCCTTTAAATAAGGTGCAAACCCTAAAAATTAGGGTTTTCATAAACAGCCACAACTCGTCGAGTTGGGGTCCTCCAAGTCGTCGAGTAGGTTCCATAAACCACGTGGCCTGATTAGTTTCTACACGACGAGTTGGGGCCTCCAACTCGTCGAGTAGGTCTTATGTGATGTACAAAATCCTTAAAATTTCATACATGGGAGTCGGGATGTTGCAATTCTCCCCACTTGAACTAGATTTCGTCCTCGAAGTCTGCTGTCTTGAACAAACTCCAGAAAATGCTCCCGCATCTCGGCCTCCGGTTCCCAGGTCCACTCGGATCCCCTCCGATGCTCCCATTGTACCTTTACCAAAGGTACCTCCTTGTTACGCAAAATCTTCACCTTCCTCTCCAGAACAGCCAGAGGTCTCTCTACGTAGTTCAGGCGCTCGTCGACCTGAATATCATCCAACGATACAATCGCCTCCTCATCTAATATGCACTTCCGCAACTGCGAAACATGGAATGTGCTATGGATCTGACTGAGATCCTCGGGGAGATCCAGTCTATACGCCACCTTGCCAACCCTAGAAATGATCTGAAAGGGTCCAATGTAGCGGGGACCCAAATTCCCCCTCTTCCTGAAGCGAATAACACCCTTCCAGGGTGAGACCTTCAGTAGTACCATGTCACCAACCTGAAACTCCAATTCAGATCGACGCCGGTCGGCGTAACTCTTCTGTCGACTCTGAGCAGTCTGCAACCGCTGCCTGATCTACTGAATCATCTCGGTCGTCTGCAGAACCACCTCGGTCCGACCCATCACCCCGTGACCAACCTCACCCCAAGAGACTGGGGTAAGACACCTCCGTCCATACAACAGCTCATAAGGTGGAGCACCAATACTGGAATGGAAGCTGTTGTTGTGGGAGAAGTCTGTAAGGGGTAGGTAGGAGTCCCATCTCCCACCGAAATCAATAACTCAGACCTGCAACATATCCTCAAGGGTCTGTATGGTCCACTCACTCTGGCCGTCTGTCTGTGGATGATAAGTTGTACTGAAATGCGGTCATGTGCCCTATTCCTCATGAAACTTCTGCCAGAAACGGGAGGTGAATCGAACATCCTGGTATGAGACAATAGAGGCTGGCACCCCATGGCGAGCAACGATCTCGCGGATATATACTTCAGTCAACTTCTCGGCCGATGAACTCTCCCGAATGGCCAGGAAATGGGCGACCTTAGTCAATCGATCCACGACGACCCATATAGCATCATATCCCTTCGTCGTCCTCGGCAACGTGGTGATAAAGTCCATCGTGATCTGCTCCCATTTCCACATGGGAACTTCCAGAGGCTGTAGCTTTCCATGCGGCCTCTGGTGCTCGGCCTTGACCATCCTGCAGGTCAAGCACCTCTCCACGTACCAAGCGATCTCCCTCTTCATGCACGGCCACCGGTAACTCAAACTCAGATCCCGGTAAATTTTGGTGGCCCCCGGGTGAATAGAGAAGTGAGACTTATGAGTCTCCTCCAGTACAATCTGTCTGACCCCACCAAACATCGGAACCCATACCCGACCGTAACGGGTCAACAATCCCCGACTATCCTGCACGAATCTGGCGATCTCACCCCTAATCCTATCCAGCTTCTAGTTCTCCTATCGTAGACCCTCAGCCTGAGCTTTCCTGATCAAGCTCACAAGTGGAGAATCTACAGATATCCTCATACATGCCGCTGGAACAGAAGATCCAGCCGACTTGCGACTCAGGGCGTCCACCACAACATTCCCTTTACCCGGATTGTAAAGGATCTTGCAGTCATAATCCTTAACTACGTCCAGCCACCTGCGCTGCCTCATGTTCAGGTTCAGATGATCCATGATATGTCTAAAACTCGTGTGGTCTGTGTATATGGTACAGTGGACCCTGTAGAGATAATGTCTCCAAATCTTGAGAGCGAATACCACCACTACCAACTCCAGATCGTGTGTGGGATATCTCGTCTCATGCGGCTTCAGCTGCCGCGAGGCATAGGCTATCACCCGTCCTCTCTACATGAGCACCAGTCCCAATCCGGTGATCGATGCATCACAGAACACCACGAAATCCTCAACTCCCTCTGGGAGTGTCAAAATTGGTGCCTCGCAGAGCCACTGTCACAGAGTCTCAAATGAAGTCTACTGCTTAGGGCCCCAGTGGAAATCCACCCCCTTCCTCGTCAGACGAGTGAGGGGTACTGCAATCTTGGAGAAATATTGTATAAATCTCCAGTAGTACCCTGCCAATACCAAGAAGCTCCTGATATCCGAGGGGGTTTTCGGAAACTCCCACTGCATAACCGCCTCAATCTTGGCCGGATCGACCAAAATCCCCTCCTGGTTAACGAGATGTCCAAGGAACTGAACCTCTCGCAACCAAAACTCGCATTTCGAGAACTTGGTATACAGTCGTTCTCGCCTCAAGACTCCCAATAGCTCACGGAGATGCTCCCCGTGCTGCTCTCTGGTCTTGGAATACACCAAGATGTCGTCTATAAACACAATGACTGAGCGATTGAGCATCGGTCTGCATACCCGATTCATCAGGTCCATAAATATAGTTGGCGCATTGGTGAGCCCAAACGGAATCACCACGAATTCGTAATGTCCATAACGAGTCCGGAACGTGGTCTTCTCCACGTCCTCCTCATTCACCCGGACCTGATGGTACCCGGACCTCAAGTCTACCTTGGAGAACCAAGATGCTCCCTGGAGCTGATCAAAGAGATCATCAATCCGTGGAAGTGGATAATGGTTCTTCACCGTCAATTTGTTCAACTCCCGGTAATCAATGCACATCCAGTGTGAACCGTCCTTCTTCTTGACAAAGACAATCGGCGCTCCCCACGCATAATTGCTCGTACGAATGAACTGCTTGCCTAGCAGCTCCTGTAGCTGAGATGACAACTCCTGCATCTCCGGTGGTGCCAATCGGTACGACTCCTTGGCGATAGGGGCCGCACCTGGCACAAGGTCAATCCTGAACTCGACCTTCCTCTCCGGAGGTACTCCGGGTAACTCCTCCGAAAACACATCAGCAAACTCTCTGATGAGTGGAACCTCTGAAACTGAGACCTAATCCATAACCCGCATATCCACCACATACGCCAAATAACCCGTTCACCCGTGTTGAATGTATTGTCGAGCCCTGGCGGCTGAGCAAAATCCTGAACCCAACCTGGTGCCCTCACCATAGATAATCAGCTCTCCCCAACTTGGGGTTCGAACTACCACATGCTGACCCTCGCAGTCGATCATGGCACCGAAGCGACTCAACCAGTCCATACCCACTATCACAAAAACTTCCCCCATGGGAATCGGAATCAAGTCAATCGGGAAGGGTACCCCGAAGATCTCCAAAACACAACCCCACCAAACTGAAGAAGCAGAAATCCCGTGTTCGTTGGCGTTGGAAACTCGCAACGGACACTCTAGCTCTCCTAAAGGTAGACTGAACTCCCTACTGAACGATCGAGAGACAAATGACCGACTCGCCCCCGAGTCAAATAATACCAAAGCAGGCAAGGAGTTCACTAAAAATGTACCTAATCATAGGTACAAACATATAAGCATAAAACAAATATAATCAACAAGATAAGAGATAGAAACATACCAGCCACCACATCCGGTGATGTCCTGGCCTCCATTGCTGTAAGCTAAAAAGTGCATCCCCGAGCCCTCGGGGGCTCTGCTCTACCCTGATTCCCATCAGTAATCCTCAGTGTAGCTGGCGCGGGAGCCTGCGCCGGCTTGGCGGCGAGCAACAGACATTTGGCATTTACGTGGCCAACCTGATCACAGTGGTAACATATCCTCACACTCAGAACTGGGGCGGGCTGGCGACAATCCCTCGCATAATGCCCCTCCTTTCCACATTTGTGGCACCCGCAACCAGATCGACAAACCCCAGAATGAGCCATCCCGCACTTCCCACAAGTGTGGTCGCGCTGACCTCCAAACCTAGAGTCAGCGGTCTTGGACCGCTTCGGCGCCGGCTGTGACTGTGTCGGGGCCTGCCTCTGCTCTCTCAAATGTAACTCAATCTCAAGCTCACGCCGCCTAGCGGCATCCTCTAACTCCAGTAATGTATCACAACGCTGGGTAGCAACAAACTGTCTGATGTCAGTATTGAGCATGCTCAGATAACGAGTCATCTGAGCCTGCTCGGAAGCAAACTCCAGGCAAAACATCGCCCTCTCAGTGAACATACAGGTGATCTCCGTCACCGACTTCGTACCCTGGCTGAACTCCAAAAACTCATGTGCCAGCCGCTCTCGCTCAACCCGTAGAATGTAGCGAGTGAGGAACATCTCCATGAACTGATCCCAAGTAACTGCAGCTCTCAACTCATCAGAATACGACCCCATCATCAATATCCACCATTCCTTTGCTCCGGACCTTAGCAGGTTCAGAGCACACCTGACCTTCTGGTCAGTAGGACATGAGCATGTGAAAAAGCATCCCTCAACGTCATATAGCCACCTCATGGCTATGATCGGGTCCTGAATCCCATCGAAAGTCGGGGGCTTCGTGCTATCGAAGTCCCGGTACTGAAAAGCCCGACCTATCCCCGTACCTGCAGCCGCCACGGCTGTAGCAGCAGCCGTCTCAGCAATGGCTGCATAGAGATCATCAAAGAACTCCATCATCGCGGTCTTGATAGACCCAAAGATCTCCGGAATCTGACCCCGGACGATAGCAACCACCTCATCACGGATGATCTCCTTGACACGGTCCTCTGACACGGATGGCCCACCCTAACTGCCAGCTCCTGATCCTGATCCGGATTTGGTCTCAAATCGCCTTGTAGTCACCATACTGAAAATATACCAGGAATATATCAGATATTCCGTATAATAACATGGAACCAAATCTCGACAAAGCCCTAGGGGTTGTGACTTCCTTGCTACGCGTATGGGTCCTGTGCTTTTAGTAGTACGGGCCCATACTACCTTCCACACCTACCCATATTTATCGCAAGTATCATCACAACGCCCTAACAATATACATAACATAGGTGAACACTCAATCCTCACTCCTAGACGAAGGCTAAAAACATCTCACAATTGGCCGACTGACCCCTCCCAACTCATCCATGAAACTTCCACCAGCCCTGCAACACTCGTGTATGCTAGCCATACATAATGTTGGACCCTATAGACATTCAATATCTGATCCTACCCTAATCCCTTCATCAGACAAGAACAGGAAATAAGGCTAAACCAAACATTCTCAGACTATAAGATCTTAGTTATATACAACTGTGATGCATACACTAAGTAACTACAGTAATGATGTCAATTTCATATAAGGAAACCCTAGGCTATCAGGCATCATATAATCAAGCAATTCTATCATGCGATTCCTGAAGACCCATAGCCTATCACTAGCATGCTATTCTAAATAACCGTATGGTATTTTGGGGTCTACTTACTAGCTCCGGCTGATCTTACACATCGCATCCTCCTTTAGTATTTTAAAAACCATTTAAAAATCATTTGAAAATCTTTTCCTTAGTTTGAGACTAGATTCACACGAGTGTTCCTCCAATTCACTCAAACCAAGACTCTGATACCAACTTGTAACATCCATAAAATTCATAAAAATTTAAAGCTTTTTCAAGCATCCAAAAACCATTACTTATTACAAAATGTTTTCAAAGTAGTTTCATATCAGAGTATCCCTGAAATCCAAATCATAAAATGTGAGGAGGTGCACGATCAAGCCTTTGCCTTCCCACGATCATCCGAAGTACCTGAAACAAAATCCAAAACTGTAAGCCCAAAGCTTAGTGAGTTCCCCCAAAATACCGATACATAACAAATAGCACACACAATAACAATTCGTAATGGGTCCACAACTTTCCAGATTGGATTAACCCCGAGCCCACAATATGAGTCTGGCTTGCCTTACAGGCCCACAACTCACGTCTGGCTTACTCCTGAGCCCATAACATAAGTCTGGCTTGCTCTCGAGCCCACAGCTTATGACTGGCTTGCCACTTCAGTCATAAGACTGGAATATAAATGATCAGCCCTCAGTGCGAGTATGGCATTCTCCCCTGGCCCTCAACTCGCATCTAGAATGCTTAGGAGTCCTTAGTATGAGTTTGGCATGCCCTCCCTGGCCCTCAGCTAATATCTGGCATACTCCAGGGTTTGTTGGTTACTGCACGGAGCAGTACAACCTCAACCCTACCCACACAACATGTCGACGAGTAACAGCTAAAAACACATACAGATAATCAGACAGTATCACAGGTAGTCCTACAGACCTACCAGACTAGCATATCAAACTAGCATGCATAACTAACTCGTACTCAGCATAACAACAACTACCAGGATATCAATCCAATGGGCCGGCCTTGGTGCCTTCGACCCCTAAGTATAGTGAGAAAAACTCACCTCACAATGTCGAACTGAAGTGAAAAGATCAAGCTCTCGAATCACGACTCCAAACTCAAACACCTACAACCACCATAGAACCAATTCCATCAAGTCCCAAATTACAAAAATACCCTCAGAAGTCAAACTTGGTCAACCCCGGTCAAAGTCAAAGTCAACAGTCAAGGTCAACAGTCCATATTGACCCAACTCATCGAGTGCAGCTAGTAACTCGTCGAGTTCCTTTAGAACTCAGAAAACCGGGAAAACCCTAACTAACTCGTCGAGTTATCTCATCAACTCGCCGAGTTTAGTCAGAATTCAGAAAGTGGGAAAACCCGACTCAACTCATCGAGTTCCTTCAGTCTATTCATATTCAGTCCTTTCCAGTCGAATCCAAAGCCCCAAACTACATATCTAGCCTCTTAGGACTGAGATGCCACGTAAAGTTACTAACTTTACGTTCATGCAAGGCATCAAAGGGATTAAAACACTAAAAATAAGCTTAATAAGAGGTTTAGGGGATGGAGGAGGGCCAAGACTAGATAAAGTGGGCAACTTTATGTTCATGGAGGCCTAGAGGTGTCCAGATCTGAAACCACATCCTCTTGACAAGCTCAAATTCGATAATGACTCCATTTAGCACCAAAAATGACCATATATTTTCATAAGAGGAGATCTAAGCAATAAGAGGTCAAGGTATCAACTTTATACCTCAACATGGTTGTCAAAACAGAGTAGATGTCGGATCTATAGCCTCCTCCTCACTCCAATCTCTTCAATCTTCGAGTTTCCTTCCAAAAGAGCACCAAAAGTCACCTTCCAAGCTTTCGCACACACACACAATGAGATATGATGCACAAAATAGGGTTTCTTTGGGCGATAAGGTGGTAAGGGAGGCTGGTGAGGGGAATTAAGGTCCTTTAAATAGGGTGCAACCCTAAAAACTAGGGTTTTCATACACAGCCTCAACTCGTCGAGTAGGTTCCATAAACCACACGGCCTGATTAGTTTCTACATGACGAGTTGGGGCCTCCAGCTCGTCGAGTAGGTCTTATATGATGTACAAAATCCTTAAATTTTCATACCTGGGAGTCGGGATGTTACAGTTGGGTTGTCAGACCAACAAATAAATAAGGGTATAAGAATAAAAACAAATCACTACTAAGTATACCCAAAAGATATTATAGCTAAAGTATGGTAGAATCTTCATGGATAAAGAACAACTATAAAATACATCTTTGCGTAAGATATATGGACTTGACACTTTGAATATAAAATAAAAGTAAAAAATGGTTTTTTTATTTTCCAACGGACAAAACAACTCTAAATACATTTTCAAGTGGTCATTCATGAAAAAAGAATAAATTCAAGCACTTCAATTCAAACAACGCCGAAATCACTAGAGTAATAAACGGGTTCAAAGTTTAGGCTGAAAAAATCAAACACACATAGTCGAATGTTGAACAAAAAACCGAGAAAATTAGGGTTTTGAATGGTTTATGGCTTAAAATAGATCAACAAAGATATCTTTTAACATTTTCAGTACGCAAGTAACTAATAAAAATATTGAATCGTTGCTTCCAGATGCTTTCTTCCATGATCCTACCCTCCAAAGTCGAGTTTTATTACATCCAAAGTCGAGAGTTGTCTGAATAGTGACCTAAATGTGGTATTTATAGACTCGAAATTTGTCCAAATCATGTCATCCGTTTGACTTGACCGAGTCAACTCAAGGTATAATGTAAGTCGACATCATCAAGTTTAGTGTCTAGTTTTCTTCGTATTAAGCCTGACTTGACTGAGTCAATCCTAAGGCAATATATGACCCGACCGAGTCACTTCCTAATGTAAATTTTCTTCGACTTTAACTAGACTCAACCGAGTCAAACCCACGAAAAATGGTGACTAGGTCGTGAAACCTTCTGAAAATGCTTGAATCCTAAAATTTTATGACTTTTTCAATTTTTCTTTGATTGTCCCTAAATTCGAACGACAAAATTCTAGCATCATCCCAATCATGTTCCAACTTTAAAACATCATGAAAATTAATAAAAAATGTGCAGATAATGAACTTCTGTCAATCAACATATAAAGTCCCAAAATAGTTAAAATGCATGTTATAATGTCTAAATGCAATGAAATACATGGAATAAACACCCTAAAAGACCCATAAATACATCTAATAGGAAAACAACAATATGTGACAACCGAAATGCTTCCAAAAAACGTTTAGGCCAACATTTAACGACAACAACAGTCGTGACTTGACGTATTTTATTCAAACAATCGTTGTCGGACGCGTCCGATAGTCGCAACCATCACTGCAAGGAAATTTGTCATAGACATGGGAAAGAATACAAAATACTATATAAACTATGTACACTAATACCACCACATGTTATTGGGAGGAAGTTTCGAATGTTTATAATAAATTGAAACTTGTGGAATAGTGTAGAGGTAGCGCTTTAGTGAAGATTGAATATGTAGAATGTGAACACAAACAAAGGCAATTAAAACGCAACTAAAATTATTGTCACTCTCTGTATACTTCTTTGTTGTTGTTCAACCAGTTTGAAGTGAGGCTCATATCAACCGTGTTAGATCAATGATATAAGAATTTTGGTGACATATGTCTGATGATTGAGAAATTGGTCTTGAGGGTTGCGGGTTGTGGATATCCTGAGGAAATGATTAAGTTCACCTACGCCCAGTCATAAAAAATTCCTAACTAAGATAAGAAATAACATGTTGAAGCATAACCAAAGTGGATATAATGATAGTAATATCATCTATATAGAGAAGTAAACATGCACAAGATTTTCCATATCAGTAGATAATAAGAAAAGTCATATCGACTATAAAGAAAACCAAAGCACATGATAAACTAGATAAAATTATGAAACAATGCCTGTTTTGAGGCCACAAAGTGAGCACTAAAGGTGGCATACATGGCCTGGGTAGCATGGGTCACAGAACCACGATGGTTTTTATATGTACACAATCTCCGGAAGATGTTCGTGAAGAAATACATTCTTCATGTGAAGTTGGTGTATCGACCATTGATTAGTTATCCAAATACTAATAATTATATGAATAGTTTCCAGTTTAATAATCGGATTAAATGTCTCCTCAAAATCGATGTCCGATGGTTGATTCTTATTATTGGAGACGACCTTATATGAGGAAAATGTATCATACAAGTTCTATTTTTATAGCCACATGGATTGCATAATGTTGACGCCGTGAGTGTAAAGGACAATGATGCATGTACCGTTAGAGATAAGAGCATTAAATTCCTTATTAATGATATTAATCCAATTAGTGTCGTTAAAATCCTCTACAAACAAACGAGGGGCATATGAAAAGGTAGTAGCGTTTAGGTTAAGTCGTACAACAAGTTTGAGAATGGTCATTGGCCAAAGGTTAGTTAGGGAAAAAAGGAGCGCTCGAGTGAGGGATGAAAAGAAGAGTATGGGTTTCTAGGTCGGTGGGTCGAGGGAGATATGATCGAATGGGTTGGGGCTAGGGGTGTAATTGATCTGAATCGAGTCGAAACACTACCAAGCTCAAAACTCGACTCGATCCTTAATTTCAAGCTCGAACTCGAACTCTATAAAGTAATCGGCACTTTAGAGCTTGGCTCAACTCGAATCAATTAACTACTAAGAAAATAAAATTACAATAAATCACAACATAAATGCAGTTAAGCTCATGAGCTCGACTCGACTTAGATCTATAATATGTAAATATGAATAAAACAAAGGGTAAATGTGTAAATATAAGAATGCTCGATTAAGCTCGCGAGCTTCACAAACCAAGTATTCCAATACTCAAGCTCATATCGATAATATAATCGAGTAGACTGAGCTCAGCTCGACTCGACTTGAGCCGAGTTGATTTCGAGTATTTTTCGATTTGATCTAGAGTATCTCACAAGTTGGCTCGATTCGGTTACACCCTAATTAGGGCAGAAGATGGTTGGGTTAAAGAAGAGTGATTTAGTGATTAGTGGTTCATAGGTGTGGGAGGAACACGTAATAGGTGATGACGTAAGATAAATGAAGAGGACGAATAATTGCCAATGAATTCATAGGAGCTTGTTTGTTGCAGGGTCATGGAGTCGTATGCAAAAATCAACTCGTCAAAGACAACGTATTGAGATAGAAAGATTTTGTTGGTGAAAAATAAGGCAACGAAAACCACGGTCGTGAAATGGATAACCAATCTTCCAAAATGAAACTTTGCTTTCGATTAATCATTTTTAAAGTATAAACAACTCTAAGAGGAATTTTAAAATTGGAAATGATGTAACATCCAGTTTCTGGATGTTTCTAATTTCGGGATGGTGGATCATAATCAAGTAAAGGTCTTGGGCTTTACGTGAATAAAGTTTAGACCTTATTATATGTTGATAATGTTGGTTAAGTGATTTAAACTCTTGAATTGTGTTTTCGAGCGAAAAAAGGGTAGAGTAAGAAAAAGTGACATTTTGGACTTTTTTGCATGTATTAATGAATTTAGTTCAGTATTCATTAAGTCAAAATTAACTGGATAAAATTGTGGGTTTTGTTAATACCTTCGCGTGCACATAAAGATCACTAAAAACGAGTTTAAAATGAAGAAGTTATGATTGTTTGAAGTTAGACGAAAATATGTGAAAACCCGTCACCACGACGTGGTGAGAAGGTCAGCACGGCATGGTGAGCTATACATCCAAGCCCATAAATTTGGTGTTTTCACCGTATTTAAAGGAATAGTTTCGTGTTTTAGGTCTTTTTTAAACCTCCATGTGACATCTCCTATTTTCTAGAACCGAAAAAACTTTTTCATTACGCTTGAAAAAACATAATATCTTTTTTTGTGGAATATCCCAATATATTAAAACATTTTTTAGTACAAATGTTTGTTTCAAAATAATAAACCTTTAAGGATGTCGTAATCAATACACAACATAGTTACAACGTAACGACCTAAAGGTCCTGAACACTGTTATATGCCTTCTCTAGTTCTCTTTTTATCACTCATCATCCTATTCAATTCTTCATCAGTCTTATCACCACTACCTGTGATGCATATAAATTGATTGGGTCAGGTTGGGTTTTCAATCCCACAATGTTATTATGATATTAATCCATAATTAATAACCTACAAAACCAACTGTTATCCAACAACACATGATAAATATCTATAAGACACTTTAACCTTAGTTACCCATCCCGTCGATTCTCACATACTTATCCTATAACAGTGATCTTATAAGATATATCCTGATGGATCATTGTAAGCAACGAGTTGACTATACTGCTTCGGGGAGTCCTTAACAGCATGCGTTAGTCAATAAAGGTAACCATGGGGGGATAAAGTACATCGAATGAACATACAATCCTATTCATCCTCAGTATAATTCATTAACACTTACAAACTATAAGCCAACCAGTGATTCCACAATACTGGGTTTAGTTAGTGGTCATCATCCTACTAGGGGAATACTAATGTAGTACTCCAATATGTAAACCGTACCCCACCAAATCATCAGTGTCATTGAATAGAGTTCTACTCTTCATTCCCATCTCACACATACCCTTAATATGATGCTACCTAATATTCAAACTTAATTGAACTAAACATCCCTTTTAGGGCTTAGTGTATCAATATACATTATTATTATACCCGTAATCAACCTCCAACACAATTTCATGTTTATACCATACTATTGCAATATAGTATACGACTATACTATTATCCAACTTAATTGGATCTAGACATCCTTTATACGTTTTAGTTTAAAACTTAGACAAGACTACAATCCATGTAATCAACTTCCAATACCAACTCTGTTTAGACAACATTATACTAATTTAGTGTATATATTTAACTCAGAGTATTATGTATCTAATATAAATTAATATTTTCAGTAATAACACTTCTATTAATATTATCATGTAATAATATCATGTATACACCTTAACACATATATACCCATATCTGGTTCTCATGGTGTATGTCATCAAATACACACACATATTCCAGATAACAAGCATTTAATTCACATATAAAATTGCAACAAATATTTAATACTTTTAATAAATACTTGTATTTAAATCATGTTCATGAAAGTAACTATGCACTCACTTGATTGGGGTGGAAGATCCACGTGAAAGTCAGCTCCTTGACCGACACTTCACTTCTTCCCTTTTGAACAACCTAGATACGAGTATTAGTAAGCTTCAGTATTCGTTCGTATTTATAAGGTGATATTAACTATGTACAGATTCCTCAATAATCCCAATGAATACTTCAAGTTCTAGCTGATAACGAATAACCAGGTAACATCATATCGGAGGTAGGATACGTCTAGTGTACAAAGTATATTGTTTGGAAAAATCCACTTTAAACACCTCACTAGATCTAGCCTTAGACATCACTCCCGTAACTAGATCAATCAGTATTATGACTGAAATCATCGATAAATATTATTTATAGGTTCATAATAACGACTATGAATATAAATATAAGTTAAACTTAAAGCATAGTAAGTGCATCTTAACTTACAAAGTTTTCTGAAAAAAGTGTAGAAAGTTCATAGAGAAAACTTCGAGTCCAAAACTTCTCTTTGTCGGGCTCCAAGACACCTCAAAGCCTCGCCATAGTAGTCGAAAACTCGGGAGAATCGGGCTCAAAGTGAGGGAAATACTCCAGGGAAGTTAGAGTGGACGATGGGTGTAAATGAGCAAGGTTTGGTTACTATTTATAGGTTGTCCAGGGTCGCGCCTCGTCTTGGTACATTGCATGGCACGTCGTTGTCAAGCGTAGGCAGTAAGCAACGATTCTGGCGCTGACACATGGCACCAAACATGGATAAATTTCAAATCTTCTAAAATTCATATCTCTCGCATATGAGCTCCGGTTTCGACATTCTTTATATCCTCACATTCTTTTCGACGATTACTACAACTTTGCTTTAGATCTCCACAACAATGTAACGCCCGCAGATCCGGGCTAGTCAATTTAGAGACAATAAGCGTCAAAAATGACTGTTTGATAGAAGATTATCTAGAATAAATATCTTAACTAAGTTATACTATATGTCACAAGGGTTCTGTACATAAAAAACACTGAAATCCGAGTTATAACGAAGAAGTTATGATCTGTCGAAGTTTCGTGACAAAACTGGCACGACGCTGTGTGACGTAAAAAGTGAGTTTGCGATAAAATACTTTTTAGCCTTAACGATCTAAACGAAAGTTGTAGTATACATAAAACCAAGAGTGTGCATAAAAGGAACGTCCAAATCTGACTTCGTATGAGGAAGTTATGATTTTTATAAGATTTAGCATAGCAGTGCACAAACCGGAATTCGAATTTTAGATCGACGGATTTTTCGCCAACACAATCTAAACGAGAATAGAAGATCTCGTTAGTAAGAACTCAAGAATATAAAGACATACGAAAACGGACGTCGGATGACAAAGTTTTGAATTTTTAACAGACTTTACCTGTCCAGGCCTGTTAAAATATAACTTTAAAAATAAAGTCAAAATTAACCGACAGAGTCTAAACAAAAGTTGTAGATCTCGTCGATAGCTACGCGTGGATATAAAGAACGTCAAAAACGGAGTTCGTATGAACGAGTTATAATTTATAATAGCATATTTATGTATTAAAATAAAGTATAAATCATATATACATATGTATATATCATTAGAAAGGTGTCGACGATGCGGTCGTTATAAGACTAGTGGTGAGTACTTTCGACATTAGTTTAGTACCAATATCGTTATATATATTTAAAATAGTATTATAAAGGGGTGTTTAGTCGTTTAAATAACCATAAGGTCATTAAGTAACTATAGAGGGTAGTTTTTGAAAATTCAATTACTATAAATAAGAGCCTTTAGGCTCACATATTTCTTGCACCATTCTCTTGATTCAGGAGTCTTTCTCTTTTTATCCCCCGAGCATTTCGGTCCCTCATGATTCGACTTCTCTTTTTGTAGTTTTAGTATAGTAAGGTGAGCGCTGAAGCGCTGCAAGAATCTTTTTTAAAAAGATTCAGCAGCGAAGTTCTGCCCCTGCAAAGCCCGGCTCCTAGCTAAAACCCTCTAGTAAGTAAGTTATGCTTACCCTACTTTAAGTATAACGTATGTTTAAGTTCATTATCATTATTATGAACCTATAAACAATATATGTGCTAAGTATTATAAATTATACAAAGTGTTGTTATCACGGTACAGAGAATCTGGTTTGAAGGGCCACATAGGGTTGTTGGATTTCAGAATAGCTTAAATGTCAAAATGGTCATGCCCTCCGGTGTTTCATGTTTGACCCCTGTCTGTACATAGTAGTTGAAAAGTATTGTTTAACACTTATAAAACAATATCGCTCTTAAATCTAGACTAATAATTAGTCGTAATAAATATTAGACTAAAATCTAGTGGTAATGATACTAGGTTTCATCGAAGGAAAATAAAATTGTTAGAAGCGAAGCGCTGCCCGAGTTTGGAGTCATCACTTTAACAAGTGAGTGCATAGTCCCTTCATAAACATGATTTTAATACAAGTATTAATTAAGGTATTAAATATATGTTTATGTGTGAAATATTTGATTTGCCTGAAATACGTGTTAAGAGCATATCTGACAATATATGATAATTTAGGATATAGAGTAAAAACCTAAATTAATTAAGATGAATATTGGGTGATATATTATTATGAGTACGGGTGAGATATACACGGAGGATAGAACTTTAAAATTTGTCATTAATCCGAGAGCATGGATTAGACATAGTCATTCGTCCCTGGTCCGAGAGTATGGAGTAGTTACAATCATTCGTCCCTAATCCGAGAGTATGGATTGGGCATAGTTATTTGTCATTGATCCGAGAGCATTGATTAGACATAGTCATTCATCCCTAGTCTGAGAATATGGAGTAGGTACAGTCATTCGTCCCTAATCCGAGAGTATGGATTGGGCATAGTCATTTGTCATTGATCGGAGAGCATGAATCAAACATAGTCATTCGTACCTGATCCGGGAGTATGGATTAGGTAAAACCATTCATTTTCGATCCGAGATTATGGATCGTGTCGTTGTGAGGATCGACGGGGTGGGTTAAAATTGCTTATATGAGGTGAAATTATATATATTGTGAGTTCTAATATATATATATATATATATATATATATATATATATATATATATATATATATATATATATATATATATATATATATATATATATATATGAAATAACATTGTGGGATTGAAATCCCTATGTACTCACCAGTTTTCCCAACGTGACTCACTCAGTTTATTTGTATCACAGGTGTCGATACGAAGCTACATTACACTGAAAGATTAAAGGAGATGTAAATCATTAGTGTAAATGAATGTAAGGTCTGTTTATGCTTATGTTTCTGTATTGACGATGACATCATGATGTTTTAAATAAAAATACATTTCTTCGGAAATGCTTTGATAACATCATTATCATGTTTTTTGGAAACAAATTCCGCAATACTACTTTTCAAAAAGGGATACTATGATTTTTAAATAAGCATAAATAAAATTTTTAAAATGACCGTGAATTTGGAGATATCACAAACAAGTTCTCACTTCATTTTTACCTTATATTTTTATAAAGGCTTACACTATTAAAACTCTTGCAAAAATCATAACTTCTTCATACGAACTCTGTTCTCGACGTTCTATATATTGATGAATTCGTATTTACGAGTACTTCAATTTTTATTTACATTGCTTTGGATAAAAGCATCAAATCTCCATTTCACTTTTTATGCGCACATTATTGTGTAGGGATGAACGCGAAACTTCGAAAAATCATAACTTCCTCGTATGAAGTCAGATTTAAGCGTTCTTTATATCCACGTGATCGTCATCATGACTATTATAACTTTTGTTAAGATTATATATCCTAAATAATCTTTTATTTTTATATTTTCTTTTATCACTTCAATGATAAATTTTATAATAAGATTTTCTACAAAATTGTATACTTAGAATACTTGTTCACATAACGTGCATTTCTTAAATAGATATTTATATAGTCCGTATAACGAATAATTATATTATTCGAGAATTTTAATTATACAATAAAATGAATAGTTGAAACTAAAATCTCTTAAACTTCTAGCCCTAACATCTAAGCCTAAGGGCAAGGGCAAAGCTTGATGGCGCGACATGTACTCTTCAACATTTGGTTTGATGGGACACTCTGATATTTGAAATAAAATGTTGATGTTATTGATTTTGAAAACAATTGTCATTGATATTTCATATTTTATGGGAATGTTTTGGTTAATTAAAAATGAAAAAAAAAATATTTGAAAATTTGGGTCGTTACAAGTTGGTATCAGAGCCTTGGTTTGAGGGATGCAGGCACACTCTCGGGTGTGTCAGGACTCAAACTAAGGAAATGGTAAAAATTGTTTTCAAAAATCAAAAGTTAAAAACTTCTTAAAATGGAAAAGAAGGAGAGTGCAATGCGCGTGATCGGCCGAGCTCAAGTAAGTGGTTCCCCAATATGTTAGCCATGTGATACTGATATTTGGATTATGATAGTCGGATGGATTTTGCTATGTGTATGCTTTTAAAATTGTATACGGTTAGGAGCTTATAGCCATAGAATGATTGATTTGTCATTATTTCCTGTTCCTTGTCTGGTTGTGGTCCTAGGGTAGAATCTATTATTCAAAAGTCTATTTGGTCCTGTTCTGTGTATAATTTGCATGCATAAAGGCAACCTGTTATGATTGTGTTCTGGTTTGTTATGGATGGAGCAAATCTTAGGATAGCCTAGGATTTGAGCTATGCGGTAGCCTGCGAGATATGTTTTGTTATGGGACAAATTAAAGTCATCAGGTAGAGCCTTGAGGAAGGTATAGGTAGGTGTGGAAGGTAGTATTGGGCCCGTACTACTAAAAGCACAGGACCTGTACCCGAACCAATGTTAGATCTAGAGGCTCTAAGGAGAACCAGTGTGGGAGGATCCCCTCTTTGGGCATCCTGATCATTATGTTTTATGGTATTGCAGTGCAGTATGGTGGTGACATGACATGGAGCTGGGGGTCAGGATCAAGATCAGGATCGGGATCCGGGTCGGGCTTCGATACCGAGCCCATTGATGAGAAGTTGCGCGAGCTTATCGTGACCAAGGTTACTAGGAGCATCCTTGACATTTACCCACTAATTTTTGGGACGGTCAAGGAAGGGATGATGGAGATTGTGGAGGAGAGGCTCAGGTCATTCAGAGCCGAGATTGTTGCGGGCCAGGTCGGGGCCCGAACTCCTTCGTTCTGGGAGTTCAAGGTGTGCGGGGCGCCGGAGTTCTTCGGGGTCAGGGACCCCATAGTTAGCCGACGTTGGATGGCGGACATAGAGAACGCCCAGCACAAGAGTTCTTGCCCTGATGCGGCAAAGGTGGGTTTTGCTTCGTGTATGTTGAGGGATCGAGCATGGGATTGGTGGGAGAGGTGACTAGCCAGGTGGGAGCAGCCAGCGTGGCTGAGCTGACATGGGCAGAGTTCGTCAGGCATTTCGATTTGGAGTTTACACCACCTGTTGAGGTGCAACGGCGAGTGAGGGAGTTTCATGAGCTCCAGCAGACCACCGAGACTGTGGCAGAGATCACCGCCAAGTTTCGGGAACGAGCACTGCTGATCCCACAGTATGCTACAGACGAGGATATGAGGAGGACGAGGTATCATTCCATGTTGAGGTATGATATCCGAGAGATTGTGAGGTTTACAGGGTGCAAAACCATGAATGAGATGGTGGACAAGGCCTGTGAGCAGGAGATGGAGTTGGACTTCCGCACCAAACGGAAGCCTGAGCAGGAACAGACAGCAGTATGTCAGGCTATTAAGCCTAAGACCTCGGATTCTTCCAGTAGGGGCCAGCAGGGCCGTGGCCGGTGTGCCAAGTGCGGTAAACCACACAGTGGGGCTTATTGATGGGCAGGCTCGGGATGCTACGCATGTGGACAGTCGGGCCACGTGACAGGGATTGCCCCAAGAAGGTCTTGATTTGTTTCCACTGCAACCAGACCGGCCACAAATGGGCTGATTGTCCGAGGTTGCAGGGAGGGGGAGGAATAGTGACGGTGCCTGCACCCGCCAGATTGAGGATCACTGATGGCCTCCCTTCTAAGGCGGATGCTCCAGCAGTGAAGAGCCGCGTATTTCAGTTGACAACCGAAGAGGCTCGGGCAGCGCCAGACGTCGTGGCTGGTACGTGTTTTATCTTTCCTTATTGATATGGATTTGTATTGCTTATGTGTATATATGTGCTCATGTATAGGGACCTTTTTTTGGTCAATGGTATGTCGGCTCACGTTCTATTCGATTCGGATACTACCCGATCGTTTGTATCTCTTACACTTAGCAAGAAGTTCCAGGATGCGCCGGGGACTTTGGATTCCCCTCTTGAGGTTGAGATTGCGGATGACCGCACTGTGAGTGCTACGAGGGTGTATCGGGAATGTGTCATGAATGTGCTTGGGGAGAGGTTTTGTGTTGATCTAGTCCCGATACAGTTCCAAGGGCTGAAGGTGATCGTCGGGATGGACTGGTTGGGGGGCAATGGGGCCAATATCGATTGCGAGTGCCAAATTGTAGCACCTGGTTCCTGGTATGTATTTTATTTAAGTAATTTTGCATTTTTGGCCTGGGAATCGGCGAGTTGAAGGCCCAACTCGCCGAGTAGAAGCGGGATGAGACGCGGGATTTAAGTATGGGACTCGTCGATCGGGTCCTGGACTCGACGAGTACGCTCTGTCTGGACAAAACCCTAATCTGAGGGTTTGCACCCTATTTAAACAACCTTATACAGCCTCCATCGCCCCTTTATGCTCCCAGAAACCCTTCATAGCAAACCCTAAGTGTTTTGGTGCAAGATCTAAGGCTTTTGAGAGATTTTGTGGGTTTTGACCACAAGGAAGAAGGAAGAGCATATAAGGATCAAGAGGAGACTGAAGGATTCGAGTTTGGTGCATCATTTGCAGTGTTTGAAAGGTATAAAGTCTGTACCTTGCTTGCTTATTCGTTCGATCCCTTTTTGGGGAGATTTAGAGCTTTTATAAGCCATTCTTGGTAACCAACCATGATTGCAAGCATGGTTGGGGGTTGAGGCTTCGGATCTGGGCCCATGGAAGAGTTACAAGGCAGAAAAGGGCTGCTTTTGCACCCATGGAAGCCCCATGCAAATTAAGAGCCTCTTTTAGAGCCTTTTGGCTCAAAGTCCCATGCATGCACGTAAAGTTCGTAACTTTATGTGTTATATCGAGTTTAGGGGCCTAGATCTATCATTTGGACAAGAGTTGTACACCAGAAATCGAAGGAATAGACTTGGGACTGTATCGACTCGGCGAGTCATTCTTAGGGCTCGGCGAGTCCGAGGCTTGACTTCCTTTTTTTTGTTATGGTCCAAGAGACCAAGTTGAGTGAAAGAAAGGTTTTAGAGGGTCCAGGAGAGTGACCCAAATGTATCGGGATAAGCCATAGTCATCAAGTTCATAGGACTCGACGAGTGCATGAGTCGACTCGGCGAGTCCAAGGCAATCTCCCAACCCTTGAAGATGAACTCGACGAGTTGTTCATACAACTCGGCGAGTCGAGGACAGGATGTGTTCATAGGATGAAGATGGACTCGACGAGTTGTTCATACAACCCGGCGAGTCGGATGAAGGTTCATCCGGGGTGGTGTTAGAAGGAGAACTCGTCGAGTCGTTGCTAAACTCGACGAGTAGAGTCGTGGATGAGGACAGTGGAAGAGATAAGGACTCGACGAGTTGGCGGCCCAACTCGGCGAGTCGGGTCAACTGGAAGTTGACTTTGACTTTGACTTGGACTTGGTCAGGGGTAAAATGGTCATTTTACCCTAAGAATAGATTTCAGACTCTGATTAAGCGTTTTGTGGGGATTATAGCCGGAGGATTTCCGGAGCAGCAGCATACAGAGATTTCCTGCACAGATTATCAGCAGCTACTCGTTCGAGGTGAGTTACCTTCCAGTAGCGGTGGGTCTACGGCCACAATGCCGGCCCACCAGTAGGAGTTGTATGTTGGATGATTGTCTTTGTGATATTCATCTAGGTTTGCTACTACCTGATATGTTATATGCTAGCATGATATGTATATGTGACAGTAGTAGAGTCCGGTTGTTAGGACCGGAGGGTAGGTCAGACACCCCAGATATGTCTGACAGTATGTGATGATATGATTATATGATGGCATGATATGTTATATGTGATAGTGGTAGTAGGGAGGGAATAGTCCTCAAGTTCGGTTGTTAGGACCGAAGGGTAGGTCGGACACCCCAGAAACATCTGACAGTATGTTTACGTTATGATATATGTGATAGTAGCAGTAGGGGGTGGAATAGTCCCCGAGGTTCGGTTGATAGGGCCGAAGGGTAGGTCAGCACCCCAGAATGGCTTGACATGGGTAGGTCAGCACCCAAGAATGGCTTGAAACGGGTAGGTCGGCACCCCAGAATGGCCGTACTGGGTAGGTCGGGCACCCCAGAATTGCCCGGCAGTATGAATGCGATATGTCTGTATGGTATGTGGTATTATGGGGGAACTCACTAAGCTTTGTGCTTACAGTTTTAGTTTTGGTTTCAGGTACCTCTTCGTCTAAGGGGAAGGAGCCGGCAGTGTAGCAGCGCATCACACACACATGATTTCCGCATGGAGTTTTCTGGGATTGTACTCTAATTGATTTTACTTTGACATTATGATTTCAGACACATTGTTATAGTTTTGTTTGCAAATGATATGGCATGGGAAATGTTTTGGTAAACTATGTTGAGAATTACTTAATTAAAAAAAATTGGGCTTGGAAATTGGGATGTTACAAGTTGGTATCAGAGCCCTGGTTTGAGGGATTCGGACACACCCTCGGGAGTGTCTGGACTCAAACCGAGGGATTTAAAAGATTTTTACAAAGAAAATGGTTTTCTAAAATCTGAGTCAAAGGGTTTTGAGAAAGAACAAGGTGTGTGATGCGTGCGACCAGCCGAGCTCAAGTAAGTTTTCCCCAAGATACCCATACTTGTTATAATAAGTTATATGATATATGATTCTGAGGACTGCATGCTAGATTAGGGCTAAGGATCTAGGAGGATGCCTTGTATGCCTGATGTATATGATTCTGAGAACTGCATGCTAGAGTAGGGCCAAGGATCTAGGAAGGATTCCTTATATGCCTGTTGAACGAGTTGTATGCTAGAACTGTTTTGTCAGCAGTAGGATAGCTTGATTAGGTTATGCCTGATGCGGTTACTCGATGCACGATTGTTGCTTGCTTTGTGCTTAAGGGGTCCTGGCTAACTTTAACTAACTAGTGAGCAGATATTTAACAGTACTCGCAAGCTAGTTAGGGAAGGGAAGTAGGGACTCCTAGTACAGCTGATGGCGGAGAGTAGGTCAGAGAGTGCCCCAGGAAAGCCTGGGATGAGACTAGATGGAAAGGGATATTGGTTAAGGGACCTGGTGAAGTCGAGACAGTCCTTGAGGAAAGTACAGATAGATGTGAAAGGTAGTATGGGCCCGTACTACTGGAAGCAGAGGATCCATAATCGAATCAAGGAAGGTTGAGACAGAACCGGGAACCTTGGAGAGTGTGTTAGACCTCTCGAGAGTATGTATGATCCTGATATTTATGCGTGTATTTTTCAGCATGGTGACCACGCGACATGGAGCAGGAGGTTCCGGATCAGGATCAGGATCAGGCTCGGGTGCAGGATCCGAGCAGGTTGATGACGGGCTGCGCGAGTTCATCGCGTCTGAGATCACGAGAGGCATTCTTGAGTCGACCCCGGTCATTTTCGGGTCGATCAAGGAAGGGATTGTTGAGCTGATGGAGGATCGCCTCTGGGCATTCAGGAGTGATATGGCGTCTAGCCAGACGAGTACGCGCGCACTGTCCTTTAAGGACTTCCGTGGGAGTGGTGCGCCGGATTATCACGGGGTGAAAGACCCCATCACTGCCAGGAGATGGATCGTAGACATTAAGTCTACGCAGTTGATGAGCTTCTGCCCGGAAGGGTCGAAGGTCCGCTTTGCTGCGAGATTTTTGAGGGATAGAGCTAGAGACTGGTGGGAGTCTATTGGTCACTCATTGGGAGCCCCAGCCGTCGAGGCTATGACATGGTCAGATTTCGTGACCAGATTCAGAGCTGCGTTTGCGCCGGCTGTAGAGCTTCAGCAGCTGGCCAGAGAGTTTTTGGATATGAGGCAGACTACGGAGACTGTGGCGGAGATCACCACCAAGTTCCAGGAGAGAGCATTGTTGGTACCCCAGTATGCGGGGGATGAGGAGATGCGGAAGACCCGCTACCATGATATGTTGAGGGCTGATATTCGGGAGCATGTCAGCTACTCTGCCTGCCCGACCTTGGAGTCCATGATTGCCAGGGCGCGGGAGAGGGAGCTCGATTTGGAGCATGTGAGGAAGAGGAAAGCTGAGTCTGAGCAGGTTACAGGGGTTTCGGGGAAGAAACCCAAGGGATCCGACGTTAGGTCGAAGGGCCATCCGGGCCAGAGCCGCTGCAGGAAGTGCGGCATGCCGCATGAGGGAGCTTGTAGAGCAGGATCGTCAGGCTGCTACAAGTGCGGCAAGACGAGGCACTTTGGTAGGGATTGTACTGCCCCCGCCCCCACAGTACAGATGACAGGCCTGATTTGCTTCCATTGCAATCAGAGGGGCCACACAAAGGCCAATTGCCCGAGATTGACAGCAGCGTCAGCAGCAGCGCCAGCAGCGGTGCCGGTTTCAGCGACAGCACGGGTTGCAGATGGCCAGAAGGCCAAGACAGAGGCTCCAGTGGTGCGGAGCCGAGCATTTCAGTTGACAGCCGAGGAGGCACGCGCTGCACCTGATGTAGTGACGGGTATGATTCCTTTCTTATGCTTTTATTTTATGG
Organism: Lactuca virosa; assembly: GCF_052849685.1. Lineage (NCBI taxonomy): Eukaryota > Viridiplantae > Streptophyta > Magnoliopsida > Asterales > Asteraceae > Lactuca > Lactuca virosa. The sequence continues at coordinate 286,425,919 of NC_136432.1, read as the reverse complement.
CGCTGTGATCTTGATATGTTATGTATGTGCTCTGTTTAGGATCGTTCCATGTGAACGGTATCCTAGTTCAGGTATTGTTTGATTCGGGTGCTACCCGATCGTTTGTCTCTCTTGCGCTTAGCAAGAAGTTTCCTGAGTCGTCGGGCACGTTGGATTGCCCTCTAGAGGTTGAGATTGCGGACGACCGGTCAGTGCGAGCGTCAGAGGTCTACCGAGATTGCGTCCTGCGACTGTTTGAGGAGCGTTATCTGGTAGATCTGGTTCCCATACCTTTGCGGGGGAACAAGGTTATTATCGGTATGGATTGGCTAAGCCCCAATGGGGCAGTGATTGACTGTGCGCAACAGTTGGTGCGGATCAGGACCCCAAGTGGGGGAGAGCTGGTGATTCAGGGCTAGAGGCCACAGCAAGGGCCAGCTTTATGTTCAGCAGCGAGAGCTAGGCGTTACCTTCAGCAGGGTTGCGCAGGATTTGTTGCCTATGTGATGGATACCCGGGAGATGGGTAAGGCAACGGTGAGCGATGTGCCCGTGGTACGAGAGTTTGCGGACGTATTCCCCGAGGAGTTGCCTGGGATACCTCCGGAGAGGCAGGTAGAGTTCAGGATTGAACTAGTCCCTGGTGCGGCTCCGATAGCCAAGGCACCGTATCGGTTGGCTCCTCCTGAGATGCAGGAGTTGTCTACACAGCTGCAGGAGCTGTTAGACAAGGGTTTCATTAGACTGAGCAGTTCACCCTGGGGAGCCCCGATTCTGTTTGTGAAGAAGAAGGACGGGTCGCATCGGATGTGTATAGATTATAGAGAGCTGAATAAGGTAACGGTGAAGAACCGTTACCCACTCTCGAGGATTGATGACCTCTTTGACCAGTTACAGGGAGCATCTTGGTTCTCCAGGATTGATTTGCGATCAGGGTATCATCAGATGAGGGTCAGAGAGGAGGATGTACAGAAGACTGCGTTTCGGACGCGCTATGGCCACTATGAGTTTGTGGTGATGCCTTTCGGGCTCACCAATGCTCCTGCCATGTTCATGGACCTCATAAACCGCGTGTGTAGACCGATGTTAGACCGGTCTGTGATAGTGTTTATTGATGATATCTTGGTTTACTCCAAGACGCGAGAGCAGCATGAGGAGCATCTGCGAGAGGTTCTGGAGACTTTGAGAAGGGAGAGCTTGTATGCTAAGTTCTCCAAGTGTGAGTTCTGGTTGCGCGAGGTGCAGTTTCTCGGGCACCTTGTCAACCAGAACGCGATATCGGTGGACCCGGCCAAGGTTGAGGCCGTGATGAGGTGGGAAGTTCTGAGGTCTCCATCTGAGATTCGGAGCTTTCTGGGATTGGCAGGCTACTATCGGAGATTCATTCAGGACTTCTCCAAGATAGCCATGCCCCTGACCAGGCTGACGAGGAAAGTCGTGGTCTTTCGCTGGGGGCCTGAGCAGCAGGCCGCATTCGAGACACTGAGACAGAGATTGTACGAGGCGCCAATCTTAGCCCTGCCAGAGGGCATGGAGGATTTGGTGGTATATTGTGATGCGTCCATCTCAGGATTGGGCGCGGTACTGATGCAGAGAGGGCATGTTATTGCATACGCTTCGAGGCAGCTGAAGCCTCACGAGGCGAATTACCCGACGCATGATTTGGAGCTGGGGGCTGTTGTTTTTGCCCTCAAAATTTGGCATCATTACCTCTATGGTGTTCGTTGTACCATTTACATGGACCACAAGAGTTTGAGGTACCTCATGGATCAGCCGAACCTGAACATGAGGCAGCGTCGGTGGCTGGATGTGGTGAAGGATTATGATTGCGAGATCCTCTACCACCTGGGGAAGGCCAATGTCGTGGCCGATGCGCTTAGCCGCAAGGCAGCGCCAATCAGGGACATCTGTCTGAGGATGACAATGGTGACTCCACTGTTGGAGAGGACCCGAGAGGCTCAACAGGAGGCTATGAAGGAGGAACATCGGAAGAGCGAGCGTATAGTGGGCTAGGTTTCCTCCTTCGACTATGATAGCCGAGGGTTATTGACTCTTCACCGTAGGGTGTGGGTACCTTATCATGGAGGCGTGCGCCAGATCCTGATGGAGGAGGCACACAAATCCAGATTTTCTATCCATCCTGGAGCGACGAAGATGTATAGAGATCTTCGTCCTGATTATTGGTGGCCCTGCATGAAGCGGGACGTAGCATGGTATGTGGAGCGGTGCTTGACGTGCAGGAAGGTCAAGGCCGAGCACCAGAAGCCACACGGAAAGATGCAGCCATTAGATATTCCCTTGTGGAAATGGGAAGATATTACCAAGGATTTCATTACCAAGCTTCCCAAGACTGCACGGGGAGTGGATTCGATTTGGGTAATCGTGGATCGGTTGACCAAGAGTGCCCATTTCATACCGATCCAAGAGATCATTTCGGCCGAAAAGTTGGCCGACATCTATATCCGAGAGGTGGTAGCTCGGCACGGAGTGCCAGTTTCAGTGATTTCCGACAGGGATGTGCGGTTCACTTCCAGGTTTTGGAAGAAGTTTCATGACGAGCTGGGTACTCGTCTGCATTTTAGCACCGCCTTTCACCCGCAGACGGATGGTCAGAGCGAGCAGACCATCCAGACGCTAGAGGATATGCTGCGGGCATGTGTTTTAGACGTCGGAGGTAGCTGGGATACCTACCTTCCGTTGGCGGAGTTCTCGTATAATAATAGCTATCATGCGAGTATTGATCGTCCTCCCTTCGAGATGTTATACGGGAGGAAGTGCAAAACCCCGATATGTTGGGGTGAGGTTGGCCAGAGGGCCATGGGGAGCACCGAAGTGGTGCTCAAGATGACAGAGAGGATTCAGCAGGTTCGGAGCAGACTTCAGACTGCTCAGAGTCGGCAGAAAAGTTATGCCGACAAGCGCCGATCGGACCTGGAGTTTCAGGTCGGGGATATGGTTCTCCTGAAGGTTTCGCCATGGAAGGGCGTCATCCGATTCAGGAAGCGGGGCAAGTTGGGTCCCAGGTATATTGGACCCTTCAGGGTTATAGCCCGGGTGGGCAAGGTGGCATATAGGTTGGATCTGCCAGCCGAACTCAGTCAGATTCATAGCACTTTTCACGTCTCCCAGTTACGGAAATGTTTGGTGGACGATTCGTCAGTGGTACCATTAGAGGATATTCAGGTCGATGACAGCCTGAATTACATCGAGCGGCCTGTAGCGATTCTCGACCGGAAGTCGAAGGATCTAAGGAACAAGAGGGTCGAGCTGGTAAAGGTGCAATGGCAGCACCGGAAGGGCTCGGAATGGACTTGGGAGCCGGTGGATGAGATGATGGAGCATTACCCAAAGCTTTTCCAGGAACGAGCAGCAGACTTCGAGGATGAAGTCTAAAATAAGTGGGGGAGATTTGTAGCACCTGGTTCCTGGTATGTATTTTATTTAAGTAATTTTGTATTTTTGGCCTGGGACTCGGCGAGTTGAAGGCCCAACTCGCCGAGTAGAAGCGGGATGAGACGCGGGATTTAAGTATGGGACTCGTCGAGTCGGGTCCTGGACTCGACGAGTACGCTCTGTCTGGAGAAAACCCTAATCTGAGGGTTTGCACCTTATTTAAACAACTTTATACAGCCTCCATCGCCCCTTTATGCTCCCAGAAACCCTCCATAGCAAACCCTAAGTGTTTTGGTGCAAGATCTAAGGCTTTTGAGTGATTTTGTGGGTTTTGACCACAAGGAAGAAGGAAGAGCATATAAGGATCAAGAGGAGACTGAAGGCTTCGAGTTTGGTGCATCATTTGCAGTGTTTGAAAGGTATAAAGTCTGTACCTTGCTTGCTTATTTGTTCGATCCCTTTTTGGGGAGATTTAGGGCTTTTATAAGCCATTTTGGTAACCAACCATGATTGCAAGCATGGTTGGGGGTTGAGGCTTCGGATCTGGGCCCATGGAAGAGTTACAAGGCAGAAAAGGGCTGCTTTTGCACCCATGGAAGCCCTATGCAACTTAAGAGCCTCTTTTAGAGCCTTTTTGGCTCAAAGTCCCATGCAAGCACGTAAAGTTCGTAACTATACGTGTTAGATCGAGTTTAGGGGCCTAGATCTATCATTTGGACAAGAGTTGTACACCAGAAATCGAAGGAATAGACTTGGGACTGTATCGACTCGGCGAGTCATTCTTAGGGCTCGGCGAGTCCGAGGCTTGACTTCCTTTTTTTTGTTATGGTCCAAGAGACCCAGTTGAGTGAAAGAAAGGTTTTAGAGGGTCCAGGAGAGTGACCCAAACGTATCGGGGGTTTTCTGGGATTGTACTCTAATTGATTTTACTTTGACATTATGATTTCAGACACATTGTTATAGTTTTGTTTGCAAATGATATGGCATGGGAAATGTTTTGGTAAACTATGTTGAGAATTACTTAATTTTTTTAAAAAAATTGGGCTCGGAAATTGGGATGTTACACAAATGGTGAGGGTTCAAACCCCAAGTGGGGGAGAACTAGTTATTCATGGAGAGAGGGCCTCGCAAGGGCCAACCCTCTGTTCAGCTGCGAGGGTTAGGAGACTTCTTCAGCAGGGTTGCTCGGGATTTTTGGTATATATCTTGGATACGAGGATTGAGACCTCGACATATTTGGGTAGTGTGCCAGTTGTACGAGATTTTCAGGATGTCTTCCCCGAAGAGTTGCCTCGAGTGCCTCCGGAGAGGCAAGTGGAGTTTCACATTGATTTGGTGTAGGGTGCCGCTTCGATAGCCAAGGCACCGTACCGGCTAGCTCCGCCCAAGATGCAGGAGCTATCTACGCAACATCAGGAGTTGCTAGACCGAGGGTTTATCCGTCCGAGTAGTTCCCTGTGGGGAGCACTGATCCTGTTTGTGAAAAAGAAGGACGAGTCACACATAATGTGTATTGATTATCGAGAGCTGAACAAGCTGACGGTGAAAAACCGTTATTCGCTTCTGCGGATCGATGATTTATTCGATCAACAGCAGGGTGCGTCTTGGTTTTTCAAGATTGATCTTCGGTAGGGGTACCATCAGATGAGGATTCGGAATGAGGATATACCAAAGACAAGTTTCCAAACTCGGTATGGGCACTATGAGTTTGTGGTGATGCCATTCGGGCTCACCAATGCCCCAACAGCGTTCATGGATCTCATGAACAGGGTGTGTAGGCCAATGTTGGATCGGTCAGTGATCGTGTTTATCGACGATATTTTGGTATATTCTAAGACCAATGAGCAACACGAGCAGCATCTGAGGGAGGTATTGGAGACACTGAGGACGGAAAGGCTTTATGCCAAGTTCTCAAAGTGGGATTTCTGATTGAGAGAGGTGCAATTTTGGGGGCACATCATAAACCAAGAGGATATTTTGGTATATCCAGCCAAGATTGAGGCGGTGATGCGGTGGGAGGTGCCGAAGAATGCATCAAAGATACGTAGCTTCCTGGGTCTAGTAGGGTACTATCAGAGATTCATCTAAGATTTATCTAAGATTTTGGTGCCTTTGACCTGCTTGACCAAGAAGAATGTGACATTTCGATGGGGCCCGTATCAGCAGTTGACTTTCGAGACCTTGAGACAGAGGTTATGTGAGGCCCCGATTTTAGCACTACCCGATGGGTTGGATAATTTGGTGGTGTATTGTGATGCATCTATCACGGGGTTAGGTGTTGTACTGATGTAGAGAGGGCATGTGATTGCGTACGCCTCGAGGTAGTTGAAGCCTCACGAGGTGAATTACCCCACTCACGACCTGGAATTGGGGGAAGTGGTGTTTGCCCTCAAGATTTGGAGGCACTATTTGTATGGAGTCCGGTGCACCATCTTCACTGATCACAAAAGTTTGAAGTATTTGATGGATCAGCAGAACCTGAACATGCGGCAGAGGAGGTGGTTAGATGTATCTAAAGATTATGATTGCGAGATCTTGTACCATCCAGGGAAGGCCAATGTGGTGGTCGATGCTTTGTGTAACATCCGGATTTCCAGGTATGATAAAATGAGATTATTTTCTAAGTTATGAGGAGTGACTCGACGAGTTGGCGTCCTAACTCGTCGAGTAGGATTGAGACTTGGTGACGTGGAAAATGAATGGACTCGACGAGTCGACAAACTGACTCGCCGAGTCAGCGCTGTTGGCAGAAACCCTAATTCTTTCGGGCTTGGGCCTATTTAAAGGCACTTATAGCCTCCTTGGCCCTCCCCACCAGTGTCTTCGTCCCTTGAGAGAAACCCTAGAGTTATTGTGAGTTAGAGAGGAAAGAGGCTAATTGGAGGTCATTTCTTTGAAGAAGAAGGTCAAGAGTGTTGCAAGGATCTCAGAGGAGAGTTGGTGGATCAGCTTCATCTTCATTCAAGCTTCAGATCTGGTACAAGCTCTTGTCTCTCTAGTGTTTGAATAGATTTCCCTTGGTTGTTGATTTAGGGCTTGTATCACCTTTTGGATGGGGTTTTGGGTGCATCCAAACCCTTTTTCTAGTTGTTTTGCAAATCTGGACCTTGTGAGGTCTAGAGAACCAGAGAGTAAGTAGCTTTGAGTGAGTAACTTTGGAACCTTGAAGCTATGAAGCTTCAATGGAGTCATAATGGTGTATAGAGAAAAATACACCATGCATGAGCCCCAAGTTCAGACATTTACGTGACTTTTGGGTGTTAGAAGGCCATATCTATAAGTTAGAGAAACAGATCTGACCTCAGAAGGTCAAATGAGTATTGCCATGGAGGAAACTCCCTGAGTCCATAAGGGGACTCGACGAGTCGGATCGGGTTGCCCCGCAATTCGTGATCAGTGGTAACCCGTCGAATGAAAGGCTAACTCGACGAGTCGAGTGAGGCCTTATGAGGATTTAGAGGACACGCATGGACTCGCCGAGTCACCCAAGTGCACTCGACGAGTCTGGTCAAGTTGGACCGTTGACTGGAGTTGACTTCTGTTGACTTTTAGGGTTTGGCTAACTATTGGACATGTGGACCATTGGAGGGGTAAAATGGTCTTTTCCCCTTCTATGAGATTATAGGAAGGGATTAGTCTAGCCTTGAGAATCGTTGTTAAAAAGAGGTAAATTACCTTACGTGATTAGGTGGAGGCTAGAGCAGTACTTCGAGTTCGAGACTTACCGAGATTACCCGAGGTGAGTCTTCTCACTATACATTACCTAAAATGGTATCCATGTGCAGACCGGAGGGTCTTATGTGTTATGTGTTTACTTGAGACTATGTGTATTGTGATTTATGTATGCTATGTGATATTTAGACCGGACCGGAGGCTCCAACGATTTAGACCGGACCAGAGGGTCCAACGAGCTAGACCGGACCAGAGGGTCCAACGAGCTACGGGACTGGAGGGTCCCGCTGAGACATATTGACCAGGGGGTCTTATCGAGTTGTAGCCTCGAGTGGCTTATGTGTTGTATGTGGTATTTTGGGGAACTCACTAAGCATTTATGCTTACCGTGTTATGTGATATGTGTTTCAGGTACTAGCGAGGATCGCGGGAAGGCGCCGGCATGATTTTTACACACTCGCAGAGGATTATGTTTTTGAGATTCTAGATATGTTTTATTGTGATGAAATTTGATACACATGAGTTTTTGAGAATATTATATGAGTTTTATTGTGTTGAAAAATGAAAAATTGTTTTAAAATTTACGTCGTTACACTTTGAGCCGCAAAGCGGCAAGTGCACCGATCGGGAACGCTTGTTTGAGGATGACGGTGATCTCTCCATTGATGGATATGATCAAGCAAGCTCAGGTGGAGGGTTTGAAGAAAGAGAATTGGAAGATAGAGCGTATTCGGGGTCAGTATCCCTTGTTTGTTTGGGATAGTCGAGGTCTTCTGATACAGTGTGGCAGGGTATGGGTACCGGTAACCGGAGGTGTGAGGCAGAAGATTTTGGAGGAAGCACACAAATCTAAGTTCTCAATTCACCCGGGGGCCACGAAGATATATAGGGATCTGAGGTCTTCTGATACAGTGTGGCAGGCTTATGTGGTTTATGTAGCTTTTATAGCTAATATAGATTATGTGATTATGTGGATTGTGTGGGGTATGCTCCGGGGAACTCACTAAGCATTAGTTTACAGTTTGTTGATTTGTTTCAGGTACATCTAAGCCTAAGGGAAAGGGCAAGGCTTGATGGCGCGGCATGCACTCTTCGGCATTCGGTTTGATGGGACACTCTGATACTTGAAATAAAATGTTGATGTTATGGATTTTGAAAACAATTTTCATTGATATTTCATATTTTATGGGAATGTTTTGGTTAATTAAAAATGAAAAATTTATTTGAAAATTTGGGTCGTTACATGCGGTAATTTTGGCCAAAGATATATGAGTATATGAATATCGAGCCTCTATACTTTAATTGCAAGTACACGGGACACATGAGCAGGCAATGCCCTAATTTGAAAGTCACTACTGGCGGTTCAGATAAGAAGACGGAGAAAGGCAAAGCTCCAACACGTGCATTTTAGATGACAATAGATGAGGCCAGATGTGATGATGAGGTGATTCTTGGAACCTTTTTGGTTAATGATTCTCCTGCTATGGTTTTGTTTGATGTTGGTGCTAGTAGATCGTTTGTATCCCTTATATTTTGTGCTCAGTTTGTGATACCTCATAGACCTTTGTGTCCTATGTTAGACATTGAGGTAGCACTAGGGACTTCTGTTTTGGTGAGGGAAAAATTTGATGGTGTTCGATCATCATCTTCGATCACACCTTTCCTCTTACTCTGATTCCTTTAGGAATCAAATCCTTTGATGTTGTCCTTGAGATGGATTGGCTATCTTCCAATCGATATGAGATCCTTTTCTTCGAGTAGTGTGTGTGAATCAAGCTTGTTGAGGGAAGGAGTATGTTGTCTAGGGGCAAAAGTTTATGGGGACTATACCAATTATTTCAGTGATGAAGGCACATAACTGTCTAGCGAGAGGTTAAGAGGTCTTCTTCGCTCATGCGATTAAAATTCCAACAAAGGTAGTGGATCTTTCCGTTGTGGAGGTGGTTATGGAGTTTAGCGATGTTTTCCCTGATGAGTTGCCTGGTTTACCACTACCACCACGAGCGGTAGAGTTCCAAATGGATCTCGTTCCTGGCATGACTCTAATAGCCAAGGCATCATATCGGTTAGCTCCATTGGAGATGCAGACTCAACTTCAGTAGTTATTAGAGCAGGGGTTTATTAGACCGAGCTCCTCACCTTTGGGGGGGTTCTCTTTGTGAAGAACAAGGATGGATTTATGCAGATGTGCATCGACTACATGGAACGGAATAAAGCGACTGTGCATAATAAGTACCCAATGCCAAGGATTGATAATCTCTTTGATCAGTTGTAGGGTGCTAGGCACTTTCGACGACAAATTTGCAATCGAGGTATCATCAGGTGAACGTATGTGAGTGGGATGTTTCCAATGACCATTTTTCGAACCTGATATGGGAATTATGACTTCCTAGTAATTCCTTTTGGTTGACGACTGCGCGAACAGTTTTATGGACCGTATGAATCAAGTTTGTCAACCAATTCTGGATAGGTCGGTTATAGAATTCATCGACGATGTTTTGGTATCTTCTCGGAGAGCCGAAGATCATCGGTGGCATCTACGATGAGTCTTAGAGACCCTATGCATGGGGAAGCTTTACACCAAGTTCTCCAAATGCGAGATTTGGTAGGGTGATATCCAAATTCTTGGACACGTAGTTAGTATGGGTGGAATTAAGATGAACCCAACCAAGATAGTAGCAGTCAGGGAGTGGCCAAGGGCGAAGTCTCCTAATGACATTCTTAGTTTCTTGGATTAGTGGGTTATTATCAGATATTTATCAATGGTTTCCCCAAGGTAGCGGGTTCACCGACCAAAAGGACGAAGTAGGCAGAACCGTTTGTTTGGGTTGATAAGCAGGAGGACACATTTCAAACATTGAGGAAGATTTCATGTGAGGCTACTATTCTATCTCTTCTAGAGGGGAATGAGGATTTTGTGGTTTTCAGTGACGCATCATATTCATGATTAGGTTGTGTACTCCTGCAGCAGGGGAAGGTGATTGAACATGTTCTCGACAGCTGAAAAGTGTCGGGCGACAAATTTCTCAGCACACAATTTGGAGTTGGAAACAGTGATACTTGCACTCGAATTATGGAGACATTACTTGCATGGAAAAAAGTGCACATTACATACTGATCATAAGAGCTTGCAACATACACAGAACCAGAAAGGGGTGAATATGATACCACGACAATAGGTCAAGTTGCTGGCAAATTCGGTTGTGATATTAGCTATCAACCAAAACATAGAATGTGGTTGCTGACGCTCTAAGTCATGAGGATTCGAGGATGTCTTACCACATGAAGTCTATGGGATGGGTCATGGTACCAGGTATATTTAAGCAGTTACAGGCTGCTCAGACTGGGGGTGTGAAAAAAAGACTATGTGAAAGATGAAGTGATGGTCAAGTAGCAGGCACAATTAGTTGAGGATGAGCGCAAACTTAGGACCCTTCAGGGTCGGTTATGGTTCCCAAAGGTGGGAGGTGTTCATGACACCCTGTTTCGGGACACACATAGAATGAAGCATTCAATCCACCCAGGTACGACGAAGAAGTGTCGAGCCATGAAATCCAATTATTAGCGGCCAAGTATGCAGCGAAGAATAGTGAAATATGTAGCAAGATGTGTGACTTGTACGCAAGACAAGGCTGACCACCAGTAGTCCTACGGTGAATTGTAGCAGTTGGAATTCCCAAGAGGAAATGGAATAAAATCACTAAGTATTTTGTTACTAAGCTATCGTCAAAGCTAGAAGAGAAACACAATTTGTATCACGTGTGTAACCATCATATATGCTTAGCTGAAGAACCAAGTATTTTACCTTTGGATGGCGTAATGGGTCAAAGCGATTAGTAGAAGAAACCGAGGCAGTCTTGGAGCGTGAAACCAAACAACTGTGGAAAGGCGGGTGAAGCCCGTGAAGGTTTTGTGGAAGAATGAGCATGAAAATGACATAACTTGAGAACCTGAGGATGATTTGAGGGTTCGTTATCCTCGCCTTTCGTTCCGGTTCCTGATTCCGGGATGAAATTCGATTGTAACGACCCAAATTTTCCCACATTGCCATAGAGGTTGGTTCCGTTACATTTTTCATGTTAGGTTACTAATATAATGATTTAAGTTAACTTTAAGGGGTTAAAGTTCAATAAAATGATTCTTGTTTATATATAAGGGTCATGGAGCCATTTTCTCACAAGTTGAGGGTCTAATATGAAAATTACCAAGTATTTATACTTCACTTAACCCTAAAACCGGGAATTAGCAGCCATTTTCAGCCAAAAAATCCCATTATTTTCCTCCCTCTTTAAGAAAGAGCATTTTAGGGTGCATTGAAGAGAAGAAGAAGATCGAATTTGTAGGTGTTCTTGGAGGGTTTTTGGTGGAACTTTGAAGACTCACTTCTAGTAATCCATCTTGAGATCATTTCTGGAATTTCCAGAAGGTAAGAACTCCTTCCATGAGTTCATTTTGTTTTTCATGAATCACACACAAGAAGAAACCATGGATGATGCAAAAATTCTTGGTTTTGGTGTGTTTAATTGTCCCACTCTTGTCCTTAACATTGTAGCCACTTAGAAATGGTATTGAGGGGTTAAGATCACCCCCAATTGAGGTTTTGATCGGATCGTAACCGAGCAGACAAGGTTGCAAATTGATGATCAATTTGTAACTGTTTAAATCTCACGACGTAAGCATTCATATGTTATGTCGTGACGACGTGACTTTGAACATCTAGGGTTGTTTCTGATCATTGGCCATGACGCGAGCATCAACTTTTCCATGTCGTGATGATGTAGACTTGATTGGTCAAAGTCAAATGGTTATTTAATGTCACGATGTGGACATCATAGTGCCACGATGTGATGACGGAACTAATCAGGCCAGAATTATGATGCACCCTAAGCTCACGACGTGACACCTCCTTGGTCACGACGTGAGACTCATCTGGACAGAATCATTTCGATTTTTATGATAAGTTTTTGATAAGTTCTTTGGGTATTCTTTTAGGGGCGTTAGAGTACCTGTGAGAAAGTGGTTTTCCTCGGTTCATAGCTTCACATAACTTGGACTAGACGTGAGTCATTTCTTGTGTGGTTTAAGTACTAGTTTGGAAGGAGTGCATGCACCTATACTTGTGTTCTTATCTATTAGATGTTATGTGATGTTATAAGTTGCATGTCAAGGAAAAATCATAACATGGACATGTAAAGTTATTGGAGATGCAACTAAATTTAGGAACCCCTTGCGTGCTAGAGTTCTTAAATTAATCATTGATGTGATATGAGAGGGGTAGGTCCATGCTAGAAGTGAGGACTATTTGTGTGGTTATAATTATGATGATATGCATGTTATATTGCTATTTTGTTATTTTTGATTGAAACTAGTATTGAGAGAAAAACTTTGGCAGAAACACTTGAACAAACGTTAGTACAAGATTATAGTTGCGGAATAAGTTAATCTCAAAGGATCATAAAAGCTCAACAATAATAAGTTAGATTTGTTAGATAGGTAGTTGCGGAATTATAAAGTGCTGAAAAGTAAAGGAAATGTAAATGACAACAATTTATATCAAGTATACACCAAACTAATTCATAACGAGATTTGCAATCAAACACAAGTTAATATGTGTGATCAGTTTAAAGTGAAGAGGATCTTCGAAAATAGAGATATAAGAAAATGATCTAAATATTTCAGAGTGAAAGTTGAGAGAGATCAATAAAATATATGATAAAGAGAAGAGATAAAGAGATGTGTATTGAAACATGAAGATGGCGACTCTGTTTATAGAGTTCCATAAAGTTACATCATGAATAAACTATAATAAACTACTGACTTCTAAGTGATCATGCAAGTTTCACTGGACAATGCAATGCTAATACAACAAGTCAGTTGATGTAACAAAAATCTTCACTGCGTTAGAGAGGTTGCGGTCCAAAACAAAAGCTTTAACTGCGGTAGGGAAATTTCCGTTGCGGTGACAAGGTTGGTTGCGGTAGACAAAATGATTGTGGATGAGATTAGAGATGAACTGCGTATCGTTAAGTTTAAGAGGGTCACTTTTTGCTTCAACAACTAGGATATGCATGCTAGAAGTTGTTTGGTTGAAAGGTGTATACCATGTGATGTTATGTATATTTTGTTGGATTAGGTGTCTAAGCCCATAACTATTTTGGTATGTACTTGGCCCGATTATGAGCATGGTCCTTTTGGGTTTGCCTTCACCGTAGCAACTGATAGGATGAATTAAGAAGAAAGAGGATTAATTTTGATTTATTAATATATTATAAGAATAATATATTAAAAGAGAAATCATATTGTTTAATTAATATTAGTCAAGAATTAATTAAGAATTAATTTTGTGGCTAAAAGAGATTAATTAAATAAAGGGGACTGATATTGCAATTATATGATAGTTGCATATTGGGCTATGAATTCCTAATGGAAAGGGAATTGGACGAAATCTATGGGAAGCCCATACGAATTTCGTCCAAGGGCTTTATAGAGGGACTCCATGGGTTGCTTAAGGCCTAAGCAGAGAATTAGGGTTTCACCTGAAACCCTAGCAGCCCACACAAGTATATAAAGACCCCTAGGGCTCCCAAAAACGCGGCTAAGCATTCTCTTGGAGATCTTGGACGTTTTTGGTGCCTCCTCCCTCTCTCCTTGTTCATCTTGTTGCTTATGGTGTTTGTGACTCCATTAGAGGTGCAACATTTGAGGCACTAAGCTTTCAAGAGTCAAGATCAAGGAAGTTTGTGATTGTTATTGCTACATAACAATCAAGGTAAGATTTAAACCTTTTCATTATGATGATATCGATTATTATATGCTAGATCTAGGATTTATGAGCTTTGGATGATTATTGCATGTTTATTAGATAAACTAGATCCAAAGCTTTAGGGTTTGCATGTACACCATAGGACTGATGTAGTGCTCAAAACCCATCAGTGGTATCAGAGCCTAGGCTGTTTGTTTAATGTATTTGATGCTTAATTGTTCATTGCTTGCTTGAAATCGTGTTTTTTGTCTCTCTGACTGACAGACTCGGCGAGTCCCCATGGGTACTCGGTGAGTCGGCCTGAGTCGGCGAGTCGGAGTGTCAGACAGAGGGAAAATCAGGATTTTGGCTGATTTTGATGATTCATAATTACCATAAACGTTTTTTATTGATAGAATCTGATTTTGTTGATATTATGTGATTATCCTAGTCAAAATAGTAGATAGTTGTCAATTAATTAGATAATCATTGCCTTATATGATAAACTTGATTTATTTGAATTATTTGATTGAATTATCTTGCCATAAAATTGAATTAGGTCAAATTTAGATAATTACCAATTATTTGATTAATTAAATTATTTGTAATTTGATCTAGTATGTTTTGAAATGTTTCAAAACTTGCCCTCAAGTTTTGAAATTTGAATATTTGATTAAAAGTTTAATTTTGAAATATTAAATTCTAAAACCCTAGTATTTTGAAAAGTTCAAATTACACCCTTATGGTTTTATTAAGTTAATTAAATGTATAATTAAAAGAGAGTTAATAAATCCATAATGATATGGTTTATATTTAATTGAATTAAAAGGTATAATTTATTAAATTATACCACCTAGTATTTTAAAAGTGTAAAATACACCCTTATAATATATATAAAAATTAAAGGTCTAATATTATATATGTATGTGTAAAGAGTCAGTCTTACCGTTAGTAGGCCTCATTCACGAAGTTGGTCTCTAAGGGGTGTTTAAGGAAATTGCCTATAAAATGGCGATTGAATGGGTATCCACTCTTACTCACCACACTCTTGACTAGTGGAGGGTCGTTAGCCGAACGGGTAGGATAGGACACAACATTCCATTATAAGTATAATGAAATACGAAGTAACTAAACACTTTTATAAATTCCCAAATCTTAGTTACTTTAGGCAAAAGTGAATTTGTGCAATTCCATGAAATTACACTTTGTACCCTTGCTAAGACGTTAGTGGAGTGTGTGTGGTTAACCGGCACACTAATTTGGCTCTAAGCAAAGGTGGCAAAGCGTGACTCGATGTTTGTCATAGATCGATGGAGCGTGTGTGGTTAACCGGCACGTCGATTAGGTGACTGTAACATTGGGGGCACCATGTACGTTTGCATGGTTATTCACACCCGGTTTGTGATCCTTGGCATCCCAGTCACAAACTTGTGGGGCATATCGAGATTTAAACATGTCATTGAAAAGTTCATTGAATCTCAAAAGATCTAGGAGTTTCATTTCATTTAAAACTTAAACCTTCAATTTTCGTTTTTCATGGTGGAAATTGGTAAATCGTCATTTACCTACGTTCAAATGTTTTGTAAATTGGATTACGGCATCCCTCTTCCAATTTGTAGAATATTGTTGGGTCCTAGCCTTAATATCTCATTTGGGTGTTTTATTAAGGACCCAATCAACTAACTTGAATTTCTCCCGTTTTGTAGATGTCAAAGTCTAACAACTATGGTCTTCCTGAATCCGTTGGAAAAAGTTTTTTACTTGAAGATGATGTTCCACGATTGGATCATGGAAATGAGAATCATGCTTCACTGCCTCCACCTCCTCCAGTAGTTCTCCCTGTCCCACAAGTTCGAAGGCTTGAAAAGTTCAAGATCACTCAAGCCCTATTGGCAAAAACACATGAAGATGGGAAGTTTGTGTGTGCACACGTCTTAGAGATGAAGTCACACATTGACAAGTTAAAAATGATGGGTGTTGTTTTCCCAGGGAAATTGGTTGTTGACTGGGTTCTTCAATCACTTCCCGATTCATATAGTGAGTTCGTTAGAGAGTACTATATAATGGATCACGACGTGACTCTCATTGAGTTGACTTATTTGCTTATTGCTGCTGAATCAGCAATGATTTGGCGCAATGGTGAAGCAAATGTGTCTGGTAAGTCAACCACCCAAACTTCTATGAACATTGATGGCAACATTGGAAGTCCAGAAAGGTTTTCTCTACACAATAGAAAGGTTGAGTCTGAGATTGTCCCGTGTACCATTCCAGAAGAGTCAATATGTTTCTACTGCCAAGAGAAGGGGCATTGGTTACGAAGCTGTCACAATTATCTGAAGGATCGCAAAGATGGGAGAGTCAAGATGTATGACTCTGCTTCAGGTAAAATCCACTATCTAACTCTATTAAGTTCCTATTTTTGATTCTTAATACATGATGTGATAAGATTGCATTTTGATGTTTTGTAGGATCGAAGAAAAGAGAGGAAGCTTAAAGAGAGAAAGAGCTGAGTCTAATCACGAAGAATAGTTATTAGACTTATCCAAGTGGGAGACTGTTGGATTAGGTGTTTAAGCCTATAACTATTTTGGTATGTACTTGGCCCGATTATGAGCATGGTCCTTTTGGGTTGCCTTCACCATAGCAAATGATAAGATGAATTAAGGAGAAAGAGGATTAATTATGATTTATTAATATATTATAAGAATAATATATTAAAAGAGAAATCATATTGTTTAATTAATATTAGTCAAGAATTAATTAAGAATTAATTTTGTGGCTAAAAGAGATTAATTAAATAAAGGGGACTGATATTGTAAATATATGATAGTTGCAGATTGGGCTATGAATTCCTAATGGAAAGGGAATTGGACGAAATCTATGGGAAGCCCATATGAATTTCGTCCAAGGGCTTTCTAGAGGGATTCCATGGGTTGCTTAAGGCCTAAGCAGAGAATTAGGGTTTCACCTGAAACCTTAGCAGCCCACACAAGTATATAAAGACCCCTAGGGCTCCCAAAAACGCGACTAAGCATTCTCTTGGAGATCTTGGACGTTTTTGGTGCCTCCTCCCTCTCTCCTTGTTCATCTTGTTTCTTATGGTGTTTGTGACTCCATTAAAGGTGCAACATTTGAGGCACTAAGCTTTAAAGAGTCAAGATCAAGGAAGTTTGTGATTGTTATTGCTACATAACAATCAAGGTAAGATCCAAACCTTTTCATTATGATGATATCGATTATTATATGTTAGATATAGGATTTATGACTTTGGATGATTATTGCATGTTCATTAGACAAACTAGATCCAAAGCTTTAGGGTTTGCATGTACACCATAGGACTGATGTAGTGCTTAAAACCCATCATATTTATGTTGATATACCTTTGATATGTGTTTGGAAGATGCAGTATGCCATGGATTAATTATAATAATGGTTCACAAGCATAATTACATAATGATATTGGTGAGGTGTGTGTTTTGCCCATGTGAGAGGGAATTAATTAATTATCTAATTGAATGAATAAAAGGGGAAATACACATAACAGGGTTAAAAAGGGTAGTAACCTAACTTATGTACGTGTCCCAACGGGATATCATGGTGGAAAGATATCGTTGGAGGAAAAGAGCTCAAGCCAAGGCGACGTCGAATGGTTTTCTAATTGACCATTTTGTGGCATGGTTCCGGCGGACAATGTGTACGAAACTGGAGTGATGTTGGCTACTCGGGGACATCGGATCAAACATCACGCTTGGATGGGGGAAGCATTTCAAAGTACCCTTAAACCACCCTAGAATGACAACGCATTGTCTTTGTACGTGCAAAGTCGGAGTAGCGAAGACGGAGAACCAGTAATAGCGTTACGGGTGAGAGTCGTGCCCTATTTGGTGCACTAGGTCGCCGGGTCACGTTATTAGTGAACGGGGTCTTTATGTGGGGATGTGTTAACGATGCAATAGACCCTAGTTTAGCGAGGGACATTAATAGTAATTATAGCGAAGCAAATAAATAAATAATTACTACGATGAAAGAATGTCTGGATTAATGTATACACGTATATATTAATAATTATCGATGAATATTGCATGGATTGATGTGTTGCATTACTTGACATGATATATGTGTAATTTTTCCCCATGCTTATGTGTTTGTGATTGACTCATTGTACTGAAGCTGACCCTTGTCTCTTGTTTGTTGTTGTGGCCTTTGCATTTGGTACATGTATCTTGATATTGATGGCATGGCGAGGTTGGGATCTCATGGCTAGATATAATATTTTGATTAGTAGTGATGATACCATTTTGATACTTCTTGTGGTGTTTCATTTACATTTGGTTTTGACACTTGTTATGGTTTGGTTTTACAACTATGGAATTTGATGGGCTTGTTTTAGAAATCGAGTAACACTGGTGATGTTTTCATACAATTTAAAAATAAGTCTTCTGCTAACGTTTTCTGATTAAATTTTTTTAATAATAAATGAATTTTTTGGGTGAAATTCACGGTGTTACAATCGTCATCACGACTACTACAACTTTTGTTAAAATTATTTATCATAAATAATCTTTTGTTTTTAAACTTTATTTTATCATTTCAATGATAAATTTTATAATAAGATTTTTTACAAATATTATATACTTATAATATGTGTTCACATGACGTGCATATATTAAATATATATTTATATAGCCCGTATAACGAATAATTATCTTATCGATGATTTTAATTATTCAATAAAATGAATAATTATAACTAAAATCTGTTAAACATCTAGCCCTAACTTACGTGCGTTACACCCCATCACATCAAGATCTCATTAGGAGTAAACCCTAGCCTCTATTTCACCACTTTGAGCCTCTTCTCTCCCTTCTCATCTATTTTGTGTGATTTTGGTGACTTTTAGATTGGAGTTTCTTACAAGATTGAGTATTGGAGCTTTGCATAAGAAGATCTCAACTTTCATCCACCTTTTGGACCTCTATAAGTTGCAAAGATCTTTGCTTTAATATATTTCACCTTGGGATTTATGAGATTATGAGGTTTTAGTCCATATTTTGGTGTTTTGGTCCCTTTAATGGTTTGATCTTGGGAGTTTGGACAACTCCATGATGTTAGATTCATAGTGGACTTCAGTTCTAACATTTTGGTCGAGTTTAGAGAGCATGCATAAGCTCTCTTAACTCCATGCTTGAAGAGAAGTGAGTGTTGGGACATTTGATGGACTTAGGCTTTTAGATCCTGGCTTAATGGAGTGTTCTAATGGATAAAGTTGGAAATTTTATCCATTAAGACCTTTAAAAAAATCCAATCCGAGCTTTTGAGTTCTGGAGGTTAAGGGTTAAGGGTTTATCCATTAAGCTGTTTTGGACACTGACCACGACGTGTGAGTGGTCATGGCGCGTTGGCGGGGTTTTCCCGCGTCTGTTTTGTTATTTAGTTACCACACCACGACTATGGGGTTGGCTACAACGTGATGGGTCAACCGTTAACTTTTTGACCAATTTGGCTTTTGGTCAAACTTAGGTAGAATTGAGTATTTGGATAATTACTAGTTCCAATTTGGCTTTAGGTAACTTGTGTTAGTTGTTTTCGTTGATGAGGTAGCTGTTGAGATTCTATTGTTTAGTTCAAGTGAGTTTTTCACTGTATTACGTATGTCATAGTTACGATAGCTGGGCTGCGTATATAGCTGTGTTGTTAGTATCTTGATTGTTGCTGTATGATTATTTGTTATATTTAAGTCATTTCAGACTCAGGGTTGATACAGACCTGGGGTTGATGCAGACTCGTTGCTATATTTGAGTCATTTTAGACCCGGGGTTGATACGAACCAGTGGTTGATGCGGACCCGTTGCTATATTTGAGTCATTTCGGACTCACGGTTGATACGGACCCGAGGTTGATGTGGACTCGTTGCTGTTATATATGCTGTGTTGCGTTGTATGTGATATTTTTGGACTCACTAAGCTTTTGTTTACAGTTGTGGATTAAACATTTTTGCAGACACTTCAGATGATTGTGAGAAGACGAAGACGTGACTGTACACACACATCAACAATTTTATGATTTGAGATTCGATGATACTTTCGTTATAACTCTGATTTATGGATTTTAGTTTATAAACAAATGGTTTTAACTTAAATGTACATTTATAAAAATGAGTGTTTATGTTAGTTTAAAAATAAAAAATTTATTTTGAAAAATGAAATGTTACAAATGAATTTAGAGAATAGGTTGTGATTTTTGAATGAAACATCTCTTTATATATATAAAAAAATGAACATTTGAAAGGAAAAAAGAATTTGGTAAATGACTTGTGTTAAAGATTTGTTGCTTATTTTGATTTTTTTTGTTTTTCTTTTGCAAAAATTATATTTTATCATGTCTTGTTAATTTTTAAAATTCTCTTTTCATAGAATAAATAATCATTTAAGAAATATATAGAAAAAAACGACCAAATCATTGTAAAATCTGTCCATTCTCAAGTCATTTTCATGATTATCCCATTTTTCAAAATAATTACTTATCGAGGTTAAGCTCCGGTCAGTTATTTACTTTTACCAAGGGAAAAAAAGAATGTGATGCAGGAATTTGTCCATGGACCCCCACGCAGTGTATCATTCCGTCGGGTCCTCCCCCTCCCCGCTGATTTATTTTGGAGTCGTCGGATCATTTAATGCTCCTTGATTTCGTACCTAGGATACATTCCTAAATCTGACGGACATGTCCGGATCAGAGCCGTCCACGTGGCGTAAGGAACATGCCTATTACTGGTAACCCAAATCGTAGGTTCTACCAGAAGAATCTGGCTGGCTAATCTTCTGTGGGTTAAAATTGGAAATATAAGATTCTAAAAAGTAAATCTTGTTTTTACTTTTTAATTACCTTTTAGCCCCCTTAAGTATGAGCAAACTGCTTTATGGTCCCAACACATTTTTGTTTAATGTGTGTGTGATTGCGGGGGGATTTTGGGAAAACATTTGAAAACAAAACTAAATACCTTTTAAATAAGCTACCAATAATCTAAGTTAACTTAACGTATACATTAATGATGCTTTTGTAGTTTTGTCATCTTTATATCCTTTCTCTCTAACTTGAAACATAAAATATATATTAAATATAATAATTCATTTTGGCATTTTTACAAGAGGGGACACAAGAAAGCATTAACTTCTATTTTGTTTTATTTTTCTTGTTTATTTTAGCTTATTCTGTTTTTGTCTTTAAACTTGAGAATAAACGTTAACCACCTACTGAAATTACTTTTATAAACAATCAATTTACATGCTAAATATATTTTAAAAGGCATACAAATGATTTAGATATTTGATTAAAATAAGAAATTCTATGAAATACTATCGAAGTAATATAACTTTAGTATCAATTATTATAAAACAAAAAATAGAAGTTTGAATAATTATCCAAAATTATAATATGACATTTTGATGGAATCAAGATAAAAAGCATTGCATTTTTTAGGATATAAAAAGTATTAAAGATGACATCAATTTATTTTTTGTTTTTTATTTTATTTTATTTTATTTTTTGTCTATATTGTCTTCATTAATGACCATTCATGATGACACACTCATAACAACTTCACTTATAACTCATAGAAATGTGTTGTGAAAGTGATTTATGACCTCAAAAACCAAAACAAAATAATCGATTGTTATAAAATCATCGTAAGAAATATATTTTTTAAATGTTTCGGCCATAAAGAATATATTTGTGAAAAAACGGCACATAGTGAATGTAATTAATATATCACAAATTTGGTTAAAAGAAAGGGTAAAGAGGTAACTTAATTTTACCATTTTATAGCCAATTTAGTTACATTTGGTATGAACTTGAATAACTAAAAACGTTTATTTAACCACTAAACAATTTGATTATCAAAACATATACAAACATCCCTTATTTGTCTGGGCTAATGTTAAGGCATAAAAAAGGAATAGTTATTTTAAAGTATTGAAGGGTTTCAAAGTGATGTTAAATCTATACGAGGGGTGTATTGGGTAAGTTTTTTCATAGAATAGGGCAAAAAATGCAAATAAACAAGTTCAAAAGGGAGGGGGACATGGGTGACAAATAAGCAAAGGGGAAACAAGCAGCTGGAAAACCTTCGTAAGGAGAAAAAAGTTAGTTGGGTGTGAGAAAGAAGAAAACCTATACATACAACATATACATACAAAATCAATCTCTGTGTGCTCTTCCGCAGCGAAGATTTGTTCTTCAATCGAGAAAGATCCCGGCTCATACTTTCAATCCTTCTCGTGAATTTATATTAGTATATGTAAAAAGACGTTTACCCCAGCTTTGCAGATTGTGATCCCACGCTTATGTTCTAGGGTTTCGGTATGTTCTTTATATTAATAAACTTTCTATTGAACCAAAAGTCGTCTGATTCAATCGATGCAATTGTGTTTAAAGAATAGAGACGTGCTGGTGTTTGTTTGGGACCAGTTTGAGATCTGAGTGGTTTGTTGCTTGCATTGTTGAAATTTGTCGGTGTAACTTTTTCTTCAATGCAATAATCTTCACTGTAATCAAATTAGTTTTTGCTACATTAACTACGCTTAGTTTTCAGATTTCTTGAGTCGATAATTTCTTGTATGGTTGCATATGCATCGCTAAATCTGCAAAACCGACAATTCTAAGAACAACAGATAGCTTTGAAGTCACGGCATTTCGGAATTTTATGAAATTATGAAATGGATCAGGGATTAGATTCTTATTGCTGTTATGCTTGGTTTTTCTTCTTCTTGTCTACTGCTCAGATATACAAGAAATTCTAGATCTGCATCGTTTCTTCATTCCTTTTTGTTCTTACAGAAGATACATGGCTTGTGATGGTTGCCTTCATTAAAGTCTTCTGCTGCTGAGTTTCTACCTTCTGTACCTGGCAAAAATGTCAGGTAAGTTTCACGTTTTATTGCCGGGTAACATTAATTATTCACTTAGTCAGAAGCCCTTTTTTGTTTTACAAACAGAAAGTGTAATCTTTCTTTATAATTTTCTTCTATTAGGCCTAGAAGGAGCTGATGCTTTTGATGACATTAAAGAAAGGAGGATGGATTTCGAAAATTCTGAAGACGAGAGACGAAGATCTAAAATTGGAGCTTTAAGGAAGAAAGCAATAAATGCTTCAAACAAATTCACCCATTCACTTAAGAAAAGGGGAAAGAGAAAAGTTGATTACAGAGTTCCTTCGGTATCAATAGAAGATGTACGTGATGCAAGTGAAGAGAGAGCTGTCCATGAACTCCGACAAAAGCTCCTTGACAAAGATTTACTCCCAGAAAGACATGATGATTATCATACCCTTCTGAGGTTAGTAATTTCTTTCAGTTTCTTAAAAGATCTGTTAAAAAATGTTAAAACTTATTTGTTTATTTTCATACAGGTTCTTGAAAGCAAGAGATTTTAACATGGATAGAACAATCCGGATGTGGGCAGAAATGCTACAATGGCGAAAAGAGTATGGAACAGATACAATATTGGAGGATTTTGTATATGAAGAACTCGAAGAAGTATTACAATATTACCCTCATGGGTACCATGGAGTTGATAGAGAAGGAAGACCTGTTTATATTGAAAGACTTGGCAAAGCACACCCCAGTAGACTCATGCGCATTACTTCTATTGACAGATACCTAAAATACCATGTTCAAGAATTTGAAAGGGCTTTTATTGAAAAGTTTCCCGCTTGTTCAGTTGCAGCAAAAAGACAAATTTGTTCCACTACAACAATTCTTGATGTACAAGGCTTGGTATGTGATATATAAACTGTTTAAAATTTTTATGTTTTCTACATTGACAACCAATTTTTATATAATATATGCAGGGATTGAAGAATTTCACTCCAAGTGCTGCAAGTATTCTTGGAGCCATGGCCAAGGTTGACAATAACTATTACCCAGAGGTAAATAAAATTAAATCACTCCTTCCTTTAAATTGAAATCGGTAAATTGCAGGAAATAGCAACGTACTTTACTCTTTTCACCAATACAGCCAATGTACTTTTAACTTATATATTTTTTTTTTATTGATAATAGCAATATGTAAAAATAAAGTACAATTGCTATTATTGGTAAATAAATTTAATCTGTTATGTGTAAAAAAATAAAGTAAGTTGCTGTGAGCTGCAATTTTCCCAATTA
Organism: Lactuca virosa; assembly: GCF_052849685.1. Classification (NCBI taxonomy): domain Eukaryota; kingdom Viridiplantae; phylum Streptophyta; class Magnoliopsida; order Asterales; family Asteraceae; genus Lactuca; species Lactuca virosa. The sequence goes on along the minus strand of NC_136432.1, from coordinate 286,401,974 downwards.
TAAATACCAATGGATTTACAAAATTAATGGCAGACTTTACACCGTATGTTTGTGGTCAACGCTGGGTCAACTTTCAAGAAGTATTTATGGCCTGCTGCTCAAAAGTTTCTAGATGCAAAAACAATCTCAAAAATTCATGTGTTGGAGCCTAAATCATTGGGGAAATTACTTGAAGTCATTGATCCAAGGTTTGTGTTGTTTCATAATCTGTCCTTGTTTTATTAGGGAAAATTACATTTTCTTTAGTAATAATAGCAATGTACTTTGTTTTTTTACCCATAAGTGAATTGCTATTATGGGAAAAAAGTAAAGTATATTGCCTATATTGAATCATCTGATTCTTTCCTATTGATGCAGTCAATTACCTGATTTCCTTGGTGGTTCTTGTACCTGTCCTGGTGAGTTTGGTTGCCTTAGGTCAAACATGGGTCCATGGAGCGACCCGGAAATAATGAAGGTATATAAAACATTTTCAGTTGTTTATATTTATATATAAATAACAACTTTCTAATTATTTTATTTTTCTTCACAGGTTGTGAATAATACAGAAGCCACATTTGTAAGACAAATCACAAGAGTTTCTGGTGATGAACAGAAACTTGATTCTTCTATGCCCCCAAAGGCAAGTATATTTATTATATACTATTGACAAATTTTGACATTTTAGAATTATGATTTTGACTTTTTTTTTTTTTTTTTTTTTTTAAATTTATACAGGTGATGTCATCTGATTCTTCTTCAGTCTACTATAACTGTGATGATCAATTTAGTGTCACGGATCAAGAAGTTGAGATAGAAAACAATCATGAAACAGCTTCTGATGATTTTATATTAATGGAGATTGTGAAGAGGGGATTTAATTACATAGGAAGACCACTGGTGTCATTGGTGGAAAAACTGATTGTTCTAATTACCATTCTACCATTTGACTTTTTGAAAAGACAGAAGAATGTTTATCCTACTAACACAGTGGAAGATGAACCACAAGAGAGTGTGAATCCGTTTGTTGAGAGACTTGAGAAGCTTGAAGGGCTACTTGAAGAACTTAAAAGGAAACCGGCTCGGATACCTGTTGAAAAAGAGAATATGTTGTATGATTCGTTGGAGAGGATTAAATTAGTCGAATTTGATCTTAATAAAACCAAAAGTGTAAGCCTATTTAAAATGTTTTTAATCATGGAATTATTATTATTATTAAAAATTAAGATTTTGGAGTAATGATCTTGTGCCTTGCAGGTACTTCATGCTACAGTGGTGAAGCAACTTGAGATTGCAGCCTTGATGGAGAATATACAGGAGTCAAAATTTCGCGTAAGATATATATATATATATATATATATATATATATATATACCCTATTTTAATTAAATAATATTATTTAGAGTAGAATACAGTTTTTGTCCCTGAGAAATGAATATAGCTAATTTTTACAATTTAGGTCCCAAAAAGTTCTCTCTAGCAATTTAGATCCTTATTTGTAACATTTTTGGGACCAAAATTGCAAAAAATTGTCATTTTACTTAAGAATGGGCCAAATACGTTATAGGTATCTCAAATAAGAACCAAAGTTATAAACATGTAATTTAGTTTAATATTTTATTAAAGATTAAAATTTAAAAATGGTATTTGGGTGCAGCGGCGGAGGATCTGTTGAAGGTGCGGTGGACAAGCGGTGAATTGTTTTTGGCAATGTGAATGTGAATGTGAGGTGTGTAAAAACTAAAAAAGTAATAGAGAGAGTAAAAAGTAGGAGGTGAATCTATTATGGTGAAAACAAGTGTTAGAAAAAGGTTTACTTAGGAGTATAAGATCAAAGAGGAAACTGAAAGCAATACAATTTATGGAATGAGATCCGCTTATGGTTGACATCTTTAAATACTACTATACCACCATATATTTGGAGTCATGTTCTAAATCTATGATTTCTCAAAAATCACCTCATAAAACATAAAAGCATTCAAGATCACTCAAATTGGTGTATAAAACCCAAAGCATGGGTGCCCAATGTAATATATTTACAAATTTGGTGTGCATGCATATTCATTCATTAATAAATTCAAAAGATTGCTTTCATTTTGTTAGTGTAAACATATATATATATATATATATATATATATATATATATATATATATATATATATATATATATATATATATATTTGGAACCAGCAAAGGAAATTATATATAAAAACCAGCATAAGAAGAAGCTAGGCAAGGAAAAACAAACAACAAGGAGTACAAGTACAGGAAGAAGCGGACAATTACATCAATTTGCCCAAATAACAATTCCCCTTTTTCTCCTGTGTTTCACCCAGACGAAAACCGTTGATTGTATTATATCCTCCACCATAGTTGAGGCTATCTTCTTGTTGAACAACCTCTCATTCATCGCCTTCCAAATGCTCCAAAACATTCTGTGACAGATTGTAAGAAATAATCTTCGTTTCTTAGGGCAGTTACACCAGCCAGTCGCGAAATCAATAAGCCAGTCGCGAAATCAATAATCCCAGTCACGTTGGAGAAGTTGCAGTCATGGATACCACACCATTTAAAGATCCATTCTCGAACCCATTTCACGAAACTACAAGTTACCAAGATGCGATCAGCTGATTCTTCATAGTGTCCACATTGACCACAGTCAAAGGAAGGAAGAGGGATTCCACGGTGTTGAAAAGCCATAGCTGAAGGGATGCGTCCCATTTTAGCTCTCCACGTGAAGGAAGAAACTTTTTTCGGGACCTCATTTTGCCATACGAAAATTGTAAAGGATGAGGAAGCATCTCTGTCAATTTTTTTTCTTAGAGCTTCCAAAGTATAGTCCCCGTTTGGGTTTATTTCACTCAACCATGTCTTCGACCCCGCATTAGTTAATTTCTTTACAATACTAGAAGGTGGAATCCTGTGTTTTGCTAAGACTTTCTTAATACCTGCAACATTTTTCCACACACTTGTTAATGACAGATTGGCATAATAATCCATGGGTTTAGATTCAAGTTTGTGTATAGCTGTAATCGCGTGGCTCCACAACAGATAATGAGATTTCTGGCCACCACCACTTTGCGATTAACGCGATGTTTAAAGCTTTAATTGTGCCAACTCGTAGTTATCACTTTACTCCATGCCACCCAGTTTATTTTTGATTTCCCTTCAGACCCGCCCCACAAGAAATTTCGCCTTATCTTCTCCAACGTTTCAATAATTCCTGCGGGGGGCACAAATAAAGATAGAAAATAGGTAAGAAGATTCCACATAACAGAAGTGAGAAATGTAAGCCGACCCTCAAAAGAGAGATGTGGATTTTCACATGGATAATTTAGCAATGAATTTGTCAATAACCAGCTTCCAATATTTTTTGAGGTTCATGTTGGCACCCACTGGAACCCCGGGGTACGTGAATGGAAGAGCGGATGGTTCACACCCGAGAGGTCTAGCCCAAGATGTCGTTTCATTCATGGCAGCCCCAACACCAAAAACTCTGGATTTCGAAAAATTCACCTTGAGACCAGAGGATACCTGAAAACAACGAAGGATCCGAGCGATATTTTTAATATTCCTCTTTGACCACTCTCCAAGAAAGAGTGCATCATATGCTTATAGGAGACTAGTTGTGAGACTCATGTAATACATGAGTTAATTTTTAAAAAAAGTTAAATATAAATGTCAAAATATTTGAAAACTTTGACTTTATAAGAAAATAAGAAAAATAATGAATTATTATAATTGAATTGTTTTTTATCTTTTAAATTTAAACAAATAATTTAAATAAATAAACAAAAGAAACTAATGATCTTTAACTTAAGAAATTTGAAATTAAAAGGTAAGTTCATTAATGAAATTGATATCTATTTATTACTATATTTATTGCAATTATTACATTAAAATATTATTTTGAATTTAATAAAATAGAAAAACTCAAAATGATATGTGGAAAAAAAAATTAATTCAAAATAACCACAAAATGACATTTGGCAAATTGAATGAGATAGTGACATGCGGCAAAAAAAAACTTTCATTTATTAGATTAGATGAGAAATGATCGGGCCATTGTTAGGAAGTTGAACACCTTGAAAAATCCCTTTCATGAAAGCAGTTTTCATGGCTACACTGAGACCCTCCATGGCGATGATGAACAAGAAATGGGATAGATGATCTCCTTGCCTAACACCTTTAGACATGGTGAATTCTTTTGTTGGCGACTCGTTCATTATCACTGAAGCCCTTGCCGACTTCAGACATCCACCTATCCACATCCGTCATTTCTCTCCGAACCCCATCTGCACTAGAGATGAGTCAAGGAAATTCCAGTTAACTATGTCAAATGCTTTCTTGGAATCTACTTTATACAGTAAGATTTTGTTCTTGTATTTTTCGCCCAGACACATATTTCATTAACAATTAGTGGCCCGTCAAGTACACATAAATACTTAACTTAAACCATATTATTGAAACATCAATGTCCTTTGTTTATTGATCTTGATCTTCCTAAAACTAGCGTACTCAAAGCTTTAAATCAATGCTATGTCTTGATAGCCTAAAAGTCATATTATATACATGAACACATATTATATACATGTGTTCGACAAAAATGGTTGTAATATATTGTAATATATATATATATATATATATATATATATATATATATATATATATATATATATATATATATATGAACCATAAAGAAGATAAAACTAACAAAAGCTACATGATTTTTTTTTTGGGTAATGACATTTTTGTTTAAAATAAAAAGTTTCAAACTCGTAATTTCAAACTTCTATAATTCAAAATTTTTATTAAGAGTTTTCTAAGTTCTAAAAAGTCAATGTCAATTGTAAATTGTAAATTGTGAATATGTGATAAGCGTTTTAGCAACATAGCTCATGGGTCTTGGGCTCTTGGCCCATATTAGCACAACAATACATATGTGGTCCAATCAGTATAAGCTATTATAAGATCTTAAAGTTTATATTATATTTCCCAAATCCTTTCTTATAATGGTAGGGATGACAATGACACGGAATTAGTACCGATCCGAACTAACATTATCGGTATTGGTATGGGAATGCTATCGGTTTTCGGTACTAGCACCTGTACTGATAGTATCGAATCCTGAATTTCGTGATTTTAGAGTAGTGAGTATTGTCTTATATGTTTAAATTCGATATCGGTTCGATAGAGGTACAAGATCAAGATTTTGTACTAACTATTCATCCATAGATTATGGTTTTAAGAACTAAACATATGTATTTTATAATACAAACCGGCCGGTTGAACCGGTCGGATCGGGAACCGGAGACGAGAGCGGTTCAACAACAACCGGTTTTACGCTAAGTTCTAAACCGGATTGAACCATACATTTTTTTTTTCAAAAACCGGGTTGAACCTGTGTGATATAACCAATAAAAATTGTTTGAACTGGTTTATTAGATTCGGATAGTTGGATTTCACTTAGCCCATTAAAAAAATAGTCGATTTCCAAAGAAAATTGAATAACTTCATCGATAAAGTTATCCAAAATATACATAACTCGAAGGCCGACGCACACCACTGTGAGATGTAGATAGAAGATTTAACATGTTGAACAGATGGTTGAACCGTCTAGATTCAACTAAAAATTTGATTTTTTAAAGATTGGTTAAAACTCTAAGAATTAGTTGGTGTTATAAAAACTAGAAATCAATAACATGAAATATTTTGCTTCTCTCCATAAAAAAAAGGTAACCAAAATGTTGTTAGATCCTTATTTTTCTAGTTAAAAGGGCTTTGATGGAAGAGGAAGACAACCATGGCTTTTAGAAGGATTATCATCTTAAAAGTAGCAATTACCTTTTTAAACTTTACACGACATCAACCACCATGCCAATATTTTTACTTAAGTGGAAGTCATTGTCTAATGAACCATTTAAGTGAATCATTGGACCATCGGTTTCACATAATTGCATTTGCACTTGCATGACCTGAATAACAATAAAAATACAATTAATTATACTGATGAAAAAAGTATTTTATATACCATTAACTTAAACCATTTTTCTTACTTTCAACTCGGATTAAGAGTATGTTTTGCAATGATTTAGAGTTTTAGAAATTTTTAGTATTTAACGATGATGATTCATCAATCATGGACGACTACACAAGAATCGATATAATTATTGATCTCCTCTACAATATTATGCTACAGTATCATAAAAGAAATTGGTAAACTATACGGTCTTTTGCCAAAATTCGATTATATAGTTGGTCTCATTCGTCACTGATCACCTCTTCTCACTTTCTTGGAAATTCGTTTGTGTTAGATTAAAGTGTCTAAACTCATAACTAAATTGATATATTATTGTAATTAGAAGCAAAATATTTTTTGGGTTACCCTCATAACTAGAACTTGATTAAAATGACATTTGTAGAGAGAGAGAGAGAGAGAGATGATTATTAGATTATTATATGATTAATAAACTAATTGGAAATTATGAGGAAATGATTTGTTAATATATTAATTGGAAATAGATAGTTGATTTGTTAATTTATCATTTGATTAATAAATTAAAATGAGATCAACTGTTAAAATAAATGATTTGTTAATTTATATGATTAATAAATTAATATGACATCACTTATATTAATCACAATTAATCTAGAATTAATTTAGGATCAATTGGAATTAATTAAAGGTGTAAGGTGTGAATTGTAAATGTTTATAGTTGAACAAGTAAAGACAATTTTAATGGGTTCTATTGGGTGAACAGTTTGTTGGGGGTTGGGGTGGGGGGTAGGTGTAACATCCCAAAAATACGACCCAAAAATTTCACTTGTAATTTAATAAATTCAGTATTTCAAAAACAACATCAACACAATCCCAGTGAAAGTAAGTGTATCAAACATCATCTCGAATCAAAGTAAAACACGAAAACAGAACTGGGTGGTGTGTGCGTTGCAATAATCCCGAGCCCTTCCCTTTGGAACTGAAAGTACCTGAAACATAAACTGAAAACCGTAAGCACAAAGCTTAGTGAGTTCTCCAAACTACCCAATACCATACATAATGAATCACATACCAGACCCCCACCCTCCATCGGGTCCCGCCCAGTATCGAGTCTCACTCGGCTTCGGGCCACGCCCGACATCGAGCCCCGCTCGGTATACAAGATCTGTTATTCTTAGGCCCCACCTGACATCGGCCCCCGCCCACTATACACATGGACATATATCACATAATCCTTCTAACACATACAATGATCATAAACAATAACATACGATACAGTCATCGGGCCTCGCCCTGCCCAGTATACGTAGCAGCGCATATCACATGCAAGGGCCATGCAGACTCCTAGCATCCTAACATAAATAAAAAGGGTCGTATTTGGTGCCTTAGACCCGCTAAACCCAGTGAGGAAACTCACCTCGACTGCTGAATCACATGACTAAATCTCTGGCTGTTGTCCGTCGAATCTGTAACACCCCGCAGATTCGGGCTAGTAAATTTAGAGATAATAAGCGTTAAAAACGACTTTTTGATAGAAGATTACTTAAAATAAATAATTTTAACCAAAGTTATAGTGTATTTCACAAGGATTCCGTACATATAAAGAACGCTGAAATCCGACTTATAACGAAGAAGTTATGACCCATCGAAGTTTCGCGATTCAACCGACATTGTTGGTTATTTTATGATTGTGTCAATTGTATTGTATGATAGAATAGTCCATTTTGTAATGGGTTGGGCTTGTCCACCCGCTTATTAATGATTCTAGGGTTAGACTATTTATAGTGCATGCATGCACCGTAATTAGGTATCGACTGTATTTACCCTACTTTGCCTTCATAGAGAAGTTCATATCGAGCTCTTTTAAGGCATTGGTTTTTAATCATTAAGCACAACTTCGATCATTGCTCTTACTGTTTTGATTCATATTACGGTTCTGAATCTATCGATCTATTCTTTATTGTCTCAACAATTGGTATCGGAGCAGGAGATTGTGTAAACCATACGAAATTCTTCTGTCGAGTGTTATTAGAGTTTTCCGCTTTTACTGGATCTGTTCTGTAACACCCGGTTCCTGGTACGTATTTTAATTAAAGTAAACTCATGTTTTACTTTGGGACTCGGCGAGTTGGAGGCCCAAATTGTCGAGTAGACTCGACTTTGGATCGGCAGGATAAGTGACCTACTCGACGAGTCGGGAGACCGACTCGACGAGTAGGACTGTCAGGATGAAACCCTAATATTTAGAGTTTGCACCCTATTTAAACAACTTATAACGCCCAACACAACCCCCATTGTTCCTCCCAACCCAGAGAAACCCTAACTCGAAACCCTAAGCCTAATTTGAGTGTTCTTGAGCTTTTTGGTGCCTTTTTGTGTGTATTTGAAGTTGGAAGAGGAGAAGGAAGCTTGGGAGATCAAGAGAGAGCAAGTAGATCCAGAAGTCTTGGCATATTTTCTGCTCATTTGAGGTATAAATCTGATACCTTGGCTATTCATTACTTAGATCTTGATTTGGGGCTATTTTCCTACCTTTTTTATGAGTTGTGAAGTTATAATCGGATTTTGTGAGTGTGTTTGGAGTTACACTTCAGATCTGGAACCATTGATGGTTCCCATGGCATAAAGGTGCCAACTTTATGGCCATGGGAGACCCATGCTTCTTATATACCTCTTTTTATGGCTTTTGAGTCAAAAACCCCCATGTATGGACGTCAAGATTGGAACTTTACGTATAAAATGGACCCTAGGAGGCCATATCTATGGTTTTGATGCATTAAGACCCATTATAATCGACTGAATAGTTTTGGACAAATAGGGACTCGGCGAGTCGCTTGGGTCAATCGGCGAGTCGGGTCGCATGTTCCCCCAAATGTCTTCTGGAAATGTTCTTTGGTTGAGTGAAAGGAACACTCAGCCTGTTAGGGGGTTTGTTATGGACTTGAAGATCGAAGAACTCGACGAGTTCAAGGAGGAACTCGGCGAGTTCAAGGTAATATCCCAACCACATGAAGACGGACTCGACGAGTTCAAGGATGAACTCGGCGAGTCATAGACTGAACACCTTTATATGGATGAAGAGGAACTCGACGAGTTCAAGGACGAACTCGGCGAGTTGGTTGAAGACAGTCTGATGTGTTGTTGAAGGCGAACTCGTCGAGCTCTTGCTAGACTCGACGAGTAGGGACGGGATGGTAGCATTTTTTGGACATGGGGACTCGGCGAGTTGGTGGACCAACTCGACGAGTCGAGTCAACCATATGTTGACTTTGACCAAGGTTTTGACTTTGACTTTGACTTGGACGTGAGTGGCCCTTGTAAGGGTTATGAGTATGAATTGATAACTTAGAAAAGTTGTCGTGTAGGGATTGAGGAGTTGAGGAGAGTCGATTTCCACACCGAGGACAGCGCAGGCACTACACGACATTGAGGTGAGTTACCTTCCAGTAGAAGTGGGTCTAAGGCGCCAAGGCCGACCCACTAGTAGTTGATTACATTTGAGATGATTGTCTTTGTGATAATTGTCTGGTTTGCTATTACTTTATATGTTTTATGTGCCAGTATGATATGTTCTATGTGATAGTGGTAATAGGAGGGGAATAGTCCTCAATTCGGTCGTTAGGACCGAAGGGTAGGTCGGACACCCCAGACCTGTCTGACAGCATGATTATGACATGTTATTATGTGATAGTAGTAGGGGGTGAAATAGTCCTCGTGACCGGGTGAGATAGACCGGAGGGTAGGCAGGCACCCCAGAATGGCCTGACATGGGTAGGTCAGCACCCCATACTGGCTTGACATGGGTAGGTCAACACCCCAGAATGGCTTGACATGGGTAGGTCGGGCACCCCAGAATTGCCCGGCAGTATGTATGTTGAATGGTATGGGGTATGATGGGGGAACTCACTAAGCTTCGTGCTTACAGTTTTTAGTTTTGGTTTCAGGTACCTCTTCAGCTAAGGGGAAGGAGCCGACAGGGTAGCAGCGCATCACACACATATGATTTCCGCTTTGAGAACCCTAGGATTGTACTCTGACATTTTACTATTTGATGATATGATTTTCGAGACTTGTGATTTGTGACTTGATGTTTTGAAATGATAGCAACGATGTTTTCCATAAACTATTTTTATAGGTAATGTAATTAAACAAAAAAAATTGGGTCTTGATTTTGGGATGTTACATGTTCTTGCCGTCTTCATCGTTTTCATCGATTGTAGACGTTGGATCTTGATCCTTATTTTGCCCTAAACTCGATTTTAGTTTTACACATCTGATTCTTTATAGGTTTTAGTGAATCAACAACATGCAGCACGAAGATCCACACACTCTATCTATCAATCTTTCTAGCCGCATCAGATCTACAACTAAAATCCCTATCCTTTTCCCTCAAGACTATGAAGTATGGGCTTTACACTTCGAAGACTATGTTTTGGGTATCGAAGACCATGGAACAACAATATGGCAAGCCATGACAGAGGGAACTTTCATGCACATGGGAACTAGGAGAGTCATCAAAACTCAAGCAGAATACAATGCTCTTCTTATTGACGTTAAAGACATTCCTCAGGATGAAAAGGATAAATTGCTAAGCAACATCAAGGCAATGAGAATAATCAAGTTCGCTCTACCTACAGACACGTTTCGTCTGGTGAGTTCTTGTGAAACAGCGAAGGAGATTTGGGATAGGCTGAAAGAACTATGTTCTAGTGATGTTGATCTTGAGCATTCTGTTCAAACACTACTTCTGTCGGAATTTGGTGCCTTTGCTCAAAAGCCAGATGAGAAACTTGATCAAACTTTTAATCATTTTAATCATCTTCTAACCAGGATGTTAAAACACAAGATCAGACGTGAAAAGATAGAGCAAAAGGTGACGTTCATGAATAGTTTGAGATCGGAATGGAAAGCAGTAGTATCAACTGTAAAAGCTCATGAACAGTTTAAGAATTATACTTTGGCACAGCTGGTGGGTATTTTGAGATCCCACAATGATGAAGTGACGAAAGACGTTAATCTTGCTTCAAGTATGGGCTCTTTGGCCCTAGTTGCGAAGGGCAAAAAGGCAGTAGAAGAAGTTTATGAGTCTGATCTTTCAGATTGCAAACTTACGAAAGAGGAATACGCTCTAATGGTGTCAAATCCCAAAAAGTTTGCACAAAAGAACTTTGGACTTCTCAAAAATAGGAACTGGCAAGGGAATTACTGTTCAGACAAAGCAAAGGATGAAAGCCTCAACAACTCGCAAAAAGATGAGGTAAAGAAAGAAAAGAAGCTAATGGGAGATTTTGGCTATGACTGCAATTATTGTAATGGAAATAATCATTTGGCAAAAGAGTGCATGTTAAGGAGAACGAGTGAGAAGAAGGACGAAGAAGACGATGAAGCTTACTATCTTCAAAAGATAGAGGCGATTAGAAAGAAAAAGAGTGTTAATAATGCTAAGCCTGCTTTGATTGTGCAGGAAGATGACGATGAGTTTGGAAGAGTTAAAGTTTGGTCGACTGACTCGGAGGATGAAGAAGTTCGCAAGCCTACACATGGAGAATGTTTTGTAGCAAAGTATGAAGTCCCTGAGTACGAGGGAACGTGTTTGATGGTTCGCAGTGATTTCTCATAGCAAAAAGGATACGCTACTGATGGCGGCCAAGTCTCTAACAACTGCTTTGCTGCAAGGCCCGTTTCTAAGCAGATCAGTGAGTGCGAGAAAGTAATCAACAAGGTACAATTTGTTCTCGAGTCTCTTAATATTCCTGTTGCTTGGTATGAAACTAAATTAGATGATTTAAAATTTATTGTTTCCAGTTTTAGCGATAGCTTGAAAAGAACCCGTTTAAGTAATTCTAACTTAACTGATCAAATCAGCAGGGTAACAAACAAGAGTGAAGAGAGACGGATGTAGATTGAGAAGTTGGAGTTAGAGGTGTCTAGGTCTAGGGATGATGCTATTTATTTACAACGAGACAATCTAGGGCTTTTAAAACAAAGAAATATTTTCTATTTGATTGCTAAACGTCTTTATTTCAATATTACTCAACTGCATCTTGACTGTGAAATAGGCAAGAATATACACAAAATGATTTTGCCATTCTCGAATTGAAAGAGGAAGAAATCGATGTAGAATGTTATAAATGCGAATCCATTGTTTCCTCTGACGATGTCTCTGATTCTTACAGAATTGGACTGGACAAAATTAAAGCTTACATATAGTCCAAAGAACACAAGGATACGTTGAAACAAATTTTGAGTGAGAAAGATAAAGAGTAAATTAAATCTGATACTGTACAGAAATTTGACTCATTATGCACAAAATTGAGTTTTTAGAAAACATTATCGATGTTGAAAATGTATCTGAATTTGATGATGATAGTAACATGAGTGAAAAATATGTGGAGGATGAGATTGATTGCTCAGAATTTGTAAAAAGTGAATCTGAACCAAAGAAAACTTTGACTTCTGAAAATTCAGTTGAGTATGTTCGTTTTTATGAAAATAAAGGTTCATACGTTTTAAAAGAAAAGGCAACAGTTTTTCCGAAAGTTCAAACTGTTCCAAATCAGGTTTTCGCAACTTCTGGACTGAACAAAAATCAGACCACATAATTATCGTCCCTTGTAGAAGAAGATAATGCAAATGGATGCGATGAATTCTTTTGGTCGGCTCCCATTGATAATGCAGATGACACCAGAGGTCTTTCTGAAATGACCTCTCGGAAAACGAAAGGGAGATATGTGGCAGAACCATTGAACAAGATTAACTCCAGTTACGAGAAAGGCATTCTGAGTGGTACAAAAGTTGTACCGACTCAAACAACATCTGAACAGTCTGACACACCTGTTAGAAAAGCGAAACCTAGGGCTAGTATTCATAAGTCAGCTGAGGAATTTGTTGCTAAGAAACGTCAAAGAAATGCTAGATATCAGAAAAACTTAAAAGAAAGAAATCATTTCTAGAAATCCAAAAATTACAACTCTGTAAATCAAGAAAGATCTGCAAAACAGAATGCAAAAGTCTCTTCAAATCCGAATTCTAAAAGGTTTTCAAAAACACAGTCTTCCTATCCACAGGTTTCAAAATCAAAAGTTTTTACAAAACCATTGTTTTCAAAACAAACGAAACCTTTGGAAAAGACTAAAACCAGTTTTTCTCCAAAAACAAGCATTTTAAAATCTATCATTACATCGAAAGATGTTAAAGGAAAGGTGGTTTCGGAACCTAAAACTTCCATCAAGAAGTCCGAAACTCACTTAAAAAAGGAGGAAAAGAAGTTTGAGAAAAAGGTTGCCAGGCAACAAATTGCAACTAAACAAATACAACTTCCTTCTAAAAGAGATCCCAACGATAGAAGGTTAATTGTTTTTAAAGTAATGAAAGGAGAGAATTCAACTTTGATAAAGCGATCTTACTTGGTTGATGAAGCTATTGATGAGTTTTATACAAACAATCCTATGTGTGCATGCAACCCTAGAGTTGGATCTATGTTTTCACTATTAGTTATACAACTTTATGAACACAAAAGAACCCTAGCATACATCTACTATTTTCGAAATTGACATAGGAGAATAGAATACATACCTTTTGTTGTTGTGTAGTAATAACAACTAGTTCCTTGAATTTCCTTAGCTCTTGAAAGCAAGTACCACAAGTGTAGTACCTCTAATGGCTCACAAACACACTAGGTGAAAGGATGAATATGGGAGAGAGGAGAGAAGGATATCTTGCCCTAAAATTCGTCCTTTTTAGGGTTTCCCAAGGCTTTGACGAATTCTAGTGCCTTAGGGTGCTATTTATACTTGAGGCTAGCTAGGGTTTCAAGGTGGAAACCCTAATCCCTTAGCTTAGGGCCTAAGCAAGTCCATGGACTCCTTTCCTTAAGCCCTTGGACGAAAACTCCTAGATCCTTCTAGGATTTTCATTCAAGCCTTAATAAAGGTGATCCAATAGCCCAAAGTCTCAACTATCAAATAATTACAAAACAGCCCCTGTACTTTTAATTAATTCCTTTAATCCCAAAATTAATTCCTGATTAATTTCTGATTAAATACTAATTAATAATATGATTCCAAATTAATATATTATTCATATAATATAATAAATAAATCATATTTATGCCCTAATCAACCTCTCTCCTCAATTGTCATCCTGTCTAGTCACCCGTGTGAAGGCAACCCAAAAGGACCATGCTCACAATCGGGTCAAGTAAATACCAAAATAGTTATGGACTTAGACACTAATCCAACAGTCTCCCACTTGGATAAGTCTAATAACTATTCTGCGTATGACTTCAGAACCTGATCAGCAATCGTAGCTTCCAAAAGCGCTGTCAACTCTGATCTTATCAGATACGCGTGTCCTTTAGATAAGGGATCATATATTCCTCCATTCTACAAGATATCGTATAGACATGAGACATGGATTGAAATCATTCTCTCAGTCTATGTGTCGTTTCCCGATTTCCGATTTATGACGACTGACTAATTGAACAAATCAAATCAGTCCTGGCCCGGCCGAGCACTTTCCTTTGTCATCACTAAATCATCGAGGGGCCCACAGATATCGCTTTTATCCCACCTTGGGTAAAAGGAATGGATAAACTTCGACTCAAATGCTTGCTTGCACCTACTAATCGAATCACACACAACAATAAGTTTTATAACACCAAGTTACTGGTACGTTTACTTATTGTCAATGTGCAACCGACCAGCAAATAACAACTCACACGTCTCGGTTTCAAGAATATACAATGTTATCGTCTCACCAATCACTCGTGATAAAACCATGAAGTGATTCAAATGAGCGTGGGTTTAATCCAATACTCTAATCTTATCAAAGCACTCATGAACTCTGCAGCAAACTTGTGCTATGTCTAAACACTTTAGACAATCTACAGACAGATTCATGACAGTCTTCCTTCATACCTACTTCCAACGTATGACCGACTGTGGATGTTTGAATAACCTAGTCATTCTGGAAGTCAAAACATGCAAAGTGAAACGCAATAATAATATTAATCCTATATGGCCCCAAAACTTTTGAGCGTAAATAAAAACACTTTTATTTAAACACCATATTGATTACTCATTATTCATTGTTTACTGTTTCAGACAATCAACTTATTACTCGAATTATAACCATAATTGTCCCATGCTCCAAGCATGCACACTTTGGTTTCCTATGGTCCATACTCTGTGAAATAGATCAATTGAAAAACTTGCCCAATGAAACTCATTTCACAATCCCCAATTTTTTTTTATTATTAGTATAAGAATACCAAATTCTTGCCACTTTTAGAATATGTCAGATTCTAACACTTTATGCAATGATTCTTTCGTAATGTCATAGCACAAAAGTCACAAAGACCCGGCTAATGAAATTACTAAGTTCTCTATCAGAAATTGTTACAAAACAATTTTATAGATGTGATGTCTCTCACTCAAAGTACATTCCTTTGAACATCCTTTTGCATAAAAGTTTCTAATCTACATAGAGTCTTAATATCCAACTCCTATTAATGGAAACATTTCCATATTTGCTATATGACAACTTATTCTTAATAGAATCTTATCTATTCATAATAATGTCAATATAGTCCATCCAGTACTATACTTCCAACTACTCACAAGCGACAAATCCTCAGTGAACCTCAGACCGTCCTTTGATAGTTGTTTAATTATTTTAGTCAAAACCGATTCTAGTCCTTTTTCCCTCTTAATGCCCTAGGCATTTGGAAAATTTAGAATGGTCAAATATTATAACATATGCAATCGGTCCCATACCCGAAGCGTATTAGACACGATGCATAATGTCTCATATAAAGACGTGATACTTTATCAGCCTTC
This sequence comes from Lactuca virosa, assembly GCF_052849685.1. Taxonomy (NCBI): domain Eukaryota; kingdom Viridiplantae; phylum Streptophyta; class Magnoliopsida; order Asterales; family Asteraceae; genus Lactuca; species Lactuca virosa. Next base: position 286,386,158 of record NC_136432.1, on the reverse strand, counting down.
TGCCATAATATTTTATGTGCCATGTTCCCGCAATTCGAACTATGAAGAGGGATGCCGTAATCATAATCGAATTTTGAGAATGCACTATGTATCCTTGACTAAATTTATTAACATTTCTCGATCTAAGCTTTAGAATTTTGAAACGAAGTATAATATTCTCTCCCTTAATTATAGCAAAACAACTTTTCAACCCTTGCAACTTTGCAAAGTGAATCTTTGTTTTCTATAATTAATATTGCTAACTTGCAATACTTACCATAATAATCATGCTCCCACTAACATGATGATTATTTTCTTACCAGCATAACACTTATGCTCCCACTAGCTTTGATATGTATTCAGAAAACAATTGGACTTCTAGAAAACAATGCTTATTGAATTCCTTAAGTTCATATTTCTAATACCTAATGCTTTGATAAGCCTTTATCTAAGCTTTTTAAGCTCATACACATTTGCCTTAGATAGCTCACATGTGTGTCTAAACAATTCAGAATTTATGTTACTAAGTCCCAAATGTTCAGATCAATTGCCAAATCTCACAATTCGAACTATGAAAAGGGATGCCGTAATCATAATCGAATTTGAGAATACAATTTTCACAATTGCTATCTTCTTAAAATCTCTCTTAGTGAAAGCATTTCCTCACAATCATTTTCATGAAGGAGGAAAACCTTATGACACTTAGATTTTATGATGTATGTGTTCCTATCCATGTGAATTTGTCAAAACGAAAGTTTGCGACAAATCCAAAACATTATGGACTGAACTTGTTCAATCTTGATTTCTTGCCTCATGGTAACATGAATGCCCACCATGTCTTCCAAGCAACTCACCCTTTCATATCAATGTATTTTCCATTGATCGAGGTGCTTTGTCTTTATGCATTCAAATGAGAACTCATAGAACTCACACGCATAATTAACTCAATTGGAATGGCACAAAAAAAGAGTATGTCATCCACGATAGGCTTTAAACCTCAAGTCGTGTGCTAGTGATGATCAACTAGGTTTACTCTTGATTTGTTCTTGAAACTTTTCAAGACTTCCACTGACTCCTTGACATATAAGATTCTCTTGTCAAGAACCATTTCTTGACAAACAAATATTCAAGAGTTAGTGTAGCCTTTTGTCAAGTTCAACACTTCACACAATTGGTCCTGGTTGGTCTTTGTCTTATCCAAGACATCACAACTTACCAATTTCAAATGTGCAAGAATAAGAAAACTTTTCCAAATTCCACATTTGTCGAGTGTTATAAACCTACTTAAGACTTGTCACTCATGTCAGAATCTTGACTCTACGACTTGATATTGGAACGAAGTATGATTGACTTCTTGATTTAACCATTTCTACAATTCTTGATTCCTCTTCTTAGACATGCAATTGCACTAAGACTCACTTAGAGGATCAATTGAGATATGGTTCTTAATCATTAAGACTTATCATGAAACACAATAAAAGGTACTCTCCCTTCTTCTTAGAATAGAGAAACTTTTATCTTTCTGCCTACTTAATTCTTCTTATTCGTTCTGCTATTGATTTAAACTCTTTCAATCAACTCAGAATTATACTTAATCTTATAAGTATAATCATATTTACTAACCTATAGTAAATCATGACGAATATCTTTATCACTCTTGTGGTGGACTTGATCAACGCACAACCTAGTGTACTCGATCTCCTGGTCCTTCTCTTGACACTTTGCCAAAGAATTAGTCTAATTTCCAAAATATGAAGTTTCTCATTCATCACGCAACCAAGTTGTATGATTCCAAGTTTCTGTCCAATTGAAACTTGGGTGATGAGAATCTTCCTTTATTTGGCAAATCCTCGACATTTCACAAATAACATAATCAAGAATCACATCCAATTCAAGATTGCTAAAATTAGAAATACATAAACATCCATTTTCACATATGCCATTGCAAGGATAAATAAATAGGACGAAATCAAAATTCATTCTATTGCGGAAAAACTTGTCCTTACAATGCAATTCAAATGAAAACTATGCTATTTCAATTTCTAAGCAATCTATTCTAACTCTAAAGTAGTAGCTCAAAAATCCGATCTTCAAGCAATGCGATCGAAATCCATTTCTTCACGATCAGATTCAGCTTACTTCTTCCCTTAAGCTTCCTCTCTTTTCTTCGATCCTACAAAACATCAAAATGTAATCTTATCACATCATGTATTGAAAATCAAAGAATAGGAACTTATAGAGTTAGTTATTGGATTTTACCTGAAGTAGAGCCATACGTCTTGACTCTCCCATCTCTTAGATCTCTCAGGTAAAAAGGGCAGCTTTGTCTCCAATGCCCCTTCTCTTGGCAGTAGAAGCAGATGGACTCTTTTGAAATGGCACAAGGAACTATCTCAGAATTTACCTTTTACTGGATTTCCAATGTCACTATTTTCAATTTCCATTGAAGTTTGAGAGTTTGATTTGCCAGACAAATTTACTCGATTAGCACGCCAAATCATTTCTGATTCAGCAGCTATAAGCAAATAGGTCAAATCAATGAGGGTCACGTCATGGTCCATCATATAGTACTCTCTAACAAACTCACTATATGATTCAGGAAGTGACTGAAGAACCCAGTCAACAGCCAACATTTCTGAGATATCGACACCCATCATCCTTAACCTATCAATGTGTGACTTCATCTCTAAGATGTGTGCACACACAGGTTTCCCATCTTCGTGTTTACTTGCCAATAGGGCTTGAGTGAGCTTGAACTTTTCAAGCCTTTGAACTTGTGGGTTAGGGAGAATAATTGGAGGAGGTGGAGGAAGTGAAGCATGACTCTCATTTCCTTGATCGTATCGTGGAACGTCATTTTCATTTGGAAAGCTTGTTCCAAGGGATTTGGGAAGACCATAGTTGTCATACTTTGACATCTACAAAACGGGAGAAAATCCAAGTTAAGTTGATTAGAATCCTTGATGTGACACCCAAATGAAACATCAAGGCTAGGATCCAACACAATACTCTACAACCTAGAAGAGGGATGCCGTAATCTAGTTGCAGAATATTTGAAGGTAGGTAAATGACGATTTACCAATTCCCACCATGAAAAACGAAAAAGAAATTTAAGTTTTAAATGAATTGAAAACTCCTAGATCTTTTGAGATTCATTGAACCTTTCAATGGCATGTTTAAATCTCGATATGCACTTCAAATTTTGCGACTGGGATGCCGAGGATCGCAAACAAGTTTGTGAATAACCATGCGAACCAACATGGTGCACTCAATGTCTTCTTCACCTAATCAATGTGCCGGTTAGCCACACACGCTCCATTGATCTATGATAAAACATCGAACCACCCTTTGTCGCCAATGTCAATCCCAAATTAGTGTGCCGGTTAACCACACGCGCTCCACCAACGATTGACAGGGGCACAAAGTGTAATTCCATGGATTAGCATCACTTTCACATTTTATCCTAGAGTAACTAAGATTTGGGAATTTGTAAAAGCATTTAGTTACTTTGTACTTCATTATACTTATAATGGAAGGTTTCTGTCCTATCCTACCTCTTCGGCTAACGACCCTCCACTAGTCAAGAGTGCGGTGGGTAAGAGTGGATACCCATTCAATCGCCATTTTATAGGCAATTTCCTTAAACACCCCTTATAGACCAGCTTCGTGAATGAGGCCTAATAACGGTAAGACTGACTTTTACTCATATATAATATTAGACTTTTAATGTTACATATATAGTATAGGGTGTATTTTATACTTTTAAAATACTAGGTGGTTTTATTAACTTTCCAAAACCATAAGGGTGTAATTTGAACTTATTCAAAATACGAGGGTTTTAGAATTTAACATTTCAAAATTAAACTTTTAATCAACTTTTAAATTCCAAAACTTGAGGGCAAGTTTTGAAACTTTTCAAAACATAAACAAGAACATTCTAGATCAAATTATTAATAATAATTAACCAATTAATTAGTAATTATCTTAATATGACCTAATTCAATTTCTTGCAAGATAATCTATCAAATAATTCAAATAAATCAAGTTTATCACCTAAAGAAATGATTATCTAATTAATTTGACAATTATCTTTTACTTTGGTAAGGATATCTCTTAAATTAAACAATTAATTTAACCTAATCCCTTAAATCCCCTAGAATTCGAAATTATGGGATGGGATATTCAAAATCTTTAATTACCAAATTTAAACATTTAAAGGATAATTACAAGATATGGCAATATCCAAATCCCTAAAATTTAGGATCTAATCATGGGGAAAGAGGCAATTTCGAAATTCTAGGGTTAGACAACCCTAAAATCGAAATCTTGGGGCCAAAGAAAAAAGGTTTAGGAAATCTTACCAAAAATTTCGAAATCTAGGGTTTAGAAACCCTAATTTCGAAAATCAAGCCTCCAGGGTTTATTAGCCATAAACCCTAATATGTCAAGTTCATACATTTGAATAAAGCTAATTGAAAACAAAAACCAATGGCTCTGATACCACTGATGGGTTTTATACAAACAATCCTATGTGTGCATGCAACCCTAGAGTTGGATCTATGTTTTCACTATTAGTTATACAACTTTATGAACACAAAAGAACCCTAGCATGCATCTACTATTTTCGAAATTGACATAGGAGAATAGAATACATACCTTTTGTTGTTGTGTAGTAATAACAACTAGTTCCTTGAATTTCCTTAGCTCTTGAAAGCAAGTACCACAAGTGTAGTACCTCTAATGGCTCACAAACACACTAGGTGAAAGGATGAATATGGGAGAGAGGAGAGAAGGATATCTTGCCCTAAAATTCGTCCTTTTTAGGGTTTCCCAAGGCTTTGACGAATTCTAGTGCCTTAGGGTGCTATTTATACTTGAGGCTAGCTAGGGTTTCAAGGTGGAAACCCTAATCCCTTAGCTTAGGGCCTAAGCAAGTCCATGGACTCCATTCCTTAAGCCCTTGGACGAAAACTCCTAGATCCTTCTAGGATTTTCATTCAAGCCTTAATAAAGGTGATCCAATAGCCCAAAGTCTCAACTATCAAATAATTACAAAACAGCCCCTGTACTTTTAATTAATTCCTTTAATCCCAAAATTAATTCCTGATTAATTTCTGATTAAATACTAATTAATAATATGATTCCAAATTAATATATTATTCATATAATATAATAAATAAATCATATTTATGCCCTAATCAACCTCTCTCCTCAATTGTCATCCTGTCTAGTCACCCGTGTGAAGGCAACCCAAAAGGACCATGCTCACAATCGGGTCAAGTAAATACCAAAATAGTTATGGACTTAGACACTAATCCAACAGCTATAACTTTTCTTGTTTCTAAAAAGGCTTCACGTGGACCCAAACAACTTTGGGTTCCTAAATCTCTCTGATTTTTGTAGGTGATACGTGACGAACAGTTCGACTCCAAATGGTGTATTGATATTGGTTGTTCACGTCACATGACGGGAAAGAGAGAAGAATTGAGGGAATTCAGATCGTTGAAAGATGGAGGACAAGTCAAGTTTGGAAGTAATTCACTAGGGGAAATCAAAGGATATGGCATGATTACGAATGGGGAATTCTCGATTCGGAAGGTAGCATACATGGAAAGCCTGCAACATAACCTAATTAGTGTATCTCAACTGGTTGTAGGTAATTGGCTGAAAGTGTCATTCGACGATGAAGGATCTGAGATTATTGAAAAGAAGTCCAAGACAGTTCTTCTAAAGTCCAATAGAAAAGGCGAGATGTATCCGTTGAATCTAAATCCTATCAAAGGGAAGCTAACCATTTCCTTCTCACAAAGGCATCTTCAGATGATAGTTGGCTTTGGCACCGAAGGCTTTCACATATGAACTTCAAGGACATCAACAAACTCGTACTTGATGACCATGTGCGAGGACTTCCACTTTTGAAGTTTGATAAGGAACATCTATGTGTTGCTTGCACGATTGGGAAGCAGAGTAGGAAGAGTCATTCGACAATCATCAACACCAAAGTGATTGAGCCACTTGAACTACTTCATATAGGTCTTTGTGGTCCATCGGCTATCGAGAGCATTGGTGGTAACTAATACATACTAGTTATTGTTGATGATTTTTCCAGATTTACCTGGGTTTATTTTCTTAAACAGAAATCAGAAGCCACTTCCAAGCTTGAAGGACTTTATCAAGAAAATCGAGCTTCAACTACGAAAGTGTTGGATAAGGTGTCTAAGTCCATAACAATATTTGAGATGCACTTGACCCGACCCGGCATGGTCCATTTGGGTTTCACTTCACCCGAACAATTTGTATGGATAATCTTTTGAGAATAGTATGTTCATGATTTATTAATATATTATAAGTTATAATATATTAATATGAAATCATATTATTTAATTAGTATTGATCATAAATTAATTTAGAATTAATTTGGTGATCAAAAAGGTGACTAATTAAATATGGGCTCTTGTATTTATATATGTGTGGACTAATACTCATTTGGAATGGGCTTGGCATGCATGGGAGTCCATGGAGTTTTTAACCCATGGATCCTTGGAAAGGAAGAGTCATGGGTATTAGGGTTTACATGGGTGTAACCCTAATCCTCCACACTATATAAAGGAGCTTATGATGCTTGAAATGGTACTAGTTGTGTGTGAACAAGAGTGGTGGCCGATTTCAAGAGTGTGCATTATTCTCTCAAGAGTTTCCAAAGTTTGTGGTGATTTGTGATTTCCATTTGAGGCATCCACACTATTGGTGCTAGGCTCTCAAACTCCAAGCAATCAACCACTACTAAAAGGTATGTCATTCTACTAGTAATTTTATGATTCAAGTTCCCCATGCCATGCTAGTTAGGATGTAAACCTTGGAAATTCTTATTTGCATGTATTTTAGAGAAAACATAGATCCAAGGTTTATAGGGTTGCATGTACACCATAGGAGTGTTAGAATGCTCAAAACCCTTTAGTGGTATCAGAGCCTAGGATTGTTTTCTTGAATACTTGATGCAAACTGTGAAAAAAAATCGAAATTCTTGCTGTCTGGTCAGTGGACTCGCCGAGTCCATGGGGGGACTCGACGAGTCCATGTGTATCTTCAACTAACTCGGCGATTCAGTTCATGCACTCGACGAGTTGGCCAGTCAGAGTGCAGATTTTCGACTTTTGCTGCTGGAAATGGACTAGAAACATTACCCTAAACTGTTTTGGTGTTATAAAACTTGTTTTAGATGGTGTAATGGTTGTGCTAATCCATTTACAATGGCCAATATCAAAATTCCATGTTTATATGTGTTCATATGTTCTTGAAATTTTGATATGATATTCATGTTCTTATGAATTATTGTTAGATCATAGGAATTACTTGCTAAATTGTTTATTAATTAATTCTTGATCATTTATGTGTTTTAATGGAGTCCATAATTTGTCCTCAAGTTATGGATTTCCAAAGGTCACTTTCTTTTATGCACATTTAAAACACATAAGTTACATAAAAATAAAGAGTCTTCATTTTTATGAACCATTAATTCATAAGTTATGAAATGAAAAGTTTTGAATAATTTCAAAACTCGCCCTCAAGTTTTGGAATTTGTAAAGTCCCACACACACTTTAGTTCCAACCCTTAGAGTTTTAAAAGTTAAAACTCAACCCTTATACTTTATAGTATAAGTTAATAATATATATATATATATATATATATATATATATATAAGAGCAAGTCAGTCTTACCGTTAGTAGGCCTCATTCACGAAGTCGGTCTATAAGGGGGTATAAGGTTGTTGCCTATAAAATGGCAGCTTAATGGGTGTCCACTCTCACCCACCGATTCCTTGATCGGTGGAGGGTCGTTAGCCGAACGGGTAGGACAATGACTTTAAATTCTCATTAAAAGTATAATGATTATTATGAAGTAACTAAATGCTTTTATAAATTCCCAATCTTAGTTACTTTAGGAAAATGTGAAAATGGTGCTAACCCATGAAATTCACACTTTGTACCTTATCAAGTCGTTGGTGGAGCGTGTGTGGTTAACCGGCACACTAACTTGCACTAATAAGGATGGCAAAGGGTGACTTAATGTTTATCATAGATTGGTGGAGCGCGTGTGGTTAACCGGCACATTGATTAGGTGATAATATTAAGGGTACCAAGTGAATTCGCATGGTTATTCACACCTTGTTTTGTGATCCTCGGCATCCCAGTCACAAAATCTGAAGGGCACAATCGAGATTGAAACATGCCATTGAAAATTTCAGTGAATCTCAAAAGATCTAGGAGATTCAAATCCAATTAAAACCTAATACATTATTTCGTTTTTCATGGTGGAAATTGGTGAATCGTCATTCGCCTACCTTCAAATATTCTATAGCTTGGATTACGGCATCCCTTTTCCAAGTTATAAAATATTGTGTTGGGTCCTAGCCTTAATATTTCATATTGGGTGTTATATTAAGGACTTTAAATCAACTATCTTGAATATCTCCCAAAAGGTGTCTGGTTCAGACAATTATGATATTCCCAAATCTCTTGGAACAAGCTTTCCTAATGAATATGATGTTCCGTGGAAATCATATTTCTCTTCCTCCACCTCCTCCAATTATTCTCCCTAACCCACAAGCTCTTGAATAGTTCAAAGTCACTCAAGCCCTATTGGCAAGCAAGGTCTATGTGTGCTCACATATTGACAAGTTGGGAGAGTTGGGTGTCAAAGTCTTGAGAAAGTTGGTTGTTCAATCACTTCCTAAGTCACACAGTGAGTTCCTTTGGGACTACTATGTAACAGACTATAACATGACCCTAATGATCTTATCTATTTGCTTGGTGCTGCTGAATCAGCAATGATTTGGAGCTCTGGTAAAGCAAATTTGAATAGTAGATCAACTTCCCAAACTACCATGGACATTGACAATTGGTAACATTGGATATAAAGAAAAGCTTTTCTTCCCAATGGAAAGGGATTGGCCATAGTCAACTCGGTTGACCAAATGGTAAAGAGAAAGGCTAAGTCTGAGATAGTCCAGTGTACCATTCCCAAAGGGTCCATTTTGTTCTATTGCCAAAGGAATGGGCATTGGTTGCAAAGCTGCCCTAACTACCTGAAAGATCTAAGAGAAGGTCAAGTCAAAAAGTTTGACTCTGCTTCAGGTAAGTCCACTATCTAACTCTCTTAAGCTCCTATTTGAAGATTCTTAATACATTTTGATGTATGGCAGGATCAAGCAAAGGGAAGGAAGCTTAAAATAAGAGTATGCTGAATCTGATCGCGAAGATGGATTTCAATCGCATGGTTCGAAGATCGGATTCTTGAGCTACTACTTAGGAGTTATGATAGATTGCTAGGAAATATGTAATAGCATAGTTTCCATTTAAATTTGCATTGTAAAGAAAGAGTTTTTTCCGCATTTTATAAATAAATAAAAATTTTGTTTTACTTTATTTTATATCTCCTTGCAATGGCATTTATGGAAAGTTAATGTTTGTATGTTTCTAGCAATAATGAATTTGATTCTTTCATCTGTGGTAGTGTGTAAATTTACCAAATAAGGAAATATTCTCATCACCCAAGTTTCAATTGGACCGAAACTTGGAATCATGCAGGTTGTATTGCATGATGAATGAGAATTTTCATTTTTGGAAACTTAAGACTAATTCCCTGACCACATGTATATGTGAGTCAGGTGAAAGACTAAAGGATCGGGTACACTGGGTGTGTGCAGGTCAAAGTCCACCACAAAGATCGATAAGACTATTCGTCGTGATTTACTAAAGTTTAGTAAATATAGTTGTACCTACAAGTGTAAGTACAATTCTGAAACATTGGCAAAGTTTCAATGTATTCCAGGGCAAATGGGAAGAATCAAATTAGGTAGAAAGATAAAAGTTTCTCAAATCTGAAAAGATGGGAGAGTACTTTAGTATCATGTTTAATGATCATCTTAATGATTATGGAACCATATCACAATTTGATTCTCTAAGGCGATCGTAGTGCATTTGTATGGCTAAGAAGAGGATTCATGAATTGTTGAAATGGTTAAAATCAAGAAGATGAATGATACTCCATTCCAAAACAATTCTTGGAGTTATACTCCAAGATGGTAACCTTGAGTGACATAAAGAAGGGTTTAAAACACTTATCAAATGTAGAGTAAAATGTTTTCTACTCTTGAACATTTGAAATTGGTAAGTTGTGCTGTCTTGGATAAAACAAAGACCAACTAAGACCAATTGTGTGAAGTGCTTATCTTGATAAGAATCCGCACTGATTCTTGAATATTTGTTTGGTTGTCAAGGAATGGTTCTTGACAAAGAGAAACTTATATGTCAAGAGGATAGTGGGAGTCTTAAAGTTCTTGAAAGTTTCAAGAGCTAATCAAGGATAAAACCTATAGTTTATCACGAGCACACGACTTGAGGTTTGTAACCTATCGTGTTGACATAATTCTTGTTTCTGTGCCTATTCCGGTAAAGTTGACTATGTATGTGAGTTCTGTGAGTTCTCAATTGTGTGCATAACAACTTGGAAGCAATGGTGGGCCCTTGGGCTACCAAGAGGCAAGAAATCAAGATTGAACAAGTTCAATCCATATGGTTTGAGTTTGTCACTAACCTTGTCTTGTGATTACGGTGTTGACAAATTCACATGGATAGGAACACATACACCATAAAATCTAAGTGTCATAAGGTTTCTTTCCGATTCATGAAAATGATGGTGAGGAAACGCTTTCACTGAGTAGATTTTAAGTAGATAGCAATTGTGATATTTTCATTCTCAAAGTCGTTAGTGGAGCGTGTGTGGTTAACCGGCACACTAACATGGACTTGTGAGAAATGGAAAAAAGGTCTAAACATTATGATTACGACATCCCTCTTCATAATTGTTTAGACACACATGTGAGCTATCTAAGGAAAGATGTATGAGTCTGAGAAGCTTAGATAAAGTTTTGTCGAAGCATCTCGTATCTTGAGTCAAGGATATATATATATATATATATATATATATATATATATATATATATATATATATATATATATATATATATATATATATATATATATATATGAATTTTATGTTGGAATGGTTCAACATAAGGGAATTCTATATATATTGTGTTCTCAAATTCGATTATGATTACGACATCCCTCTTCATAGTCGATTTTTGAAAACAAGGCAAGTAAAAAATATTGTAGCAAAAGACTGATCTAGTATCAGGTCTTTATGTGATACATCATGAATCGTGTCCCATATGTTTCGGGTATAGGATCGATCACATGTGCTATAATATTTATTCGTTCTAAATTTTTTCAAAAAATGCTTAGAGCATTAAGAGGGAAAAAGGAATAGAACCGGATATGACTAAAATGATTAAGCAATTGTCGAGAACAATCTGAGGTTTACCTAATATTGGTTTCTCATGGACAGTTGGAAGTATGATGTTGGAAAGGGCCATATTGACATATTCTGAAAAGAGGTAGCTCTTGTTCAGAAGTGATAGTCAAAATGGGAATATGGAAATGTTTTTCATATTGGGAGTTGGATTTTAAGAAACTATGAGAACGTTAGAAACTTTTATGCAAGAAGGATATTCAAGGGAATGTACTTTGAATGTGAGACTTCGTTTCCATGGAATTGATCTCCACTGGAATACTTTGTAATGTCTGTTTCCAGGTCTCTGTGACATTTGTGCATAGTCATTGCAAGAGGAACAATGCATATGAGTTTAAAATCTAACAGATTACAATAAATGACAAGAATTTGATATCCTTACATTTACGGTAAGGATTTGGGATTGTGAAATGAGCATCATTGGAATCGTGTTCAATTGATCTACTTCACAAAGTATGGATCATAGACAAACATAGTTTTCATACTTGGAGTATGGCATGACTATTGTTTAGAAAACATAGTGTACATGCTTGGAGCATGGGACAACTATTGTTTTAATTCAAGTGTTAAGTTGATAAATCGAAACAGAATAATGTGGAATCAATATGGTGATGAATAGAAGGTGTTTTATTTATATTCATAAGTGCTGAGACCATATTGGATTCAATTATTCTTGTGTTTCACTTTGCATGTTTTTTACTTCCATAATAACTAGGTTATTCTTTCCGAATGACTAAGTTATTCAAACTTCCACAGTCGGTCATACGTCGGAAGTAGGTATGAATTAAGACTGTCATGAATTGGTCTTGTAGATGACTAAAGGTGTTTAGCCATAGCAATGGTTGCTACAACATTCATGAGTGCTCAGAAGTTCTGAGTATTGGAATAAACCCACGCTCACTTGCATCACTACATGGAATTTATCTCGAGTGATCATGAGATGGTAATATCATATAAGTCTTCAAACCTAGAGATATGAGTTGTTGCCTATGAGTTGGTTATGCATTGATTGCACGAAAATGCATCGGTAACTTGATGTTATAAAACGTGCCTTTGTGTATAATTCAACAAGTAGTAGAAACAAGTATATGAGTCGAAGTTTATCTGTTCCTTTTAGTCCTTGGAGGATTAGAAGCGATATCTGGGCCCCTCGATGATTTTGTTTTGACCTATGTAACGGGCCCGGTCAGAACCTAGTTGATGTGTTTAATTTAGTTCTATGTCAAACAAATCGGAAATCGGGAAACAAACAGCTGGACAATAAGTACGACGTTGTTCCATGTATTTGTCCGACTGATATCTTGAGAACAGAGGATTATATGATCACTTATCTAAAATGGCGCTTCATAGTTCAACAGAGTTTTGAGAGCTACGATTGTTGTTTGGTTCCTGAAGTCATATCTGCAAATATGTTATTAGACTTATCCAAGTGGGAGACTGTTGGATAAGGTGTCTAAGTCCATAACAATATTTGAGATGCACTTGACCCGACCCGGCATGGTCCATTTGGGTTGCACTTCACCCGAACAATTTGTATGGATAATCTTTTGAGAATAGTATGTTCATGATTTATTAATATATTATAAGTTATAATATATTAATATGAAATCATATTATTTAATTAGTATTGGTCATAAATTAATTTAGAATTAATTTGGTGATCAAAAAGGTGACTAATTAAATATGGGCTCTTGTATTTATATATGTATGGACTAATACTCATTTGGAATGGGCTTGGCATGCATGGGAGTCCATGGATAGTCCGTGGAGTTTTTAACCCATGGATCCTTGGAAAGGAAGAGTCATGGGTATTAGGGTTTACATGGATGTAACCCTAATCCTCCACACTATATAAAGGAGCTTATGATGCTTGAAATGGTACTAGTTGTGTGTGAACAAGAGTGGTGGCCGATTTCAAGAGTGTGCATTATTCTCTCAAGATTTTCCAAAGTTTGTGGTGATTTGTGATTTCCATTTGAGGCATCCACACTATTGGTGCTAGGCTCTTAAACTCCAAGCAATCAACCACTACTAAAAGGTATGTCATTCTACTAGTAATTTTATGATTCAAGTTCCCCATGCCATGCTAGTTAGGATGTAAACCTTGGAAATTCTTATTTGCATGTATTTTAGAGAAAACATAGATCCAATGTTTATAGGGTTGCATGTACACCATAGGAGTGTTAGAATGCTCAAAATCCTTCAGAAAGATGGTTCAGAACGTTCGCAGTGATAATGACTCGGAATTCAAAAACCACATGTTTGAAGAATTCCTGACTGAAAAAGGAGTTGCTCATAACTTTTTTGCTCCTTATACTCCTCAGCAGAACGGGATCGTCGAAAGGTGAAACCGGTCTCTGTGCGAAGTTGCGAGAACCATGCTGTCTTTTGCAAACTTGCCACTTTACTTCTGGGCTGAGGCTATCGGGACCGCATGCTTCACTCAGAATCGATCTCTTATCAATAAACGATTTTTAATTACTCCCTATGAGATTCTGAATAAACAAAAACCTAATGTCAAGTTCTTTCATGTTTTTGGTTCTAGGTGTTTTATCTTCAACTCTAAGGAACAACGGAACAAATTCGATGTAAAGGCTGACAAGGGAATCTTTCTGGGCTATTCTCTGACTTCTAAGGCATACCGGGTTCTCAACAAGAAATCCAAAAGGATTGAAGAAACCTACTATGTTACATTCGACGATAACTATCTAAAGCAGTTTCAGACATCAAATCGTCAATCTGAGGAGATCTATCCGGTGACAAATCCAATGACGATTCCTCTATCAAATCTCTACGAGGAATTCATGAACCTATTTGAAGAGCCGGAAAAGGCAATCTCTTTGGAATCAAAAGCAGTAGATAACAAGAAAGATGAACTAAAGAAGATCATTGATGATGCTGCCAAAGACCTTGAAAACGAGCCACAAATTCCGCAAGGCTCTGAAATTCCGCCAGCTGCGAATGCTCCAGTTCAGGGGGAGGATTCCACTTCAATCTCCACGTCTACACCTGTTCAGGGGGAGCATTCACTTCCTCAAGTTCACAATGCTATTCTGATACAAGGGGAAAATAAAAACCCCGAAGTCAGCCTAGAACCGCCATTTGAGGGAGAGAATCCAATTCCGAACGATGATTCACATATAAATTCCCAGGGGGAGAACGACAATGAGAATAACGACTCCGAAGACGTTCAATCAGAATTCGAAGATGTCAATGCTGAATTAGACCCAACTTATGATCCAAACTACCCACCATTAATAAAATGGACCAAGGATCATCCCAAATCGCAAGTGATTGGTTCGACCTCTTCTGGTGTTATCACTAGAGCTCAGCAAAAAGCGAATAAGACTGCATTATTTTCAAAAATGAAATTTTGCATGTTTCATTCGTTCATCTCCAAAATTGATCCCAAAACTGTGAAGATTGTTCTTGATCATTCTGATTGGTTGCAAGCCATGCAGGATAAGCTAAATGAGTTTGAGTGTAATAAAGTTTGGAGGCTGATTCCAACTCCGAAGGATGCATCCGTGGTAGGACTGAAATGGGTATTCCAAAACAAGCTTGACAAAGAAGGAAATGTAATTCGGAATAAGGCATGTTTAGTGGTAAAGGGTTATTGCTAGGAAGAAGGCATAGACTACGAAGATACATTCGCACCGGTTGTAAGGCTTGAGTCTATTCACATTTTTCTCGCCTATACAGCTCACAAGAATTTTGAAGTCTATCAGATGGATGTCAAATATGCTTTTCTGAATGGTGAGTTAGAGGAAACGGTCTACGTAGAGCAACCACCAGGTTTTTTGAACAAGAAATATCAAACCATTGATACATTTTGGATAAAGTTGTGTACGGTTTAAAACAAGCTCCTCGAGCATGGTATGAAACCCTTACCCGATTCTTAAAACAATCAAAGTTTAAACAAGGCTCAGTCGACCCAACCTTCTTTCGTAAGAAAGATGGTGACCATCTGATGATCGTCCAAATTTACGGATCAACCAATCCTATATTGACTGCTAAATTCTGAAAGTTGATGGAGACTAAATTTGAGATGAGCTTAATGGGTCCTGTTAACTTTTTCCTTGGTTTAAATATTAGACAGAGTTTGGAGGGGATTTTTATCAACCAGGAAGCCTACACCAAGTTGTGACTTGCGAAATTTGGAATGGTAGGAGATTCACGAGTCAAGGTACCGATGGCATTCGGAATGAGGCTAACACCGTCCTTGGACAAACCTGCAACGGATATTACTCTCTATCGGAAAATGATTGGATCATAAATGTATCTAACATCTAGTCGACCAGACATAATGTTTGTTGTTTGTTATTGTGCTAGGTTTCAGGCGAATCCTCGTGAGCCACACATGACTGTTGTGAAGAATATTATGAGATATCTCAAAAGATCATCTTCTCTCGGATAATGGTATCCGTCAAACTCCGGATTCCTTGTGCATGCATTCTCGGATGCTGATCTAGGTGGATGTGGTCTCGATCGTTAAGCACTTCTGGGGGATGTCAATTTTTGGATGACAAACTAGTAAGTTGGCAATCAAAGAAACAGTCTTGTGTGTCCCTATCAACTGCAGAAGCCGAATACATCGCAGCTACATCATGCACTTCACAAGTCGTTTGGATACAAAGCCAACTTCGAGACTATGGCATCAACATGAAGAGCATTCCACTCTATTGTGATTCAGAAAGTGTTAT
The DNA here is from genome assembly GCF_052849685.1 of Lactuca virosa. Classification (NCBI taxonomy): domain Eukaryota; kingdom Viridiplantae; phylum Streptophyta; class Magnoliopsida; order Asterales; family Asteraceae; genus Lactuca; species Lactuca virosa. The sequence continues at coordinate 286,370,102 of NC_136432.1, read as the reverse complement.
TCGGATTTGTCACAACCCAGTGCAACATTCCAAGATGAAACATATAGCACTGAGGTATCATTCCAAGATGAATCATATAGCACTGAGGTTTATGGTTACACAAATTCTATGTTTATGATCTTTAAATTGTTATCACCACGATTTGAGTGAAACCCAAAATCCGAATCCTATTTATGTATTGACGGTGAACAATAAATATGTTTTAGACTTTTTACCATGGAATTGACGACATTCAACCCTCGCGGTTTGTACCTTGAAATCTCATTTTTTTTTGCGAGATCTTAATGGAATGCTCTCCACCTAAGACATTTCTTCCCAATAGATCCAGTTTTTATTTTGAGATTTCGATCTTGTCTAGCCACTTAAATGAATCCTAAGCATACTTGTTATTATGGCTACACTGGTCAGACAAGTACTTCTTCCACACTTTCAGACTTATGTTGAGTTTCGTAGTTTGGTTGAAGAAAAGCCACCCATTAAAGCCTAATGAAAATAAGCCTTTCACTATTCCTCAACAAATAGATGACCGTAATTCAACGGGAAGCCATGCAAGCACTTCCGAGTCTCTCTTGACTCTGAAGGAAGAGATCGTTGCCCGAGATCCATCTGCTTTTATGTTAATTTTATATTGACATCACAGAATCCCATATATATTTGTTTTATTTCTTTATCTTCGGCACACTCTTGAACGAAAACCCTTGTAATTTTCCAACAGTCTGGTTTCACTTATTTCGAATGATTACTTTCAGATTTGGAGAACAGGTATTGGCAAGCTCTTACGAATGTGCAGAACTTAAACGAAGGTTTTTAAGGGATAAGATTTTGATTTGGGCGTGTGAAATTTTCAAACGGCTCCTGACGTCACGCCTGTCAGTTACGCTGCCTGACACACTCTAGTTGTCACGTCTTTTCAGGCTACTTTTGCAGGATTTGGAAGCGCCAAACGCCCGATTTCTCTCACCTGTCACACCGTATAAAAGGAAAATCGACGCTTCATTATCATTTACCACTTTCAAGCTTTCACATTCTCCGGCAAGAAAAAATCTCTCTCTCTCTCTCTCAAACATTGTTCATCTTCTCCGTCTGCATCAATGGCTGCTTCATCTGAAACTCCATTTATGGCTGACCAAACCGCTTCATCGGGATTATTGAACATCAAAGCAAACCAAAATATCATCTTGGATCTTGACTCATCCAAATACGTTGTCTCTCTCCAGCCGATGATTGAGTGTCTTCGTCACTCTCATTTGGCTCCGGCTCTCACCATGGCGGATAATGTCCCCTTGGTTCATCTATCTAGGGTGTGGCAACCGTCAAATTCTGGTCAAGTCAAAGTCAAATAAAGTCAACAAGTCAAACTGGTCAACTCAATTAACCTTGTATATTAGGGTTTACATTATGTCATTACTGTACAACTCGCTATTTTAATAAGAAGTTATCACTTGAAAAATTCATATGTTCCGAATTCTCAAACCCTAATCAGGGTAAGTGATGAGACTACTTGGTAAAACACTATCCCGTACCCCTCGGGGACGTATAACATTCATAACGAGGCTTAACGAGGGTTACACACCTTGCGTAGCGAAGCTAAACATCCAAAAAGGTCTCAAACAAAGTCTCTCTCAAATCTCTCACGCTATGTCTCTCTCCACCTCAAATCTCTCCCAAATCTCTCTAAGTATGTGAAATTTCTCCCAAATCTCTCTAATTATGAGAAATCTCTCCCAAATCTCTCTAATTATGAGAAATCTCTCCCAAATCTCTCTAAGTATGAGAAATCTCTCCCAAATCTCTCTAAGTATGAGAAATCTCTCCCAAATCTCTCTAAGTATGAGAAATCTCTCCAAGTATGTGAAATCTCTCCAAGTATGTGAAATATCTCCCAAATCTCTCTAAGTATGAGAAATATCTCCCAAATCTCTCTAAGTATGAGAAATCTCTCCCAAATCTCTCTAAGTATGAGAAATCTCTCCAAGTATGTGAAATCTCTCCCAAATCTCTCTAAGTATGAGAAATCTCTCCCAAATCTCTCTAAGTATGAGAAATCTCTCCAAGTATGTGAAATCTCTCCCAAATCTCTCTCAAAATCTCTCTCAACTTTTTATAATCACCCGGGGCATCCCGACCCTTGATTTAGTCAAAAACAACTCGAAAACGGAAGTTTATGCAAAAAACAGCTTTAAAGAGCCGAACCCTCTTAAGGAGCCGAACCCTCTTAGGAACCGAACCTCCCTTAAGGAACCGAAGCCTCCTAGACCCGAAACCTCTTAGAACCGAACTCCTCTTATAGGGCCGAACTCACCTTCAGTTCAGTGTACCTTCGGTCCTTCTTCCATGGTTCGCCTGCGAGACTGCTCGGACCGAAACCCCCCTCTCGGTTCTAATCCATCAACCGAACCAGCCTTCGGTTCTAACCCTCTAAGGACCGAATCTTCGGCCAGACTTCGGAATTTTCCATTTTCTTCCCGGTTTTCGACCCCGACCCCATTTTAAGCCCGTTTTTTGTGATTTTAACGCGGGATTTTCACCCAAACTCGTATTTTAATCCTATTTTGGGGGAAATCCTTATCCAATAATAAAATCTATTAAGTTAGATTTTGTGATAGAGTGTTGACTTTATCTAGAGTATGACACAAGTTAACACACATACCCTCATAGGACAACCCTCAGTCACTATTCCTCCTTACCTAGCCTACTATTTGTCCTTTGACACCCCTCCTCCAGCTGCATAGCTTCATCAAAAGCTGGAAACACTCAAATCACTCCCCACTTTACTCATTCACTCTCACCCAAAAAGCAAACACCTCTCTCTCTCTTTCCCTCTCTAGAACTCGAGATTTCAAGGTTGCTCTTGAGCTTTTCACTTCAGTCTTGGTAAGTAAATTCATCCTACATTTGAATACTCTACACTCTTTCACTCAAATCATGAATCTCTTATACAAATATCATCATATTTGTGCTTAGGATCTTCGAATCTTCAAGTATCTCCCAAGTGTTCTTGACTTGGAAACTTCTTCTTTTCATCATCCATCTTAAGAGATCACTCAAGGTGAGTTCATACCCCCATATTTTCATATTTTCTTCAAGTTTTAGGGGGAGAATACAAGTTAAAATGCCAAAAACTCAACTAAATTCAAACAACAGCTTTCATCAGAAAAGTTGAGTCCTATTCACGGACTGTTTTGGTCATCTTAAACTCAATATCTTTCAAAACTATTTAATATGCAAGTAGTTCAGGTTCATACCTTTAAAATGACTACTTGCACATATCCATACGATTTTTCTACAATTTATGGTGATTTTTACAAAACTGCCTATCATTTCAGAAACGAATTCAGACCAGTCTGTGAATATGGATATTTTCACACAAGTTAGAGACTTCCAAAAATCATAATAAAATTTATGAACAAACTAGACACGGTTCCTAAACTCTCAGAGTTTACGGATTTGGTTTTTGACTTTGTATGATTTTTCTATGACTTTTCTAAAACAGTGTAGGAAAGTTAAAAATAAGTTAACAGTTTACAATAGTCATGACACTTTGTAACATGTTGAGCAAAGTGTAACCTTTGATGATTTTGTATTTTGCATGTGTTTATCTGTTGTGATATGTTATATAGCAGAAAATACTCTATAAATTATAAGGGTCCTTTGTAATTAGAATTAATGCAAGATGAAATATACAAGTATAGTTATGCATTGGTTAAATTATTACATACACAAGAAGGGTCTTACTATAACACAAACGGGTTTCAACTACTACATGATAAACTATGATAGGTATAGTTTAATAAATTCATATCACTGTTTTAATACACAAAAGGGGGAATTCCACTCCCACCACAGAAAACGGTTTTTACTCAAACACTACACGTAAACTCGTTAATGTAACTTGTGAGACAATTCTTCATTGTACTCTTAGAGTGCGGGTTAAAAATTCATGTAAGTTATAACCAGAATCTCTTGTAGGGAGAGCGTGATAATTGTGTATAGATCTATATTGGGTTTGACACCCCACACCTTGCTGCTAGCTACAGCGGGACCTGCAGGTCTACAGGTGACAAAAGTCATAACAAAATTTTAACGTCTGACAGACGTTGTAACAGGTCATCCGGTTGTAGTATGGTTATAGCGACTCACATAGGGAGTTAACATCACTTAAAGTTTACGGGAAATTCTACTTTAAAAAGGAAAACAAAAAGGGGTTCTATCTATTTAAAATTGTATTCTTTGTTTAAATTACGAATACACACTCATGCATTCGGTCTTGGGATTTAAGACTACATGATATTTTATAAGGAAAATATTGGATTTTTCTTGTGTATACATTTCATTTTACCAATAAAGTTTTTCCAACATTTCACCCAAAAGCTTATGAACTCACCAACTTAATTGTTGACACTCTTTCAAAACTACTTGTATTCTCAGGAAACCAGTGAAACAGGTAATCAACTGCTTTTGAGGATGGGACGCCAGACGTCAAACTATATATTTTGTCATCATAATGTAATTGATTTTGAAACATGTAAACTCATACTATGATGTAACTTTTTCAATTATATTTATGATGGTTGTATTTACTATGCGCGCTATTATACTCGTTGTTGTGATACTATACATGAAGTCCTCCACCCCTAAACGTTTCCGCCATCCTTGGTTTGGGGGTGTGACATAGGGCATACTCAACTGCAAGTTATCAGGAAGGTGAGTCTGTGATTACCTTTGAGATCGATTCCCATAAAACATCAATCTCCAAGTTTCGATTCAGCCGATTGCTAGGGTTTTCTCAAGCTAGGGATCTGGTTGATCCAGAGTCAATCTCTTCTTCTGCAATTCTAGAGATGTTTTACCAGATGGGTTACTTGGGAAATCTCGCCATCTTATCCAAATTCAAGAAGCCCAACCTTCCTCCGATGTGGAATGGCCTCTTTACCCTTATTTTCAAAAGTTTTTCAGAGCGGGTCACAGGCTCAGACAGTGCAAGTAAGCTTTTCTACACTATTATGTACGAACTCTACCATGGAATCAACCTAGATTATGGTTCCATCCTTTGGGTACAACTTGTTTAGAGTACTCTTTCTACAACACGGCTATCCCGATCTTTCATACCTTAAACTTCATCGTATCCGATCCTACGAAGTTTGACTTTATTGGATCTCTTCCAAAGGCAATGCTCAACTGTGTTCCAACAGACAACGAGCTCATCAACAAGTATCGGAAGAAACCTGCATCAGGTCCTCGTCCTTTAACACCTGAAATGCAAAAGGATTTAGAGGAAGCGAACAAGCCTAAGAAGGGGGGGTAAGCGAAAGGAGAAGGCTGGTCCTTCCGAACCAGCTCAAACTCTAAAGAAGAAAGTCAAGAAGGTCGCTCGTAAGCCGCGATCATCCTCTCCAGTCGTTGAAGAGGATTTAGAGTCTCACATGATTTTCGATGTTCGGAGAACAGAACAAGTACAACATGAAACTGAAGATACAAGAGTCGGTTCGCAACCAATGGTATCGGAGCCCATTCCCACTCAGACTGCTACGAAGGTAACATCTCCGATTCATACTTCTGTTCCCTCACCAAATGAAACTTTTCATGTTCCTTCTCCTCCACCTTCTCCTACTGCTACTTCTACACCCATTTCCACACCGATCACTATTGCTCCATGTCCGAATGTATTTATGGGAGTCTCGCAACCACAGATCTCTATTGCTCAAACCGCTCATCTTTACACCGAATCCACCGCAACAACCACCACAACCACGAGTACACCACCAGTAACTGTCAGCGTATCTGATACGGGGGTAGGTGCTTCTGGTGTTACGATCGGTCCTAGTTCTACCCCAATCTCACCTTTACGCAATGATGATTCTGATACGATTTTTGGTGACGATCGGGATGATTTCCAAGACTTCCACTACAGCCCATTCAACGTTCAACCATCAAGTGATGACGAAGATGCACCTATGATGAAGGGGGAATTCAAAGCCCTCAATGAGAAGTTGGATACTTTACTTAAGTCTTCCAAATCATCATCTGGCAATGACTATTCCTTTGAGTCTGTCAAGGTGTTAATCGATATAACATCCAAAATTTTAAGCCAATTTAAAACTTTTTCAACCATTCAAAACCATTAAGTTATTACAAAGTGTTTTCAAAATAGTTTAGACATCAGAGTATCTCAGAAATCAAGATCATAAAAATCTGAGGAGGTGCACGATCACGCCTTCGACTTCCCGCGATCATCTGAGGTACCTGAAACAAAATCCAAAAACTGTAAGCCCGAAGCTTAGTGAGTTCCCCCAAAATACCCGCACAACAATAACACACATATAATAACAACATACTATGGACCCAATCAAACATCGGGTTGGAATGCCCCAGGCCCTCAACCATCAGGTTGGAATGACAACATACTACGAGTGTAATCATCCTCGGGATGGTATACCCTCGGCCCACAACCATCGGGTTGGAATGCCCACATACTATGAGTCCAATCATCCTCGGGATGGAATACTCTCGGCCTACAACCATCGGGTTGGAATGCCCTGGTCTGTTGGCTCTCACACAAAGAAGATAAGCCTCAACCCTCAATCAATCATGTGCACATATATCAGATAATCACATAACAGTCTACAGACAGACAAACCGATCTACAGATCACTAAGCATAGCAACATCCTATCTACCAAGATACCGATCTAACTGATCATAACCACATAGAACATCCTATCTACCAGGATACCGATCTAACAGATCACACTAGCAATAAAGCAGGATAACAATCCAAAGGGCCGGCCTTGGTGCCTTCGACCCTTGAGTATAGTGAGGAAAACTCACCTCACAATGTCGATCGGAACTGAAATATCAAACTCCCGGAACACGGCTCCAAACACCAACACCTATAACTACCAATGATCCACTTCCATAAATTCCCAAATTACCAAAATACCCTCAAAAGTCCAACTGGTCAACCCTTAGTCAAAGTCAAAGTCAACAATCAAGGTCAACAGTCCATGTTGACCCAACTCGTCGAGTGCAGCTTACTGACTCGTCGAGTTCCTTCAGAATTCAAAGAATCGTGAAAACTCAGTTGACTTGCCTAGTTTCCAGATAACTCGTCGAGTCCATGTAATGTCCAAAATGTCAGGAAAACCCTAACTAACTCGTTGAGTCATCTCACTGACTCGCCGAGTCCATGAAGAAACCAAAAGCGGCCAATCTTCATCCGACTCGTCGATTTGACCATGCAACTCGTTGAGTCCCTTCAGTCATTTTCTTATCCAGATGCTTTTAAGCAAAACCAAGGCCCCAAGTTGTAGATCTAGCCTCCTAGGGTATGGTTACCACGTAAAGTTGCACACTTTACGTGCATGCAAGACCTTAAATGCCAAAATCACGCTAAGGAAGAGATTTAAGACAAAGGGAAGGGACAAAGCTTGATAAATTCGATAACCTTATGACTATAGGGGCTTAGAGGAGTCCAGATCTGAAGTTACAGCTTCAGATCATGCTCAATACCAGAAATGACCCACAAATATGCTAAAAATGGCCTTAAACCCTTGAATAAGGAGATCTAACACTAGAATGATCAAGGTAACAACTTGGTGCCTTCAAATGGAAGCCAAGACATAGTAGGTACTGGATCTACAAGCTTCTCCTTAATCCAAGCTCTTGAGTCTTCAAGTTTCTTTCACTAGAACCACCTTTCAAGCTTTTACACACACAAATGAGGAGTATAACACGATTAGGGTTTTCCGAGGTTGAGGGGGGACGATAAGAGAGGCAGAGGGTGACTAATGAGCCTTTAAATAGGGTGCAAAACCCTGGAAATTAGGGTTTCACATTCCAGCTCCAAGTCGTCGAGTAGGCCCTATAAATCACGCGGCCTGATCAGCTTCTACATGACGATTTGGGGCATCCAACTCGTCGAGTAGGTCTAAGAATGTGAATATAAAGCTTTAAATTTTATACATGGGAGTCGGGGTGTTGCAATCGAGACTCTCACTAAGGAGCATTCCAAAAGTCGTGATGCCTCTACCAAAGCTATGGAAAATTCAGAAAATACTATTCGTGAGGCGACCGAAAAAGTCGAAAAACTAGTAAATGATGTAACTGAGTTTATGGTGGACTTTCGTCATTCGCCAGACAAAAATATTGAAGCTGCGAATAAGGTCATTACGAGTCTTGGCACGACTCTTCAAACCGATAAAGTTGCTCTTTTGAAGGTTTGCACTGAAATTCAGGCTGATAAAGCTGAGCTGCAAACTTCTATTACTTCCCGACTTGATAAGCTTCAAGAGGACCTTGCTAATGAGAATTCGCGTATGGATAAACTTGCGGTGAAAACCGAGAAGCTCAAATTTCTTTCTGTGCAACTGTCGCATGCACAACAAAAAGAATGATGAACTCAAGTCTGAAAAGGCTGTGATAAAAAGTTGTGTTGGAGAAGTTAACCAATACTTACTAAGTATCATCGAGACTCGTGATTCTTTACTCGCGGTCTCAGTTCGCCAACATCTGGCTGATAAACTTAAACCTGTCTTCTCAATGCTCAATCGTTAGAGGGTGTTTCAGAGTCTAGCTCTCTTCCGAAACAAGGGGGAGAAGTCAAGAAACCAATTGATGGTTTTGGTGAACATGAACAGAAACCGAATCCAAACGATCCGAAGGGTAATGAAGCTTCAGGATCAAAAGGCAAACGAAAGTTGATCGATGGTGATGAAGAAGAAGAAGAAGAGGATGAAGGTGACAAGCTCAAACGAAAGTCTCGTGATAAAGAGCTTGACGAAAACTTGCGAATTGCGAAAGAATCTGATGCTCGTGAAAAAGAGCTTCACGATGCACAGGTAACACTAGAAACGCAAAAGTCTCTTTTCCCTCCCTGGACCATGGAGTGGATTATGAACGAGGCTATCGACAATCCGAGTACTTACTGGTTGGAGCCAGTTGTTTCATTTGATCTGGAGAACACTTTGGATTCGCAGCGTGACCTACCAATAACTCCGAAGGCGTTCCTGTTTCGCTGTTTTGATAAAATTGAGAAAGCTCCCATTACAGACTATGCTGTCAACCATTCGCTTTTATCTTTCTACCTCAAGCATGGGAAGCCTCAATATTAAACTTGGAGTTCAAAGAAAATTACAGCTGTGAAAGTCATCGGGCCAATTGAAACGGAAAGCTTTATCAATGCTAAATTCAAAGTTGTCCGTGGAGCAAAAAGTTCAGTTTTTGAATTTACACTTGCAGACTTACTGTGCCTTAACCCATATGACTGAATTTCCTTGTTACATCTCTTATTAAAGAATGAAAAAAAATTCTAACCCCTCGTGGCACATCTAAAAAGGATGTTGATCTCCTACATCACAAAGTTGTGAAAATGGATGTGGAGATAGCGGTTGTTTTACGAAAGAAACCAACTGTACTACCAAAAGAAGCTCTGAATGATGTCTCCAAGATGAGGCTGGAAAAGATTGAGAAAGATAATTGGTGTGTGGTGTTCCAACAAAGTTCAAGAGATGGTACGAATGTTCAGAAGTTTTTATTCTGTTTACTAGACAAGCATCTTTATTCCACACACTGTTTGAACTATGTATTGGGAATAACTGAACAGTACAGAACGAACGATGTTGCCGCCAAGAAATGCTTCGCAGACATGATCAAATGGTACATCTCAGTTCGCAACACCTTTCTTGGTTTGATGCCGAAACTTTTCAAGGTTCGGAAGCGTGTTCAACAATGAAGAATCTTCCTTCCTTAATTGACACAAAGGGGGAGATTGTTGGGTTATTTTATGATTGTGTCAATTGTATTGTATGATAGAATAGTACATTTTGTAATGGGTTGGGTCTGTCCACCGCTTATTAATGATTATAGGGTTAGATTATTTATAGTGCATGCATGCACCGTAATTAGGTATCGATTGTATTTACCCTACTTTGCCTTCAATGAGATGTTCATATCGAGCTCTTCTAAGGCATTGGTTTTTAATCATTAAGCACAACTTTGATCATTGCTCTTACTGTTTTGATTCATATTACTGTTCTGAATCTATCGATCTATTCTTTATTGTCTCAACAGACACGACTCCGCGTATCGTAAAAAGTAATTTTTTGACAAAATACTTTTTAGCCTTAGCGACCTAAACGAAACTCGTAGTAGACGTTAAACCGAGAGTGCACATATAGAGAACGTCCAAATCTAACTTCATTAGAGGAAGTTATGATTTTTCTAAGATTTAGCGTAACAGTATACAGCCCGGATATCGAATTTTAGATCGATTGAATATTAGCCGCCACAACCTAAACGAGAATTGAATATCTCGTTAATAAGATCTCAACGATATAAAGTCAGTCGAAAACGGACGTCGGATGACAAAGTTATGAATTTTTAACGGACTTTAACTGTCTAAGCCTGTTAAAATACAACTTTAAAAATAAAATCAAAAGTAGTCGACGGAGTCTAAACGAAAGTTGTAGATCACGTCGCTACCTACGAGTGGATATAAAGAACATCAAAAATGGAGCTCGTATGCGAAAGTTACGGATTTTAGAAAATAAATAATTTTTGGATTAAACCTCGAAGTGCCACGTGGCAAGATCTGGGCCACTACTTCCTCCCTACGACTTGGAACAAGATTGCAACACCTGGAAAATTACGACTAACGTATTGCTATTTTACTCATTACGCCCCGCGTAATGTTGAGTACGCCCAGTGTACTGGGCACTCGGCAGCCTATAAATAGAGCTCGTTTTTCACTCATTTCTCCACACCTCTTCAACCCATTCTCTCTCAAACATCCCCAAAGCCTCTATTTCTTTACCTAGCACCTCCTAGGTGTTATTAGCGAAGCCCTGATCCAGAAGGCCCCAAGAAGAAGAGCTTTCGGCTCAGAAGTTCTGCCCGCGCAGAGCCCGGTTCCTCGCTAAACTCCCTTGTAAGTGAGTTATGCTTACCATAATTTAAATTCATTATCGTTATTATGAACCTATAAACAAGATTTATCAGTGATTCCAAGTCGTTATACTGATTGATCTACTTATCGGGATGATGTCTAGGTTGTGATTTAGTGAGGTGTCAAACCACTGCTAGGCACGGTTATCTAGATAACCATCCCTGACTTAATTTTCTTGTTGTTTTTACGAACTGAGGTTCGTGATGAAACTTATTCCATTCCCCTCATTTGATGTATTTATATGAAAGATACATTTTGCTGAGAGATTAAAGGGGTATTAGGCCACTAGTTTAATTACTGTAAGACTTGTAATATTTCGTTATGCTTATGTTTTTGTATTGACGATGACATCCCAATGTTTTAACATAAATACATTTCTTCGAAAATGCTTTGATAATATCATTATCATGTTTTCTGGTAACAAATTCCGTAATATTATTCTTCAAAAATGATACTCTGATTTTTAAATAAGCATAAACAAATTGGTCTTTTCTCGCCGTGAAAATAGGGATGAGACAGAATCCCCGAGCTATCAATACCAAATAACATCAAATTAATAGTTGGATTCCAATCCATAACTATTAGTCCATAATTAGGGTAAAAAGACCATTTTACCCCTTACCTAGTTTGGACCAAGACTTAGGCCCAAACCTAGAATCCAAAAGGCCCAAACTACAACTAACCGTTCAAGGCCCATGCTTGGCCCAATTTTCCAAATTGGGCCCAAACCCTTACATGGGCCTCACCCTAAAGCCCACCAATTCTCCTAGTCCAAAACATTTGCACTCAGATGGCCCAACGAGACCCCCAAAATCTAAGCCCAAAGAATGGCCCAAACTCGAAGCCCAAAAGACTGGGTACGCGGGGCGTACTCAGTTGTACACTAAGCGTACACACTAAATGGCTTGTACGAATCGCGTATAGACTTGTACGCCCAACGTACTCACCCATTCAGTCAAAGCTCACTTTTAGCACTTAATACTTAAGACCAGAAGTCTAAACCACAAATCAAACCCTTAATAAGCACCTACAACCATAAAGTCACTGACTTGGTGACTTTGCATGCCCCAAAGGGAGCCAACTTCAAGATGTAGCACTCTACTTTCATTAAATGGACATAATCTCATGCATGGATGATTCTAAACCCTAAAGATGCCAACTTTATGGACCTTGAACCTTAGAAACACCAAGAGTGGCAACTCATAGCTCCTGGAGTGGTGTCAAACCACTAGATCTCATTCATGGGGCCAAAGAGGGTCCAAAACTCATATAAACTAAAGCTAAGCTTCTAATGAACAAGATCATAGCTTTTTACCTCAAACAAGCTAGAAATGGAGTAGAGAATCAGGATCCACAAGCTCTTCCTTGATCCATAACCTTGTACCAAACTCTTTCTTATTGATAATGAGCCAAAACACACTAAAATGCACACAATGAGCTCAAAAACACAATGGAAAGGTCTTGGGTTTCAAGATGAGGCTATATGGACGATGAAGGCTGAGAAATGAGGGTAACATGAGCCATAAGTGTGATTATATAGTGTCCAAACTCTCCAAATTAGGGTTTAAGTCAGACGTACTACACTGGGCGTAGTTTGACATATGTTGGGTGTAGTGTCGTAGCCAACCGCGTTCATTAACCCATTATGCTGGGCGTACCCCATACTACGTTGGGCGTACGGAGCCAGACACACGTTTCTTGCATTAGGGTTTCTGGAAACCTCCTGAAGCTGATAAGGATAATTGTTTCGAATAAATAAAAAATTTGAATATTTTATTATTCAAATAAGGGTAAATCCTTGTGATCCCTAGCTATAAATATGACCCCTTGGGACTTTAAATTCGTGGTTCTCACTTCCCTAAAGGCGCCGAACGAAAAAAAAAAGACCTCTTCTCCTCTATCCTCAATTGTCTTCTAGTTCTAGGGTTTAGGAGTGAGCCATTAGAGGCATCATCTTTTTGGTGCTGGTTTTCCAAGCTTTTCAAAGGAAGGATTAAAGTAACTTGTTTGCTATAACAAGTTTGAGGTATGTAACCTTGATTTCTTAATTTCGAAATTGCTAGGGTTCATGTTAATTTTGTTATTCAAAGTATGTTGCCTTCAAAGTGTAAGACGTAGATCCTTTTAGGTTGCATGTTCCCTTTTGTAACATCCCGATGATGAGATATTTTCAATTTTAACCCTATGTATGAAGGAATATTCCATTTTGACCCTTGTGCTTGAGAAATATTGCAAGAATGACCCATAGTGGCATTTTGGTGATTTTGGCCAAATCAGTTAGTGCGTTGGGCGTACGTTGTGTACGTTGAGTGTACTGGGGCGGACCCTAGTACGTTGGGCGTACACCGCGTAAGCAGGGCGTACGTGATAAATCCTCAAACCCTAATTTTTAGGGTTTCACCCATATATAAGCATCATTATCACCTCATTTCTCATTTCTTCATCAGCCTCCACCTGAGAAAACAAGCCTCTAGCAAACTCTAAGGGAGAAGAGTGCATTTTGAGCTCATTTGTGTGCTTTGGTGGTGTTCTTGAAGAATAATGAGTTAGTAGAAGGACTTTGGAGCTTGGGAGAAGCTTGGATCTGGGATTCTCCACTTGCTAGCAACCTCGAGGAGGTAAAGCAGGGACGAAGCTAAATAGTTACATGAGTGGGCCTTGGCCCACCCTACTCCAACTTGAGGGTATATATAATTATGTTAGTAAAAAAAATTTGGGCTATAAATTGTAAATTTGTAACGTGGCCCACCGTCTAAAACATTAAATTATGTTTATTTTTTTTAGCAGCAAAATCTATTTAGCATTAGGGATACATCTTGCCGTCATCTCCGTTAAATAAGGGTATTGAAACCTAATCGCAATTTGTATCAATAAGGGTATTGCAACCTAATCGCAATTTGTATCATCATTCTTATGTTCCTATTGCATTAAAACATTTTAAAGTTTAAGCTCTAATTCACCGAGTGTTACCGGGTTTGTATTTTTTTTTTTTTGTTATCTTAATTAATCAGTTTGTTTTATTTATATCTTATGCAAATTTTAATTGACTTGGTTATGACCAATTTAGCAGTAAGGTTTGCGTTGATTTTATACTTTTATCGTATACATATTTTATAAAATAGGTTGTTAATTGTTGTTATGAAATAATTATTTGAATAATTGTACTGTTTTATTGTATTACATATAAGTTTGCTTTGTATAATAATATAAGATTATGTTTGTAATTGAATTTTTATGTGATTAGTAAATTTTGTTGAGCAATGGGAACAAAACAAAAAAAAATTAGATTTACTTTTCACGCATAATGTTTTACCAAGAGGTGAAGAGAAAAATACATCATCGTCATCTTTACCGATTGGGAAACCTTCAGAAGATAGTAACCCTTTATCCTCTTCAGGAAATTGATACAAGGTTCAATGAAAAAGTTGTAGAGCTTTTAGAACTTAGTCTTGCTTTGGATCCAAAAAAGGGATATAAACGCTTCAATTGTGATACTATTTGCAAACCTGCAAAAAAAATATATTATTATCTTGATTTCACAGAACAGGAAATAGATGTTCAAAATTTTCAGTTGAAGCACTTTGAAACTTATGTGAAGGATCATCCATTTTTGGGAAACTTCTCAACTATTGTTGAAGTATGTCGAGGCTTAGTAGAGACAGGAAAAGCAAGTCATTACTATCTTGTTGACAGATTGATTCAGCTTGTGTTGGCCCTTCTGGTGTCTACTGCACAACTACTGAGCGTGCATTTTCCGCTATGAAAATTATGAAGAATAGACTACGTAATAAAAGATGGATGATGATTTTATTGTTGATACTCTAGTTCTTTACATCGAAAAAGATATCGCTAATATTTTCAGTTTAGACTCTATTTTAGATTATTTTAATGATGTAAGAGAGCGTTGTGTGCAACTTAAATGAACAATTTACGTTTAAAATGCATACATTGTTACATTTTGTTACTGTTTGAAGTAGTTTGCGACTACTTTATATTTTGTAAATTATTTGGCATGCCCTAAAACAAAACCCTGACTACGCCACTGAGGTAAAGCTTATTGCTTGATCATATTATCTTGTAGATCTAGCCATTTCTTTATTTAGGGCATTTTAGTATTTTACTCTTGCTACATATCTTCTATTGTACGACCACTTCATCTCCCACTATTATAGATATTTTTGGCAACAAGTTCCATATCTTCTTAGACAAATTATAGATATTTTTGGCAATGAGTTCTCCATGACTAATCTTTGGGATATGAACTTCTTTCTCGACATTTTTGTCTCAAGGGATAAAAAAGGGTATGTTTTATCGTAGGAAAAATATTCTTATAAAATTCTAGAGCGTGCCCACATGTTTAATTGCAAACCTGCACGCACTCTGACTAATACCTCAACAAAACTCGACCATATCTCCCCTGTCTCTCTCTGACATGACATTATACAAAAGCCTATGTGGTGCTCTGATGTACCTCATATTCATCGGTCATGACATCACTTACGCAGTTCAACTGATATGCCTACATGAATGATCCTCGTGAGTCCCACATTACTGCTTTAAAGCAAATCCTACAATACATTTAGGGCACTACACACTTTAGATTGCAACTCGTTGTCTCTCTCATGCGACGTCTTATTACTTACTTTGATGTTGACCGGACACGTTACCTAAATACCAAGTGATCCACATTGAGCTATTTTGTATTTCTTGGCCCAAATTTGCTTCATTGGTCATCGAATAGGCATGAAACCATATCTAGATCTAGTGTCGGGGTTGAATATCGTGAGGTTGCTAATGTTGTTGCCGAAGTAAGTTGGGTATGAAACTTGAGGCGTAAACTCTATCAACGTATGTCCATCAATACCATTGTCTATTGTGACAATGCTAGTGATGTGTATCTTGGTGCCAATCAAGTACAATACCAACGGACCAAAACATTAAAACAGACATCTAGTTTGCTCGGGATATGATTGCAAGCTACTTGTAATGGGTCATGTTTGTGATCTATATGTTGCCTCCTTTTATGTTGTTGATTGATATCTTCATCAAATGGCTTCCTTTTACTTTATTTTTCTTGATTTCCGGTCAAATTTGAATGTCATGCCGTTCAAACCGCAGGGATGTTAATATAATTATTTGTAATTATCTATGTATAATCCGTCTAAAATCGACAAAATGAGATATATTTTAGTTAGAATTAAATTTTGTGCCGAATTGAAAAAGTCCTTCCGCCACACCGCGTGAAACACTACTGGCTTCCATGTCCATTTCCTGGATCTGACTGTGCTTCGCTGTCTTTCTCAAATTCCTCCTTTCCTCTCTCTCTCTCTCTCTCTCTCTCTCTTCCCGTAGTTGAAGTAGAAGAAGACTAACAATCATAATATCAATCTTTTTGCGGGAGTTCAATTGGTGCATCTTTAAACATGAAGATTTCGATCTCACTTCTTCTTCTGCTCTTCTGCATCTCTACTTGTTTCTCTTCTCCCGTTTCAGGTTTGTTTCTTTAATTCCGATTTTCATTGTGATTTAATGGTTCTACGTCTGATCTTCACCTTTAACCCCTTCTTCGTCGCTTGTTTTCTGTGTACAGATGGTGTATTCTCCTCTGATTTAGCTTCAATTGGAAGAAACCTTCTCCAGGCCAAGAAACGTATGCTCTTTTTATTCTGCATAATCTGTTTTGAACTCATCAGCTTGTTCTTACTTCTAGTTGTTTTCTCTGGTTTTCATTGTTTTAATCACCAAATCATCTGGTTTAATTCGATTCTCAAAATTGGAGAATGAGGATGAATGATTCGGGTTGATCTATAAGTTAGGGTTTTGCAGCACGAAATTAGCTCAATTTCGATTCAAATCCATGCTCTTGATATATTGAATTTGGCTTTGATTGAATCGATTGGTCTTACTTTTACTTGCAGCTTGTCCTGTAAACTTTGAGTTCATGAATTACACAATCATCACCAGTCGTTGCAAAGGACCACGCTACCCTGCTGATCTCTGTTGTCAAGCATTCAAAGACTTCGCATGTCCTTATGCAGCAGACTTAAACGACTTAGAAAACGAGTGTTCTTCAACAATGTTCAGCTACATCAATCTGTATGGCAGCTATCCACCTGGCCTTTTTGCTAGCTTGTGTCGCGATGACAAAGTAGGCCTCATCTGCCCTGCTTTAGCACCAGGAACAGCAAGGAATGGTGTAGGAGCTGATACCAACAACAGCCACATCATCCGCAACCCATCCTTACTACTCTCACTAACTGCAACTTTTCTTATCTTATTCTTCCGGTGGTTTTGAAGGCTCAAGAATCAAGATTGCCTCTTCATGTTGCCAAATTCCTGTAAGTTTGTTTTGAGTTATTTTTTTAATGTTGTATCATCGATATTAGATAGCCCACGAAGGAGATTCTTTTTTTTATTTTTATTGTTGTATAATTATTTAATATCTTCCCTTACCCACTAAGAAAATTTGGTATTTTTTTTACAACGAATGCATCTATTATTACAATTGGTCTGTAATCAATCATGCTATATATGTGTGGTCCTACTTTGCTATATATAAAACGATCTTTCATCTTTTTGATTCTTGGATAATGTTTTATGTTTATATGGCTGTGAACGAATAGCAATACTTTAAATACCAAAATAAATTTCCCCTTAGAAAGACTAAAGAGAATAAATAGTATGACAACATGCGTAACAGTGCCTGTCAGGTTGTTGCAAATGTGCAACAACGTGAAAGAAACCAGACAATTACACACCCAGTTTGTGGTGTCAGGATTGATCAAACGTAAGATTAATACAACGAGGTTAATCGAATCATATTCTGCGTGTGGCGAAATCAATGAAGCTTTGTCTCTGTTTGAGAAAATCCGTTTTCCAGATGTATATGCCTACAACATGATTATCAGATGCTTAATGTTAGTTAATCGCCAACATGAGTCACTTTTACTTTACAACAAACTCTTAGAGGAAACCCTAACACCCGACAACCACACATACACTTATGTTCTTAAAGCTTGTTCCCAATTAAAAGCTCTTTCCGAAGGTAAACAACTACATGCGCGAATCATCAAAGATGGAATAAAACCCGACACTTATATCCACAGCTCGATGATAAAAATGTACGCAAATTCAGGCGACACGGGGTCGTCTGAACGCGTTCTTTCCCAATTCCCCGACGAAAACGTGTCCGCAAACAACTCCATGATCACTAGCTACATGAACCTGGGAGAAATTCAGTTCGCCCGCCAACTGTTCGATAAAATGTCTACAAGAGATTCAGCAACTTGGAGCGTGATGATAACAGGGTACACCCGAAACGGTATGCACGAGAACGCATTAGCCGTCTTTCAAGAAATGGTAGCGTGTAAGATTCCAATGAACGAGTCGAGTCTTGTGAGCGCGCTTTCTGCATGCGGGCGTTCGGGAGCACTTGATCAGGGTCGATGGATACATGGTTATATCAACCGGACGTGGGGGGAAATTAGTGTTAATCTTGGAACATCAATTGTTGACATGTATGCGGGGTGTGGATGTATTGATTTTGCTTATGAAGTCTTCAAAAACATGTCTTCAAAAGACGTTGTGGCCTATGGAGTTATCATTTCAGGGTTTGCGAAACACGGGTTGGCTCACAAATGTTTTCAACTTTTTGATGAAATGGTTGATAATGGAATACAACCGAATGGAGTTATATTTGTAGCCATACTCACCGCGTGTTCTCATGGAGGATTTGTAGAATTGGGTCAATCATATTTCAACCAAATGACAAGTTTATATGATATTAGACCATCGGTTCACCACTACGGGTGCATGGTTGATCTTTTGGGGCGTGCGGGTAGGCTAGATGAGGCGGAAGAGGTTATAGCAACAATGGTGGAAGAGCCAAATGTGGTTATTTGGGGTGCATTGCTTGCGGCTTGTAGAATCCATAAAGATTTTAAGTGTGGGGAATTGGCTTTTAAGCAGATAGTGGCGTTGGAGCCATGGTCTGGTGAGCGGTATAAGCTAGCAAGTCACGTGTTTGCAGACACAGAAGAAGAACAAGAACAAAAACAAGAACGCGTACATAAATTGAGAAAACAACTTTTGGATAGAAATTTAGAGACAAGGCGAGGGTCGAGCTTGATTGAGGTTGAGGGCCAAGTTCATGAGTTTGTGGCAAGTGATATCGATCATGGAATGTATCAAGATATATATGGTTTGTTCCAGGGATGAATTTTAGATGTTTCTTTTTTAACTTAATGGGTTTAACGGTGACTAATTTTAATTATGGACTTTCTAATTTCTATAGATATTCAAAAATACTCTTATATCCTCCTTAATAAATAAAAGTTTTTTTGTCACATGTCAATCTCTCATGAGTTTTGACACTTGTCATTTTGTGGTATTTTTGAAATAAATATTATCCACTTGTCAATTTTTGGTTTGTTTCAATTTTTAAAATTAAATTCATATACTTATATATGTAAAGTAATAAATATCATATTAAATTGCAACAAATACGTTTTCATTTCTTATTTTAAAGTTGTACATTAAAAAATATTTTCCGTTTACATTTTCATTTAATATTTAATATTTTTTTAAATCAACTCGTGTAATACACGGGTCTCACAACTAGTTTATTAACTTACAATTTAGATTAAAATTTTTATTTACACCAATTTTATGAATTGGAATGAATATAGCACGATAAAAAATTTACACCAGCTTTATGAATTTGAATGAATATAGCATGATGAGAATTTGAAATATCAATTGTGTAATTCTTGTTTTTTCTAGAAAAACAGAAATTTCATTAAAAGCTAGCAAAAAATGTACAATGATCAGTTACATATGTGTGATTTTCGTTGGTGTATTTGAATGAATATGGACGTAGTAAATAGCTCGTTTCAAAGTATTTTATCCTTTAACTATTTTTGTTTGTTTTACTTGGATTATTATTTAACTAGGAAAAGGTCCGTGCGTTGCACGGGTCATTCTTTTTAGAAAAAGACGGTGAAAGTTGTGTGACGAAATTAAGAAACAATAAACAATAGGGACTAATATTATCAAAACTTGAAAATTATATGGCCAAACTCTAAAAGCAAAAACATTCATGTTGAAAGATTTCTTAAAAAAAAAAAGACGGTGAAAGTTGTGTGACGAAATTGAGAAAAAATAAACAATGGGGACTAAAATTATCAAAGCTTGAAAATTATGTGACATTTTTAAAAAAAGACGGTGAAAGTTGTGTGACGAAATTGAGACTATACATTTGGGTTTTAGTTACTAATATTTAGACAAGGTAAAATCGTCATTTATTCTTGTTCGGATAGTTTGGACAATTGTTTGTATCCATCATTTTATTCATACACCAAACTTTTTTATATACATCATTTCATCCATACAACAAACCTTTTGTATACATCACTTAATGCATGCATATATCATTTAAACTCATTCAACACTTTACCATACAAGACTTAATGGGGAAAAAACACGTCTTGAGAAGATTTACAAAGTTGTGCTATAGTTTATTTTTATTTTTTTCATACCCGAACATCCAAGACTTGACTATAACAGTTTTGCTAATAGTTCATTAACTAATCATATCATAATATAATTTTTTTTTAACTTAGCAGCAAAAGACTAATTAAAAACATCTCTAAATTACATTGGGAATATAAAGCAAACGAATACTAATAGAGATAACTAAATAAGTTAAAAAACTTGAGAGGCCTCAATGTTTTCTCATTTCTTTTCGTCAGCGTGCTTGATATAATGTATGCGGTGTTTGGCACAATGCCTCCGGTGCTTGGCGGAATGTCCATAGTGATCGACACAATGTTTGCGGTGCTTGATGAGCATATATGTGAACGGACCTATGGGCCATACCAGTTGATGATATGTAGAGTAAAGTCAAATATGTAGATGATAGTATTCGTAAAATTTACACAAATTAAATTTAGTCGGACTCATTAATAAAGTCATTCCTTTACGTTAAGTATGAATGGTCACACTTTAACTATAAGATTTCATTATTCTAGAAATGAGATTTTGATTTGAATCTAGTATTTGGATATTTGAACATTAAGATGACAACTATTATATTGTTTTGATATATTGGGATATGATCATCATATCAATACTTGTTGTATTATATATTAATATGTTTAATCCATGAATAATATTATTATTTTGAAAGTTCATAGTCGGTTATAACTGTGGGAGCAATTATGAATTAAGACTAATATGAATTGGATTGGTTGACTCTCACCAGATGAAAGTAGGCAAGTGGTTGTAACAAATATTCGTAGGTACTTGTCAGAGAACTAGCACTGAACAGGCTTGCATCAAGGTCACCTCATATATCGTTGTTATAAGTGATATTTGATTAAAAATGTACTATCTTTGTATCTTTAACACCTGAGATACATAGTGAGACTTAAGTGTAGGGAGTGTTGTGCTTTAATATGGTCAAATGTTTATCTTTAATTGGGTAGTTATAAAAGTCATTTCTAGGTATGGTGTGAACTATGCAAGATGCTTATATAGTCAATATGAGATTTGTTCCTCTTATGTGTTAAGGTTTAGAAATTTAACGGGTGTTACCCAAAGTCGAACACCAAATGAGATTGATTGTGATCCAAGTCTCATGCTCAACAAGATGTTTGTAACAAAGGAATAACTGATAAACTTACCTTATACATCAACTAAAGTTTTGATCTTTTGGGAATTAGATGTTGATGAATGACATTCTTCTTCATGTGTTATTGGGGCGGTGAAATGTTGATAGACGTTCACCATTGTCTATATCAATCTGTGATGAGTCTTGTGTAAGTGGGAGATTGAAAGATCTTATATGCCCACGAGTCATGTTAGAATGATATTGTGAATGACACATGATCCTATAAGGTCACACATTATAGCAAGTTACTACTAATTAATTAGTTATTAGAGTATTTTTGTTATTAATAAATATCAACACTTGTATTTAATTGAAAAAACATTGTTTTATAAAAATAATATTTTCCAGCATATTGAGAATTCTAGGAAATAATAATAATAGAGAACAAAACAAGCTAAATATCATATGTTATGAATATAAATGTTGTGTACAACTTTTTGGGCACTTGAAATAACCATTTAGTTAAGATGCAACTAGCTAGTTATGGGTTAAGTAATGAACACTCCATCTTTTAAATTTAAACTAATAGTTTAAATAAATAAATAACTAAAATAATTGGATTCAATTTAGAAATTTAAAAATTATAAAGAAAGTTGCATTAATGTATTAGATATACATTTATTATTATATTTATTACATTTATGTAAATGAAATTTAATAAAATGGAAAAAACCACAAAATGACACATGAATATAATTTAATCTAAATTTACCACAAAATGACATGTGGCATAATGCATAAGAGGATGACAAGTGGCAAAATTATTTTCATTTATTAGGAAGGATTTCTATGGTTCATTAAAAAACTAAAAAACCAAACAAAAAATTAGGCAATATATGATACACAATTAATAACAGAAAACATTAGGGGGTTGGTGTTTTTTTAGGAAAATAAGAGCAACAATTTTATAACTTAAGTAACTATTCCAACCTGTTTTTTAGGAAAATAAGACACAAAAAACAACTATTTTCAACCCTTTTTAGGTGGATGATGAGCCCACATCTTTCTCCCTCTCAAAGTAGGTCCACAACAACTTCATAATTCCAATAACTATTCCAATGTATATACCATTTTACCAAACGGTTGTATTTATCAACTAGAATTGAATAGCACAATTGGATAGAGATGTGATTATTCATCATGTTTTACGATCAAAAGGGTATCTAAACAGTCAATGGCCTAAATTCAAACAACAAAGACCCAAAACAGGGCAAATATTATATGATGGTGGCGCATCTAAACAAAAAGTTGCTCATAACAATGTATGATATGCTATCCAAACACGCAAAAGTTACATTGTTTGACCAGCAGACAACCAAATTATTTAACTTCATGTAAATATGAGGATACTTGATGGCCCTATCATCACTTTCTTTCCCCATGAATCCAACATGTGGGAAATTGTAAATGATCCGATCAAATTTTTACATTTGAAGATCAATGGTGACATCTAAACAGAAAGTTGCTTATAAGAATGTATGATATGCTATCCAAATAGGCACAAGTTACATGGTTTAAGGATACAGTTTCATATTGATCTTCGGTTGCAAAAGTTTGATCGGATCATTTACAATTTCCCACATGTGGGATTCGTAGGTAAAGAAAGTGATAATAGGGTCATCAAGTATCCTTCTATTTACATAAAGTTAAACAATTTGGCTGTATGTTGGTCATTTTTACCTTCTAATATTCAAAAGAAATATGTAATTATATTGATCATCACTTATAAAACATTTTTTCCCTTTTCCATTTCTCATTGTAGGACACATAAGTCTTGTTCATGGTTTTCTGAAAAATGCTAGTGGTATGTTGCTTGCGGATTGCGAAATACATATCAGCCACAAGCCCACATGCTCCATTTGAGTGTTGGGATATTGAAGGAACGGCTACTAAAAGCTACCTAAAGTTGCTTGAATGTGTTGACTTCAACATTGAAGACTATCCCTCTTATAACAAGGGAGGGGATGGTAGAAATTCTTACCAGCTGTTTCCTTGAGAAACTCCAGCACGTTCAGGTTCATTATGTGTTTAAAAGCCAAGAACTCAAGCATTTCACATTATATTCAAACTTGAGAAAAGTCATCAGAAATAATAAATGCATTAATGATGGCTAAGAATCCTTCCTGGGTTATAACAAAGAGCAAGAATGGGGATTGTTTTAGGATTCTTAGAGACTACTTTCATCGTGTGTTGTCGACGAGTGTGAAAGCTGGTGACCATGTGCAAGATATGTTGAAAAGGGATTTCAAAGGAATGTTATGACATGCCGAATGTTATTCCATCATGCAATTCATAAATCATAACGATCCTTTCAAATCCCCTTTTCGGCACATCTTGCACATGGTCATCAGCTTTCGCACTTGTTGAGAACACAAGATGGAAGTAGTCTCTAAGAATCTTGAAACAATCTCTATTCTTGCTCTTCGTTATAACCCGGGAAGGATTCTTAGCCATCATTAATGCATTTTTTCTTTCTGATGACTTTTCTTGAGTTTGACTACAATGTCAAATGCTTGAGTTTCTGGCTTTTTAACACATAATGAACTTGATCGCGTTGCATTTTCTGAGAGGAAACCGCTTGTTGTTATTGTCTCTTGTAATGAAATCACTTGACGTTGTCTAATAGTGTGAAGGGCTTGATTCTTGACTTTTGAAGACAATATGAACTTGAAATTAGAACACTTCCCTAGTCAGATTTTCTACCATCTCCTCTTTTATTGTGTTGTAACGAGGATCATCTTCAATCTTCAACTACTGGGCACATTCAAGCATTAATTTTAAACAACTTAATTTGAGTTTCCAGCTCTTCCATATGCCAAGAGTCTAACAGGTGTGAAGTCTTATGTATTACATGAACTTCACTATTTGGAAGCAACATGCCACTTGTGTTGAAGGTGAAACCACATACTAAGCGTTTTTTTGCCTTCTACAAGCAACACCAAGATGGTGAAACGAAAAGGAAAAAGAATGTGCTATAAAGGCGGAGTAGTTTACAGATGCATGTTTAGACAACAATAATGATGGATTGTTTGAAATAGAGAGTCGGATTTAATTAAAAGTTTGAAAAGCCAACTTGCATTATATATGATTACTTAATTAGGTCAAATTTCATATGAAACTTCATATTGATAGAATACACTCAATGTAACAAAAGAGCTTAAAAGTTACAAAAGATTTCAAACCTTATATTTGCTCTCTCGTAGTTCTTGGTTAGAACACCTGGTAAACTCGACAGTATGAGAATAATTGATTAATTGCACCAGTAAAAACAAACAGTAATTGCTAAACGGTTTCTCATTCTTCCTTACCCTCCTTTCTCCCTGTTGTTCTTTCTTTGTTCTTACTAACGTCCATTGACTATGATTTGCAATACGTAAACTATAAATTTTAAATTTAGGAGCAATTAACTAGTATTACCTTAAATAGTTGTGCATCGTTCTCGTATCCAACCATGTATTCGAACATCCACGTTGCTTTCTCTTTTATGGTTTCTTTAGGGTTTTTGCTCACTTATAATCCTTTTTCCTTAGGCCACAAGGCAAACAAGCGACGTTTTGAAATATGGACCGGACCAGTTGGCCCGGGAACCGATTTTTTAGTATTAGCTAAAACGCAATAAGTTGATAAGTTAATTTTGAACATTATAAATTTTGTTTATACATGTAAAATGACTAAAAATTTAACTTTACATATCCTCGTACTTCCTTTTTCGTTTGTATGCATAACAGTTAGTTTTTAAATTATGTAATGATATATTTTACCACATTGTGAATTAATATTGCAAGCTCCATGAAAAAATTATACTAACTAATGTCTTAACTAATAAGAAAGCTGGATTGGATTCATCGGAAAGACTTTTCTCTCTCAATGGGAGACGGATGGACGGAAGTTCGGCACCGGAAAAAACCAGGGATTCATCGGAACGATTCTGACATAACAAGCTATTTCGTTTCCAACATTCCCAATGGTACGACAAAAGAAGAGTTCAGGAGAATATTCAAGACATTTGGGACGCTGTCAGACGTCTACTTTGGAGGAAGAAAAGGAAAAAATGGGAAGAACTTTGGCTTCATTCGATTTGAGAATGTTACAGACAAGAAGTTACTAGAATCAAAACTGAATGGTATAATTTGCAGGAACTATAAACTGGAGATAAATATAGCGAGACATGAAAGGACAGAGAAACTGCAGCCACCCAGTGGGGTGAGAAGATGGAGTCGTACTCACGTGCCGATCCCAGTCAAAGTTAGAGGAGGATTCACGGGTGAAAAATCATATGCAGAAGCTCTTAGTGGTGGTGACAAAGTCAAAATCCTCCTAAAGAACCTACCACCCAACCTTGCGCCTGTTCGTCTAGTTATCAATGAAAATATGGTGCGTTGGTTGAAGGGGTCCACTCTCATCGGTGAGGTGAAATCATTAGACCATCTCGGACATCTGCCGGCATTGCTCTCTATTCATTGTGACATGGATATGAAGGTCAAATACGCGGGAGGTATGAAGGCCATTCTTGAGTTTGGATCATCGTCTAAAGCTAAGGATTTCCTGTCGAACGAAAAAAACTGGAAAGATATATTCAACTCTATCAAGCTTGGTGGAGAGAATGATTATAAATTTGATCGTGTTGCAAATGTAAGAATTGTTGGATTGCCTATAAGGTTATGGAGTGAACCAAATTTCTCTGCCATTGTGGAGAAGTTCGGGAAGATAATTATTCCGTTTGATCATATTGGGGATAGAATGGACCTCTCAGTAGTAAAAATCGGCATCCTTACGGAAGAAAAGAAAAAGATCAATGAAGTTATTAAGACTGAAGTTGGTGAGGAAACGTTCGACATTGGTGTGGTTGAGTATGAAGATGAACCATGGTTTCCCTTCAAGTTCGATGATGTTGATCAACCATATCAATCTGAACCTGAAGATAATTCTGACGGGGACACAGAAGTTGTTGAATCCGACAAAGACGACGGTGTGCATGGTTCTAATGAAGATGAAGATGGTATTTCAGATACATGGATGGATGATATTGAAGATGGTGAAATAGTTGGAGATGTGAATAGGAAAAGCAATGGAATCAGATGTTGTGGGATCGCCGGTGAAGAAGTCTCTTCCGATGGCCCGGACGCAGTAGCAGTCCCGCACCAAGCGCCTATGGCGATCTTGGAATCCGAAAAGGCGTTTACTTATTCCAATGAAGTGAAAACGATTCTGATTCCCACTGATACTGGCCTAACTGATGATAATGAAGCATGTGGAGATAAGCCTAAGGAATTCGATCGGGGCACAGTTGGCCTGGCCATACAGGATGCTTGTAAAATGGATAATCCGCTATTGGGCTCCCCAAGGCCCACTTCGCCCACCTCCTTCCCTTCCATATTAGCCCAGTCAGGTTGTTTTGGACCTTTTCCATATAACAAGCAGACCCCTTCCCCCACTTGTCAAACATCCCAACTGCAAGGTATCAATATTGGGCGTTCGTAAAAAAAAAGGTGATTCTCTCAAGTCCTCTCCCCGACAAGAGACTTATGACAGTACCCTGTCCAAGCTTTATTTCGCGATGGAGATGGAAACGAATCAACGCCTGACTCTCATCGGACTGAGATGGTACCAATCTCTTCCCTCAATCAACCTCCAGATGCTAATAAATCTATTCAAATTAACGAAATCGAAGCAACAGCTGAAATTGGGGCTATGCTTGGATTTGAGATCGATGCCAACAATGAATTGTTGGCAGGAATCCTAGGAGTATCAGGTGAGACAAGAACTTCCAAATGAATTTTCTATCCATCAACATCAGGGGAATAGGGGAGAAATATAAGGTGGATTGGATTCGAAAATTGAAATCAAAGTATAGAATCTCCTTCTTAGCAATACAAGAGACACAGTTACTTGAGGCAGAAAACATCAATGTCCAAGCTTGTTGGAGTGCAGAAAACTTTGGAGATAGTCGTGTAAATTCATCAGGTAGGTCTGGGGGTTTGTTGAACTTGTGGGACAGGGACTTGTTTAATTCGCTTGAGGTTATTTCATCTAGACATTACTTAATCAACATTGGCACTTGGAGGGGTATTAATGAGAATGTGATTTTTGCTAATATTTATGGGCCTCAATCCATTCTTGAGAAAGATGCATTATGGAAAGAATTAATTGGCTTAAAAAACTCTAAGACAGGAATTTGGATTATGATGGGCGACTTTAATGTGGTAAGAAGGAGTGAGGAGAGGTTAAATTCAGTCTTCTGCCCAAGAGCTGCTAAGGAATTCAATAATTTCATACATGAATCAGGCCTCATAGATCTGAAAATGGGGGGCCGTCGCTTCACATGCTTTCGTAATTTAGATCTTAAACTTAGTAAGTTAGATCGATTCCTGGTTTGCCCAAGATTTTTAAATCTTATTCCTAATGTCTCGGTTACTGCTCTCCCAAGAGAAATTTCGGATCACTGTCCTATTCTGTTGTCATCGGCTCGTAGAGACTTTGGTCCTTCCCCATTTAGATTCTTTAACTCCTGGCTGTTAAGGGACGATTTTGAAAAGGCATTCATATCCAGTTGGAATAATTTCATTGGATTTGGTACCCCTGACTTGTATCTAGCTGCTAAACTCAAACACGTCAAGAAAGGATTGAAAGAATGGAGAGCATCTGCCCATCCTAAAGAGGAAGTTGAATTGTCTCGACTCAAGAAACTGATGGACCATCTTGATATGGCAGCCGAGACAAGACAATTAACGGAGGATGAGATCAAGGTTTGCAGTTCGGGGTATAAATCAATAGTTGAGCTGGAAAAACTCAAGGCCCTTGACCTTAGACAAAAATTCAGGATCAAGTGGGCAATAGATGGGGACGAAAACACCAGGTTTTTTCACGCACATATAAACAAAAACAACCGTAAGAACTTGATTGATGGTCTGCTGATCAATGGGG
The DNA here is from genome assembly GCF_052849685.1 of Lactuca virosa. Taxonomy (NCBI): domain Eukaryota; kingdom Viridiplantae; phylum Streptophyta; class Magnoliopsida; order Asterales; family Asteraceae; genus Lactuca; species Lactuca virosa. The sequence continues at coordinate 286,341,568 of NC_136432.1, read as the reverse complement.
AATGGTGTACAGATCCAGCAGCTATAAAACAGGAGGTATATTCATTTTTCTCTGAAAAATACAATGAAAAGTTCCCTCTCAGGCCGAAATTAAACAACCACCGCTTCAAGAAAATTTCTAGCGAAGAAATGCAACAGTTGGAATCTCCTATTTCCCTGTGTGAAATTAAGAATGCAGTGTGGGCGTGTGGTAATGAAAAGGCACCGGGGCCTGACGGTTTCACGTTTAAATTTATTAAAAAATATTGGGAGGTTCTCTTGGGAGACATTGCAGCGGTTGTTAAATATTTCGAGAGTTATGGGAATCTTGACTCGTCATGTAACTCTTCCTTCATATCGTTGGTTCCTAAAGTCAAGGATCCCCTTCTAATTAGTGACTATAGACCGATCAGTCTTATAGGCTGCGTTTACAAAATCATCTCCAAACTTCTTTCACTGAGACTGAAGAATGTCGTGGGGAAGTGCATTGACGAGGCGCAATCAGCGTATATTGAAGGTCGGAATATATTGGAAGGGCCCCTGGTTGTGAATGAAGTTTTCTCCTGGGCAAAAAAGAATAAAAAGAAGATACTTCTTTTCAAGGTTGATTTTGATAAAGCCTTTGATTCATTAAACTGGGATTTCCTTGACTCAAATTTAGTGAACATGGGATTCGGCAACAAAATAAGAATGTGGTTAAAAGGATGTCTTGTTTCCTCCAAGTCCTCAATACTTGTAAATGGCTGCCCAACCGAAGAATTCTCTATATCCAAAGGGGTCAAACAAGGCGATCCACTCTCACCGTTTCTGTTTATTATAGCCATTGAGGGTCTTAGTGTAGCGATGAAGTCGGCGTGTGAACTAGGCATCTTCCATGGGATTAATTTGCCAAATGGGGGGCCAACACTCTCCCACTTGCTATATGCGGATGATGCTCTTTTCTTGGGGGAGTGGTCAAAGCAAAACATCAAGAACCTATCATGCATCTTACACTGCTTCCATGTTGCATCAGGGCTTAAAGTCAATTTCAATAAATCTAGAGTATTTGGAATTGGTGTTGACACTCAGGAGGTGACAAATTGGGCGAGACCTCTAGGATGTGAACCATCCTCCCTTCCTTTTACCTATCTTGGTGTCCCGGTTGGAGCCAATATGAAGTTGAAGAAACATTGGATGCCGATTATAGACAGATTCAAAGAAAAACTTTCAAAGTGGAAATCTAAAAATCTATCCTTCGGTGGAAGATTGACCCTCATCCAATCAGTCCTAGGCAACCTCCCAACTTATTATTTATCTTTATTTGTGGCTCCAGAGGGCGTCATCGAAACTCTTGAAAGGTTGAGGAACAGATTCCTTTGGGGTGGATCAGATGAGAGGAAGGTTATTCATTGGATTTCGTGGGACAAAGTGACAGCCCCTAAAGACTCGGGTGGACTTGGCGTTGGCACGATAAAGGCCCTGAACATATCCCTCATTATGAAGTAGTGGTGGAAGCTTAGAACCAAACCTGGCCAATTATGGGCATCAGTCATATACAGTGTACACAACCTCCGTTCCAAACCTGACGACTGTTACTCGATGAAGACTTTACCCGGGGTATGGAACAACATTGCAGGTATAAAGAATGATCTCATGAAAAAGAACATCCCTGTTTGCTCGGTGTTTTCCAAGCATCAAGGCCCCACAGGTGAAATCTGGAAATGTGGCTTAACTCCGGATGATTCATATTCAGTGTGTGCCCTGAGGAATAAATGTGACTATAGAACCCCTACCATTGATTCTAATTTTCAATGGATTAAAGAAATACCACTGAAAGTATCCTGCTTCATCTGGAGGGCGCAAGCGGGCAGAATTCCAACCGTAAATGAACTGTCAAAAAGAGGGGTATATGTGGAATCATTGACATGCCAGATATGTGAGGAGATAGAAGAATGTCCAGACCATACTCTTGTGGCATGCTCTTATGCAACGATGGTCACAGAGGGGATATTAAGATGGTGTAGGGTGCAAGCTGGAAGCTTTCATAAGGTGAATCAAATTCTAGAATTTGCTGCCAAGTGGGGATCGTGTTCCAAAAGAAGGAGGATTTTTATGGCCATTTGTTACTGTATGCTATGGTCTATTTGGAAAGCAAGAAACGATAGAGTTTTCAATAACAACCGGCTGCCACCTGATAAAGTCATAGACATTGTCAAATCTATGAGCTTTCTTTGGGTGAAAAACAGGGGTAAAAGAAAGGAGTTAGCCTGGGCAAATTGGTCTCTGTTGAGTAGGTGAAGCCACTCAAATATTAGTGGCAGAAATCATGATACCACTCAAATATTAGTGGTTGAAAAGCAAGTCAAAAGTGGAAAAGGAGAGGTGATTCAGTTTTCCCGTTTGCATGTTTCATGGTCTGCTTTTCTTGTCTAATTATCATTTCAGACTCTATATATATGAATCTCATTTGTATTGTAAAATGTGTGAAAGAAAAAACACAGAGTGAGTGCAGATTAGCACCAAGAAATATAAACTCCTAGTTACCGAGAGTGGACGTAGGTCGGAGATTGGACCGAACCACTATAAATCTTGTTGTTCTTGAGTTTAGCGTGTGTTGTGTGTTGTATGTTCGTGTGATTCTCGTGTGTCGAGCCTATCAATTGGTATCAGAGCTGTGGCTCTTGATCGTTTCACACGAACCAGCTGAGGTGAAGAAGGAAGTCGCTTACCTGTGAGAATCGGAACTAGTGCTCCGATCAGAAACCATCGTCAGCCGCTGCCGACCGTTCAACCCGCCGTAGGTTCCGTCGTCGTGAACCAATTCTGACTCTCGAGGAAGAAGGAAAGACGGTGTTCTTTTTTTAAGAAAGAAGAAAAGAAATGGATTGTAGAGAAGCAGTTTTTTCTTGTGGAGAAGAAGACTGATTCTCGTGGTGCTCAGTGGAAACAAAAGAAAAAAAAAATAATAACAAGTGGATCTTTCCACCAAAAGCTACGCATGCAGTGGAAAAGCATTTGAAAAGCAAAAGAAACGCACACGCAAAGCAAACGCACGCTTTGTCTAGTTTTTTTTTTATTATTTTCAGAAAATTGCAGTTTAGCCCCTGAACTTTCAGAAAATTGCAGTTTAGCCCCTGAACTTTCAGAAAATTGCAGTTTAGCCCCTGAACTTTCAGAAAATTGCAGTTTAGCCCCTGAACTTTCAGAAAATTGCAGTTTAGCCCCTGAACTTTCAGAAAATTGCAGCTTAGCCCCTAAACTTTCAGAAAGTTGCAGTTTAGCCCTTGAAGTTTCAGAAAATTACAAAATGGCAGAAGATGGTAAAATCAAGATTGACAAGTTTGATGGAACCGATTATGGATTTTGGAAAATGCAAATTGAAGACTTGTTGTACCAGAAAAGTTTGCATTTACCCATGTTGGGCGAACAACCAGATGAAATGTACGATGACGAATGGAAGCTGTTGGACAGACAAGCCTTGGGTGTAGTTAGGCTTTCATTGGCGAAGAGTGTTGCGTATAACATTGTCAATGAAACAACTACTTATGGAGTATTTAAGGCTTTGTCCAACATGTACGAGAAGCCATCCGCTTCCAACAAAGTGTTTCTCATCAAACAATTAGTTAACACCAAGATGAAGGAGGGCATGTCAGTTACCGCTCACATAAATGAGTTTAACTCGATTATCTCTCGTTTAGCCTCAGTTGCAATAAAGTTTGAAGATGAAGTACAAGCACTCCTCCTTTTATCATCTTTGCCCGATAGTTGGTCAGGCACAGTCACAGCTGTTAGTAGTGCATCCGGCACTATCAAACTCACTTTCGAGAGCATTCGTGACTTGATTGTAAATGAAGATATCAGACGGAGAAGCAATGGTGAGACTTCTAATTCTAGTTCTTTATTGCATACAGAAAGTAGAGGAAGAAGAAACGAAAGAGGACGTAGTCGAGGCAGATCAAAGTCCAGAAAAAGGGGGCAGTCCAAAAACCGGAAGGATATTGAATGTTGGAATTGCAAAGAAAAAGGTCATTTCAGAAACCAGTGTCCAAAATCAAAAGCTGAAAAGAAAGAAGTAAACAGTGTATCCTCAGAAGAATCAGGAGAATTTCTCATATGCAGTGTTGAGAATTCAGAGGAATCCTAGATTATGGATTCAGGCGCTTCTTTCCACGCTTTCTCATGTCTAGATACGGTCAAAAACCTACGAACATGTGATTTTGGCAAAGTTAGTTTGGCCGATGATCAAGTGCTTGATATTACGGGTATTGGAGATGTAGATGTGAAGACCTCTATGGGAACCACGTGCACATTGAAAGATGTCAGGGTTATCCCAAACTTGAGGAGAAAGTTGATTTCAGTTGGTAAATTGGATGATGAAGGGTTTCATGTTCACTTTGGGGGTGGACAATGGAAAGTGATCAAAAGTAACTTGGTGATTGCAAAAGGAAAGAAGAAAGGTACTCTATACATGGTAGAGATACCCAGTGATGGTGTTCATGCCGTAACTGCCAATTCGAGTCCATCTAAATTGTGGCATCAACGACTCGGACACATGAGCAGTAAGGGATTGAAGATGTTGGCTCAAAATGGGAAGTTTCCAGACTTGAAGAAAGTGGAAACAGAATTTTGTGAATCATGTGTTCTCGGGAAACAAAAGCGCGTCACTTTTGTTAAGAAGGGGAAGACACCGAAAGCTCAGAAGTTGGAGCTTGTTCACTCAGATGTATATGGACCAACATCAGTTTCATCTCTAGGAGGTTCAAACTACTATGTTACCTTTATTGATGATTCAACACGCAAGGTATGGGTCTATTTTCTTAAAAATAAATCTGATGTATTTGATACTTTTAAGATATGGAAATCTGCTGTTGAAAATGAAAGTGATTTGAAGGTAAAGTGCCTGAAGTCGGATAATGGTGGTGAATACATAAGCAAGGAGTTTGTTGACTATTGTGCCAAGCAAGGGATAAAGATGATCAAGACGGTCCCAGGAACCCCTCAGCAGAATGGTATTGCTGAAAGAATGAATAGAACTCTAAATGAAAGGGCTAGAAGCATGAGGTTGAATGCCGGTTTACCCAAGACGTTCTGGGCCGATGCAGTTAACACTGCTGCCTACTTGATCAATCGTTCACCGTGTTTTCCCTTGGATTTTAAATTACCAGAAGAAATGTGGCAAGGGAAGGAAGTAAGTCTCAAACACCTGAAAGTCTTTGGTAGTACTGCTTACAGTTTGTTAAAAGATGGTGACAGGGATAAACTTGATTCAAAGACCAAGAAGTGCACATTCATTGGTTATGGGTCAGATGAAATGGGTTACAGGCTTTGGGATAGTGAAAGCAGAAAGATAATCCGAAGCAAGAATGTCACCTTTAACGAAGCCGAGTTATACAAAGACAGAAACAACAAAAGTCCAGAAGATCAGAAGGAGTATGTTGAGTTTGAAGGTGTTGAAAAGAAGAAAGAAGCTCCAGTCGAAATCCCTGAATCTGGGGATGATTCAACTGACAGTGGGAGCTCAGGGGATAATTCCAGTAATGATTCTGAAGATGAAGAAACTAGTCCTCCAACTCCAGAATCTCCAGTCACACCTCAAGTCCAACTAAGAAGATCTTCCAGAGTCATCAGACCACCACAAAAATACTCACCATCTGTCAACTATATTCTCCTGACAGAAAATGGTGAACCCCAGTGTTACTCTGAAGCTAAGAGGTTAAAAGATTCATTGCAGTGGGAGCTAGCAATGAAAGATGAAATGAAGTCGCTTGAGAAGAACAAGACCTGGCACTTAACAAAGCTTCCAGTTGGGAAGAAGGCTCTTCAAAATAAATGGGTTTTCAGGGTCAAGGATGAACATGATGGTACCAAACGGTACAAAGCCCGATTAGTAGTCAAGGGGCTTCAACAAAAAGAGGGAGTTGATTTCAATGAAATTTTTTCTCCAGTGGTGAAAATGACTACTATTCGGCTGGTTCTCAGTATTGTAGCAGCAGAGGGCTTGCATCTAGAGCAGCTAGATGTCAAGACAGCTTTCCTACATGGTGACCTAAATGAAGACATTTACATGATACAACCTGAGGGTTTTCAGGTTAAAGGCAAAGAAAACCTAGTATGTAAACTGAAGAAGAGTTTGTATGGTCTGAAACAAGCACCCAGACAATGGTATTTGAAGTTTGATAACTTCATGAGAAGAGTTGGTTACAAGAGATGTGACAATGATCATTGTTGTTACATCAAGAAGTTTAAGGGTTCTTATATCATTCTACTACTCTATGTAGACGATATGTTGATTGCAGGTTCAGACATGTCAGAGATCAACAAGTTGAAGAAACAGATGTCTGAAGAGTTCGAAATGAAAGACTTGGGAGCTGCAAAGCAAATACTCGGGATGAGTATATTCAGAAACAAAGATGGTTCTTTAACACTATCTCAAGAAAAGTACATTAAGAAAGTATTAGAGAAATTCAGCCTTAAAGATGCCAAGATCAGAAGCACACCTTTGGGAAGTCACTTTAAGCTTTCTAAAGCTCAGTCACCCAGATCAGATGATGACAAGAAAGAAATGGCTAAAGTTCCTTATGCATCCGCAGTTGGTAGCCTCATGTATGCAATGGTATGCACGAGACCAGATATAGCTCATGCAGTGGGAGTTGTTAGTCGATTTATGTCCAATCCGGGGAGAGAACATTGGGAAGCAGTTAAATGGCTGCTAAGATATTTGAAGGGGACTTCAAAAGTGGCATTACATTTTAAGGGGAAAGATGTTATTCTGAAGGGTTTTGCGGATGCAGACCTTGGTGGTTGCAAAGAATCATACAAAAGCACCACCGGATATGTCTTTACAGTGGGAGGCACTGCGGTAAGTTGGATGTCCAAACTACAGAAAAGTGTTGCCCTTTCAACCACAGAAGCAGAGTATATAGCAGTTGCTGAAGCAAGCAAAGAACTTATATGGTTGAAGAATTTTCTCATCGAACTTGGCAAAGAACAAGATAATTGTGAACTATTCTGTGACAATCAAAGTGCAATTCATCTTGCAAAGAATCCCGTCTTTCATTCGAAGACAAAGCACATACAGCTGAGATATCACTTCATCAGAGAAAGAATTAATGATGGCACTCTGAAGTTGAATAAGATCAAAGGAACTGAAAACCCAGCTGATATGTTGACTAAGGTTGTCACCTTAGAGAAGTTGAAGCTTTGCATAGCTTCAACTGGCCTTCAGGATAATTGAAGAGAAGGTCGGGTAACTAGGATGGAATCAAGATCAAAAGTGTTTTACAGAAATTCAAATGCACAGTTGAAGCACATGTGAAGATTATTCCCTGGCTTCAAGTGGGAGATTGTTGAGTAGGTGAAGCCACTCAAATATTAGTGGCAGAAATCATGATACCACTCAAATATTAGTGGTTGAAAAGCAAGTCAAAAGTGGAAAAGGAGAGGTGATCCAGTTTTCCCGTTTGCATGTTTCATGGCCTGCTTTTCTTGTCTAATTATCATTTCAGACTCTATATATATGAATCTCATTTGTATTGTAAAATGTGTGAAAGAAAAAACACAGAGTGAGTGCAGATTAGCACCAAGAAATATAAACTCCTAGTTACCGAGAGTGGACGTAGGTCGGAGATTGGACCGAACCACTATAAATCTTGTTGTTCTTGAGTTTAGCGTGTGTTGTGTGTTGTATGTTCGTGTGATTCTCGTGTGTCGAGCCTAACAGTCTCAATGCCCGTTTGTTAACCTGTACTTTCATTTGTTTGTTGTTGTTTTATTTTCGTGTTGTTCGTGTTTCTGTGTTTTGCCACTAGCTTTATGTGGCTTGTACTGTTATTTTCCCTGTTTTCTCTTTTCTAATATTAATCTATTGGTCGGTTCCAAAAAAAAAACTAATGTCTTTATGTTATCAAAACTACATCGACTTCAATGATCAATGAAAAACATAAATAGAAAAATAAGTATCATCATATTGCCAAAACAATATGTGAATCAGGAACTATTATAGGCAATTTAATGATGCAACAACTAGCGATAGGTAATTTACGATTTATGAGACAATTTTTGGGGTTTCTCATAGATTTTTGGTGTTTCTCATAGATTTTTGCTGTTGCAAAATTCCTTAGTGCTGTTTTTTCATTTAGTTCACTGTATGGTTTTTGGGGTTGTTCATTTTGTCATGTATTAAGAACTTTTTGTCTAATTTTTTCTGAGTATCTTTGATACGCAACTCCAGCTGGTCTCTTTTTAATAAATTTCGTCGTTCAAAAAAATGAAGAATTGTTTTGTATTTTGTACATGTTGACTCGATGTTTTATAAACCAGTTCTTTAGTTGAACCGATCTGTGGCGGTTCCTGGTTCAATCCGGTTTCCATAATTTTTACATAGTGGTGTGCGTCAGCCTTTGAGTTGTGTACACTTCATCGATCGAGTTATTCAATTTGTTTTAGAAATTGACTGTTTTTTTAACGAGCAAAGTGAAATCCAACTATCCAAATAAAATAAACTGGTTCAAACATTTTTTGCTAGTTTTGTCACACCATCTCAACCTGGTTTTTCAAGAAACCGTCTGATCCGATATAGTAATTGGTATAAAACCGGCCGTTGTTAAACCGCTCTCGTCCCCGGTTTCCAGGCCGACCACAATTGAGGAAAAAAACTCCCGGCAATGATAATGACGCAATTAATGATAAGTTAATTAAATGATACACAATTATTAAAAGAAAACATTAGGGCATCTAAACATGCAATGGTCTAAATTCGAACAAAAAAAACCCAAAACAGGGCAAATATTGTATGATGGTGGCGCATCTAAACAAAAAGTTGCTCATAACAATGTGTGATACGCTATCCAAACATGCACAAGTTACATTGTTTGACCAACAGACAACCAAATTATTTAACTTTATGTAAATCCGAGGATACTTGATGACCCTATCATCACTTTCTTTCCCTATGAATCTATCATGTGGGAAATTGTAAATGATCCGTTCAAATTTCTGCATAAAATCAATGGTGGCATCTACACAGAAAGTTGCTCATAACAATGTATGATATGCTATCCAAACAGGCACAAATTACATTGTTTAAGGATCCGGTTTCACATTGATCTTCAATTGCAGAAATTTGATCACATCGTTTACAATTTCCCACATGCTGGATTCTTAGGGAAAGAAACTGATGATAGGGTCATCAAGTATGTTTTTATTTACATAAAGTTAAATAATTTGACTGTCTTTTGGTCATTCTTACCTTCTAATATTCAAAAGAAATATGTAATTATATTGCTCATCCCTTATAAAACATTATTTTTCCCTTTTCCATTTCTCATTGTAGGATACACATAAATCTTGATCATGGTTTTCTGTAAAATGCTAGTGGCATGTTGCTTGCGGATTCCGAAGTACATGTGGGCCATAAATAACACATGCCCCATTTTGAGTGGTTGGATATTGAAAAGTTGTCTGAAGTTGCTTAAATGTGTTGACTTCAACATTCAAGATTATCCTGATTATAACAACAAGAGAGGAGATGGTCGGAATTCTAAACAGCCGTTTCCTCTCGGAAAATCAAGCACATACAAGTTCATTCTGTGTTCAAAAGCCAGGAACTCATGCATTTCACATTGTACACACACCCGAGAAAAGTCATTAGAAAGAACAAATGCAATGATGGCTAAGACACCTTCCCGAGTTATAACAAAGAGCAAGAATAAGGACTGCTTTAGGATTCTCATGAGATTACTTCCATCGTGTGCGCATTCGACATGTGTGAAAAGGGGATTTGAAAGATATGGTGGAGAACTCATGCACAATTACAAAGATCTATTTGAAGAGCTTGAAGAGTTGAATAAACAAAGGGTTGATTTTTTTTGCAAAACAAGTTGTTGAATTTCGATCACCAAAACTGCTAAGTGTAGGGTTTAGCTTCTCTTTTTTCCCTTCACAGTTCACACCACTACACTTAGTGGTCTGGTGATCGATATTCAGTAATCAATTTTGCAATAAATCCATCCTTTGTTCATTCAACTTTTCAAGCTCTTTAAAGATATCTTAGTATTGGTGCATGGGTTCTTACAATTTCTATCACCGTATCTTTCAAATCCCCTTTTATCACATCTTGGCACGATCATCAGTTTTCACACTTGTCGAATGTGTACGATCAAAGTAGTCTCTAAGAACCCTACAACATTCACTATTCTTGCTCTTCGTTATAACTGTGGAATGATTCTTAACCTTCATTGCATTTGTTCTTTCTAAAGACTTTTCTCGAGTTTGACTACAGTCTGAAATGCTTGATGTACTGTCTTTGTCTTTTGAAGAGAGTATGAACTTGAACGTGTTGCATATATTATCCGAGAGTAAAAGGCTGGTCAATCTCCTTTTTTATTGTTGTAACAAGGATAATCTTCAATCTTGAACTCGGCACATTCAAGCAATGTTAAACAACTTAATTTGAGTTACCAACTCTTCGATATTCCAACATTGGAGCTGTGTTCGGTCTTGTGTGTTACATGAACTTCACCATTTGGAAGCAACATAAGCCACTTGTGTTCACGATGAAACCACATACTAAGTTTTTGTGCCTTCTACAAGCAACACCAAGATGGAAAAATGAAAAGGAAAAAAGAATGTGCTATAAAGGTTTAGTATTAATTACAAGACTTCTGCTTAAAACATATACTCCTATGATGTCCAACAGAGAAAACCATCAAGTGGGATATTATACATATAATTAGGTCAGACTTTCGTATGAAACTTCATATTGATTGTAACGAAAGAGCTTAATTAAAAGTTACCAAAGATTTCCAACCTTGTATTTGCCAATGTTGTAGTTCTTGGCAAGAAGACCTAGTAATATCGACATGAAGAAATTTGCTCCTCCCTCCTCCCTGCTGCTTCTTCTTCTTCCCTCTTACTAACCTCCATTGACAATGATTTGCAACACGTAAACTATAGTAAATTTTAAGTCTAGGAAGAATTAATAATGAAGTATTACCTTGAATAGTTGCATCCGACCATGCGTTCGAACATCCCTTGCTGCTGCTGTTTCTTCTTCTTCTATGTATTCGAACAATTAATTAAGTATTCCCTTTCTATGTTTTGTTTAGGGTTCTTAAATGGGGCTATTTATAAGGGTATTTCGCAAATTTCGTCGGTTAACATTCATCCAGATTTGTCTCGGAATAAATTCATTTTCCTTTTGGCCACAAGGCATATACGGCTTTCATCGTTTGGGCGCCAAAGTAATTTTTTCACTCCTGATTTTTTAAAGGAGATAAAAATACCCATATATGATGTATCATATATCAACCTTTTTAACTTTTAACAAAACATTATTATTTTTAATATAAATAATACTTATTATTTTTAAACATTTAAACTAAAATTAAAATTAATACAAATAATACATAATTTCTTCGTTAAACTTAAAATTAAAAAATTACATAAAAATAACATAAACCAGACTTAACTAAAAATGACAAAACATAACTCCCAAAGGGCATTTGGGTAAATGTGTCTCTTCCTTAAGGGTTGAGGGTTCAAGTCATCCTAATAAACAAAAAAAAAGTTTAGAAGTATGATTTAAAAGTGTGTATGTTAGCAGTTCAGGGAAAAAAATAATAACAAAAATTAAATTCCGTTGTTTCTCGGGTTAAACGATGGATATTCGTTTTTAATATTTTCAAATCCCCTTGTTCCTCAGGTTCTTGTGTCTTTGATCATCGAAACATTTCTTTCTCGAACTGCAAATGTTCATCGTACGTGTAAGTAATTTTTTTATATGTTCAAATAATTCTTCATTTATTTATCATATATGACCGAACTTTTTGACAATGAAGCGACCTTCTTTGCTTTATCCCTTCCGATCGAGGACTAGGATTCTTCAATCTCGTCATCATCCTCATCGTCGTTGAGGTTGAAGTAGCAACATGCATCTGACGAGGATGTCTTGCTTTGTTTCGAACTCCTCCATGGAAGAGGTGTCGTCGACCATTTTAGAGAACATTTTACAACATCTCAAGCTTCTGCATGTTTAAAATTCAACTTGTTACTTTTCACATGGTATTCCTCGAGTGCCGCCTTAAAATTAATCTCATCTTTTGCCACTTTTTCGAGTCACTACCTTGTAGTTGTAGATGCCGTAAAATTTAGATAACTTTTGTTGTAAGTCCCTCTATTTTGTGTTGAATAGGTGTTTTGTGATCCTTCGAGACGTCGATGAAGGCGGTTGTTAATGCGACTCTTCTTCTCGGGTCTATGTTTGAGGGGAAGCCGGTAGGATAGTCTCATGCATGAAAGCTTGTTCTTTGGTTTTGACCATTCGAAAATATTTGAGTAAATAGGAAGCTACTATAGTGTGTGATGGTCTCGTGCATGAATTCAAAAGGTTTTAAGCATTTTGTTACATATTCAAATTTCAAAATAAAAATAACAAGTTACAACAAAGCCTTGAAGGCTTTCACAACTTGATGATTTCAATACTAAAATCAAACTTATTTTCAATATAGACTTGATTCATGTACTCTAACAAGGATGTTTTGGTTTAATCTCAATCTCAAACATATACTAACTTGTGGTTCTAATGAAAAAAAAACTTTCAAAATCTCTCTCTCTCTCTCTCTCTCTCTCTCTCTCTCTCTCTCTCTCTCTCTCTCTCTCTCTCATTATTAAGAAAAGCTTGGTCAAAGCCTCTCTAACTTTTTTTTTGAAACGGAAAACTATTTAAACCTACTCCTAAATACCACCTATCTCTCTTAAGAGACTTGAACTCATGACCTCTCATTTGAGAGGATCACTCCTTACCGTTAGGCCAAAGGCCTTTTGGTAAGTCTGAATGAAAGCAAGAATAAGTGTTCAAATCTATAAAATCTTTTCTTTTCTTCACTCTTCCCTTTTTTCCATCTCTATCGATACTCGTTCTCTATATAGGCCTCTTTCATATTTCATCTCCCTTATATGATATCAAGCTTCAATAATGTTGGTATGATTATAAAGTATAAAGAATAGATAGGAAGAAGAAAGATGTCAAGAACTTACCACCGATATCACCTTTTCCCTCTCTTTTCTCCTTCTCGATTATGCCTTGTTTTCGATAAGGAGTTCTGTCTTTTTTTTTCCGGGTAAAGGAGGACGACACCTCCATTAAATTTTATTAATAAGAAGAAAAAATATAACTGCAGGTTGGGGACTCCCAACCTAAGGGGAAAAATAAAAGGTTCCTGGGACATACCCGAGACCAAAACAACCTAACTAACTAAAGAACAAACTTAAAAGGGGAAAGAACATGATGTAAATCCCGATACAAAGCATAATCAAACACAAATACAAAGATAAGAAACAAACATTAGGCACAAAGTCAAGGCTAGTGTTGAGTGACGATATCTTCATTCTTCATAGGAAGCCTCCAAATGATCTTGGTTTTAGCAACATTTGGGGAGGACTTGAATTCAGATATGGAGTGTCATGGGATCTTACTAAGTGTATAACTAATGGATTATAGTAGGATTAGAGGTTGGAAAGTCATTCATTGTTCCCCCTCTTTCTCTCCAAATTTATGCTCTCTCAGCCTTCTGTGAAGAAAACACACTCCTTATTTGTTTGTTTCTCATTAATGAATTAACATTTTAACCATTGAAAAGAATCTTAGGGAAATAATAGAAGAGACCCAAGAGGATGGAAGTCAATGAAACCAACTCAATCTCTTAGTTTCACAAGTGCCAAGGGTGTCTCCTAAGTAAAACTTGACGTTGTACTGTGCTTTAAAACCAACTCAATCTCTTGGTTTCACAATTTCTTTGTCTTATACTCAATTTTTTCCATCAAAGATGTATTGCAACTCGTATGATCGGTGGAAATTTTACACTTGTTACCATACAATAACGCATTTGTGCCTTCATGGCAAAAATCATTGCAACTCCAACTAAGCTTATCTCAAGCGCTACAAAAGTAAAGTTGATTACTCACAAGTTTTGTATTTGTGTATTCTCAATTCTACATTGATCCATCTTGGCATTGTGTCCATCGTTAAAGAGGTCATTAGGAATGCCTCAATCAGAAAACCAACTACATCACATCAAGTTCCACTCCCCTACTTTTGATCATTCTTTATCATTAAAGCATTTTATGATAGAATAAATGGCATTTTGTCATCACCTGCTGTGCATGTCATGTTTGTTGCAAATATTCAACAACGTGAAGGAAACCAGGAAATTACACACCCAATTTGTGGTGTTAGGATTGATCAGACATAGATTAACATGACAAAATTAATCAATGAAGCTTTGTCTATGTGACACGGTTCATTCTCCCTCGCCCGATGTATATGCCTACAACACTATTAATAGAGGCTTAACTTTGGTTGATCGCCAACATGATTCACTTTTACTTTAGAACAAACTCTTAGATGAAACCCTAACATCTGACAACCACACATACACATATATTCTAAAAGCTTGTTCTCATTTAAAATCCCTTTTGGGAGATAACAACTCCATGCACGAATCATCAAAGTTGGAATAAAACCTGCCACACATATATACACAGCTCGATGATAAACATGTATTTAAATTCAGACAACATAGGGTCGTCTGAACGCGTTATTGTTGATGGCCAAGTTAAGATCACACACCAAGTGTTCGATAAAATGTCTACCGGAGATTCTACAACTTGGAGTGTAAACTAGAAATGGTACGTACAAGAACACATTATGTGTGTTCCAAGAAATGGTTTGATTTTCTAGTTGGGTCAATCATGTTGTTTCAGGTGTACCCTTATGAATTGAAATAGTATGGTTGAATTTAAATAAATATGAGAATTAATTAGAGCTAGTTTCAAGGTATTTTTCTAGAATTTTTTTTAGTTGGATTATTATTTAATGATGTTGTGCCCCCATACATTTGGGTTTATAATAATTTATTCAATCAAAGAACGAAACAAACTTTTTGTATACATAATTTTTACACACAACAAACATTTTGTATACATCATTTTATCAAATACAACATACTTTTGTATACATTATTTAATCCATACATACATGATTTACCAATGCATAACCTAATGGGGGGAAAAAGAAACATGCCACAAGATGATTTCTGATTAGCCTTAGCCACATCAGGCATATATAATTACATACACAACTAGCATAACAACACGATCCTATCATCCTAGATGCCTATTGGCGGCTTATGATTATAATAAATATCAAAAAGCAAAAGCAAAAGCAAAAGTTCACCATATGAAGTTTCTTCTGGACTTTGGTCGGAAATCCTTCTTTGTGATACACCAAGAATTCGGAAAGGTGCTTAGCTACATGGAAATGAAATGAGAATTTAACGAATATGACTCCATTAGAATATACCCCTTTGTTATACTTTGGCATTCCGTTGTATGATTTGGAAAATAATAGTATGTAATTTTGTTGTATAAACTAGTCATTGACCCTTAAATTAAGATTTATATAGAAAGTTGATGTAGTAACGACTAAAAACTTTTAACTGTTTTCTAACTTCCCATGAGATTTTCTAAGAGTCATTTGGTTCAAGAAAATGTTTTGGACAAAACTGGAATCTGTCAAAAGGAATTGAAATTTCCAAACAGAGGATTGGAAATTTGGAATGGAATTAAAATCCAATTCTGGTTAAATCCAGCAAACCTAACACTTTCTATATTAAGTTGATTCAACAAGGACCACAATCTATGTAACTCAAAACATGCATCACATCATATCAAAAACCAAAGATTTGGTGATTAAAGACGGAACCAGAATGAAGGAAATGGGTGCACAAGAAGAAGAAGAAGTTACATTGCTGAGAAGCTTTGCCCCATGCCATGCAGAATCTGCACCATGTGGAGGTGGAATAACTCGAATTCCATTGGATATGGATGGAGGAAGAAGAACATGCAATTCCTTCTCTAATCTTTCTGCATTACCAAAATACTTACTAATCCATCACTTTATTACACGCATCATCATATAACACCATCATATGTCTGTGTGTGTGTGTATATATATATAAATAAAATAGCAATAGCAGACAGCAGTGATATGTTAATGTACCTACAACTCCAGGTAAACATGTTGTGCCTCCAGCCAAGACAATGGTCTTGAACCAAGTTTCATCAGGGGTTAATCCTGCAGCATGGCAATGCTCAAGGCAAATTGCCACTGCTTGATGCAAACCATTTGCAGTCCTCCTGTATCAGTATTTACATAACAAAAAGACCAAAATACCCCTTCAATCATATAAGTAATAAACTTTGATTGATTGATATGATGTATGTATCATATGTTTAAGGAGTACATACAGTCCTGCAATGCGTGGCTGGAATAAAATCTCTCCTGTACGAAATCTTTCTTGCTTAAGAGTAAACAAACCCTCAACAGGAACTTCATATGATGCTTCTGTGTCCTTTCGTAATTCACCTTCATAGTCAATAGCAACATAACAAAGCTTCTGCAATGCCATTTTATTCCAACAACATTACGCAAAATACCATCAATGCTCTTTTAAAACAGTAATATATATATATATATATATATATATATATATATATATATATATATATATATGTATATATATATGTATATACCTCTTTCAACGTGCGCACTGTGTATAATGAGGAAAAATTAAGATTTCTCTGCTGCATTTGTTCCCTAAGGTATCCTGTAAGCTTTAAAGCTCCAACTCCCATACTTTCCACACCAACTTTGTGCATAATCTTACCATTTAAAACTGAATAACATAGAAATAAAACGTTTTGATGAGACTTCAAAATTACATGCAAATGGTAGAAAGATGAAGAAGGGAAGAGATAGCATACTTGGTACAACACACGTTTGATGAAAACCAATATTCACAAGAATTCCTGAGGTTTTTTTTGCTGCAAACAAAGCTAAAGTTGCCTGCACACATTGATTATACAACATCAACTTTTTAGGGATCCGAATATATATTGTATTATGAAGTCAACAAACATGGTCAAACCTGGTTGATTGCACAGACAGAAGGAACATTCAAGTCAAACAGTGCTGAGTAGACAGCTTCTTTTAGTTGTCGTCTAGCAGTTTTAGCAGCTTCTCTATCTGAAACACATTCACAAAATCACATCATAAATTGTAAAAAATAAAAACTCATATTATTTATCAGAAAGTATACCGCCATATTGGGAGATTGGAATTGAGACAACAGTTGGTTGTGAAGATGGTTTCACCTGCATTCTGAAGAAAATTTACAGATTCAACTAAGGGAAAAGAAAATATTAAATATCATGTGGAAAGTAAGTAATGAGAAGAACACCTGCTATACATTGTTGCAAAAAAATGGCGAAGCCTAGAGTACACTGGAGACTCAATGTTTCCAAATTCCTACACATACAGACACAGATACAATCCATCTTTTAGAATATCAAAGAATGGAAGTAGATTCTTTAATTTACCATCTAAAAAGCAAGAAAATAGATTGGAAAACCCAAAGTCATCAAATTAAATGCTACTGAAGTTGCAGTTGCAGTTGCTTACCATAAATGTTGATGCCCGCCCGGATGGAGAACCATATTTGCTCCAACCAAATTTGCAATAGCCAGAACCACCTTTTATCAGGATATATAAGAATAAGAAACTTAATAGTTTAGAATCAATATCAAGGAACAAACAGAATTCAACTAAAATAGTCATAATTAATAGTAGTTTAAGTTGAAGCATACACACCATCAATGATAATAGCTCCAGGAACCTGAGCTCGTTGCCCATAAATTTGCATAAATGATTGCATCTGAGAAGGATAACTTCTGCAGCAAAAATGAAATTTAAAACAAACAGTTTATTTGACATTTGAATGTAATACCTAATTGCAATTTCAGCACACATATTTTCTCAATACAATTACATTTAAGAGGAATCTGAATGAATATCCCTAGGAATAACTTGTAACGCGTAATATGAGAATTTTAATGTGCAAAATCCTTCTGTAATGAACTCATATAGTTCAAAAATTCATAAGTAGCGAAAAAAATGTACCTAAGAGGATAACCGGATCGTAAGTTGCTTTCAGCGAAGAACATCGCGTCCCAGGGATCTTTCTTGTTTTGAAGATAATATATCCACAAATTATTACAAGAGACGATTAATTTCCATGATTTGCAAACAACTATGAGCTTCGCCGCCTCTTTAGGTCCAAGTAATTTGAGAATTTGCATAAATATATCAATAGGTATTCGGTCAAATTCCCCAGTTGACGACGAACACACGATAATCTGATCTGATACAGATGCATGACTTGAAATCGAGAAGTTCAAATTCAGTGATGAGATCGAACTGGAATTACTCGAATTCAAACGATTTGCAGATTCCAGAAACTTCTTCAAGAAATACGCCATTACGAATCTGATGTGGTACTGGCGGAGATATTGTGTCCGAGTGGAAATCGTGGCGGGCGCTGACGCTTCTCTTTTGGAGCCGTACTCAACTACTCATTCCATGGCTTGACTCGTAACTACTAATTGTTTGTAACTATCGATGTGTGTTGGTTTGAATTTCACCTTCTAATTTCATTTATTCAATAACTAACCCTGAGATTTTATCTATTCACAAAGTTAACCCTTACACTGTTACACACATACCAAATCCATGTGTATGTATGGACAAAATAAAAACGTGTCACATTTTTGTACTATTAAACTTGATTTTAATTTTTTGTATTATAATTTATACAAAGTATAACCTTGTGTATTTTAACATCTTAAATATAATATATTCAGTACAATATATTTAGGGTTAAAAGATTATCTTCATCGTCTTCTTCGTTCGGGATTCAATTTTGCTGAAAACCGAAAAACCCTATTGTAATCACAAATTTGATGAAAAAAAATTCATAAGCAAACACCATTCGTCGAAGAACGCAACTTCAATGAATATGGTTGAAAAGAAGATGGTGACAATGAATAATTTTGGGTCTTGAACCTATAAAAAATTTGTTTTGAACCCAATTTTTTTTTTTTTTTGTAATAATATTTTATCGATAAATACATGGATACTTAGTTGCAATTTTTAGCTTGAGCCCCAAAAAAAAATTTGTGAACCCTTCGTCGATGAATACACATCTATAATCCATAATTTTTTGTTCTTGAACCAAAGATACGAAGAAGATGAATATATATATATATATATATATATATATATATATATATATATATATATATATATATATATATATATATATATATATATATATATAAAAGTCTTAATATAATACAGTAAATTTTAAAATATTTGAAATTAAAAATAAAATCCATAACAATGTCATGTGGCATTAATGTGACTTAAATAAAATCCATAACAATGTCATGTGGCATTAATGTGACTTAAATATAAAAGTCTTCACAGAAATCCAAATCAACAATCTTTTGTTGACCAAGTAAACCTCTTCGACTCAATTCTGACATGCCGTGAAAACTCATATGGCCGAGTCGAAGGTGCCAAAGACGGGACTGATCTGGATCAGAAAAAGACTTTGACACAACAGCAGCATCACTCGAAATTGTTTGCCCGTCAAGAAAGTAAAGATCTGAGGTTTTTCGTTCGGCTCTCAGTTTGTCGGAACCGTCTTTGAATACCCTGAGAACTCCACCTTTACCAGCAAACTCGTATCCCTTTTTGTCAAAGGAACTGAGAGATAACAAGTTTCTTCTGAGGTCAGGAACATATCTAACATCCCCCATGGTTCGAATAACTCCGTCAAACATACGGATCCTGACTGAACCATGTCCAAGAACTGGACATGTAGTATTGTTACCCATCAACACATAGCCCTGGTTAACCTTTTCAAATGTGTAAAACCAACTTTTGTTGTGACACATATGAAAAGTACAACCAGAGTCGAGTATCCAATCACCAGTGGAATCCAGTTTATCTTAATAAACTGTCAAAAGTTCTCCAATACCTTCGACCTCAGCTAGATCGGCTTCACCCGAAGTGCTAGCTTGTTTACCATTTGCTGCCGTCTTCTCTTTTTCTTTGTTCTTCAACTTGAAGCATTCTTCAAGCACATGTCCCTTCTTGTGACAATAGTTGCAAAACTTTCGTTTGCCTTTTGACTTGGATCTGGTTCTGTTTAAAGATTGAGAAGTTCTACTTCTCTCTGTTGTTCTTCCTCTGGCATTCAAACCTTCGGCTTTAGCATCACTTGAACCACCACCAGTAATATGCTTCATCTTCTCTTTTGAATCCAAAGCTGTATAGACTTCATCTAAAACTAGAGTGTCACGGCTATAGATAATAGTATCACGAAAATGGCTATAGGATTCTGGCAACGACGATAGTAAGAATAGAGCCAAGTCTTCATCTTCATACTGAACATCCATATTCTCTAAGTTATTTACTAACTCTTTAAATGTGGATATATGTTCAGTTAAAGAGCCTCCTTCAATCATCTTGAGATTGAACAACCGTTGCTTCAAATGCAACTTGTTTGGTAAGCTCTTGGTCATCAACAGTTGTTCCAACTTTAGCCATAAAGAAGCCGCTGACGTTTCTTTTAGAACATCTTGCAAAACATCGTTTGACAAGTGCAAACGAATTTGGGATAAAGCCTTCAGATCTTTCATCTCCTTTTCTTCTTCGGTCCATGTATCGGGCATCTTATTGAAACCCAAGAGCGCCTTGTGTAAATCCATCTGAATGAGAATGTCTCTCATCTTTACTTGCCACAACGGAAATCGGGTGTTACGATCCAGTAGTGGAATATCGTATTTTACCGAAGACATGATTAATTACTTGATAAAATGATCCCAACGAGCTAATATCACAACCTGGATGCTCTGATACCAATTGTTGTAAAATACGACGGATCCAAATTGACTTAAATAATATTAGCTCAATGCGGAATGGGATCAAAAATTATCAAAGCGTAATAATCACAACGTAATACGAATAAAATAAATAGAATAGAGACACAGGAATTTACGTGGAAACCCAAATCGGGAAAAAACCACGGGCGGAGGAAGCCGAGAAACAATTCACTATAATTTGCAGTGTTTACAGGGATTATGAAAGAGATTACAAAATAGAGTGGGAGA
Organism: Lactuca virosa; assembly: GCF_052849685.1. Classification (NCBI taxonomy): domain Eukaryota; kingdom Viridiplantae; phylum Streptophyta; class Magnoliopsida; order Asterales; family Asteraceae; genus Lactuca; species Lactuca virosa. The sequence goes on along the minus strand of NC_136432.1, from coordinate 286,320,539 downwards.
GCTAAAATACATGGTGGTGTATCAGTATATATATGTAATACTTTTCTATATATACTTGGATGATTTTTTGGTTGTGTTCTACCCAATTGTTCTGCTGCAACACAGATATTTATAGGGAGAGTAGCCGTAAAGTTTCTTCCAATTAACACCAAATTGCCGTAATGTTTGACAACTTTCTTACCGTCCAAATTTGCCATCCATTGACAATAATAAACAATTGTTTAGCAAAACAATTATTTGGCCGACTGTTGCGTAGTCAAAGAATTCAATTCAAATGGAGCTGCCATTTTTGACATATCAATATATATGCCGTCCATCAATATTCAATTACCATATATATTACTATTCATAGTCAAACTATGAATAGTAAATGATAAGTTACTGAAATAACCCCTGAACTATTTGCCACTTGCTAATTTTGGAGGCAACTTTTCCACAATCTCCACCTTGACATCAAAATTAAGCAAGTCATGCTTTACGATTAGTCAAAACCTATAGCTCACCAAACTCTAAAAACTTCCATAAGAACCTGCAAATTTTATATAGAGAAAAAAAATTGTTTCCGAAAAATAAATAATACTTCCTCCACCATGAGCCTTCAGGCTCAACTGCGATCAGAAACACCCACCATGTCCAAACATAATTTGAACTTGGCTATAGGAAGACTTTTAGTGAACATATCAGCGGGATTATAATCTGTATGAATCTTGTCCACAACACAATCACCTTTTTCAATGATATCCCGCACAAAATGATAACGAATATCAATATGCTTTGTTCGGTCATGAAACATTTGATCTTTACTCAAGAAGATAGCACTCTGGTTGTCACAGAAAACTGTGGTCACCTTTATTCTATCATCGAGTTCTCCAAATAACCCCTTCAACCAGATATCTTCCTTAACTGCTTCTGTAATCGCCATGTACTCTGCCTCGGTAGAAGACAGGGCAACTGTAGACTGTAACTGGGCTTTCCAACTAACATCACAACCATTTAGAGTAAACACATACCCTGTAATTGATCTTCGTTTATCCAAATCTTTGTCATAATCTGAATCAACATATCCGAACACCCCAGTGTTAGATTTACCAAAACGTAAACACATAGAAGACGTACCGCGTAAATAACGAAAAATCCACTGTACTGCTTTCCAGTGTTCTTTCCCCGGGTTCGCCATGTATCTACTAACCATGCTAACAGCATAAGCCAAATCAGGGCGCGTGCAGATCATAGCATACATCAAAGATCCAACAGCACTAGAGTATGGAACACGTGCCATGTAAGCCATATCAGTCTCATTAGTAGGACTCAAAGCGGATGATAGCTTGAAATGAGCTGCAAAAGGTGTGTTGACAGACTTTGCTTCGTGCATACTGAAGCGTCTTAGGACTTTCTCAATATAACTTTTCTGAGAAAGATGCAAGATCCTAGACTTCCTGTCACGAATAATTTCCATACCTAAAATCTTTTTGGCAGCTCCTAAGTCCTTCATTTCAAATTCAGCTTTCAACTGGTCTTTTAACTTCTGAATCTCCTTCATATCTTTTGCTGCAATCAACATGTCATCCACGTACAAGACTAAGTAGATCTTTGAACCATTGTCACCTTTCTTGAAATAAATGCAGCTATCATAGGTGCACCTGCTGAATTTGTGACTAGTCATGAAAGAATCGAACCTCTTGTACCATTGTCTAGGAGACTGCTTGAGGCCATAAAGAGATTTGTTCAATTTGCATACGTAGTTCTCCTTTCCAGGAACTGCAAAACCTTCAGGTTGTTGCATAAAAATCTCTTCCTCAAGCTCACCATTTAGGAAAGCTGTAGTGACATCAAGTTGTTCTAACTCAAAATCATTAGAAGCAACCAACCCCAACAATACACGAATGGAAGTATGTTTGACAACTGAGGAATAAATGTCAGTGTAATCAATACCAGGAATCTGACTGTAGCCTTTAGCTACTAACCGAGCTTTGTATCTTGGTTTATCATTTGGGTTGACAGGTTCCTTGAGCTTGTAGACCCACTTGCATTTAACTGGTCTCTTCCCTTTCGGAATAGGAACTAAATTCCAAGTACTGTTTCGCTGCAAAGATTCCATCTCATTTTGCATAGCGAGCATCCAATCATTTGAGTCTTCATATTTGATAGCCTCGTCATAATTTGCAGGCTCCGTTGCAGACTCAATATTATCAGCAACAATAAAAGCATAGGCAACCAAATCAGATTCAACATACCTCTTCGGAGGAATAATCTGTCTTCTCGGTCTATCTCTTGCAATGCTTGGAGTAGTAGCTTGTGGTTGTGAAGGTGTTGAATCTTCACCAACAACATGCTCATCCGACGAAGAAGAATCTTGATGCTGATTTGTACTCTGATTAGTGGTAGGTGAAGTAGGAAGCTCCACCTCCATTTGAGCATTCTCTTTATTTGCTTCGGATGATACATCTGATGCATCTGTTCTTTTAGAAGAGTCAGCAACTGGTTGAAATATAGCAGACTCATCAAAAGTAACATCTCTTGAGATGATAATTTTCTTCAAATCAAAGCTCCATAACTTGTAACCCTTTACACCTTGATTGTACCCAAGAAAAACGCATTTGATTGCTCTTGGTTCTAGCTTCCCATTGTCAACTCGTGCATACGCTGGACATCCGAATGGTTTTAAATCGGAATAATTTGCAGGTTTACCGGACCATAATTCAAACAGAGTTTTCTTCTCGATTGCTCGTGACGGTGATCGGTTGATAACATAGCAAGCAGTCGAAGCAGCCTCCGCCCAAAAAGACTTTGGCAATTTGGAATTAGAAAGCATACACCGGACCTTCTCCATAATGGTGCGATTCATCGTTTCAGCTACACCATTTTGTTGAGGTGAATGGACTACTGTGCGATGTCGAGTAATGCCTTCCTTTTGACAATAGACATTAAACTCTTCTGAGCAAAACTCAAGTCCATTATCCGTACGAAGATACTTTACCACCAGACCTGATTGCTTTTCAACCTGAACTTTCCAATTTCTGAAGGTAGAGAAAACATCTCCTTTAGCAAAACAATTATTTGGCCGACTGTTGCGTAGTCAAAGAATTCAATTCAAATGGTGCCGCCATTTTTGACATATCAATATATATGCCGTCCATCAATATTCAATTACCATATATATTACTATTCATAGTCAAACTATGAATAGTAAATGATAAGTTACTGAAATAACCCCTGAACTATTTGCCACTTGCTAATTTTGGAGACAACTTTTCCACATGTAGGATACCATGTAATCATAACGATCTTCTAACCCGATAAAAATGACAAAATATTTAATGTGCATTCACATATTTGGAAATTGTAACCCTCCGTGGATGTCGTGGTAACTAATTAAGATTTTACATTTCATAAGAAATTAAGATTTGTATTTTATTTTTGTGTAGTGCAATTTTATGAATGAGTAAATATGTTGATACATACTATAGTACTAATATGAATTCATGTTCTTGCAAAAAGAAGAAATTTTGTCTTATCTTATTTAAAGGAACATTGTCCATTAACTCTGGAATTTGGATGACCAAATATGTTGATACCATCCTATATGAATGCTAAATAGGATATGGTCCATTAATGTGTTATTTGACATGTTTTTGACATTAATTTTTTTAAATAAATTTCAATATGAATTTAAAATATTTTATTAATCCAATGCCTATCATCAACGCATCAACAACCACCCACCTTTGACTTTTTTTTTTTTTTGTTTTCCAAACCCACCAACAACGGCTTTCATATTTCAAATCAAAATCTCATATTATGGCAACAAACATATGTTCGAATTCAGTCTATTTTTTCTTCCAATGTGCATCTAAATTACATGGATGGTCCCTATGGTTTAGGTTAATCTGAATGTTTGGTCCCTAAGAACTTTTTTTAACTCGGCTCATCCCTATGGTTTGCTTTTATTATGTGTTTGGTCCCTGCTCAATATAAAAAGACAGTTATAACCTCTTTAATTTTAATTTTATTTTTCTATTTTGTTATTTTTTATTTTAATAATAAAGATTGATGCGACATCGGCCTCCGGCGATCCTTTTGGTCTTCTGTGGCGGCGGAGATCTGGACATCACAAAGCAAAGTTGTTAGAGCCGCCCCAGGGACTGTGCCCCGGGAGCGGACTCCGACGATCAAGTTAGATCAGCTGATAGATCTGAGATGGTCATCCATAGCTGGAGAGAACCATCTTGGGTTGCTGGTGTTGGTGTATGGTGGCTGACGGCGGCGGGTGGCGGCTGAGCCACCCGGCCGGAGTATAGTGTGGCGGCTGAGCCATGGGGAAGAGTCATCTTCCATGGAGGAGACACTATTCTATTTATAGTGGACAACTAGGTCAAGGGGAATTAGGTCAGGCCTTGGGCCAGCCCAATTCAGGCCCAACTAGCAAGGAGCTGGGCAAGGCCGCCCGGAGAAGTCGGGCGGGGTTGGCGGGCGCGCACCAGGAAAGGCTGGCAGGGGAGCGCTGGGCCGGACCGACAGGAGAGTCCCCAGCACGGCTGGCAAGGGAGCGTCAGGCAAGGCTGGCAAGGGAATGCCAGGCAGGGCTGGCAGGAGCGCGCCAGGCCAGGCTGGCGCTCTAGAGCAGTTCCCACTCTTCATCATTTTCCAGATTCTCGTCACCTTTCTTACCCCACCGGGCCACCACCAACCACACCCTTCCGTTTAGTTGCCGGAAAACACAGGGAAAACCGCAAAGATCGTCGAAAAACACCCACAGACAGAAGGAGATCTCACTTAACGGGCTGGATCTAGTTCGACAGAAGAACATCTGAGGGAGATATGGTTCATCGGTCATATCTCTTATTTTCTTCGCCCTCTGAGCCACCACCGAGAGGTCTGGTCATCTTCCCCGACCACCTCCATCTTCACCTTTTACTGCATATCCTCCCCCCCCCCTCCTCACCGTCGACCTAAATTGATTTTGTAAAACCGACGACCTTACATATATCTCAGATCCATCTCTAACCTTGACAATGCCCTTCATCTTATTTTTGATGTCATGTTCAGAAATCATAAATTGTTTTAAAAACCCAAATATGATTTTTTTTTGTGGGGGTGGGGGGTGGATTTGCTTCAGAAAACCAAATCTGGTTAAAGCTTATGAATTAGATATAACAACGCCCTTTCATTCATCATTGAGATCCAAACACATTTGAAATCAGGTGAAGAATTAGTTATAGCAACATTGTGTTTGGAAATCATTTAGAGGCCAAAATCTGATTTTTTGGGTTTGGAAGTTGTTTCAGAACCTGCTCTTTATCAAGATACGTTTAACATGTGAATTTGATTGATTCGATCTCACATTTTCTTATTGTTATTGATTTCTTTAACACTGATTTTAAGTTTTATATATTTAGGCTTTAGTTTTGCATTTTTGTGAAGATGCTGAATTTTTGTTATGGAAGAGACCATGAATGGAAAAGGAGGGAGTAGTGATGGCTCACCGGAGAAGAAGGATCAAAAGAAAAAGGTAGGGGTGGGGTGGGTGAGTGGGAGGGTAGGAGATGATGACGGGGGTGGTGTGGGTCATTGAATCAAACTAATATATATTTAATTAATATTTTTTTCATATTTAACTAACTGATAATTTTTATAAAAAAATAAAGTATAAATAAATCAGTAAGGGTAAATCAGTCTTTTTGGAATGGACATGGACTAGGCATGCAACAAAAGTATAAAGTAGGGATGGTCCGAGTTAAAAAAAAGTTGTTAGGGACCAAACATGCAAATTATCTTAAACCACAGGGACCATCCGTGTAATTTACCTATTTTTTTTCTTGATGTGATTCTTGTAAGGAAACATCACAAAAATATTGATTTTGGAGATGGGCTTTAATGTTATTCTTGAAAGGAAACATCACAAAAATATTGATTTTAGAGATGGGCTTTAAGATCTAGCTTTTTATTATTTACTAAAGTAGATATCTCTTCCATGATTCCTCCACTTTATTAATTGACAACTAGGTGGGGTACCCCGCTCCACGGGGTTTGGTTACGACCAGGCTTTTAGTCTTTTGGTTTTCGGTTATGTATGTCGTATAGTCATAGGTAGTGTGTGGTTGGTGATCGTGTTTGAGCATAGTTTTCGTCTTTTGATAATCGAATCAGTCGAGCCATCTTCAAAATGAAAAGATGAAAACTATGCTTAAAACCGATTTTGAGAGAACTTTTTTCACAATATTAGATTTCCACTCTGCAAAACCAAGCACAAAATAACAACCTACTTTATTCAATCCATGAAATCTAGAAGCGAAAACTGAGTGTATTTATCAATCATGAGATTATAAAAAAGGGAACAATGTACCACACATATTACATAATGTATAAATGTTTATAGCAAACCTACAAAAGCTGGAGTAAGGTTCAATATTGGTAGCAGTTCTCATTTCATGATCTTTCTCTACCATCTTCCTTAATTATTAACCATACCCTTGTACCAAAATTACGAAATTGCCCCTTCCCATCAGCGACACCAAAAATGGAACCCCCTGTTTCTGCACCAAAGGGAGATGTGCTACCAATTGGGGTGTTATTTGCATTATTAGTGTGCTAAAAAACTGATGGAGAACAAAAGGGAGAACCGGATGACTGCTCGAATGTTGTTAAAAAAAATAGAAGCAAAGAAGATGCAATTTCATACTTCATACTGGCAAGTTACAGTATTCAGATAGTAAAGTGGGTAAAATACAGATTGAACATATGTTAGAATATACAGACAGAAAAGTAATATCTATTATATACAATGAAAAGTATTATGACGAAAATACCCTTTATACATAAATATTGAGTTTAAGGGTTTGTGGTGGTTTTGACATAACTTATATAGTTATATTTATATTTATATCGTATCAAGTATTTTTTTTTTATCATTTGTAATATTATTATGAGTTTTTAGCATACTCTACTTTCTACATGAAATCGGTTTTGAATAAGTTAAGTAAGAACATTATGTTTATTGATTTATATTTTAAATTATTAATAAATAATCAAATAGTCTTCTTAAACTATTTATCAAATAGAATATAATCTCAGCAATTGATAGTTCTCATCCAAGAACCATTGAAAATTGAAGAGCACATACGCTTTTTTTACATATTAAATTTACTTATCAAATATAACATGGGACATATCTTTGATTAATAGTCAGATTTATCTATGAGATCATAAAAAAGTAAACATATTAAAAACAATCACTTAATATTCTGAACTTTTTATAGATAATTAACTGGTTATACAATAAATATATTTGTAAAAGATATAATTTTTTGTCTCTGTTTGCAGCGGGGGATTAGTCGGTGCGCGAAAGCTGGCCCGGAAACCCTCGTTAGGGAAGTTCCCTTTCCAATATATATATATATATATATATATATATATATATATATATATATATATATATATATTCTTGTACCTTTTGTAAATAAGTTCCCACATTTTTTTTTGTATAATTAAAATACCCCATCCATGCACATAATTAGTGAATGTTGTTTTAATTGGACACAAAAATCCTTAGACTCAATATTTTATTGTCGGCCAATCTTTAGATGGGACATACTTAGAAAATATAATACACTTTTATAACTTTTGAACATGAACATGAACAAGAGGGAACATTCGCACAAGTGAAGTTGTGGCAGAGCGCTTCAATTGCAGTTGTATTGTGTTTGAGTCTAGAGATTCAGAAAGGAGAGAAAGCATAAAATGAAGTTAAGTCAACATACCTGGGAGACATGATGTTCATGTTCAGGTCCATTAGTTAAGGAGAAAGTGACAAGTTCTTTTGATTCTTCTACCTCTTCTGCATAATTTGAAGAAAAGTTATAAACAAATGATCAAAGAACTCATATATAGGTTAAAGTATTAGGTTACGTCCACATTAAGTCCATTGAGTAATAAAGGGAAGAATACCAAAATGTAAAGCACTCATCAAGTAGCTTGAATCACCTTTTCCTTAGTTGCAAGAGGCTATTCAACAACATTCATCTGTGCTACTGCATCATCATCATTTCCAGAAGAAAGCGAATCAACGGGTCGGTTGATGGAGCCACAATAGATGCAGCAATAGCTGCCCCAACAACCACATATCTCCATATTGACAACATTTGATCCCCAGACACCAAACCAACTTGACCTAGTAACAGTTGTATCACTGAAGCTGTATAATCATTAATCAACTTATCAACAACAAACAATAATGAAAAACAATCTACATTATCCAATTCCATTCCATTCAGTAGATTTTGATTCCGATTCGAATAAGTACATGGAAAGAAAATCTGGTTTTGAAGCTTAATAACATGAAAGCTGAATTCCAAAATCAACCTGAAACACAAATACAAAACATAAGAAAACAAAAATACAAAATTAAATCAGTGTTCAAAATCTAACCAAAGGATGCAATAAGATTGGTGGTACAATCCAAATTGAATGTTATCTTAGTTAAAATCTGAAATGAAATCCTAGGTCCAGCTTCGTTGAACACACAGAGGCAGAGTGGGTAATACCTGCTGTGTGCGACAGACTGAATGATTAAGATGGCTTGATGTCACAACTGGCATTCTAGCTAGGAAATTCTGTTCTCATCAACTCTTGTAATACTTGTAATCTGAGTGAATATCATGTTCAATGCTTAATCAAAACCCCTGAGTGAGTTCAAAACCTAATGGAATACATTTCACATATTCAACTGTGAGTCGAAAACCCTAAACACCCCAGTTCAAGTTTATTATTGACTAAGATCTTCTTATTGGGCCTAATGGACTAGTAAGTTTTCAATTTGACTATCTTGGGCCAAGGAACCCTATATGGGCTCTAATTGGACCCACATCCATGAAACTAAAGTATTTTGGGCCATGTGGGCCTAGAATGATTCATCTTATCTCTAATGGGTCATGATGGGCCATAAATGGTTTTCATTAGCCCTAATGGGCCGTAAACTACCTATTGGGCTTCTTTTGGGCCGTGAACCCTCCTAAGGGCCCAATAGGCCGAAAAATATTATTTGGGTTTTATAAATTTCGAGCTCAACCAAGAAAGAGCCCAAATCATTCCATTTCCATTTTTCCTTAGCCCATTCTCGGCCCAAACCAAATAAAAAAAAGAAAAAGAAGAAAATGGGTTTTTCTAATGGCTTGACACCTCTTTATTGTCTAGAGGTAATCCAAGCATTAAGACCCATGTATCTAGATTAAAACTCCTTAAACCCCCCATGTAATGTCCAACAAAATCTCCCCCCTTCCTCCTTAAAAATTCTCGGCCCAACATCACCACCATCTTTTCTCATCCAAACTCCTTCAAACATCTTCCCTATAGCATAAGAAGTTCCCTCCTATATTCTCCAAAAAATCATGAGTTGTGTGTGTGTGATCAAGAACACTACATCAAAGTTCATCACTCTTGGTAAGTATTTACTTAAACCTATGGTTTAACTTCAAGATTGCATCAAAAATCTCTTCTCTTACACCCCATTTCATGATCTATGCTCCTTAGAAACCTCCTAAGTTCGAGATCTACTCAAGAAAGCTTACTAGGACCGAGATCTCTCCATTTTCTTCACCACAACTGAAATCATCAAACCAAAGTGAGTTCATACCCCCTATTTTCGGTTTTTACCTTGTTTTGGGGGAAAATACAAGTTGTGTTGTGTAGATCTATGTGTGTATGCATGATTTTGTGTGTTTGCATGATATATGTTGTGATATGTGTTTTACCTTTGGAGTTTTACTTGAGCTTGAAGTTTAGTATTTGGATCTTCATAAAAACCTTGAGAAAAGTATGTGTTATCATATATATTACATGTAAACTTGTAGATTTGGGAGTTATACACTTAAAATAGCAAAAATAAGTGTTGTGTACAAACATGGATAACTTAAACTCAAAAATCAGCCTTGGACAGAAACGTTTTGGTCTAATCTCGGACTGTTTTGACCACCTTAATGGTAATATTTTTCAAAACTGTTTTACATGAAAACAGTTCAGGTTTATACCTTTAAAATGACTACTCTCACGTTTTCATACGATTTTTATACAATTTTTGGCGAATTTTATAAAACTGCCTATCATATTTGAAATAATCTCGGACCAGTCTGTGAAGGTGAGAAATTCCACACTGGTTTGAGGCCATTAAAATTTTTGAGAAAAATTGTGAACAAAGTAGACAAATTTTCCAAACTTCCATAGTTTACGGATCCAAATTTCGACTTACGATGATTTTTCTACAAATTTTCCAACAACCGGGTCAGAAAAGTCAAAAACCAGAAAAATTATTTTTAACTTACTAAAAGTGTTTAAACTTATGTTGGATGCAAGACTTGGCCTTTAAAAGGCCCTAAAATGTTATTTTTACTAAATTAGACCTTAAGTGTAAATTTTTGGCTTAATGGGCCAGGAGTGTCATTTTTACAAAAAGTGAGCATTTTATATCATTTTAGTAAATAATTGAGCTAAAACTAGCAATATAATAACAAACGGGCTAATTATGTCACTTTCATGTTTATTGGGCCTTAGTAACCCATTAATATGTTGGATAGGTCCTGAATACTATTTATATGTTTATTGTGCCTTATTGACCCATTAACATGCGCGACGGACCTTGGATACTATTTGCGTGCTATTTGGGCCTGTAAATACCTTTCATGTGAAATGGGCCTTAGTTGTCCTTTTACATATATTTTGGGCCCATGTTATATAATATCATTCCTATCGGGCCTTGAAATGACTTACATGTTTACCGATGCCTTAGTGGTTCACTTACATGGTTCATTGGACCTGGGAATGAGTTTTATATGTTTTTCTTCGCGTAAATTCGATTAAGGATCTAGTGAGACGTGTTGGTTGACACCTATTGAGTGTACGATCGTAGCCTGTAGTTATAACCAGAGTCTCTTGGAGGGAGAGCGGGGATTTGTGTATAGATCTATACGGGGATGACACCCCACACCTGAGCTGTTCGCTACAGTTAGACTACATCAGTCTAGGGTGACTATAACCTTATTTTATTTTTCCGTCGGCGTTCACAAACGCCAAGACATGCGAAATTGTCATTATTTAGTATTGTTATGACGGCTCACTTAGAGGAATTAACGTTATGAAGTTTGCGGAAGACCATTCTTTTTTTTTTCTTGGATTACTCGGAAACATACTCACACTGGTACTCAACCTCGGGGTTGGTATGGCAGCATTCTCTTTTCTTCTTTTACAGGCAACATAGGGTTTTTTGGGGGCATTCTATTTACATTCTCTTCATTCACTTTTGGCATTCTATAAATCAACAACACACATGCATTAATACAAGATCGGACACAAACATACTAAACTATTTTAAGAACATACAGGATTTTTTTGTGATTACAAAGTTATACAAATCATTTTCTCAAACATGCTTTTGAACTCACCAACATTTTTATGTTGACCTTTTTAAATTAACTTGTATTCTCAGGAAACCGTTGAAGCAGGTTGGGCTGAACAAACTAATGGATGTTTTGTTATATTTTGTTTCATCAGACTTTAATTATTTTGGTATGTAATATTCAAACACGATACTCGATGTAAACAATGATTGTTGTTATATTACATGTGTGGTGATGATGATGTTATGTTTCAATTATATACTTTGTGATGATACTTTAAGGATAAAGTCACGCGCAAGCCCCCAGACATTTCCGCCGTCTAGTTCGGGGGTGTGACAGATTGGTATCAGAGCATTGTTTATAGTGAACTAGCATATCTAATCATACAAGATATGCAACTATAAATACAATGGGACTAAATAACTCTTAACATAATAATTAAAATACGTACCTATGTGTGCATTTTAGAGTAATAACACAACAAGAGCAGTAAAAGTCTTTGGAGGATTTGAACATCACGATTAAGCCCGGGCAGTAATGTAGTCGTATTGGGGGTGAATGTAGCCTGATCAACTACATTCATTCAAAATACGACCAACATGTGTTCGGGAGTAATCGTGATGGACAATGAATCAAAAACTTACCATCTAATTATCCAAAGAGCTTATAGAACCAAGCCTAAACAAAAATTAAAATACTATAGGAGTATTTGGTGTGCTATTTGTTTCTAGTATTTATACACTTTCGTGAAGACGCTATGGCCGAGTATCATTAGCCAGGAGACCCCTATTTCCCTAATCAGGGTAATGCAGGGTGGCATGATCCAGAGGAAGACCCAGAAGAAGACTCATAGGAAGAACCAGAGGAGGAACATGAAGTAGAACTTAAAGATGGACCCGACGAGCCAGTGGTGGACCTCGAAGAAGAAGAGCTCGAGGGCAATGACGATGATGACTCGGATGCAGAGTCTGAGGTCATCAATCCTCCATACATGGCCAGAGTACCGGCTTATCGTATGGGCCCCGATGGCCCCAAGCCCCCATGGGCACACGATATTTGGAGATGGAGTCGCCAACAGGGGATACGACCACCTTACAATATGAACCGAGGTTTCTTCAATCTCAGTCATGGAGGACCAGCTGACCGGGCCCTCCCAGTCATGGTCCGGCGCACCCGAGACATTGGCAACCAAGCTCAGGACACCCCAAATCAAACAGACCAAATGCGGGCTACTATTGAGAGAGATGAGAGAAAAACACAGGAAGTGATCGGAGACTTCCAAGCGAGACAGTCAGTTTGGGAGGCACGACTACGAGACACCGAGCGACAAATAGCTCATCTCCAGGGTGTATCCACCTTATCAGCACCACCACCAGACACTTTCGGCCACAATTAGGATCAGCTTTTTCCCCCCACTACTATCCGTTATGACTCTCTTTCGTGTGCTAAGATGGAACTCACTAATGAAACAACTAATTGTTCTTCTTATTTCGTGTTATTGCATGAGTTCACTTATATGCACAACCGAACCCCCGAAACCGCTAGATACTCAAGGATCTCGAAACCAAAATCACTTATATACTCTAGGGATAGACTTAACATTCGTGCAAAAATATACGATCTCTTACTACCATAATTACATCTTAGGGATGTAGGTTGAAACAATGAGAATCATACAACAAAACGCGAAATGACCAATCGTTACTTACAAGCTTGCTTATGATCATGCAGCAGAAAATGTCATCCCACCAAAATAACAAGCACAACCATGAGACACCAATCCTGCAGATGGACTCTGCTACATTCCGAGCTGCCGTAACAGCTGCCGTAACCGCTGCTATTGCACAAATCAACGCAAACAACACCAGCATAGGTGGAAATAGTGTCAACAACTCCAGTCGAGGTGACAACCCCGAAAACAAATGAGTGACAGCTTATCAAGGCACTCCAAACCCCAAACTTAAGAGCAGGAATCGAAAGTCTGGGAGTAAGAGAAAGGGACAGCCAACTCAAGGATCCTCAAAGAAACAACATGTTGTTGCTGTCCATGCGGCCATGAGTACTAAATCAACACCAGCAATACTATATGCTGGAAGACTTCCAAAATGCAACAAGTGCAACTTCCATCATAAAGGAGCCTGCCGGAATCCGTATTGCAATGGATGCAACAAGAAAGGACACACCACCCTATACTGCAGATCTCAACCACAACAGAACCAACAGCCAAACTACAACAACAACAACAACAACAACAACAATAACGTTGGGGTTAGTCACACTTGTTACAGATGTGGAGGAACCGGTCATTTAAGATGCAACTGCCCCAAAGCCAACAACCAGGGGGCAGGAGAATCATGAAGAATCTTGACTTTGGTTCAAGGTGAGACAATTCAAGACCCGACGATTGTTACTGGTACGCTCCCACTTAACAACACTTTCGCTTGCATTTTATTCGATAGTGGAGCTGAGCGAAGCTTCGTTAGTAACAAATTCAAACACTTACTAAAACAACGACCCCAGAAGCTAAGCGAAGCCTTCACTGTGGAGATGGCTAATGGGAAAACCGAAACAACCAAAGATGTTTACGTAGGGTGCACATTAACACTAAACAACCATTCATTCAAATAGATTTGATGCCATTAAATATTAGGAGTTTTGATGTGATCACCGGCATGGATTGGTTAAGCCCCCACCGTGCCGATATTATGTGCCACGAGAAGGTCGTTTGCCTTCACCTCCCCAATCACGAAACTCTAATAATCTATGGTGATAAACTTTGCGCCAATCTTCATCTTATCTCGTGCATCAAGGCACATAAGTGCCTGCACAAGAAGAATTATGTGTTCCTCGCTCATGTTGTAGACAAAGCCAAAAAAGAAATCAACATTAAAGATATCCCAGTGGCATGCAAATTTCCGGATGTATTTCCTGAAGACTTTCCGGGAATACCCCAGAAAGACAGGTTGAATTTCGAATCGACCTCATACCAGGAGCCACATCAATTGCCAAATCACCCTACAGGTTAGCTCCCGCCGAAATGCAGGAGTTATCCAGTCAATTAAGCGAATTGTTGAGCAAAGGATTCATTAGACCAAGCTTCTCACCCTGGGGAGCTCCAGTCTTGTTCGTCAAGAAGAAAGACGGATCCTTCAAAACGTGCATCGATTATAGGGAATGGAACAAGCTCATTGTCAAAACCCGATACCCACTTCCTCGGATTGACGACCTATTTGACCAGCTTCAAGGAGCTAGTTACTTTTCCAAAATAGATCTAAGATCCTGATATCGTCAAATCCGAGACCGGGAAGAGGACATTCCAAAAACTGCTTTCCAAACTCAATACGGTCATTGCGAATTCGTTGTGATGTCCTTCAGACAAATGAATGCCCCCGCGGTATTCATGAACCCCACGAATCGAGTTTTCCACCCAGTCCTAATCAACATTTTAATTATTTTCATCGATAACATACTCGTCTACTCTCGAAACAAGAACAAACACAGTCAACACCTATAACCAGCTTGGGAGACATCGAAGCCGGAGAATACCGTGAAGGAAGCACTGCGTGAAATAGATAAAAATCTCGAAGTCAAAAAGGCGAAGCATATTATTACAAAAGTTGGATTAAGCTCTAACTGGATGATCACCATTAGGTTAACCAAATCTACCCATTTCTTGCCAGTAAAGGAATCATACAAGACGAAAAGATTAACTCGAACCTATATAAAATAGATCGTGAGACTTCATGGGGTATCAGTATCTATTATCAGATCGAGATAGTGGATTTACTTCAAGACTTTGACAGTCGCTCCGAAAAGCTATGGGAACACACCTAGACATGAGCACTGCTTACCACCCTCAAACTGATGACCAGAGCGAGTGGACCATCCAAACACTTGAAGACATGCTTCGAGCCTGTGTGATCAATTTTGGCAAGTCATGGGATACCCACTTGCCCTTGATTGAATTTTCATACAACAACAGCTATCACACAAGCATAAGGGTTGCTCCTTTTGAGGCCTTATATGGTCGCAAATGCAGATCGCCTCTCTGCTGGGCTGAGGTGGGTGATACCCAGCTGGCAAAAGGGCAGTCATCGGACAACACCCTTACAGGACCAGAAATCATTCGAGAGACTACAGAGAAGATAATCCAAATCAAAGCCCGACTCCAAGCGTCGCGTGACCGACAAAAGAGTTACGCTGACAAACGATGAAAACCTCTGGAATTCCAAGTCGGAGATCAAGTGTTATTGAAGGTCTCACCCTGGAAAGGAATGATCCATTTTGGGAAACGGGGAAAAATTAAATCTGTGATACATCAGACCGTTAGAGATTCTTGCCTGAATTGGTCCAGTAGCTTATAAGCTGCAGCTACCTTCGGAACTCAGCAACGTACACCCCGTGTTCCACGTCTCGAATTTGAAGAAGTGCTTATCAGATGAAACTCTTGTCATTCCTTTAGAAGAGATCGAAATAAACAAGAATCTCTTGTTCGTCGAGGAACCAGTAGAGATAGTGGATAAAGAAGTGAAGCGTACGAAACAGAGCCGCATTCCGATTGTGAAGTTTCGATGGAACGCTAAGCGTGGATCGGAATTCACATGGGAACGCGAAGACCAGATGAAGCAGAAGTACCCTCACATATTCTCTCATTCATGATCCTACCTTTCGAAAGAATTTCGGGATGAAATTCCCTCTAACGGGGGGATGATGTCACAATTGGCATTCTAGCTAGGAAATTTTGTTCTCATCAACTCTTGTAATACTTGTAATCTAAGTGAATATCATGTTCAATGCTTAATCAAAACCATTCATTTGAATCAAAACCCCTAAGTAAGTTCAAAACCTAATGGAATGCATTTCACATATTCAATTGTGAGTCGAAAACCCTAAACACCCCAGTTCAAGTTTATTATGGACTAGGATCTTCTTATTGGGCCTAATGGACCAGTAAGTTTTCAATTTGACTATCTTGGGCCAAGGAACCCTATCTGGGCTCTAATTGGACCCACATCCATGCAACTAAAGTATTTTGGGCCATGTGGGCCTAGAATGATTCATCTTATCTCTAATGGGTCATGATGGGCCATAAATGGTTTTCATTAGCCCTAATGGGCCGTAAACTACCTATTGGGCTTCTTTTGGGCCGTGAACCCTCCTAAGGGCCCAATAGGCCGAAAAATATTATTTGGGTTTTATAAAATTCAAGCTCAACCAAGAAAGAGCCCAAATCATTCCATTTCCATTTTTCCTTAGCCCATTCTCGGCCCAAACCAAATAAAAAAAAAGAAAAAGAAGAAAATGGGTTTTTCTAATGGCTTGACACCTCTTTATTGTCTAGAGGTAATCCAAGCATTAAGACCCATGAATCTAGATTAAAACTCCTTAAACCCCCCATGTAATGTCCAACAAAATCTCCCCCCTTCCTCCTTAAAAATTCTCGGCCCAACATCACCACCATCTTTTCTCATCCAAACTCCTTCAAACATCTTTCCTATAGCATAAGAAGTTCCCTCCTATATTCTCCAAAAAATCGTGAGTTATGTGTGTGTGATCAAGAACACTACATCAAAGTTCATCAATCTTGGTAAGTATTTACTTAAACCTATGGTTTAACTTCAAGATTGCATCAAAAATCTCTTCTCTTACACCCCATTTCATGATCTATGCTCCTTAGAAACCTCCTAAGTTCGAGATCTACTCAAGAAAGCTTACTAGGACCGAGATCTCTCCATTTTCTTCACCACAACTGAAATCATCAAACCAAAGTGAGTTCATACCCCCTGTTTTCGATTTTTACCTTGTTTTTGGGGAGAATACAAGTTGTGTTGTGTAGATCTATGTGTGTATGCATGAGTTTGTGTGTTTGCATGATATATGTTGTGATATGTGTTTTACCTTTGGAGTTTTACTTGAGCTTGAAGTTTAGTATTTGGATCTTCATAAAAACCTTGAGAAAAGTATGTGTTATCATATATATTACATGTAAACTTGTAGATCTGGGAGTTATACACTTAAAATAGCAAAAATAAGTGTTGTGTACAAACATGAATAACTTAAACTCAAAAATCAGACTTGGACAGAAACGTTTTGGTCTAATCTCGGACTGTTTTGACCACCTTAATGGTAATATTTTTCAAAATTGTTTTACATGCAAGACGTTCAGGTTTATACCTTTAAAATGACTACTCTCACGTTTTCATACGATTTTTCTACAATGTTTGGCGAATTTTACAAAATTGACTATCATATTTGAAACAATCTCGGACCAGTCTGTGAAGGTGAGAAATTCCACACTGGTTTGAGGCCATTAAAAATTTTGAGAAAAAATGTGAACAAAGTAGACAAAATTTCCAAACTTCCATAGTTTACGGATTCAAATTTCGACTTACGATGATTTTTCTACAAATTTTCCAACAACCGGGTCAGAAAACTCAAAAACCAGAAAAATTGTTTTTAACTTACGAAAAGTGTTTAAACTTATGTTGGACTTATGTTGGATGCAAGACTTGGCCTTTAAAAGGCCCTAAAATGTTATTTTTACTAAAATTGGACCTTAAGTGTAAACTTTTGGCTTAATGGGCCAAGAGTGTCATTTTTACAAAAAGTGGGCCTTTTATATCATTTTAGTAAATAATTAAGCTAAAACTAGCAATATAATAACAAACGGGCTAATTAGGTCATGTTCATGTTTATTGGGCTTTAGTAACCCATTAATATGTTGGATAGGTCCTGAATACTATTTATATGTTTATTGGGTCTTATTGACCCATTAACATGCACGACAGACCTTGGATACTATTTGCGTGCTATATGGGCCTGTAAATACCTTTCATGTGAAATGCGCCTTAGTTGTCCTTTTACATATATTTTGGGCCTATGTTATATAATATCATTCCTATCGGGCCTTGAAATGACTTACATGTTTAGCGATGCCTTAGTGGTTCACTTACATGGTTCATTGGGCCTAGGAATGAGTTTTATATGTTTTTCTTCGCGTAAATTCAATTAAGGATCTAGTGAGACGTGTCGGTTGACACCTATTGAGTGTACGATCGTAGCCTGTAGTTATAACCAGAGTCTCTTGGAGGGAGAGCGATGATTTGTGTATAGATCTATATGGGGATGACACCCCACACCTGAGCTGTTCGCTACAGTTAGACTAAATCAGTCTAGGGTGACTATAACCTTATTTTACTTTTCCGTCGGCGTTCACAAACGCCAAGACAGGCGAAATTGTCATTATTTAGTATGGTTATGACGACTCTTTATAGGTATTAACGTTATGAAGTTTGCGGAAGACCATTCTTTTTTTTTTCTTGGATTACTCGGAAACATACTCACACTGGTTCTCAACCTCGGGGTTGGTACTGCAACATTCTCTTTTCTTCTTTTACAGGCAACATAGGGTTGTCTGGGGGCATTCTATTTACATTCTCTTCATTCACTTTTGGCATTCTATTAATCAATAACACACATGCATTAATACAAGATCGGACACAAACATACTAAACTATTTTAAGAAAATACAGAATTTTCTTGTGATTACAAAGTTATACAAATCATTTTCTCAAACATGCTTTTGAACTCACCAACATTTTTATGTTGACCTTTTTAAATTAACTTGTATTCTCAGGAAACCGTTGAAGCAGGTTGGGCTGAACAAACTAATGGATGTTTTGTTATATTTTTTTTCAATAGACTTTAATTATTTTGGCATGTAATATTCAAACACGATACTCGATGTAAACAATGATTGTTGTTATATTACATGTGTGGTGATGATGATGTTATGTTTCAATTATATACTTTGTGATGATACTTTAAGGATAAAGTCACGCGCAAGCCCTCGGACGTTTCCGCCGTCTGGTTCGGGGGTGTGACACTTATTTAGATGAAATCTTTAACATGGAACATGAATAACTGAAAATGTGTTGTTATGCTTCCACCCGTGTAAAAAAATTAAAAAATTCAAAATTGGTCAAATGGGCCTCACACCCAAGAATAAGAACTAAGGTCCGACCAAGGAAATATTTACCTGATTAGACTAATGTAAGGAAATACGCCAGCCTTTGGAACCGACATCTACATGAAAACTTGTTCCAATAGAAAAATCTCAAAAGTAAAAAAAATCCATAAACTCATAAATCATATAATTGTGTTCGAATTGCAGTAATATATCAACATCCTTCCATTTATGTGGCATAAAAGAATTTGAAATAGATGAGCAAGTGATGTGGTGGGTTTCCCTAAATTCATAATATATCTAACAACGATGAAATGGACCGTCGATTCAATCCACATCGACGGTGGACAGGGCTCACACCTGTTAGTTGTGCATATCTTTTTAGTTGTTTATATCTTCTGGAGGAAAGCAAAAAAGAAACCATAGGAAGGAAATAGAGGATTTACAGAGAAAAGAAGAGTGATAGGAACGTACTGCTCTTTGGATGTACCAAACCAATTGCGCCGGCAAAGCAAAAATCAACAGAGAAGCCAAACCTAGGTATGGTTGCCTCTCGATGTCCTCCAATCTGTCGCAATCGATTCCAAATATTTGTTAACACACCCGATGAGGCCGATCTAAAACTGCCTGATCTGAAAATGCCTGATTTTAGTGGATAAAATCGAAAGTGGAGCGGGTGGGTTCGTCTGCATCAAGAATGATATCGAATGTGACAACAATCGCTCCATGTCGGTCCCAGACTGAGAAAGGATCAACAGGAGAAGAATAATCGAGATGAAGCTGTAAACCCAGACGAATAGTTGAGCGGAAGAAACTTGTGAATAAGGTTGAGTAAAGATATTTGATAAGGAGGCGGTGGGAAGGATCCGGAAGCGGATAAATCCAAACATTGATCAACACGTGTATACAAGAATGTAAATATTTCCATAAAATGCCCAGGTACAAAAACAAAACGGAAACAACAACTAAACGATAATGAGGGGACAATTTCTGTCAAAACTTGGCCAGTTCACTATTGCTAAGCTCGCATTCCTTTAATATATATATATATATATATATATATATATATATATATATATATATATATAATATGTAATAAAAGTATAAGTGGGTATAAGCCAAAAACTTTATAGGGTCGAATACATACATACAAAATTGACATAAATCAAATATAATATTAGGGTAAATTACATGAATGGTCCCTGTAGTTTGGGATAATCTGCGTTTTTGGTCTTTAATACATTTTTTAACTTGGACGATCCATGTAATATCTTTTTGTTGTGTGTTTGGTCCTTGCTATACCTATAAAGATTATGGAACAAATTATTAAAATCGTCCGTGTGGTTTGTCAAAATTACATGTTTGATCAAATAGCATTCTTTTAGCAGTGGATTTGGTGACGAGATGGTTTGGGCAATTATCGCTAAATAAGGTTTCTCTCGGGAGTCTCCTAGGGCGACTGTGTATGTGTGTCTTTCGACTCAGCAACCGGGCAGGAGTCCAGTGTTTCAATCAGTTGGCAAACAAGTTGGGACCAGGAAGGTCACGACTACTTTTAGAAAGCAGCTAGGGGGCAGCAAGAAGAGTCGAAGTGGTTTCAGTGATCTGGAATTTGTGTGTGGGAATGCTCGTTATTCGCGGCTTATGCTAATCCGCTTGCAGTAGGATTAAATAATCACAGAGTGGTCGATTGGACTCTGTCGTGCAGCTCTCATTTAAGTCTAACTGTTGCATGGATGAATCTTCTACTCGAAGGATTATCTAAGACTATTGTCAAGTATAAGTGTGTTGTGGGGATATTTGGTCAGTGACTCTGTTGCTAGTGGGAACCTCAAGTTATCAGAAGTTGAGTAGTCAGTTGGGTGATAAGTGGAATGGATTAGCAATGGTTCAGTATGGGTGGTATGTCAGGGAGTCAGACCATCCCGAGACTTCAGATTTCAGATTGAGTAGATGTGGTTAATTCGTGAGGGTTTATTATAGGGTGATGAAAGGATTCGTTCATCTTCAGATTGGAGAGCCTTGCGAGGGTTGGTTTTGGTTGCCTTGGGAAGGCAATGATATACTCAAGATTGTGGCCGTGTGGCTCTCATTTTTTGGAGTGTCGGGGATGGTAAGGGAGGATTTCGAGGACGAAATCTAATTTAATTGGGGGAGAGTTGTAACGCCATGTTCCGAATCGTTACCCATTTGAGTGTGGGTAATAGGATGTGGACGATTCGGGCATTCGATGTTAATGTTGGAGTCAAGGGTATTTTGGTAAATTGGCAGCGGGCGTATGGAATTTGGATTTTTGTCCAGGGTGATTTAAGTCAAGTATGAGTTGATAATAGTGTAGGGCTCCTCGATACCTCTTCGTGGATATAAGGATTATCGGAATCGGGTTTATAACGAAGGAGTTATGGCCTTCGGAAGATTTCAAGGTTTAAGGCAAAAACCTTTGTACACTGAGCGTACTTGTTTGAAGCTCTATACGTTGGGCGTTCCTCGGAGTACGTTGGGCGTACGAAGGCGAAGGATCAGGAAGTTGGGAAGAGTACGCGGGGCGTACTCCAAAATCATGCAAACCCTATTTTAAGGCTTTGGATCCTATTTAAGCTCCTTATCTCATAACCTAACCCTAATATATTCAGCCTCCATCCCTCTAAACCCTAGAAATCGACCCTTAGCCTCATTTGAGTGATTCTTGAGCTTGGTTTGTGCTTGTTGGGTGCCTTGAGAAGGAGAAGAAGAAGAGAATCATGTGGAGTTGTGGTTTGAGCTTCTAGATCCATGGGGATCTTTCCATTTGCAAGCATCTAAAGGTAAAAAGCTTTGACCTTGATGATATTTGTGTTTGGATCTATTTCTTGGTGTTCTTTGGCATTGTTAAGTCCTTTGATAAAAAGGTGAGCTTTTGATCTACTCCACAAGTAGTGGAGGTTAGATCTAAGTTCCACCAATGTCCTTTGTTCATAAAAATGGAAACTTTATGGAAGATTTGGTCTATGCATATATTAAGCTCTTATTTAGTCCCTTCTTTAAGTGTTGAGTCCCATTAAGTTGTGTTTGTGAGTAAAGTTGGAAACTTTACTGGTTAAGACCTTGGTTAGGGATCAGATCTAGGTGTTGGACATTTTGACTTAACCCATTAAGAGCAAAGCAAAGGTTTTTGGACTCCTGACTAGTACACTAGGCGTACGAGTAGGTACGCTCATCGTAATGCGAGGTTGTGCTTCAGGTGGTTATACGTTGCACTTTATGATCGAGTACGCGAGGCATACGTCTTCAGTACGTTGGGCGTACTCCCCAAAAGGGTGTTTTGGGCTTTTGAGGTTTGGGCCATTGTTGGGTTTTCATTGTTTGGGCCTTGTTGGGCCATTAGATCCTTTTTGGACTTCTGGTTGGTACCTTTTGGGCTCCTTTGGATGTTAGGCCCTTAAAGAGGTTTTGGGGGCCCAGTTTGGGAAATTGGGCCATAATTGGGCCTTGGATGTTTATATAGAAGTTAGGCCTTTTGGATTATTGGTTTGGGCTTGGGCCTTAGGAAAAGCATAGGTAAAGGTAAAAAGGTCTTTTACCCTAGATTGGACTCTTAGGGTAAGTCGTGACCCAGTTATTAATTTGATGTTTTGGGCAATTGATAGCGCGGGATTGTTAGCAGGTCTGCAGTCAGAGGGTATCCGTGGGTCTCAGCTAATCGAGGTGAGTCTTCTCACTATATCCATTGGTCGAAGGCACCAATGCCAATCCATTACGTGTTATGTGGAATGCTAGTTGTCTCTGTGATACTTGCATGGAAGACCATGGGGGAGCCCATGAAATTTCATGTAAAGACCATGAGTGTAACACCCTTATTTCCTGGATGTGGAACTTGAGAATTTTATTCACATTAGAAGACCGACTCGACGAGTTGGTTGGTCCCAAGTCGTCGTGTAGGACTTGATCAGGACGCGCAGAATACGAAGCCTACTCGTTGAGTCGGAGGACTGAACTCGACGATTTGAGTCTGTTTGATGAAAACCATAATTATTCAGAATGAGTCTTTATCACCCTAAGACAAACCCTAATCGAGTACGTTCCATTTGAGAGTGTTTAGAGCTAATAGTGTGTGTGTTTTGGTGCATTCCTTGAAGAGTAGAAGGCTTGGAACAAGAAGGAGTCTTTGGATTCGGCATCATCTCAGTGGTAGCAGTCATTTGAAGGTAAAAAGTCATTACCTTGATCACTTGTTTGTTAGATCTCTCCATTAGAGAGTTTATGGCCCTTTCTAGCTTCTCCTTGAGTCATTAATGGTTGTGAGCATGTTATGGAGCTGAGACCTCATATATGGACACTACTAGGCCCTTTAGGCCTAAAGCCTCAAGCTTTATGAAGCTTTGACCCGTCTTCATGTCCTAATCCCCTTCTTGAGCTTAGTTTTGGGTGTTTTAGCCTTGTGAGGCCTTGCATGATCGTAAAGTTAGCAAATTTACGTGGTAACTTCATCCTAGGAGGTTGGATCTGGAGTTTGGAGCATTGGAATCGACTGGAATGAGTTTAGCATGTAATGGCTGAAGAACTCGACGAGTTGGGCATCCAACTCGACGAGTTGAGTTGGGTTTTCCCGTTTTTGGATTCAGAGTGAACTCGAAAAGTTGGTGGGACAACTCGATGAGTGGCTAGGGTTTTCCCCGATCTTTTGGACTCTGCATAGACTCGACGAGTTGGCTAGCAACTCGGCGAGTTGAATCGAGTTTTCGTGATTTACTGAGTACTGAGGAAATCGACGAGTTCATGAGTTGCACTCGACGAGTTGGGTTAGCTTTGACTGTTGACTTCCGTTGACTTTAGGGTTTTGGTCAAGTTGTGGATTTTGGAGGCCATGGAGGGGCGGAGTCTAGACCAGCAGTTCGAGTGTGGGATATATTGCTTTACTCTGCAAGGTGAGTCTTCTCACTATACTTACCTGAGTGGTAATATTGTGTGACCGTAGGGTCTTATTGGAGTTATTGATCGGAGGGTCTTATGTTCTTATACTGAGTTATGTGATATCGTGTATTTTGTCTTTGTGACTTATGTTGTATATTATTTTTGTGCCTTATTGAGTTAGGACCGGAGGGTCCAAACCGAGTTGTGAGACCGGAGGGTCTTCACCAAGACATATGATTGGAGGGTCCTTATCGAGATATAGCCATGAGAGGCTAATTATTTGTGCGTGGTAATTTGGGGAACTCACTAAGCTTCGTGCTTACAGTGTTGTGTGAAATGTGTTTCAGGTACCTCTCAGGATCGCGGGAAGGCACCGACATGATTGTACACACCAGCTTGAGATTATGTTTTGAGGATTTTGGGATACTGTCAAACATTTTGTTGTATTGTGTTTTGAACAACTTATACATTTAGGTTTTGAGAAATGTGAGATTGCGTTTTGTGTGGCTTTGAAAATGAAAAATTATTTGAAAAATTAGAGCGTTACAATGGGGGCCCATGGCATTTGGATATCAGACCATGGGGGAGCCCATGGCATTCCAGGTAAAGAGCATGGGGGAGCCCATGACAACTCTATGTATGTTGCATGATATTTCGTGGTTGTATGTTATGTGGTATTTTGGGAAACTCACTAAGCTTTGTGCTTACGGTTTTCAGTTCATGTTTCAAGTACTCCGGTTTTCAAATCGAAGGGCTCGGAATGATTGCAGAGCACACACCACATGTTTCCGTATTTTGTGAATTGCTCCGATTTGTTGATGTTTTGTTAAAACTTAGTTACCCTGGTTTTATGGGAATATATGTATTAACGATTTATTTATCTAAAAACAAAAAATTTATGTCATGATTTTGGGGACGTTACATACAAGAACAAAGTTGATATCATAGCTTGACTAGCAATCACAGCTGCAATGGTGGCAACCACAAAAACCGGCCAAAAAAGTCCATCGGGAATGGAATCGTAAAAGATTCTAGCGGCGAAATCAAGGTGTTTTAAGATATGCAACTTGACCCATGTAAGTTAATAGAAGACATGGAAACACCACAAACGAGAAAATAATATGTATGGATGGAACAGAGAACTGCCCTAAATCGGCAAATGTAACAATTGGTAAAAATAGGTCAAAGTTCGTCGGTCAAACCACCACAAACACTATTGAAAAAGGACCTATTATGTAGTATTCCTTGTTATTGAGTGCAATTGAATTCATTATACTTAAAATTTCATATGGAATACCTTAAATTTTTTCAAAGTTCATAGTCGTTGACAATCGAAAAACAATTCACAAAATAAGTATTAGTTAATGCCATAAAAATAAAATTTCCGCATTAAGTATATTTAGAGCTATAGATAAGTAATTTGAATATATTATGTTCACCTGACTCCTTGTATATAAATAACGTCCAAAACGGAGATCGTATGAGGAAGTTACGCCCCTTTCAAGTTATAAAAACAATATTTATCTGATTTTCCTGAAACGAAGTTTGAATTGCTTCGTTTGGAATAGCTACGAACTTTGTAATTTGTTTTTGAGAATGTTTTTGAACTCATACTTTAATCTATTATTTGATTTTATTTTATGACATTTTTAATCCCGAGCAAAATCAAATTCATAAAATTTGTCGGATCATAACGAATTAATCGCGAAACTTTAAACGACATTTTCCAGAGTTTCGTATATCATAATTGAATTTCATTTGCATTTCTAGAATCACCATGACTGAGACAATCAACAGACACTTTCAGAAGAATTTTACGAAGTCGGAATTAATGACATACGAATCGAGGCTTGAGGGGAGTGGAAAACCCATGCATGACATCATGCATGTTACAAGCAAGTACCATGCACAAGTATGTTGTAACAACCCAATTTTTCAAAAGAAATTTTTCATTTTTAAATAGTCATAACACTTTTCTATAAACCATGAAATCTCAATACAATTGTTTTCAAATTCATATCCATAACAATATTATTTCCAAACATCAGAGTGTCCCATAAAACGCCTGAGAGAGTGCACGTCGCGCCATTAAGCCTTGCCCTTGCCCTTGGGCTCAGATGTACCTGAAACAAATCCACAAACTGTAAGCTAATGCTTAGTGAGTCCCCCAGAGCGTACCTCACACACAATCCACATAACACATATCATATTAGCTATAAAGCTACATAAATCACATAAGCCATGCATACAAACATATAAGGAAGCCATGGAAACCCTCCAGGGTATTACACTTAGGGGGTGTTTGGTAGGCAAGAATAAAGGGAGGAATGAAATGGGATATTCAGGGGTAATGAACAAAAACATGTTTGGTACGTATAAGGAAAGGAAAGCCCTATTCTTGAAGCAATCCCATTCCCCCAAAACACGAGATTTTCATTCCATGGGGTACCCCCATTTTTTTTCATTCCATTCCCTCCCTATACTTGTATCTTCCGAAATTGCCCTCTACCAGCCTCTCAAATCGGAAGCGTAGGCACGATATCACTAAAAATCAGCATCACATCTTCAATTGATTGAGGAAAAGATATCGATTTTGCACTTGGATATCATAATCGCCGCGTTTTCCCTCACAAATGCCGACTAATTTCCAACGAAATCATCATAAAATTGTTTTCTGTGAATCATTACGTGATCGACCACCAAAGCTTCAAGACAATTTCAAGTATATTTCATCACAACTCCAAGATTCATCACAGCTCCAAGAATTTCGAGGTTAGTTTTTTTTTTTTAATGTTTGTTGTATTCTCTGTTATTGACATTCATCTGATAAGGTTGTTCACTTGTTTGTGTTCCTGAAATTATTATGTATTCAATTTGCTATTTGTGTTCTTGTTATCTATCTTTTTGAAGCTACTGTTATATATTTTTACATAGCAAAATTGCGGTTATATGTTTGACATGAACATATATACACAAATTAAACAATGATATGATTGCAAGTTTGGATTTTGATTAGGGGAATTAGAATTTGAGCAGGGGCGGATGTTAAAATGAACATCCAATTTTTAAATCCTTTTAGTAGTCTATTTTTAAATCCATTAAGTAGTCCTTTTAAAAGTGCTCATGACTTGGTGTGATAATGCATCTGCAATCACTTTTATGCTCATTTGAAATCCTTTAATGCAACAAGTACCTTCAATGCAGTTTTTGGAATTGAGAGAGATAAAGAAGAGCTACGTAAAAAACTGTATTCTGAGATGAAAAAAGTTGTTGGTTTAACTGTCCGTGACTGTAACAAGGCCGTGCGTATGCTTTCAAAGAATGATGAGTTGATGGTAATCTTCTTTACTGTTGAGGACGAAGACAATTTAGAATGGGTAAAGGACTTGCTTGAAGATGATGCTTGACGTTATTTATATGATTTTTTTATGATATTGCAGTTTTTTTTTTAAGTTATGAACATTACGATCATTTTTTTGTTAATGTTGGTTTGATCTTGATATGTTTTTATGAAAAAGTTTTTTATTATGAATAAAATTTTATATTTCTATAAACCATTTATGTTTATGTAATAGTTTTTGTTATTAGTTATAGAAACTAAAATTTTTGACTAGATAATGTTGAATTTATTGAATTATGTGATCTTTGTGTTGGAAGGGTATTTTTGTCATTGTAAATTATTTTCATTCCATTCCTTTATCTTTTTTGTACATACCAAACAACATGGATGAATGACACATTCCATTCCTTTAGAGTAACCAAACATGACGATGGCATGGTAATGAATCATTTCATTACCTCGTCCATTCCATTACTTAGTTCACTCCATTCCTTTCTTATTCCATTCCACCCAACCAAACACACCATTAGTGCCACTGGAACTCCCACGTGGTCTTAACTACCTGCCATGGGAACCCCCACATGATCTTCCTGCCATGGGAACCCCCTCATGGTCTTCTCTAGCTGCCATGGGAACCCCCACATGGTCTTCACTACCAAGAAAATATCATACAGACTAAACAATCAAATATACTAGGGTGCCATGGAAACCCTCCAAGGTCTTACACCAAATGCCATGGGAACCCCCACGTGGTCTTAGTTTACTGCATACAAACATATAAGGAAGCCATGGAAACCCTCCAGGGTATTACACTTAGGGGGTGTTTGGTAGGCAAGAATAAAGGGAGGAATGAAATGGGATATTCAGGGGTAATGAAAAAAAACATGTTTGGTACGTATAAGGAAAGGAAAGCCCTATTCTTGAAGCAATCCCATTCCCCCAAAACACGGGATTTTCATTCCATGGGGTACCCCCATTTTTTTTCATTCCATTCCCTCCCTATACTTGTATCTTCCGAAATTGCCCTCTACCAGCCTCTCAAATCGGAAGCGTAGGCACGATATCACTAAAAATCAGCATCGCATCTTCAATTGATTGAGGAAAAGATATCGATTTTGCACTTGGATATCATAATCGCCGCGTTTTCCCTCACAAATGCCGACTAATTTCCAACGAAATCATCATAAAATTGTTTTCTGTGAATCATTACGTGATCGACCACCAAAGCTTCAAGACAATTTCAAGTATATTTCATCACAACTCCAAGATTCATCACAGCTCCAAGAATTTCGAGGTTAGTTTTTTTTTTTAATGTTTGTTGTATTCTCTGTTATTGACATTCATCTGATAAGGTTGTTCACTTGTTTGTGTTCCTGAAATTATTATGTATTCAATTTGCCATGGCCATTTCTAGGGCAAAATGGAGTCAAACTCAGATATGGACTTATCACAAGGAAATCGTTCCAGATCTGGACCTCTCTAGGTCCCCAATGACATAAAGTTTCCCACTTTATATAGCTTAGCCCCTTTCCATGCACTAAAACCTTGTAGGAAGCTTAGTTTTGATGTTATAGCCTTGGAGGGCCTTGCATACACGTAATGTTTGCAACTTTACGTGGTATCTGCACTAGGGGAGGTTGGATCTGAAGTTTGGGACCTTAGATCCCACTAAAAAGGATTGAACATGAAAGGGACTGAAGGAACTCGTCGAGTCCCTTAGCTGACTCGACTAGTCGGGGTAGGGTTTGCTTGTTTCTGAGTTTTGGAATGAGTACAGTGAAAGATTAGGGTTTTGGTCTGAACAAACTTTAGTGTTCTGGACATTTCATGAACTCGACGAGTCACTAGGGTGACTCGGCGAGTTGATGCGGGATTCAGAGAAATGGACTCGGGTGGAACCCGACGAGTTGATGGATGCACTCGACGAGTTGAGGTCAACATGGTCTTCCTCCGGTTCCCAAGTCCACTCGGAGCCCCTGCGGTGCTGCCATTGCACCTTCACAAGCTTCACTTCCTTGTTCCGAAGAACCTTGGTCTTCCTATCTAAGACTGCAACATGCCTCTCAATGTAGTTCAGGCTCTCATCCACCTGAATGTCGTCCAGAGAAACGACTGTGGCCTCGTCGGTGACACACTTCCGAAGCCGTGACACATGGAAGGTGTTGTGAATCTGGCTAAGCTCATCCGACAGATCCAAGCGATAAGCCACCTTGCCCACCCGGGCCGTAATCCTGAACGGTCCTATATATCGGGGCCCTAGCTTGCCCCTTTTTCGAAACCTGATGACTCCCTTCCATGACAACACCTTTAGTAGCACAAAGTCCCCCACCTGGAACTCAAGATCCGATCGACGCCGGTCAGCATAACTTTTCTGACAGCTCTGCGCGACCCGCATCCGGTCGCGCACCTGTGGAATCAGCCCGGTAGTCTTGAGCACTACTTCAGTGCTCCCCATAACCCGGTGTCCAACCTCGCCCCAACAAATCGGGATCTTGCATCTCCTATCATACAACATCTCAAATGGGGGTCGATCGATACTGGCATGGTAACTATTGTTGTATGAAAGCTCTGCCAATGGAAGATACGTATCCCAACTCCCTCCAAAATCCAACACACTTGCCCGCAACATATCCTCAAGTGTCTGGATCGTCCTCTTGCTTTGGCCATCTGTCTGGGGGTGGTATGCCGTGCTAAAATGCAACTGAGTGCCCAGTTCCTCGTGGAACTTCTTCTAGAACCTAGATGTAAAACAAACATCTCAGTCATAGACTATTGACACTGGTACCCCGTGTCTAGCCACCACCTCTCGCACATAAATATCCGCTAACTTTTCAGCGGATATACTCTCAGAGATCGGGATAAAGTGGGCACTTTTCGTCAATCTATCCACAATCACCCATATGGCGTCCACACCCCTCGCCGTCCTCGGTAACTTCGTGATGAAGTCCATAGTGATATCCTCCCACTTCCACATGGGAATGGGTAGCGGCTGAACCTTGTCATGAGGCTGCTGATGCTCGGCATTGACCTTCCTGCAGGTCAAGCACCGCTCCACAAAGCAGGCGATCTCCCGCTTCATGCAGGGCCACCAGTAACTCAATCTCAAATCTCTATACATTTTCGTATCCCCTAGTGTATATAGAACCTGGACTTGTGTGCCTCCTACAATATATTCTTTCTCACTCCTCCAGTCACCGGTACCCACACTCGACCATACTGTGTCAGAAGACCTCGGTTATCCTTAACAAACAAAGGATATTGTCCCCGAATCCGCTCTATCTTCCAATTCTCCTTCTTTACTCCTTCGACCTAAACCTCCTTGATCATATCCAACAATGGAGAGATCACCGTCATCCTCAAACAAACGTTCCCAATCGGGGAAACTTCCGCCTTACGGCTCAAAGCATCGGCCACCACGTTGGCCTTCCCTGGATGGTACACGATCTCACAGTCACAATCTTTCAGCACATCCAACCACCTCCTCTGCAGCATGTTGTGGTTCTGCTGATCCATCAAACACTTCAAACTCTTGTGATCAGTATAAATAGTGCACCTTTACCCATACAGATAGTGCCTCCAAATCTTGAGGGCAAACACCACTGCCCCCAATTCCAGGTCGTGAGTGGGGTAATTCGCCTCATGAGGCTTCAACTGCCTCGAGGCGTAAGCTATCACATACCCCCTCTGCATCAGTACCGCGCCTAACCCTGAGATCGATGCGTCACAGTACACCACCAAATCATCTAACCCCTCAGGTAGCACTAAAATCGGAGACTCGCATAACCTCCGTCTCAGGGTCTCAAAAGCCAACTACTAATATGTGCCGCATCGAAATGTCACATTCTTCTTGGTCAAGCGGGTTAAAGGCACATCAATCTTGGAGAAATCCTGGATGAATCTCCGATAATAGCCCGCTAGACCCAAGAAGCTACGGATCTCGCAAGCGTTCTTCGGCACTTCCCACCGCATCACTGCCTCAACCTTGGTTGGATCAACCGAAATGCCCTTCTGGTTGATGATGTGCCACAAAAACTGTACCTCTCGCAGCCAGAAATCACACTTTGAGAACTTGGCATACAACCTCTCCGCCCTCAGGGTCTCCAATACCTCTCTCAGATGCTGCTCATGCTGCTCCTTGGTCATAGAATAGACCAGGATATCATCAATAAAAATGATCACCGACCGATCCAACATCGGTCTACACACCCTGTTCATGAGATCCATGAACATTGATGGGGCATTGGTGAGCCCGAATGGCATCACCACGAACTCATAGTGACCATACCGAGTACTGAAAGCTGTCTTCGGTATATCCTCATCCCGGATCCTCATCTGGTGGTATCCTGACCGTAGATCAATCTTGGAAAACCAAGACACGCCCTGCAGCTGATCGAACAAATCATCGATCCTCGATAATGGATAACGGTTCTTCACCGTTAGTTTGTTCAGCTCTCGATAATCAATACACATCCTGTGTGACCTATCATTCTTTTTCACAAACAGGATCAGAGCTCCCCATGGGGAACTTCTCGGTCGGATAAACCCTCGATCTAGCAGCTCCTGAAGCTGCGTAGATAACTCCTGCATCTCGGGCGGTGCTATCTGGTATGGTGCCTTCGCTATCGGTGCGGCACCCGACAATAAATCAATGCGAAACTCCACCTGCCTCGCCGGAGGCACCTCTGGTAATTCTTCGGGAAAGACGTCCCGAAACTCCTGTATAACCGGCACACTGCCCACATCCGTCGTGGTCTCGACCCTCGTATCCGAGATATAAGCCAAAAATCCCGTACATCCCTACTGCAAAAATCTCCTAGTCCTCGCAGCTGAACAAAAGGTTGGCCCCTGCGAGGCCCTCTCACCATGAATAACTAGTTCTCCCCCACTTGGGGTTCGAACCCTCACCAACTGGCGCTCACAATCGAACATGGCCTCATTGGCCCCCAGCCAGTCCATCTCGACAATCACCTTCAGCCCTTGCAACGGTATCAAGACTAGATCAACACGAAACCTTTCTCCAAGCACATTCAGGACACAATCTCGATACACCCTCGCAGCACTCACAATGCAGTCATCTACAATTTCTACCTCGAGCGGGGAATTCAAAGTTCCCGACGCATCCCCAAACTTCTTGCTAAGCGCAAGAGGCACGAACGATTGGGTAGCTCCTGAATCGAACAAAATATGAGCCGACATACCATTGACCAAAAAGGTCCCTATACATAAGCACAATGTACACATAAGCAATGCAAATAAACATAGAACAGAGGAGAATAAAAAAACGTACCAGCCACAACGTCTGGCGCTGCCCGATCCTCCTCGGCAGTCAACCAAAATGCGCGGCTCTTCACGGCTGGAGCATCCGCCTTAGCAGGGCGGCCATTAGTAATCCTCATCGTGGCGGGCGCAGGCGCTGCCACTTCTCCTCCCCCTCCCTGCAACCTCGGACAATCGGCCTTTTTATCGCCAGTTTGGTTGCAGTGGAAACATATCAGGCCCTTCTCGGGCAATCCCTGCTCACGTGGCCCGGCTGACCACACGTATAACATACCGGGCTCGTCCCCCGGCAAGCTCCCTCGTGGAACCTCCCACATTTGGCTCACCGGCCACGGCCCTGCTGGCCCGTACTGGATGAATCCGAGGTCTTAGGATTTTTAGCCTAACCTACTGTTGTCTGTGCTTGCTCAGGCTTCCGCTTGGTGCGGAAGTCCAACTTCATCTCCAGCTCACGGGCCTTCTCCACCATCTCATTCAGGGTTTTACACCCTATAAAGCTCACTGAAAGACCCACACTTTCATACTAAAAACATTGTTACTCCAAGTCACTCCAAAACATGCTACATGCATATTCATAAATAATATTTCACATTGATAATTTGATTACAAAAGACTGGATACAAACCGACTATTACAAAGTGTTATATATTACATAACTACCCAGGATATTAAAGTTTTATACATACATGAGTACTAAATACAAAAGTAATAGCTTTTAACTATTCAAAATCTTCTAACAGTATATGACTATACTGGATGCTTATCACCTGCAATTGTTAAACACTGAGAGGGGTAAGCGGTGACGCTTAGTGAGTTCAATAATAGATACAATATAATGTTATGCCATATATATACTTCAATATGGAAGAAGCAAAGGGAACAAGGAACAACAAAGGCATATTTGAATCATGCGACAAGCTTTCCATATCAAATCAATGAGACATAACAATTTCAATACTTGATATACATCAATAACGCTTCGGCCCAAATGGCACAGAAGATATACAATTTCTGATTAAACATTTTGGTAGATTTCAGGCTTTTAGCCCTGTCTAACCTTCTGCCAATGCCATAGGGGTAGAAGTCATTCTCTTGCGAGACATGCTCTACACGGCCAGAGGCTACATACCAATACCACTGTGAATCTTAGGTGCTGTTTGTTTTTTCGAAGCAAAAATTCGTGAAGTCTGCGGGCCACCTCTGCAATCCTCTGTAGCAGAAGAGGTGGAACAAACGGCTGCAGCCCATAATAAGAAGCATGTTTGTTTTTTAACATTTGCAGACTGCTGCAGTAAACTGAAGTTTAAATAAACTAATTTTATAAACTGAAAATAGTTTTCAACACCGAAATTTAAATAATTTTAATCTTAAAACATTGAAAGAATACTAAAAAGAACATTTAAAAAAACAAAAATATAAAACTTTTTAAAAAAAACTTACAAAAATATAAAAGAAGCTAAGAGCTTTATTCTAGAAAAAAACTAATTTTAAAAAACATAAAAAAGAAAATAATAATAAAATAAAGAAAGAATTGCAGACGATGTTTACAAAGTTCGTAAAAAAATTACACACGTTAAAAAAGATGAAATTGAAACTGAAAATATTATTAACAGAAACGGTAAAAAAATTAAAAAAATTAAAGTTTTTTTTTTAAAAAATCAAGTTAAAAAAAATTGTGGAAACTATAATAAGAAATTATATCAAATCCGTAAATAAAAGTTTAAAAAAATCTAAGTTTTTTTAAAAAAATAAAAGTTTAAAAAAAAATAAGTTATACCAAAATTCTAAAAAAAAACACTTCAAAAAAAATGAAAGTTGAAGAGATTTGAAGACACAAGTCAAGTGCTGCGCCACGCAGCATACGCGCAGAGGTTTTGCAGTCTGAAGTCTTCCAAAAAACAAACTGCTGCGAGAGGGAAAATGTTGCGCGTATGCTGCGCCGCGCAGCAGAAAGTGGTTTGAAGAGGCTTTTTAAAAAAAACAAACAACACGTAAGTTCTTTCACTGATCACATGGCCAAAGGTACAACTTTGCTATCAAAATAGCACGAAATAATAACACGGGAAAATAACATGGAAAAGCACATAGCACATATAACACATAACATACAATTGTTCCTATATATTGAACTCACCGAGAATTAACTGGAGGTTAAAATAGTAATTTGGGCAGCACTTCGTTACTATAATTAACTTTCTTCGATGAAAATCGGGAGCTTTCTTAAAAACCGGGCCTTGCGAGGGTTGGGCTTCAAACCGAAAAGATAAATTTCTCGGGCACTTCGGAACGTGTTTCGGGTGTTGGGTATGATCCCGAGGCTTCGGGGGAAGTTGGAATGGCTTAAAAATGGGTTTAGGAGTGAAAATGTGGGAATTTTCTAACATTAGCCGGGAGGGTTCGCACCTCCCTATTTATAGTGCAAGGTTCGGCCGAAGGGGGGAGCACGTGGCTCGCATGCGAGGACGGAAGGGTCAGGCTTCGGACGTACGCAGGCTACACGCGTCGGAGTCTCGGACGCAACATGCGTCGGACACGAGGCGGTCTCGGATTGGGCCGCGCCTTAGGGTGCGAGGGGTTGCGACACGCGGGTCAGACACAGGGCAAGCTGCGAGGATCCGGGTGACGTGTCTGAAATCTGACCTTATCCATGCGAGATTTCTCGGTTTTTGTGCCCCTATCTTCAAAAATTCATATCTTTCGCATACAAGCTCCGTTTTTTACTTTCTTTATATGCACGCGTAGGCAAGCATATATTCTACAACTCCGTCGGCTAATTTTGACTTTATTTTTAATATTATTATTTTTAATAGATCGGTACAGGAAAATCCGTTCAAAATTCATAACTTCTCCATCCGATGTCCGTTTTCGTCTGTCTTGTTACCGTTGTACTACTATTGACGAGACCTTAGATTATTGTTTAGGTTGTTTCGGCTAAGTATCGCTCGATCTTTATTTAAAGTTTTTAGTTGTCTACTCCTATTCAGAAACTTAGAAAAATCATAACTTCGTCATACGAAGTCAGATTTGGACGTTCTTTTTATGAAAATTCTCGGTTTAACGAATACTACGATTTTCATTTAGATCACTAAGACTAAAAAGTAGTTTATTGAAAACTCACTTTTTACGCTAAATAGTGTTTGTCGGTTTTGTCGCGGATCTTCGATTGGTCATAACTTCTTCTTTATAACTCGGATTTCGATGAGGTTTTCGCCTAAATGTTTCTAACGAGATTCTTTACAACGTTCAACAATAAAATTATACTTATTTCAAATTTTATATTTTTGTTAAATTTCAATATTTGACTTTTGTTCGGAATCTCATAAGACTTCCAAAACATTCTGAATGATTCTAAACATAGTTTTACTTCAATTCAAGTAAAAACAATATGTTAGAACTCAATACTCAAATTCATATAATATTTCATAATATTATTCATTATAAAACACTTTAATTGAACGTGTATGTTACAAATACCTCCCCCTTTTGAGGATTTCGTCCCCGAAATTACAGCGATCAAAACAAATGGGGATATTTCACTCTTATCACATTCTTATTTTCCTAAGTATAATTTAGGCCTCGATGGTGTTTCCCCTTGACAAGCACTAACTCCACTTCTTTATTACGTAGATTAGTCGTTCTTTCGTTTATGATCTCTTCAGGCTCTTCTACATATGTTAACTTATTATCCAGTTTCACCTCGGATAACGGAACCGCTTCATCATATATGCTTAAACATTTACGCAGATAACTCACATGAAACACATCACGAATACCTGCCAAATCTTCCGGTAATTCCAAGCGGTGTGTCACACCCCCGAACCAGACGGCGGAAACGTCCGGGGGCTTTTGCGTAACTTCATCTTGAAATATCATTACAATGAATATAAATGAAACATAACATCATCATTACCATGCATAATATAATACAACTGCCATTGTTTACATCAAGTACAATCTTTTAAATAACATGACCAAAACATTCAATGTATAATGTTTGACAGTAGACAAACAAAATCCCCTATTCTTGTTGATTCTTCTACTTAACGAGCCCCTAAGAATACAAGTTATTTTGAAAACGTCAACATATATTATGTTGGTGAGTTCATAAGTATACTTGAGAAAATGATTTGTATAACTTTGTAATCACAAGAAAATCTTGTATTTTCTTAAAATAGTTTGGTATGTTTATGTCTGATCTTGTGTTAATGCATGTGTGTTATTGTTTAATAGAATGTCAAAATCGATTGAAGAGAATGTATATAGAATGTCCCCGGACAACCCGATGTTTCCCGTAAAAGAAGAATAGTTAATGCTGTCGTACCAACACCGAGGTGAGGTACCGGTGTGAGTAAGTTACCGAGTAATCCAATCATAAAAGAAAATAGATAATGTTGTTGTACCAACACCGAGGTGGGGTACCAGTGTGAGTAAGTTTCCTAGTAATCTAACATAATCGAAAATAGTCTTCCACAAACTTCATAACGTTAATTCCTCTATGTGAGCCGTCATAACCATACTAAATAATGACAAATTCACCTGTCTTGGCGTTTGTGAATGCCGAATAAAAAATAGAAGAAGGTTATAGTCACCCTAGACTGATGTAGTCTAACTGTAGCGAACAGCTCAGGTGTGGAGTGTCACCCCCGTATAGATCTATACACAAAACCCCGCTCTCCTTCCAAGAGACTATGATTATAACTACAGGCTATGATCGAACACTTAATAGGTGTCAACCGACAAAAACTCACTAGATCCTTAATCGAATTTACGCGAAGATAAACGTATAAAACTCATTCCAGGCCCAACGAACCATGTAAGTGAGCCACTAGGGCATCGCTAAACATGTGAGTCATTTCAAAACCTAATATGAATTAGATTATATAACATGGGCCCAAAATATATGTAAAAGGACAACTAAGGCCCATTTCACATGTAAGGTATTTATAGGCTCAAATAGCACGCAAATACTATACAAAACCTATCAAACATATAAATTGGCCACTAAGGCCCAATAACCTAGAAATGATCAAAAATTAATCCGTTTGTTAGTTTATTATTGGTTTTGGTTCAAGTATTCACTAAAATAGCATAAAAGGCCCACTTTTTGTAAAAATGACGTTCTTGGCCCATTAAGCCAAAAATTTACAATTCAGGCCCAATTTTTGTAAAAATAACCCTTTAGTCCCCATTTTGTTCAAAACTTGTGTTTATGACTAGTTTGTGGTAAAAATAACATTTTAAACCCATTTTTGTCAAAAATATCATTTTTGGCTTGATTTTTGTGAAAACACACATTTTTTTGGTTTTTGGCCTTTCTGACCTAGTTGTTGGAAAATTTGTAGAAAAATCATCGTAATTCGAAATTTGAATCCGTAAATTCTGAAAGTTTGGAAATTTTGTCTACTTTGTTCACAAATTTTCTCATAATTTTTAATGACCTCTAACAAGTGTGAAATTGCTCACCTTCACAGGCTGGTCCGAAATTATTTCAAATCTGATAGGCAGTTTTGTAAATTTCGCCAAAAATTTTAGAAAAATCGTATGAAAACGTGAGAGTAGTCATTTTAAAGGTATAAACCTGAAATTTTTGCATGTAAAACAGTTTTGAAAAATATTATCATTTAGGTGGTCAAAACAGTTCGAGATTGGACCAAAACTTTTCTGTCAAAGGCTGAATTTGGAGTTTAGTTTATAGATCTTTGAACACAACACTCATTTTTGCTAGTTTAAGTGTATAAATCCCAGATCTACTAGTTTACATGTATTATATGTGATAACACATACTTTTATCAAGGTTTTCATGTAGATCCAAGTGATAAACTTAATATTCTTAACATATTTTTAGATTTATGAGGTGTATAGCACATAATCAACCAATAAGTCATGAAGAACACACATATTCATGCATATACACATAGATCTACATAAAGCAACTTGTATTCTCCCCCAAAACAAAGTAAAAATCGAAAATAGGGGGTATGAACTCACCTTGGGGTGATGGATCAGTTTTGATGAAGAAGTGGAAGAAGATTTTTGATCCTAGCAAGCTTTCTTGAGTTGATCTTGAACTTAGATGGTTCAAAAATGATGATCCACAAAAATATGGGTGTAAGAGGAGATTTTTGAAGTAATCAAGAAACTAAACCATAGATCCAAGTATGAACTTACCAAAAATGATGATCTTAGTGAAAAACTTCTTGGAAATCCTCACAATCTCGAAAATTTTTAGAGGAGGATGAAGGGTTCTTAAGAGAGAGCTTGAAAGAAGAAATGGAGGTGGTGTTGTGGGATGTCTTCCATGTAATTATGAGGTGTCACTTGCAAATTTAAACCCCTTTTTCCTTTTTTTTAATACATGGGTCGAGATTTGGGCTAGGGGGAAGGAGGATGAATTAGTTTGGCCCAATTCTTTCTTTGGTTCGAAATTATGAAGTCCATAGAGAAAATTTTCGGCCCATTGGGCCCTTGGAAGTACTTACGGCCCAACATAAGATACAGGGATGGGTTTTAGGTCCATTAGGGTTAATTGGAGTTGTTATGGTCCAATAAGGCCCATTAGGGTAAACTAATCCATTTTAGGCTCATTGTGGCCCAAAATGTTAATTTTATGAGTGTGGGTCCGATTAGAACCCAATTAGGGTTTCTAGGCCCAAAGTAGTTCAAGTTGGAGATTTATTGGTCCATTAGGCCCAATAAGAGAATCCTAGTCCATAGTGAACTTGATCCGGGATTTCTAGGGTTTCCAACCCTTATTTGAACATATGAAATGTATTTGAATGAGCATAGAGTATGATATTCTCTCGGAGTACAAGTTATTACACTAGGTGAATGATTTCATGAGAGTAGAATTTCCTAGCAAAAATGCTAGTTGTGACATCATCCCCCTATTAGGGGGAATTTCGTCCTGAAATTCTTTCGAAAGATAGGATCATGAATGAGAGAATAGGTGAGGGTACTTATGTTTCATCTGGTCTTCGCGTTCCCATGTGAATTCCGGTCCGCGCTTGGCGTTCCATCGAACCTTCACAATACGACTATGCTTCGTACGCTTCACTTCCCTATCCATTATCTCGACTGGTTCTTCGACGAACAGGAGATTCTTGTTTATTTAGATCTCTTCAAAAGGGATGACAAGAGTTTTGTCTGATAGACACTTTTTCAAATTTAAGACGTGGAACACGGGGTGTACGTTGTTGAGTTCGGCAGGTATCTGCAGCCTATAAGCCATTGGACCAATCCGGGCGAGAATCTCGAACGGTCCAATGTATCGCGGGTTCAATTTTCCCCGTTTCCCAAAGCGAATCATCCCTTTCCAGGGAGAGACTTTCAATAGTACCT
Source organism: Lactuca virosa (assembly GCF_052849685.1). Taxonomy (NCBI): domain Eukaryota; kingdom Viridiplantae; phylum Streptophyta; class Magnoliopsida; order Asterales; family Asteraceae; genus Lactuca; species Lactuca virosa. The sequence goes on along the minus strand of NC_136432.1, from coordinate 286,280,344 downwards.
GATCCCCGACTTGGGATTTCAAGGGTCCTTGCCGTTTGTCAGCATAGCTATCTTGTCTGTCTCGTGATGCTTGAAGTCGAGTTCTGATTTGGATTATCTTCTCTGTCGTTTTGCGAATGGTTTTATGGTCCCGTGAGAGTACTGGCGAGTGATCTGCATTTATGACCATAAAGAGCCTCGAAAGGGGCAACCTTGATGCTCGTACGATAGCCGTTATTGTATGAGAATTCAATCAAGGGCAACTGGGTATCCCATGACTTGTTGAATTCAAACACCCAGACTTGGAGCATGACTTCGAGTGGTTGAATGGTCCGTTCGCTTTGGCTATTGGTTTGAGGGTGGTAAGCAATGCTCATGACTAGTTGTATTCCTATAGCCTTCCGAAGTGACTGTCAAAATCTTAAAGTAATTTTGTTATCTCGATCCGAGATAATAGATACTGATATTTTATGGAGTCTCACGATCTCTTTGATATAGATCCATGTTAATCTTTCCGTCTTGTTTGATTTCTGTATTAGCAGGAAGTAGGCAGGTTGGGTTATCCTTTCGACGATCACCCGGATAGCGCCCAACTCAACTCTTATAACAATCAGCTTCGTCTTTTGACTTCGAGAGTTTTATCCATCCATGAAGTGCTTCCTCCGCGATATTCTCCGGCTTTGATGCTTTCAAGGCTGGTCGTAGATGTTGACAGTGTTTTGTTCTTGCTTCGTGAGCAGACGAGTATGTTATTAATGAAAATAATGAAAATGCTGACTAGGAATGGTTGGGAAAACTCTGTTCGTAGGGTTCACGAATACCGTGGGAGCATTCGTTAGACCGAAGGGTATCACAACGAATTTGAAATGGTCGCGACGAGTTCGGAAAGCAGTTTTTGGAATGTCCTCTTCTCGGACTCGAAGTTGATGATAACGGGTTCTCAGATCTAATAAGATGTTAAAAAAACAAATACTTAAAAGAAATAATAACAACCAAAGTCAATCATTTGAATTACTTGATATCAATGTATTTGCATATATTTTGCATTTACCAAAAAAACTCACGTCTTAAATCTAGAAAACATAGAAATTCATTACATATTATGAAAATAATAACATTCCAATTCCAAAAGACATTCATAAATATACTCCTCTTCTTGCACATTCACTACTTCATCTTGCTCAATTCTATATAAAAAAAGTCAAATAACATTAGTATTAAAAGGAAAATATATTAAATTTACAATAATTAAAATAATGAACGATAAACAATTACCTTTGTCAATTTGTTGATTTTCTTCCCAATCTTTTTCATAATCGATTGTGTCACTTATGCTACCTCGAATCCAGTCTTGTGTACAAATTAAACTTTCAACAATCTTAGGAGTCAAAGAACTCCTAAACGGATCCAACACCCTCCCACTAGTGCTAAAAACGGATTCTGAAGCCACGGTTGAGACGGGAATGGCAAACACATCTCTTGCCATCAATGATAGAACCGGGAATCTTGGACTATTCACTTTCCACCAATCTAGAATACTAAACATTTCTGAGTCGTCTTCAACACTTTCTTGCAAATACTTTTCTAACTCCCCAATTGATTCAACTATGTTCGTCTTCATCTTTTCTCTTAGTTTATTTCTTAATGGGGGATTAGGTGACATAAAATTCGGGTTTTGGCGTTTCCCTAGTATCGATGATGATGTGGTAGACTCGGCAGTACTTGAAGTAGAACTTGGAGAATGAATTCTAATATAATCATTATATAATTCATACATAGAATCCATGATATATTTCTTTTTGGCCTCCAACCCCTTTTCTCCATAATGATCCTCAAGTAGTATAACCAAATACTTTACTTTGTTCCTCGGATCAAGAATCAAAGCAAAGTAGAGAAATAAATTCATTTTTTCTATGTCGCCAAAATACTTATCAAACTTTATTTTCATGGCCAATGCAATATCACAAAGACTAGAATCGGAAATATCATCATCCAAGAGCGTACAAATGGAATATATATCTTCAATGCATGTGTTTGATGTCACATAAAGTGTCCCGGAAATCCTCAAAGTAACATCATGAAAAGGTTTTAAAAAATGACATACATTCCTAACCCTTTCCCAATCGCTTGATGAAGGTATCGGCAAACCCGACTTTTCAATTTCGTACCGAAAATCAAATTCTTCAAGATCATATCTCTCAAAAGTTTTTTCGTAAGCTTGGGCAATTTCCAACATATGGTAAGTGGAGTTCCATCTTGTTGGCACATCTCTCTTCAAATTTTTTGTTATACCGGGATTAGCAACCTTAGCAAACTCGGTAAACTTATGAATTCTAGAAGGTGATTGCCTAATCCGTTTAACCGCCCATCGAACTATCTCAACCGCCTTATCAACTTTTTTTATGCCATCTTGCACCACTAAATTTAAAATGTGGGCAACACATCGGATGTGCATCCATTTCCCATTTAGAAGACACTTGTTGGAGTTTTGAAAACTTTTTTTCAAGAAGTCAATTGCCACATCATTCGCACTTGCATTGTCAACAAAAATTGTGAAAACATTTTCTATTTCCCACTCCATTAAACATTTCTCAACCATTTTTCCAATATCAACCCCACGGTGACTCTCTTGAGAGAAAAAAAACAACATTTTTTTTTCAATTTCCATTCGTTATCAATAAAGTGGGCGGTGAGACACATATAACATGATTGTTGTTTAGAAGTCCACGTATCGGTACTTGATGCCAGGTACTTAAAAATAAAAATAAAAATAAAAAAAAGATTTTGTTTTTTTTTGGATTTTGTAAATAACAATATATAATTTGTTTTTTATAATTAAAAAAATGCAGAATGGTGTATGCAAAGATGGCAGAGGAGATAAGTGATTTGCTTGTAGGGAGTCCTGGGGAGGGGTCAAGCATTGAGGATAAGTTGGAGTGTTTCAGTACCATATTTGATTCACCCATCCCTGATGACATTCTTTCATGCCATTTACAGTCTGTAATTTCTCATTTTACATTGCATCTAACAGAAGCAGCATCTTAAATCTTTAAATTTTACACAATACCAAAATTTCCCTCCCTCCCTTCCTTCCTTTTGTGTGTGTTGTTTTTGTAAACATGATTTTGTAATTAATTATTGGCATCACAGTGAAATAGGTTTTGCCCATATAGTATGACTTTGAATTAGATGATAGGTTTTGTGATCAATGTAAGTTGTTGGTGCTCTGTTGAGATGAGGTCATTTGGATGCAAAGTTGATTATCATGTGTGGCTAAGTCATTAGAACTCCACATTGTAGTTTATTCTTCTTATTTTGATTCACGTATTTATTTGAAATTCCAAACAGATTCTGATTCATGAATAATCAAGTAAAGGGACGAAATCACGAAATTTAACTATAAAATAAAAGAAATTAGTAGTTATGACTTACATTCAAGCCAAGTTTGAACTTCAAACTTTGAATTCCAAATATCATGGAGGTGACGACTGGTGAGGATGACTGCGACGCTGCGAGGCTGTGACGAGCGACGGGCGACGACCAAGACCGGTGACGAGGCGGGGACGACCGGGGAGGAGGCGGGGTCGACCGGATGTCGGCTGGAGTTGATAGGTGGTGAACGAAGATGCGATGCGACTTGCGAGGGTTTTTTGACGAGAAAATAGAACGAGGGAGGCAAGGAGCTGGGATTTGTAGTTTTGGTCTTTTGGGAATCGGATAATTAACTCATATAGGAATAAAAGATATTGGTCGTCATTATTTGTTTAATAAATTTTCGGGTAATCGGGTATACCCAAATCCCCAAACACTTACCCTTTACCCGACCCCAAAAAAAATCGGGTTACCCAAATACCCGAAAACATTTACCCGATACCCGATTTACCCGATACCCGAAAAAATCGGGCGGGTAATTCGGGTAACGAGTATTTTCGACAGGGATACCATGGACAGCTCTTCCCATTTCCACATAGGAATACTAAGACTTTTCGGAGTTCCGTAAGGCTTTTGGAGCTCTTCTTTGACTTGTAAGCATACTAGACATTCCTACACATATCTTCCAATGTCTATCTTTAATCCAGGCAACCAATAATCAGCCCGTACATCATAGGACATTTTACTTGTACTAGGATGTATTGACAGTTTAGATTTATGGGCTTCATCCTTAATCTTTTGTCTTAATCCACCAATCTTTGGAATCCATAGCCGATTCTTGAATACCTTTAATCCTCGTGGATCATCAAGTAAAACATCAGTATAATGTACCATCCCTTCTTTCTTCACATTTTCTGGCTTTAGGGCCTCTACTTGCCATTTCACTAGTTCATCTAGAATAGTGAACTTTACTGTAGTGTGAGTAATTGCATAACACACACTATTATGATAAACCTTTCTGCTAAGTGCATCGGCAACTACATTGGCCTTTCCAGGATGATACAGGATTTCACAGTCATAGTCTTTGATCGGCTCCATGGCTCGTTGTTGTCTCATATTCAAAGTTTGTTGGTTGAATATGTACTTGAGACTTTTGTAGTCGGTAAACAATTGGCATTTTGTACCAAAAAGATAATGCCTCCAAAGTTTTAGGGCAAAAACCACTGCAGCGAGTTCGAGGTCATGGGTGGGATAATTCTTTTCATACTCTTTCAGTTGTCTTGAGGCATAGGCTATCACTCTACCACGCTGCATCAACACACAACCGAGTCCCAACCTTGAAGCATCGCTATATACGGAGAAATCATTATCACCTTCTGGGAGTGATAAGATTGGAGCATGAGTCAAAAGATCTTTTAAATTTGAGAAATCTTTTTCTTGGGCTTCACCCCATTCGAACTTTGCTTCCTTTCGTGTAAGACTTGTGAGAGGCACAGCTATATGAGAAAAGTCTTTAATGAATCTCCGATAATACCCTGTGAGACCCAAGAAACTGCGAATTTCAGAAGCATTACGGGGCGCTTCCAAATTTTGAATGGCTTCGATTTTGGTAGGATCTACGGATATACCGTCACCAGAAATCACATGGCCGAGAATTGAACTTGGCGAAGCCAAAATTCACATTTCGAGAATTTAATATATAGTTTCTCCTTTCGAAGAAGTTCTAATACTTCGCAAATATGAATGGCATGATCAGCTTCAGACTTGGAATAGATTAGAATATCATCAATGAATATGATGACAGATTTATCGAGCATTGGACGGCATACGCGATTCATCATATCCATGAATACAGCAGGAGCATTTGTCATCTCGAACGACATGACAAGGAATTCATAATGCCCATATCGAGTACGAAAAGCAGTCTTTAGTACATCCTGCTCGTGTACTTTCAACTGATGATAGCCAGATCTCAAATCAATCTTCGAGAAATAGCTAACACCCTGAAGTTGATCAAACAAATCGTCAATGCGAGGTAGTGGGTACTTGTTCTTGATAGTTACCTTATTTAGCTCACGGTAATCAATACACATTCGCATCGAACCGTCTTTCTTCTTGACAAATAACACTGGAGCACCCCAAGGAGAGGTACTCGGTCGAATAAAGCCTTTGTCAAGTAATTCCTGTAGTTGAATCATCATTTCTTTCATTTCAGCTGGCGCAAGACGATAAGGAGTCTTTGCAATCGGAGCAGCACCAGGCACAAGGTCAATTCGGAATTCTACTTGCCTATCCGGAGGAAGTCCAGGCAAATCATCAGGAAAAACATCAGGATATTCATTAACAACAGGAACATCATTTACCGTTTTCTTCTCCTCTTTTGAGATATCGACTGTATAGGCCAGATAAATAGAGCACCCCTTCGATATAAATTTACGAGCTTTGAGGAAAGAGATTATTGTTAAGATTCTTTGTTCACCATAGACATAAATAGAATTCTCCCCTTCAATAGGAATACATACTATCTTTTCATAGCACAAGAGCTCTGTGTGGTTCTTTGACAACCAATCCATGTCGAGAATAATATCAAAGTCGGGCAAGGAGATATGAATCAGATTAGCAAGAAAATTGTAGCCTTCAATTTCTATGACACAATCCTTATAGATTTTATCAGCAAGTAATGATATACTTCCCACAGTATCTACAAAAAATGGTTGTGCGAGTGCATAGCAAGCAATTTGAAAGGAATGCGCAAATTCATAAGACACAAAAGAATCTGAGGCACCAGAATCAAATAAGATGTGAGCAGGTCTAGAGTTGACAAGAAATGTACCCGTCACAACATTCGGGTCCTCGTGTGCCTCCTCTGTAGTAATCTGGAATGCACGTCCCTTTGCTTTTGGCACCTCCTCCTTTTTAGTTGGAGTATTCTTTGGTTGTTGAACAGGAGCTTGACTTTTTGCTGGTTGTTGAACAGAAGCTTGACTTCCCGCCATTTGGCTAGTAAAAGTAGGGCAGAAACGCTTCTTGTGGCCAGCAACACCACAAGCAAAGCAAGTAACATTCTTCATCGGGCAAGCTGGCTTTATGTGACCCGTTTCTCCACATCCATAACAGATCACAAATTCCTTTTCTATTCTACATTGGCCTGGATGATTCTTTCCACATATGCGACATGATGGCGATTGAATAGAAAAAGATTGTGATCTACCGCGACCACGAGAAGCACTCTGAGATTGCACTTGTTTGCCAGGTTCAGATCGAACGGATTGAGCTGGTGGAATAGAGGAAACAGGAACAGTTCGATCGATAAGTGGGTGCTTCGGAACAGAAAAAGTGGCACCACGTATCTCTAAGTCATGCTCACGCTTTCGAGCATACTCAATAGCTTTATCAAATGACAGAATATCCCGATTAGCTACGAAATCGCGGATTTTATACCGCAGTCCATCCAAGAATAACTGAATTTTCTCGTCTTCAGTTGGAATATACTTTTTAGCAAACCGTGCTTTTTGATTGAATTGAGTTTCATATTCATTCACGGTCATTCCTCCCTGTTTAAGCTCGAGGAATTCTTTCTCCAATCTCCTCCTCATGTCAAGAGGACAATACTTTCCTAGCAAGCGTGTTTTGAACATTTCCCAAGATATATTCTCTTGGTCATACTCGTTGAGAGCTTTAAATGTTGCTTCCCACCAGACCAAGGCTTCATCGATGAGCATTGTAGAAGCATAATTAGCCTTATCTCCATTATCCACATGGGAGATACGACATACTTTCTCTGTGTTCTGAATCCAAGTTAGAACAACTATGGGATTAAGGACACCAGAAAACTCTGTAGCACCACTACTCTTGAAAGTTTTGAATGAGAGACGTTTCGCCTCCCCTTTTGAAGATTCTCCGATGTCTTTTTCTTTGCCTTTATCACCATTCTTTTTGTGTTCTTCGAGAGTTTTCCGAACAATACCAGTAAGTTTACCCAAGAGTCGTTCCTCATGAGGGGATACTGGAGTATTTATTTCTTCAGGACGAGGTTCTCCACCCACTTCTGGTGTATGGCTATCTTCCTGTTCAGCCATTCTTTTGAAAATTTGGAGCAACATAATATTTTAGAATATTAGGATTTATTATTACCTAATACTTTTACTTAAATATTTCCTATGGTTTGTCTCCATATACTTACAATGAATTCGTTCATATATTGAACTTCTAACGGTTTAAGTCTAAATACAAATCCGTGGTATTTAGTTCACTTAAACTACTGCTCTAATATCATGACTGAAAGACCCAAACTTTCATACTAAAAAAATTGTTACTCCAAGTCACTCCAAAACATGCTACATGCATATTCATAAATAATATTTCACATTGATAATTTGATTACAAAAGACTGGATACAAACCGACTGTTACAAAGTGTTATATATTACATAACTACCCAGGATATTAAAGTTTTATACATACATGAGTACTAAATACAAAAGTAATAGCTTTTAACTATTCAAAATCTTCTAACAGTATATGACTATACTGGATGCTTATCACCTGCAATTGTTAAACACTGAGAGGGGTAAGCGGTGACGCTTAGTGGGTTCAATAATAGATACAATATAATGTTATGCCATATATATACTTCAATATGGCAGAAACAAAGGGAACAAGGAACAACAAAGGCATATTTGAATCATGCGACAAGCTTTCCATATCAAATCAATGAGACATAACAATTTCAATACTTGATATACATCAATAACGCTTCGCCCCAAATGGCACAGAAGATATACAATTTATGATTAAACATTTTGGTAGATTTCAGGCTTTTAGCCCTGTCTAACCTTCTGCCAATGCCATAGGGGTAGAAGTCATTCTCTTGCGAGACATGCTCTACACGGCCAGAGGCTACATACCAATACCACTGTGAATCTAAGTCCTTTCACTGATCACATGGCCAAAGGTACAACTTTGCTATCAAAATAGCACGAAATAATAACACGGGAAAATAACATGGAAAATCACATAGCACATATAACACATAAAATACAATTGTTCCTATATATTGAACTCACCGAGAATTAACTGGAGGTTAAAATAGTAATTTGGGCAGCACTTCGTTACTATAATTAAGTTTCTTCGATGAAAATCTGGAGCTTTCTTAAAAACCGGGCCTTGCGAGGGTTGGGCTTCAAACCGAAAAGATAAATTTCTCGGGCACTTCGGAACGTGTTTCGGGTGTTGGATATGATCCCGAGGCTTCGTGGGAAGTTGGAATGGCTTAAAAATGGGTTTAGGAGTGAAAATGTGGGAATTTTCTAACATTAGTCGGGAGGGTTCGCACCTCCCTATTAATAGTGCAAGGTTCGGCCGAAGGGGGGAGCACGTGGCTCGCATGCGAGGAGGGAAGGGCCAGGCGTCGGACGTACGCAGACTACACGCGTCGGAGTCTCGGACGCAACATGCATCGGACACGAGGCGGTCTCGGATTGGGTCGCGCCTTAGGGTGCGAGGGGTTGCGATACGCGGGTCAGACACGGGGCAAGCTGCGAGGATCCGGGTGACGTGTCTGAAATTTGACCTTATCCATGCGAGATTTCTCGGTTTTTGTGCCCCTATCTTCAAAAATTCATATCTTTTGCATACGAGCTCCGTTTTTGACGTTCTTTATATGCACGCAATGGGGTCCCTGACCCCGAAAAACTCTGGCGCTCTACACGCCTTGAACTCCCGGAACGAGGGAGTTCGGGCCCCGACCTGACCCGCGGCAACCTCGGCTCTGAATGCCCTGAGCCTATCCTCCATGATCTCCATCATACCTTCCTTGACTGGCCCAAAGATAATTGGGGTAGCGTCAAGGATGCCCCTCGTAACCTCAGCTGCGATGAGCTCGCGTAACCTCTCGTCGATGGGCTCGGTACCATCGCCCAACCCAGATCCAGATCCCGATCCTGATCCCCAGCTCCATGTCGTGTCATCACCATACTGTACTGCAATACCATAAAACATAATGATCAGGATGTTTATAGAGGGGATCCTCCCACACCGGTCCTCCTTAGAGCTTCCAGATCTAACATTGGTTCGGGTACATGTCCTGTGCTTCCAGTAGTACGGGCCCAATACTACCTTCCACACCTACCTGTACCTTCCCCAGTGCTCTACCTGATAACTCCAATTCTTCCCAAAATAAATCATATCCCACAGACTACCGCATATCTCAAACCCTAGGCGACCCTAACATTTGCTCTACCCATATCAATCATACCAATCATAACCGGTTGCCTTTATGCATGCAATTTATACACAAAAAAGGATCAAATAGACTTTCGAATAATAGATTCTACCCTAGGACCACAACCAGACGAGGAACAGGAAATAAGGCCAAATCAATCATTCTAAGGCTATAAGCTCCTAACCGTATATAATTTTAAAAGCACACACATAGCAAGATCCATACGATTATCATAATTCAAACATCAGTATAACATGTCTAACATATTGGGGAACTACTTACTTGACTCGGGCGATCATGCGCGTTGCACTCTCCACTTTTCCATTATTTAAAAGTTTTAACTTTCATTTTTATTTTTGAAAACAATTTACCATTTCCTTAGTTTGAGTCCCGACACACCCGAGGGTGTGCCTGAATCCCTCAAACCAAGGCTCTGATACCAACTTGTAACAACCCAATTTTTTAAAAGAAAATTTTCATTTTTAAATAGTCAAAACACTTTTCTATAAACCATGAAATCTCAATACAATTGTTTTCAAATTCATATCCGTAACAATATTATTTCCAAACATCAGAGTGTCACATAAAATGCCGGAGAGAGTACACGCCGCGCCATCAAGTCTTGCCCTTGCCCTTGGGCTCAGATGTACATAAAACAAATCCACAAATTGTAAGCTAATGCTTAGCGAGTCCCCCATAGCGTACCCTACACACAACCCACATAACACATATCATATTATATATAAAGCTACATAAATCACATAAACAATGCATACAAACATATAAGGAAGCCATGGAAACCCTCCAGGGTATTACACCTAGTGCCACTGGAACCCCCACGTGGTCTTAACTACCTGCCATGGGAACCTACACATGGTCTTCCTGCCATGGGAACCCCCTCATGGTCATCTCTAGCTGCCATGTGAACCCCCACATGGTCTTCACTACCAAGCAAATATCATACAGACTAAACAAGCAAATATACTAGGATGCCATGGAAACCTTCCAAGGTCTTACACCAAATGCCATGGGAACCCCCACGTGGTCTTAGTCTACTGCCACGGGAACCCCCCGGGGTCTTTCATGCAAATGTCATACTAACATAACGCATAATCAATCGACAATCCACATATCATAAAATGGGTCGGCCTTTGTGCCTTAGACCCAATGGTATGGTGAGAAGACTCACCTCTCGGATACTGAACTGACAAGCTAAGATCAAATATATCCCACCTGCTGCTCCAACTCAACTGCCTATAATCATCATGTAATTAACTTGTCACGATCCCAGAACACCATAAATACCCTCAAAGTCAACCCTGGTCAAAGTCAAGGTCAACTGTCCATGTTGACCTCAACTCGTCGAGTTCCTCCCGAGTCCATTTCTCTGAATCCCACATCAACTCGTTGAGTCACCTAGTGACTCGTCGAGTTCATCAAATGTCCAGAACACTAAAGTCCGTTCAGACCAAAACCCTAATCTTTCACTGTACTCATTCCGAAACTCAGAAACGAGCAAACCCTACCCTGACTCGTCGAGTCAGCTAAGGGACTCGACGAGTTCCTTCAGTCCCTTTCATGTTCAATCCTTTTTAGTGGGATCTAAGGTCCCAAACTTCAGATCCAACCTCCCCTAGTGCAGATACCACGTAAAGTTGCAAACTTTACGTGTATGCAAGGCCCTTTAAGGCTATAACATTAAAACTAAGCTTCCTACAAGGTTTTAGTGCATGGAAAGGGGCTAAGCTATATAAAGTGAGCGACTTTATGTCATTGGGGACCTCGAGAGGTCCAGATCTGGAACCATTTCCTTGTGATAAGTCTAGATCTGAGTTTGACTCCAGTTTGCCCCAAAAATGGCCATTTACTTCCAAGAAAATGGATCTAAGCAACTAGAGATCAAGGTAACGACTTTATACCTCAAGATGATGGCCAATATAGAGTAGATGCCCGATATACTGTTTCTCTCCTTGCTCCTTCCTCTTCAAGCTCCAAAATCCTTCACTAAGGCACAAGTTTCACTCTCTAAGGGTCACACACACTCAAGGAAGCTCAACTATGTGACTAGGGTTTCTTTATGGGTTGCAAGGACGATGAGGGAGGCTACAAATGAGCCATAAGTCCTTTAAATAGGGTGCAAACCCCTGAAAATTAGGGTTTCTCTCTACATCGCCTACTTGTCGAGCCGGGGCATTCCGACTCGTCGAGTAGCATCCAAATCTCACGTCCTCATAATAGTCTCTACTCGACGAGTTGGAGCTCCCCAACTCGCCGAGTCCATGCACAAAACCCAAAAAAAATTAGATAAATTAAATAATACCTGGAACAGGTGTTACATATGTAGCCTAAAAAGGTCTTCCGAAAAGTCAATGGAAGCTTCCAAAAAACGCAACAATGCTCCAAATAGAAGCAAGAGGGTACACACTCTTTCTCTCAATATGTATATATATATATATATATATATATATATATATATATATATATAGAGAGAGAGCTAGGTTCAAATGTTTTCAACAAGTATTGTGTGCCTCTAACAACCAATCAGAATTAAGCAAAAATAAATTCAATAATAAATCAGAAAAGGGTATAATAGTAATCTTGGCTACATTTAATCTTCACCATCGTCCTTAAATTGCTTCTTCAATCTTCACCATCGACTCCTTCATGATACCAGGAGAAGAAACCCACCTTGGCGACCATCATCTCCACTATCAATCATCAAGTTTCCAGACCCATGACTACAGATAAATTTCTTCTCCAATCAGCCTGTAAGTTTCTTTTTCTTCTATTGAACTCGTTTTTTTTATTTAATCGATTTTATGTATTTGGTTTTGGATAAATGATTTTGTGAACGACATTTCTGAAAAATCGATGATTGCAATCTGTTTGGATGTATTTCTTTGCATTTTATTTGAACCAAGCTGGTAAGTCCTTTCCAATTAAGATCTCCCAGTTCTGAAAATTCACTAGTGGAATCAAATATACGTTCTCTTAATTCAAGTTTGGTATAGCTGCATTTGATTTCTGATTATCTCAACATCTGTAATCGATTTCTATCGATTTCCCATGATATCATGAATCTTTCTCCTGCTTTCGGTTCAATTTCTGGTGTTATGAAGGTGTTTGGTGTTTAATACAACTTGTTGAAGGTGTTTGACATTATATTTCAAGGTAAAGCTAGGATAATTTGATAATGCACAGAAGGTGTTTGATAAAATGCATAAGAGATGTTTCAAGCCAAATTCTCAAAAACTTACTAATTCCATATTTAAAACATAGTTTCTAGTAATCTTAGACATGGATTATGTTATATTCTATGTATTCTGCCATATTCTATGTATTCTATGTATTTTGTCAAAATGTATTCTATGTATTCTGTCATATTCTATGTATTATGCCATATTCTGTGAGAATGTATTCTGTCATATAACATGTATTCTGTCAGAATTACTAGTAACATATATTTTATGCAATATGTATTCTGTCATATAACATGCATGCTGCCCTCTAAATGTTCGATGAAATGCCTATATATAAGACTCCATCTTTTCATTGCAGTTTTAGGATTACATGATTGTATTGCATATATTATACGCATATTGGTTTTTAACATTTTTTATGATTTCTTTGTCTATTTATAAGGATCATGGTCTTTGTTGATACACACCTAGCACCCACATTATTATTCTAACTTCATTAATTGTTTTAGATGAATTTTGGCTTGTTTGATGATAATGCCTAACAAGTGTTTGTTGAAATGCCTGAAAGAGAATTTAACGAATTTAACCTTGTGGTATGCATTCTGTCAGAATTACTAGCAACACATGTTTTATGTAATTGTTTAAAAAGGTAATTAATTTGTCTGTGTATTATGTTGGTTCAATTTGTGATTTTGAATTCCAATTTCTATAGTCCTTCGTTATTGTATATTTGGAATCTAAAATTGTATTAGCAGTAAATACGATACTTTTGAATGTATTATATGTATTCTATCAGAATGTATTCTGCCAGAATAAAATCTATGTATTCTGCCAGAATGTATTCTATGTATTCTACCAGAATATATAAAGTGATAGTTAATTGCAAGTAAATGTTTTTAACCATTATTAGTTTTTATTGTATTTGTGATAGGAATGGCTGGAAGAATGCGTTGAAGACCTAATAGGGATAACTTGAAGAATGAATAAACTTTGATCATACTCACAATTTAAGAATGTTGTTATTTTTTAAGAATTTTATTCATTTTTGTTGATATTCTTTTAGAATATGTATAATAATATTAAAATGTATAAGACTTTTAGTCTGTAAGAATATGTATGAATTTGTATTTAAGTTCAGATGTATAAGAATATGTTAGAATGTTGTTATTTTTCAACCCCTGATTCAAGAATTTTGTTATTCTTCAATAATATTCTAATAGAATAAAATTCTGAAAGAACATCTTTCTAACAAAAAAATATTCTGACAGAATAAAACTGGTTATGTTTACAAAGTAAGTTAAAATTAAAATTGAATTAATTAAAGAAAATCAGATTTTTTAAATTAGGATAATTAATTATCCCTAAAAATCCGAAAAATTCCTTTTATAAATGTAGTTAATTGTCCAAAATACCCTTTTGCTAAAAATTGTGTGATTATATGATACATGTTATCCCACTGTAGTATCATACACTCTCAAATCATATCCATTGATTAATTCCATCCGTTGGTCCAGATCTGTGCATTCTGGCACACAATAGTTAGTAAAAACAAAATAACATAAGCCTATATATATATATATATATATATATATATATATATATATATATATATACACACACAGGGGCGTAGCTACTCATTGATAAGGTAGGTCCTAGGACCTACCTTTTTTCTTTTTTATTACAATAATTATATATAAAAAAACATAAGGAACTACTTTATTTTTGCCAAAAGACCTATATTTTCATACTTTTTTCCGTTTCATTAATATAAGGAATCACTTTGATTTTGGTTCTAGATTCGCCACTGTTAATATATATATATATATATATATATATATATATATATATATATATATATATATATATATATATATATATAACTTCTCATATCTCTCTCTCTCTCTCTCTCTCTCTCTCTCTCTCTCTCTCTCTTACGATGGAAGAAGCCTCCACCGGAGACTGTTTTTTCAACATCAAGAAGACAGTAATAGAGTTCCTCACATTTTTCTCATGTGAATCTTTTCATGAACGCGTAACACTCGTCATTGTCCATGCTTGCAAAATCAATGTTCACCAACCTCTAATTAATATCATCGGTGGATCGTATGGGGTACTTGGCAAAGATACCTTAGAAGTACACATCCACAACGAGGTAGACAACCATAGTTGAATAAAGAAAATGGAGGAAGGAATTAGATACAGTCGAGTCGAACGAGAAATGATGAATAAAGTATTGTCAGTATAGTTTCATTAAAAATCCTAACAAGACACAATCAACAATTACACGCCGACTACTTAAATGAGATGACAAAGAAGTAACCGGCTTACCCATTCATTTCTTCAAAAAAGACCAATTAGACCCGATAAAAATAAGTTTATTCCCTTATAAAACACATAAATAAGTCAAGGGACTAGATGAACAAATTCTAAATACAATAACCGACATGAAAAGATGAAATCAAATTCGACAGCATCTACCTTTACGACGTTGTTTTGGCAAGCACTAGATAGCGATAGCCGATAGGTAGGCACCTCTCTCGTCTCTTCGCTTTCGAGAGAAATCTCTCGCCATTTTTTCTGCCCGAGTATTGCTTTCATTGCATGCCTACTGAATTTAGGTTTCGTTTTGATTTGATTATCTGAATTGACGAAGGTATGTTGATTTCCATTGTTATTTGGCGTGATTAATGGTTGCCTCCTGTTGTTGAAATTGATCGTACTATTTTTTTTTGTTAAACGCATGTTCTTGAGACGATATGCATATATATCCGCATTTTGTTTTAGTAATTATGAATGTTAATATTTGAATTAGGGTTTTTTCTGATCAGGCGCTTGTTCTGATAATCCGCTTGCTTTTGTATGAGTTCGCTGTTGTTTGGAAGTTTAATATTTCTTTTACTTTGTAGTGTAGTCTGGGAAGGAGGTTTTGAGTATGCAATTGGTTTTTCGTTGATTCTTTTGATTTAAAATCATGACATATTTGGTTTATTGTTTTCCCAATACTAGTTTAGCACTAGCTTTCCATAGGAACTGCATATTCTGCAGGGAGATTCATCAACTCTGAAATCACAATCAGGGAATGGATTCTTCAAAATGCCAAATCATGACATATCTGATTTATTATTGACATGTGATGTGTCTAATCTGTAGATGGCTGTTGTAGCTTGTAGGTTATACCTTTTTTGAAGTGTGAAACTTTTTTGTTTTACTAACTTTTATGGCCATGGTTGTTTTCTTGATAGATCATGTCAAATGACCTGGATAATGATGCTGAATACATGGCTGATGAACATGAAGCAGAAGATGTAGAAAATAATATTTGTGATGAGTTACATGGTAGAGATTTAGGTGGTTCAGACTCGGAAATTGATGAACATGATGATATGGTTCGTGTTATGACCTTCAATTGAAACATGCAATATGTGAATAACTTTTTTAAAATGTGAATCAAGTGATTAATAATGTCAAGTTGGCTGCAGAATTATAAGTTGGGAGATACATATGCTGCTCAGGTAAGAAAAGGGAAGGACATTCAAGGTATTCCATGGGAGAGGCTCAGTATTACTAGGGAACAGTATAGACAAACTAGGCTAGAACAATACAAGAATTACGAAAATGTCCCTCTATCTGGACAGAGTTCACAGAAGGTACTGATTAATATTTAGTTATTCTTCTATGTACATTCATCATCATACTGAATGTTTGGCGAATTTTTTTTTTTTTTTTTTGTGAAACAGCAATGCAAAGTTACAAACAAAGGAGGCTCCTTTTATGAATTTAGATCCAATTCAAGATCCGTGAAGTCGACAATTCTTCATTTTCAGGCATGCTGACAATTTAATTTTTGATCTTGAATTATTTCCCTAACTCCTAAGTATATTATTTTTTGGGTTTAATTAAATTACATTATGATATGTTTTTTTTTTTTGGGATTTAGTTGAGGAACCTGGTATGGGCTACAACAAAGCATGATGTGTACTATATGTCCCATTTCTCTGTCCTTCGTTGGTCTTCCTTAACTTGTAAGAAATCATCAGTTCTTAATTTAGCAGGACACGTGGCACCACGTGAGGTGCGTGCTTTTTGTTCCCTTTTAATTAATTAATTTCTTTTTTTACATTATATTTTATGTTAGGGTAATTAAGTAATTATAATATTACAGAAACACCCTGGAAGCCTTCTGGAGGGATTTACTGAAACTCAAGTTAGTACACTTGCAGTAAAAGATAATTTATTAATTGCTGGTGGATTCCAGGGAGAGATTATATGCAAGGCAAGTATTATATTATACAATTTTTTATTTGTGTGTAACATTTTGCTCTGTGAAAATATTTATATATTTTTTGATTTACGGGTGCAGTATTTGGATCGACCTGGAGTTTGCTACTGTTCGAGGACAAGTTATGATGATAATGCCATCACTAATGCTGTAGACATTTATACAACTCCTAGGTTGGGTTGATATCAATTTTGTTTATTTAACAAATTTAACAAATTAAAAAAAAAATCATGTGAATTTATCTATCTTTTGATTGTTTTGCAGTGGTGCAGTTCGTTTTGCAGCCTCGAATAATGATTGTGGGGTCCGGGATTTTGATATGGAAAAGTTTGAGATGTCTAAGCACTTCCAGTTTCCTTGGCCTGTGAATGTATACACTCTCTTTTCCTCCCTTTGTTTCGTACCTTATTCTATCTACTACTATTAGGAATCGGAATCGGAATCGGAATCGTTCATTCCACTGGAATTTGATTCCTTCGGTTTTGTTGATGTAAATTTTTTTTCTATTCCTACACACCTACCTACCAAACAATATCATTGACCATAATTATACATTCCATTCCATGTAACCAAATAGTGGATAGAAACTTTTGATTCCAATGTGATAAACTTGAAACTTCATTTATGCATGCAGCATACATCAGTCAGCCCTGATGGCAAGCTTTTTGTAATCGTGGGAGACAATCCTGAAGGAATTTTGTTCGATTCCACCTCCGGAAAGGCAAGTTTTTTACTTTCAACATATTCTTACATCTAATTATTTACTTTTTTTTTTTTTTTTTTTTTTTCCATTAGAGTAAATTACACTTTGGTCCTTTAAGTATATCTGATTTTTGGAATAGGGACCAAAATTGCAAGAGAAGACTTGTTGGAACCAAAACTTTGAAAAAACCAGCTATACTCGCGGGACCAAAAATGTAAAATTTGACCTTTTTGTTTTTTTTGCAGAGGGTTGCAGCTTTGAAAGGACACCTGGATTTCTCATTTGCATCAGCATGGCATCCAGACGGCAACACATTTGCCACAGGCAACCAAGACAAAACATGCCGGGTGTGGGATGTACGACACCTGTCCGAATCAATAGCCACTCTCAAGGCCAACTTGGGGGCAATTCGGTCAATTCGCTACTCATCCGATGGCCAATTCATGGCTATGGCCGAACCAGCTGATTTTGTCCATGTTTTTGATGTCAAAAATGGATACCAAAAACAACAAGAAATCGATTTTTTTGGTGAAATATCGGGCGCGTGTTTTAGTCCCGACACCGAATCGCTTTTTATTGGCGTGTGGGACCGGACTTATGGGAGTCTTCTAGAATACGGAAGAAGGCGTAACTACTCGTATATTGATTGCTTAATTTGAGTGCTGCATGGAAAATGGTAGGATAACCAAAAACGTAGATATGTACACAGGGATACTAGGTACTAGGTAGGTAGACACATTAGCAATGGCTTATAAGTTATAAATATATACGTGATGGTTTCATTGTTTTTCGTAATATCAAATAATTATCTACATATTTTATTCCGTAATATTTTATGTTAATATGACTTGTAAATTAAATGTGAGGGCTTTATATATAATAGTCTATTATTAACAATCCAATTAAATATTACTCTTTTAGGTAATGGTGTGGAATATGGTGGACACGCCAAACAACTACACCTCACCACCATCTCATTTAAAATGTGGTTACAATCCAAACAGTACACCTCACCATCATCTTCTTCCACACCATTAGTTGGCGTACTTGCAATGAGAAGAAGAGAAAGGAACACTTGCAATGAGAAGAAGAGAAAGGAACAGAGAAGAAAGAAGAAGAGAGAGAGGAGCATAAAAGAAGAGAGTTGAATGACTGTGGTCTTTCATGGTATACACCACATGAGGCCATGATCATGGCTCGGATCACCATGAGACTTTTGGGATGGTGTGTATGCTCGTTGTCTTTCTCCAACTTATAACCACGAGACCCTTGTGCTATGTATATATCCTATGGCCTTAAAGCTCACCAAACTTGTCTTGTTTGGTGTGCCCCTCATGCGAAAGCAACACAAGTTGACAAGATTATAAGCGAGCTCCTTTACGCCTTAAAAACAAACACTTTCACATATGGTGACAGAGACATTGACAATACAATTTCCGAAGAAAAAAAAGATATTTCATGATATTTTTTACTTTCCCAAAAGCAATCATTTTTGCGATCTAGAAGGAAGTATGAAGATCAGTAGTGGAGCCCGGGGGTCCCGGGCGACTGCTCTGATTCTGGCAATTAGTGTAAATTTTTTTTGTTTTTCTATTAGGTGCAACGTCTTGAAATACCGGTGTCACTATTAATTTGGATTTGTTCGGAATTTTTTTTTTGGGTGTCACCACTACTTAAACTTTATGCGTCCGCCACCGAAGATATTAACATGTTATGGGGAATTTGCTCTTTAGACATTGAAAATAAGCTATCATTTTATGATATATAAGGAGTTCGATTTTTTTTCGAAAGGCATGATATCTATCATATATTAGAGTTTTGAGACTTAATACCATAGCCTAAGTCCATTTATTCATGACATATTAGTTCCATCATAGAGTGCCGTTGTTAAGCAAATAGACAACTAAATGTCTAAATTCAATAAAAAAATCTTTCTAATAACAAATTCTTATATTTTAAAGATATATACAAAATAAAACATGTCTGAGGGGTTTTTTTGTAATTTGCGAATAGCAAAAATTAGCTTGAATTGGATTAGAAAATGGGAATTATTCCCGAATGATTTGTTTCCTTATGCGATGTGATTGAGGCTCGATTTCAAGTTTATCTTTTAAACCCATGGTTATAAATAATCTTTAAGGAGATATCGAACCAAAATCCTAAAACACTTGGAAAACTTGTGAGAGTTTGATCGAGAATATATCGAGTTTCAGGTACAAATTCGACCTAAATTCTAAAACCCTTCATTGAAATTTGAAAGAATTATTTTTAGTTATTAAAAGTTGTTTCTAAGTAGATTGATTGATCGAATCAATTGAGGTAGTGTGTCTAAATAGAGGTCGATTTGTTTTAGGTGTGATTATAAAATTCATCTAAATATGTTCTATAAATGTACATCGTTTCTTAAATCTTAATGAACAATATCAAAAATCAAGAGTTGATTTCAACATCAATATATTATTTCGGAAGTAAAAAAAGGTTTCAAAAATAGGACCCGATTTAGGATTTGAACCCTACGTGAATCGAACACGCAACCTTCTGATCTGGAGTCAGACGCGCTACCATTGCGCCAAGGATCCTTGGTGATAGTTCCTCCTAATTTAGTTATATATAGAAAGACCACTCGACGAATGTTTCCATGTTTTGTCTTTGTGTTTTAAGTGACATAATTTCATATGGATATGAGTTAAAAATTTTGATTTTGCAGATGATGCAAAAAACCCGATATTATTTTCCATGTGCTGATGATGATATACCCACATGTTACATGTGTGGAACATCTTTTCAATACACAAAGCACCTTTACCAACATTTGAAGGGTCACACTGATTGTGATTGGCTGGAAATTCTGCCATTAGAACTCGATAGATCAATAGTCATGGTTTGTCGTAGTTTTCTCCAGGTTTCATCGGAAGACAATAGTTTGGATCAGAACAACAATGACAATAATAGTGATAGTGATAGTGATTAAGGCAACCGATTATAACAACAAAAAATGATTTGATTTGAACCTATTTACAAGTTGTTTATGTTATATGCCATCCATTCAATTTTCTTTCATGGCGTGTTGATCATATATGATTCATTTACAATGCCTACTATTTTGGATTTTTTATTTAGCCGCCATTTTGAATTGTTTGTTGGTGTTAAAAAGGGTAAAGGGTTGCACGTATGATAGTTAATTGAATTTGATCCGACTTAATCAAACCAAGTAGACTCAACCTTGAATCTGACCGAATAAGAGGCATTTCAGAGAAACCAGGACCGAGTCGGAAACTTAATGATATCAAACAGCCTAAATCTAACCGACTCATATCCAACCCGACCGAATAAAAGGCATTTCATAGAAGTCATAATTGAAAACCGAGTAAAAGATTTAATGATATCAAACAATTTGAATCTGATCGAGTGATATCGACCAAGTAATAAGCATTATCAAACAGCCCATAAAATTGATTATTTACTCATTCAAAAAAGTTCATTCACTTTAAAAATAATTTTATGTAAGGCAACACTTTATGATAAGTCTGAAACAAAAATTACCAAACAAAACTGAAACATTAATAACAGCTAAAAAAAAGTCATATTACAAACAAAAGATCACCCCCTGATCTATATATATAGTCTATCAATATCTAAACAAAATGGAAATTTAATTTTAACTAATTATGTAGGTATAACCTTATTTTGGGATGAAAACTGCAAAACAAATACATACACAACAACAAGAAGCAAAAACAACTGAATCATAAAACACAAACCATATCTCCATACCCTATTTTTCAATTTCCATGCTTCTTCAACTTGTACCTTTTCGTCTACTTCTAGCTTCTTTTGCTGTACCATAAGATTATTGATTTGATCCATGTGACCCTCCTTCAAGTTTTGGATTGTTTTTAAGATGACTAGATATTCCAGCTCAGCTGCGATTCCTTGCATCAATAGTTCTTCATAATCTTTCTTTATGTCTCCAAGATTCAAGATCGATTCAAGCTCAAAGATCTTTGCGTTCTTGAGCTCGATCATAACCCGAGCCTCCTCGATCTTATTGTTACTGGATTGGAAGGAGTCGTCAGAAGAGAATGTTTCTTCTTTACCAACATCCCTCAATTTCTGGACTTCTGTAAGCAATAATAATGATGATGATGAAGATGGAGTTTAATTGTGAATGATGATTAGAGGAAAAGTTACATTACCTCTTTCAAGTGCTTCTTGAGCCAAATGGAGTGGAATGATAGAATCTACCAGAGTGTCATGATCACCATTAATCTTTTCTTCCTTGACTTCCCAAGAGTTCTCAGCTGCTAAATCTTCATGTGAAACATCTTCAGAATCAGCTTCGTTTTTGTTGAATGCAGTTTGAGTTTGTCTGTCACCATTTTCAGCATCATCACTGTAATCTTCCTCATAGTTACCCAACTTGACATTCTTTCTACCATTGCTTGTTACAGAGTTAGAACCCTGTGTGAATACAAAGTTTGAGCTTCTGGAGTCAGATTCCATACTGGAAATGGAGTTTTCCTTCTTGAGTTTGAATCCTCTTGGCTTCTTGGTTTGATTTTGATTTTTCTCCGGTTGATCACCAGGTTGTACTGATATACCACCTGAATTCTTCCCATTCGAGCTCTTCATACCTGCTACAGGAAACCTGTGGTTAGGTTTTGGAGCACTAGCGGCTGTGGAAGATCTGCTGTTTTGATCCTCGCTGTTGTCGGAATCTGCCCTAGAAGCAAAATCAGATCCACGTCCTAAATCTCCGTAAAGCAGATTATGATCTAAAGGATTATCGAGAGCATGTGACATAGCGTTTGTTGATGAACTAGATCCTTCACTCCTTTGTTTCATGGCGTTAGGTAAACCAATCATACCTCTCTTCCGATTGCTATCTAAACTACTATTCGTTTCCTTGCCAGCTTCTCTAGGAATCCTCCGCCATTTCCGTAATCCTCGCCCTTTCGTGGCTGGCGACGGCGACGAACCTATCGAGCCTCCCGGCAATATCTCTGTTGTGTTCGCTACAGTACCTTCGGTTTTAATGACATCCACGATTTCAGCATCATAATTCCCATTATCTTTCAGTTCGGTATCAATTTCACCGTTTTTTTCCAACCCTTCGGTCTCTACCAATTCATTATCCTCCACTGAACGCTCGCTCCCGAAATCCATAACTAAAATATACTGCTCGTGTATGAATTTCAAACGAAGGTAACAAAAGAGCTAACACCAGACTCCCGAACTCAAATCCAGATCAAATTACGGAAACCAAATCTCGAAAAAGGATCTATATAAATTGAATTCAGGATTTCCAATTGGATATTGACTGGATTCAGTTCAATACTATCTTCCTTAGATTGTTACCTCAAAGACGTTCAATTCGTAATTGGTGTGGTGGAAGTGGATCAATCGAAGATAAAGAAAAAAAACGTATTAACAACGTACCTTAGACGCCATAGATGATAGAAGAGAGCTTCGATTAGAGAAAATATGGTGATGGTTGATCGGATTGAAGAAACAGGAAACCCTAGATTAGAGAAGGATATGAAACTTTATAGCGATGAGACTTATGAAAAAGTAAGTGTTTTGGAGAGGTACAGGTACTACAGTACAGACGAGCCACATGGAGGGCACAGTGACGAAAGAGGGCGATAAAAGATAAAAGTGTTATTTCCTTTAAAACCCGGTTAAAATATGGGTCAGGATCGGAACCATTATAAAATATCGAGTAAAATACAACTTAGGTCCTTGAGGTTTGCATAAAAAATCACTTTTGGTCTTAGTATTGGCATTTTATCATGGTCCTTATTTCACTGTTTGGTATCACCATTGGTTTTTGGGATTTTGTTACCATATGTTAGGGTCCGTTATTATCAATGTAAAAAGACTAAGGTCCCGTTTGATAGTTGCTGACCGAGAAAGTGTTGATTGAGAAATGTTTGTCTAGGTAATAAATTTTGACTGAGTAAGAAATCATGTTGTTTGATTGTACATCAGACTGAATGTGCTGACTGATGAAAAATTACTATTTTACCCTTCTACTCTATTCAGTGATGGATATAGTTTTTGAATAATTATAAAAACATACAAATTGTCATACAAAATATAAACTACACACAAATTATTTAAAATCCAAATAAAAATTGTCATCCATAACTCTATCTATGAGATAAATATCAAACACAACAACCTAAAATATAACCATTGATGGGTATATTCGGCACTCCATTTGAGCACATATGACACACATCTCATACATGTTATACTGTAACGTCCGGGTTTCAGGGCTAAGCATTTTTAGACGATGTAATAGTCTAGGTCAACTATTGTAACTCTTTTGATGTAATAAAAATGAAATATTTGAATATTTTGTGAATTTATGTGCTTATTATTTAATTATAAATGTATAATTAATAAAGAATAAAAATAAGCGTCAAAATTAAAATATGAGATAAGCCCGATATCTTTACATAAAGTTGTAGTGGTCAAAACAAGGATTCCGGAGATATAAAGAACGCCGAAATCCGAGTTATAACGAAGAAGTTATGACCCGACGAAGTTTCACGTCGGAACCGGCACGATACCGGGAAGCGTGAATAGTGAATTTATGATAAAGCGAGTTTTTAGCCGACACGACCTAAACGAGAATCGAAGAGCTCTTTAATTGTGGCGTAACAATAAAAAGACAGACGAAAACGGACGTCGGATGAAGATGTTATGAATTTTTAACGGACCAATCATGTCCCGGCCTGTTAAAAATATAACTTTTAAAATAAATTCAAAATTAGCCAACGGAGTCTAAACGAAAGTTGTAGATTACATTCCCGCCTTCGCGTGGATATAAATAACGTCAAAAACGGAGCTCGTATGCGAGAGTTATGATTTTTCTAAGACGGGAGGCCGATACACGATATTGGGTGACGTGGCACCACAAGAAATTGGACATGTGGCACCACCAGAAATTGGACACATGGCACCACCAGAAATTGGACATGTGACACCACCAGAATTTGGACAAGTGGCACCACCAGAAGGCCACCACATGCCCCAACTCACTATAAATAGAAGTGTCGGGTTCTCTCATTTCTTACACCTTTACTCTTCCACTTTCTCTCTCTAAACTCTCTCTCTAAGCTCCCTTGAGCCCCTAAAGTCTAGGTAAACCCCCTAGCACCCGAAGGAAGTCCCGAGGCTCCCGGAGTCCCGAGAAAAGAACCTTTCGGCTCGGAAACGCTGCTCCAGCGAAGCCCGGTTTTGAGAAAAAAAAACTCGCTGTAAGTAAGGTACGCCTACGAAATTTTTAATATAACTTTTAAATAATTATAGTAATGTTATTAGGTCCTTAAAATAATTATTTGGGCTATTATTATTTATATATTGAGTGTTATTTAACGCTTGTATAATAATAATAATATCCAGACTATTAATTAGTCGCGGTTAACGTTAAAACTAAACGCTAGTGGTATTAATACTAGGTTTTGATCAAGGAAAAATTGTTTTGAAATAACGGAGTGCTGTTCGAGTACCGAGTCACCACCTAATCAGGTGAGTGCATAGTTACTTTCATCTTACACATAGATATGAAGTATTTTATATTAATTACGTGCTATGTGTGCATATTATCTGAATACTTGCTGCCTATACTGATGAAAGATTTTTATACATGTTTTAAATAATTTAAACTGTATATGTATTTTATATCTACAAAAAAAAAATGTTGGAGTAAAACATGGGTAGATGTAATAAGACGATGTGTGATAAAATGATGAGAGGCGTCGATGTTGTTGTTGTTGATTCTGTCATCTAGCGGAGTATGGATGACGACCACGGACTCTTCTAGACAGTCCAGTGGAACGCTAGCAGGCTCGCAACCTGTAGGTGTTTGTGAACGATGTGTTCACCGGTGTACTCCATCCCCCTCATGGTTGCCTTTAGAACATTTATTGCTGAGGAAACCCCTTGGCAGTAGTGTCCATCCCGATGTTGATCCTTAGTCTAGGTCCCTTATGATAGGTGTTTTAGGGACGTAATGTGAGGATAACGGGAACGGGTAATCGGGTTATTGTTGGTTGATGAAATTAATAAACTTATTTATTGTGGGTTGAAAACCCTATGTGCTCACCAGGCTCCCAAGCCTGACCCACTCAGTTTCTTGTATTACAGGTAGTGGCGCACGAGCATAGATATGATGTTTGGGATGAGAGATTACGGATATAGGCATGTAGATATGAATAAATGTAGTAAGGCTTATATTGTACTGTTTATGCTTTTGATCTGTATTGAACATGACATCCCGAGGTTTTTAATGAAATACATTTCTACGGAAATGCTTTGATAAATCTTTATCATATTTTATTTTGGGAACAAATTCCGCAACACTTTTATTTAAAATGTTACTCTGATTTTTAAACAAAGGATAAACAAAATCGGTCTTTTCTGGCCGTGAAAAAGGGGATGTCACAGTTGGTATCAGAGCATTAGTTTAAGCGAACTAGGAATTTGTAGGATTTCTAGACTTAAACTTAGAATGCTAAGCAATGATTGTGAGGTGTGAGCATTAGCTTATTTTAGGAATTGTGCCTAAAATGCTTTTATGTGCTAAATGATTTATGCCTTATATGCTGTTATTTGTTCGGATCTATGGTCTGTTGCCGACCGGATCTGGAAACCTTATGTGTTTAGGATTCTAAACGTACAACTACGATATTAGAACTAACATGTAAACGTTTCGGAGAGATAAGGATGATTTAAACGTCTATCCCGAATAAAGATCTAAATTCACCTTATTCGGTGTATAGATCAAAATGGCAAGAACCCGCAGTGGAGTTGGAAACGCAAACGAAAACAGGAATCGACCACCTGTAATTGAGCAAATACATGTTGTAGCTGCAGCACCTGAGCCAGTAACGATGGCTGGTGTACAATTGATGATTCAGGCAATGTTGGATAATCAGATGGAAGAAACTAGACGTCTGCTTCGACAAAATCGTGAAGAACTTTCAATCCAAGTTGAAGAGCCCGAAGTGAATGGAGGGCCATCGGAAGGTGGAAACTTCAGTGGTACCGTTGGTCAAGACAACCCACAAATTGTTAGACAAGGCAATCGTAATGGAGGAAATGATGGAAGAGGATGTAAATACAAGGATTTTATGGCGTCTAAGCCACCGTGTCTATCCGGAAGCCCGACGCCGGTGCAAATTATGGATTGGATCTCCGAAATGGAGACAATGTTTGAAAGTTGCGAATGCAGCAACAGGCAGAAGACCGCTCTTGCGATCCCGTTGTTGAAATCTGGCGTGTTGAGTTGGTGGAAGCTGTTAGCTGACTCTATGCCCAAGGGAGAAGCGAGTAAAATGTCTTGGGAAGATTTTGTGGAACAACTGAAACTGCAATACTGCTCAGAGCAGGACCTACTGGAAATCAATAACGAGTTTCAGAATTTAAAGAAGGGAAAGATGAGCGTTACTGAATACGCTGCAAGTTTCACGGAGAAAATGAAGCTTATACCATACTTAGTTCCAACAGAACTCTCAAAGGTCAATAAGTTTGCCCTTGGACTACCAGCGGACTATGGTCCAATGGTTAAGCAAGCAACCACGTTGAAAGCCGCCATCTGGGCTGCCAGAAATGTTGAGACCCAGATCAGGGAGAAAGGTCTGGAAAGGTCAGAGGTTGGTGAGAAGAGGAAGTTTGACGGACCCTCGGGGTCCAGCAAAAAGGGTAAATTCTCAAAGTCTAGTTCGAAAGGAGGTGGAGGAGGCGAAGTGAAGTGGTGTGACAAGTGCAAGAAGAAGCACTCTGGGAAGTGCGACGGAGGGGTCACTTGTTTCAAATGTGGGAAGCCTGGGCACTATGCCAATGAATGCACATTCACTAAGAAGGTCTGTTATGAGTGCAACGAGGAGGGGCACATTTCGAGGGACTGCCCGAAGAAGAAGGAAGCAGGAAGACCCAACATTCCACCAAAGCCGAAGGCTAGAGCCTTCCAGATGACACTGGAAGCTGCTAAGGAAGAAGCTGATGTCGCTTCAGGTACCTTTCTCGTAAACAAATTGCCTGCCCAAATTTTATTTGATTCTGGAGCCAACTACTCCTTTATTTCGCATGAATTTGGTAGAAAGCTAGCTTTGCCTGTCGATAGACTAGATAATGCCTTATTAGTCGAAGTTGCTAGTGGCAAGTTTGTACCTGTTAGCCATCGTATGAAAAACATCTTAATTGATTTGAACGGGAATAAGTCTCACGAGGAATTATTGCCTATCGAACTTAACGGTTTCGACATCGTGTTGGGAATGGATTGGCTTAGCACCAATGATGCGGAAATACTGTGCAAAAAGAAGATCGTAAAAGTAAACCCGCCTGGGAAAGAGTCGTTTATGGTGTATGGGGACAAACGCAGGGTAAATTCTGGAATCATTTCTCTAATGAAAGCCAGAAAATGTTTGACCAAGGGATGTACATCATATTTAGCATTCGTGATCGATGCTAAGAAGGAAAAGAAGGTGATACAGAGCATTCCTGTCGTGTGTGATTATCCGGAAGTATTTCCCGAAGATCTTCCCGGATTACCGCCTGATCGACAAGTAGAATTCCGTATTGACTTGTTACCAGGAACGACACCGATAGCAAAAGCACCTTACCGATTAGCACTGACGGAGATGAAGGAGCTGATGATGCAACTTCAGGAGTTATTGGACAAAGGTTTCATTAGACCTAGTTCATCACCCTGGGGAGCTCCGGTGTTATTGGTGAAAAAGAAAGATGGAAGTATGAGAATGTGTATTGATTACAGAGAGCTGAACAAGGCAACAATAAAGAATAGATATCCGTTGCCAAGGATTGATGACCTGTTCGATCAACTGCAAGGTTCAAGTTATTTTTCAAAGATCGACCTAAGGTCAGGATATCATCAGCTGAAGGTAAGAGAGCAAGATATAGAGAAGACTGCATTCAGAACACGATATGGACACTACGAGTTTTTGGTTATGTCGTTTGGACTAACCAATGCTCCAGCAGCATTCATGGATTTAATGAACAGGGTTTGTAATCCGTTTCTTGATAAATATGTGATAGTGTTCATAGATGACATTCTGATTTACTCAAAAAGCCAAGAAGAGCATGGTAGACACTTACGGGAAGTGTTAGAAGTCTTGAAGAAGGAGAAGCTGTATGCTAAATTCTCCAAATGTGATTTTTGGATTCGAGAAGTCCAATTCTTGGGTCACGTGGTCAACCAAGAAGGGATAATGGTCGATCCAGCAAAGATTGAAGCGGTAATGAAGTGGGAACAACCAAAAAGTCCCACGGAGATCCGAAGCTTTTTGGGATTAGCCGGATATTACCGAAGGTTTATCCAAGGATTTTCTTCAATCGCTAGTCCATTAACAGCGTTAACCCACAAAGGAGCTACCTATGCTTGGAGTGATAAGCATAAAGAAGCATTCGAGAAGCTAAAGAAGAAACTATGCGAGGCACCGATACTTTCTCTACCCAATGGAGTTGAAGACTTCGCTGTTTATAGCGATGCGTCTGGTGTTGGGTTGGGTTGTGTTTTGACCCAAAGAGAAAAGGTGATCGCATATGCGTCTCGACAGTTGAAGGAACATGAAAAGAACTACCCGACTCATGACTTGGAGTTGGCGGCGGTAGTTTTCGCTCTAAAAATATGGAGGCATTACCTCTATGGCACGAAGTGCAAACTTTTCACCGATCATAAGAGTCTCCAATATCTCTTTAATCAGAAAGAATTGAACATGAGGCAACGACGCTGGCTAGAATTACTCAAGGACTATGACTGTGAGATACTTTACCACCCCGGTAAAGCAAACGTTGTCGCTGATGCTCTCAGTCGAAAAGTCAACCTTGAAAGGAAAAGGCCAAGAGCGTTGAGAATAGAAGTTGTCTCGACCATTGTGGAAAGTATCAGGGAAGCTCAAGAAGAAGCTTCAGAGAAGAGTGACCGAAAAGAAGAACGTTTGGGAAAAACATTAGTGTTCGGTACAAACAGTCAAGGACTAAAGGTATTCCAAGATCGGATTTGGGTACCTAAGACTGGAGGAATAAGAGATCTTCTGATGGAAGAAGCTCACAAGACCATGTACTCGATTCATTCCGGTAGCACTAAAATGTATAGGGACCTAAAACCCTACTACTGGTGGCCGACGATGAAGCTCGACGTTGCGAAATATGTGGCCGAGTGTGTAACTTGTGCAAGAGTTAAGGCACAACATCAGAAACCATATGGGAGTTTAGAACCCTTACCTGTACCCATGGGTAAATGGGAAGACATCACTATGGATTTTGTGACTAAACTACCCAGGACGAAGAACGGTCACGACATGATTTGGGTGGTCGTGGATCGTTTCACAAAGAGTGCACACTTCATAGCTGCCAATGAAAGGTGGTCTATGGATAAGCTTGCAAATGCTTACGTGAAGGAAATTGTGAGACTTCACGGTGTTCCTCTAACAATTGTATCGGATCGTGATAGTCGTTTCACGTCAAGGTTTTGGAGAAGTCTACAAGAGGAATTGGGTACGAAGTTATGTCTGAGTACAGCTTACCATCCGCAGACTAATGGTCAGAGTGAAAGAACGATTCAAACGCTTGAAGATATGTTGAGAGCATGTACCCTCGAGTTCCAAGGTAACTGGGATGAGCACTTACCTTTGGTAGAATTTTCCTACAACAACAGTTTCCACTCGAGCATCAAGATGGCACCTTATCAAGCTTTGTACGGACAAAAGTGTCGTACTCCTTCTTGTTGGCTTGAGGCTGGAGAAAAGCAGTTTATGGGCCCCGAGATAATCCATGAGACTGCTGAGAAACTGAAGGTGATAAAGGAAAGGTTGTTAGCAGCTCAGGATCGTCAGAAGAGCTATGCTGACCAGAAAAGACGACCGATGACCTTTGAAGTTGGGGATTCCGTTTTGCTTAAAGTCTCACCGTGGAAAGGACTTATACGATTCGGGAAACGAGGAAAGCTGAGTCCAAGGTTTATTGGACCGTTCAAAGTTCTTCAGAAGATTGGGAACCAATCTTACAAGCTGGAATTGCCCGAAGAACTCGATGGTATTCATAACACCTTCCATGTATGTTATCTGAGGAAATTCACGGGAGAAGTTCCCGACATAATTCCGATCTCGGAGTTAAGAATGGATGAGAATAAGAGGCTAATCGAAGAGCCCGAGGCAATTGTTGACCGTAAGATTAAGAAGTTACGACGCAAGATGATCGACTTAGTGCTAGTCCGATGAAAACATTCGAATGGGCCGAATCTCACTTGGGAAACAGAGGATGACATGATGAGTCGCTATCCGCATCTGTTTGCTGACGCATGATTCCGGGACGGAATCATCCTAAGGGGGAGAGAATTGTAACGCCCGGGTTTCAGGGCTAAGCATTTTTAGACGATGTAATAGTCTAGGTCAACTATTGTAACTCTTTTGATGTAATAAAAATGAAATATTTGAATATTTTGTG
Source organism: Lactuca virosa (assembly GCF_052849685.1). Lineage (NCBI taxonomy): Eukaryota > Viridiplantae > Streptophyta > Magnoliopsida > Asterales > Asteraceae > Lactuca > Lactuca virosa. The sequence continues at coordinate 286,249,113 of NC_136432.1, read as the reverse complement.
AATTTATGTGCTTATTATTTAATTATAAATGTATAATTAATAAAGAATAAAAATAAGCGTCAAAATTAAAATATGAGATAAGCCCGATATCTTTACATAAAGTTGTAGTGGTCAAAACAAGGATTCCGGAGATATAAAGAACGCCGAAATCCGAGTTATAACGAAGAAGTTATGACCCGACGAAGTTTCACGTCGGAACCGGCACGATACCGGGAAGCGTGAATAGTGAATTTATGATAAAGCGAGTTTTTAGCCGACACGACCTAAACGAGAATCGAAGAGCTCTTTAATTGTGGCGTAACAATAAAAAGACAGACGAAAACGGACGTCGGATGAAGATGTTATGAATTTTTAACGGACCAATCATGTCCCGGCCTGTTAAAAATATAACTTTTAAAATAAATTCAAAATTAGCCAACGGAGTCTAAACGAAAGTTGTAGATTACATTCCCGCCTTCGCGTGGATATAAATAACGTCAAAAACGGAGCTCGTATGCGAGAGTTATGATTTTTCTAAGACGGGAGGCCGATACACGATATTGGGTGACGTGGCACCACAAGAAATTGGACATGTGGCACCACCAGAAATTGGACACATGGCACCACCAGAAATTGGACATGTGACACCACCAGAATTTGGACAAGTGGCACCACCAGAAGGCCACCACATGCCCCAACTCACTATAAATAGAAGTGTCGGGTTCTCTCATTTCTTACACCTTTACTCTTCCACTTTCTCTCTCTAAACTCTCTCTCTAAGCTCCCTTGAGCCCCTAAAGTCTAGGTAAACCCCCTAGCACCCGAAGGAAGTCCCGAGGCTCCCGGAGTCCCGAGAAAAGAACCTTTCGGCTCGGAAACGCTGCTCCAGCGAAGCCCGGTTTTGAGAAAAAAAAACTCGCTGTAAGTAAGGTACGCCTACGAAATTTTTAATATAACTTTTAAATAATTATAGTAATGTTATTAGGTCCTTAAAATAATTATTTGGGCTATTATTATTTATATATTGAGTGTTATTTAACGCTTGTATAATAATAATAATATCCAGACTATTAATTAGTCGCGGTTAACGTTAAAACTAAACGCTAGTGGTATTAATACTAGGTTTTGATCAAGGAAAAATTGTTTTGAAATAACGGAGTGCTGTTCGAGTACCGAGTCACCACCTAATCAGGTGAGTGCATAGTTACTTTCATCTTACACATAGATATGAAGTATTTTATATTAATTACGTGCTATGTGTGCATATTATCTGAATACTTGCTGCCTATACTGATGAAAGATTTTTATACATGTTTTAAATAATTTAAACTGTATATGTATTTTATATCTACAAAAAAAAAATGTTGGAGTAAAACATGGGTAGATGTAATAAGACGATGTGTGATAAAATGATGAGAGGCGTCGATGTTGTTGTTGTTGATTCTGTCATCTAGCGGAGTATGGATGACGACCACGGACTCTTCTAGACAGTCCAGTGGAACGCTAGCAGGCTCGCAACCTGTAGGTGTTTGTGAACGATGTGTTCACCGGTGTACTCCATCCCCCTCATGGTTGCCTTTAGAACATTTATTGCTGAGGAAACCCCTTGGCAGTAGTGTCCATCCCGATGTTGATCCTTAGTCTAGGTCCCTTATGATAGGTGTTTTAGGGACGTAATGTGAGGATAACGGGAACGGGTAATCGGGTTATTGTTGGTTGATGAAATTAATAAACTTATTTATTGTGGGTTGAAAACCCTATGTGCTCACCAGACTCCCAAGCCTGACCCACTCAGTTTCTTGTATTACAGGTAGTGGCGCACGAGCATAGATATGATGTTTGGGATGAGAGATTACGGATATAGGCATGTAGATATGAATAAATGTAGTAAGGCTTATATTGTACTGTTTATGCTTTTGATATGTATTGAACATGACATCCCGAGGTTTTTAATGAAATACATTTCTACGGAAATGCTTTGATAAATCTTTATCATATTTTATTTTGGGAACAAATTCCGCAACACTTTTATTTAAAATGTTACTCTGATTTTTAAACAAAGGATAAACAAAATCGGTCTTTTCTGGCCGTGAAAAAGGGGATGTCACATATACATAGGGTTAAAATATGACCTACATATACTTTGTTAATGTTTAGAATATAAATAGAATAAGAATTTAAGCATTGATCAGGTAAAGGAATACAAGGCACGCCTCCCACGCCACTCCCTATGTGTGAGGAAACAAAGAAACATTTTGTACTCTAAAATCCATATACCCCGATCTAAAATTAATGGAGGAGGTTAATGGTGGTGGATCTAAAATCGTGAAGCAAAATCGATTCACCATCATCTTCTTCGAGTTGCAGGTTTTAGAACATAGGAAGGAGAGGCAGAGTTGCAGGTTTCCTTTTCCCCATGGAAGGGAAGAACTTAAACAGATGTATGGTCGGAATCGAACTCGCCAGAGAATATTCAGTTTACTACAAATCAGCATCACTCACGCCTGAGAAAGGAATAGAGGGTGAAGTATAGGTGGAACCGAACTCGCTGAAGAAGGGGAAAGTATGTTCGGAATCGAACTCACCGAAGAAATAGAAAGGTTAGATATAAAAACCCTAGCTAGGTGATGGAGTTCATTTATAGATCCCAAACAACCGGAGAGTGATGGTGTTGATCAATGGTGGTGGTGGTGATCGGAATGTGAAAGTCGGCTCAAGCGAGGTGTCTCCAACAACTGTGTATCAAGCAACTCTGTTTCTTGAAGGATTAGCCTAATTTCTTGTTGGGATTCGAGATGGGAAATTGTTACAAGAATTCAAATAGTGTAAATCAACACTCAGTTGATTGTATTTCTGGACATTATTCTTGAAGCTTGGATTTTTCATGGTATTTGGGACAATTTCATCTAAAATCTAGGTGGAGATGAAGGTGGTGGTGGTGGACGATTGTGGCAGTCAGGGTGGTCGTGAGGTGGGATTTTTTTTAGTGGAGACGACATGTTTGTGTTTCTTGAGAGAGAGATTGGTAGGAGTGATGAATTAGGTGGGGTGGGATGGGATTTCTTTTAGTTTTTTTATTTAAAATAATAATAATAAAATATAAATTAAATAAAAATAACTATTTTAGGGGCATATTCTTCATTTTAGGTGGGGTATGGATCAAAAGCACAACAAAATATCAACCATAGAGACCAAAACCACACAAGGTATCCGTAATTGGACCACCGATGCATCATCAAACTTTTTTGGACCAAAACCATATAATTTTGACAACCACAAGGACAATTTTTGCAATTTTGTCCTCAATATATAAGGTTCTTTTTTTGGTGATATTAACCCTAAATGATACATCTTATGATAAGTTTTCCACTATGACACTGAAAATGGAAGTGATTTATAAAAGAAATAGATATAGCATCTTCATTAGAAATGGGTTGAAGACCCCAATAACATAATTAATAAAGGATTATTTATTATATTTGAATTTTTAAAAGTCTTTAAAAATCTAAAATGATGTTATTATTATTATTATTATTATTATTATTATTATTATTATTATTATTATATATATTAAAGTTGTGCACCCCTTAGGAACAGTAAACTTCCTAAGGGGTTGGCAGAAATGACCCTCTGTTTATATACGTATGTTCAAATCCGTCTTTGGGTCATTTTATGTCAATACCCATATTTTGTGCGGACACGTGTCGGGAATAGTTCCGGTTTCCCGGTCATTTTATCGCTACACCCGTAGGTTAATCGGTATTCCAGTTTCTTCGTTCCACTGATTCTCATCCAAAATCGGCGTCTGGGTATTGCTCGAGACTGATTGTATATAGGGTTTCATCTCCCCAGATTATCGATTTTACACTCGATTCTTACATCAGTATGTAATGAAGGTGGTCACGGCGGTGACAACCATCACCGATGCAGTTCCCAGGCACGATTCTTTGTTGGTCGCCTAAAACGGGGGAGGATAGAAAGCGGCTTCTGCATGTTGGTTTTGAAAGAAGGAGGCATCATCATGCACCTTTGACACCTCCGTCGGCCAGCTTACCCTACGACTTTTACCACCACCACCACAAGTGTGTTTCCTTAATTTTTTTTGGGGGTATTGTTGTACGCCTTTGTTCCTTCAATTTCTTCACCGCCTCTATAACCCAATCACAGATTGGTACTGTCGATGACTTGATACTACCACTACTGGGACGGATCTGCTTCAGAAGGTCTCCACAGTACCACCGCTCCTCCTTCATCCAAGCCATCAAACCTTAGATCGGTGCTCTGATCCACCACCTGAAACGTACAGGCATTCTCGATTTTCTCCAAACTAACATCCACTCTGCCGGCGATGCGTTTGTTCCTCCGCCATGACTCGCCGCTAACCGAGGCATCAACATCAACCAACTCCTGCCTCGCTAATGTGTTCACCGGTGTTTGTGTTCTTTTCTGTATTGATCTGTGTTCTGTTTTTGAAACATATAATAGTTCAATTTCTGTATTGACCTGAAATTTTTTAAATCTATACAAACTTAAACTTTTGATCGATATATATTTACTAATCGATCATTCAGGAGACGCATTTGTTGCACGTGACATGAGGATCACTTGAGGAGTCAAGGGAAGCTTTAGCTATTGCAGAAATTGATGGTTAGTCAACGTGTGTGCTGATTTTGCAACATATCTTTACCAATTTTGTAGTATTGGATATTTGGATTGGATTTCTTTCATTAGATAGGTGAAGTAATGTAGTATTGATGATGAAATGTTTGTTGCAGCAAGACTATTCTGTACAGTTGGAGTGCACCCAACAAGATGCAACGTGGGCATTTCTTCTTTGTGAATTGTGAATACACTCTGCTATCTTTCTTTTTTCCATCAACATAAAGATGCTTATAGTTATGATTTATTTTAATCCGGTTCAGGAGTTTGATGAGAGTGGAGATCCAGAAAAGCATTTCCAAGCACTATTGTCACAGGCTAAAGTTGGAGTTGAGAAATGAAAGGTAATAGATTTATGCATTTGTGTTTAAATTGATGAAATGTTAATTGAACATTTATATGTTTCAAAATGGTAACCTAATCTGCATAAAAACACACACATTTCAACTCAAACAGAAAAACACAAAAATCACAATTTGTTGTTTTGACCTTGCCGGCTTAAACACATGGAAAGTGCTTCAGAGCTTTCAATGGAGAAGAGTGAATGGGCGATTGCAGGGAATATTTTTAACTTATAAGTATGTCTAATTATGGAATTGATAGCCAAACATTTACCTTCTCAGTTTAAGTCTATTTTTTGTTGACAATTTAAGTCTTTTTTTTGTTAAATTATCTATTATGGTTGTTTTGGTCATTTCAATCAGGTTAAACTAAAAATCACTTGCAGAGTAACTTTTTAACTTATACGTCGTTTTGATCTTTACAGGAAAAATTTCTTTCTACTGCTTTGAAGTAGAGCAAGTAGATGTTGTTGTTGTGGAGGTGGGACTTGATGGAAGCGTGATAAAACAAATATGGTATGTAAGTGATTAACCTTATCGTATATCCTCACATACATAGTAGTAGTTAATACATAGTAGTACTAAATACTTACATACAAGAAATCAAATATAATATGAAGAATAATATTTTAGGTTCCGGCACCAATCTGGAATCACACCACTAGGATATGACCTGCATAAATTCTTGGTTAGTGTCGCCATATTTTTATCTTTTTTGTTTTTTTTTAATTTTATTTTATTTTCCTTGCTCAAAATATGGTCTTAAAAATATTCAATGTTTACAATTCTTGGTGTGGATTCCACCTACATGCGATATGATAATGAAATTGTGAATGATAATGAAACATACTTGGCAACCCTTCTATAAAAGAGGAATGAGTTTTGTAACGACCCAATTTTTACAAAGAAAATTTTCATTTTTGAATGATTAAACACATTTCCAATATCAAGAAATCCAGTTATAATTGTTTTCAAAACATAATTCAAATACAACTTTTATTCCAAACATGAGAGTGTCCCACAAAAGTACGAGAGAGTGCACGCCGCGCCATCAAGCTTTGCCCTTGCCCTTGGGCACCGATGTACCTGAAACAAATCCACAGACTGTAAGCTAATGCTTAGTGAGTTCCCCCAGAGCATACCCCAAGCAAAAATCACATAACACATATCATAACGGCCATAAAGACTACCTCTACCACATACCACATAACATCTAAGCTATAAAGCTATCTCTACCATTATCCATAAAGACTATCTCTACCGTTAGCTATAAAAGCTATCTCTACCATAGCCATGAAGGCTATCTCTACCGCATATTACAACAAAGTCATGCCACACACCTCTACACAATGAGTATACCAACTAGTATGAAATGGGCCGGCCTTGGTGCCTTAGACCCATTGGTATGGTGAGAAGACTCACCTCTGGAATGCTGAACTGGTAAGCTGAAATCAGATATGTCCCACGCTGCCTCTTCTCAACTGCCTACAATCATCAAGTGATTAGCTTAACAAATTTCTATAAATTCCCTCAGAGTCAACCCTGGTCAAGGTCAACTGTCAAGTTCAAAGTTCACAGTCAAGGTCAACAGTCCATGTTCATCTCAACTCGTCGAGTACAACCAGTCACTCGTCGAGTTCCTTGCATAACTCGTCAACTCATCGAGTCGCTTGAGTGACTCGTCGAGTTCCATAATGTTTGCGGTCTCAAACCTCAACCGCAAACCCCTGGCCGTAAACTCTATGGCTGTAAACTCTATGGCCGTAAACTCTTTGGCCGACTCACCGAGTCGATTAAAGGACTCAGCGAGTTCCCTTAGTTCTTCACCTTTTCGGCCTTCTCCAGTGGGATCCAGGGTCCCAAACTTCAGATCTAGCCTTCCCTAGTGCAGATTTCATGTAAAGTTGCAAACTTTACGTGCATGCAAGGCCTCACATGGCCACAACACCAAAACTAGTCTTCATACAAGGTTTTAATGCATGGAAAGGGATGGAACTGCCTAAAAGAGACAACTTTATGTCATTGGGGACCTAAAGAGGTCCAGATCTGGAACCATATCCTTGTGATAAGTCCAGATTCGAGTATGACTCCATTTTGCACCAAAAATGGCCATTTACTTCCAAGAAGAGGGATCTAAGTAACTAAAGCTCAAGGTCACGACTTTATACCTCAAGATGGTGGCCAAAACTGTGTAGATGTCGGATCTACTGCTTCTCTCATTGCTCCTTCTTCTTCAAGCTCAAAAAATCTTTCATAATCCACCAAAATCACTCAGAAATGCTCTTACTCTCACTCAAGGGTGTTCACGGCCGCAAACTGCTTTCTGTAGGGAGATAAGGTGCTAAGGGAGGCCACAAGGGCAGATAATGATCCTTAAATAGGGGGCAAACCCCGAAATTAGGGTTTTCTCTTTACAACTCCAACTCGCCGAGTCGGTTCTTTCGACTCGCCGAGTTGGTCCCGATCCACGTCCATGATTAAATGCCCCTACTCGACGAGTTGCACTCCCAAATCGCCGAGTCCATGCACCAAAACCTTGAAATTAACTAAATCAAATAACTACCTGGAACAGGTGTTACAAGTCTCCCCCACTTGAACTAGACTTCGTCCTCGAAGTCTACTGACCCAAACTGTTAGATAAGGTGTCTAAGTCCATAACTATATTTGGTATGTACTTGACCCGATTTAGCATGGTCCATTTGGGTTGCATGACATCATAAAAATTGGATAGACAAAATGAGAAAAAGGACACTTATGATTTGTTAATATATTATAAGCTCTAATATATTAATATGAAATCATATTATTTAACTAGTATTGATCAAGAACTAATTTGGAATTAATTTTGTGATCAAAAGAGACTAATTAAATATATGGGGATTGATTTGGTAAATCATTCATTCTTATATAGTGGGTTTATGATCCATGATTCATTGGATTGGGCTAAAACCCATAGGGTTCTCCATGGATGCTCCATGGAGGTTAAAACCCATGGATCATGGAGGAAATGAAAAGTCATGCACATTAGGGTTTACATGGTGTAACCCTACATGTGGCACACTATATAAAGAGCCCCATGGCAAGAAAAATCGGGACTAAGACATAAGAGTGAGGGCTAGCCGAATTTTGTGCACAAGTGTTCTTCTCTCAAGTTATTCCAAGAGTTGTGGTGTTGTGTGAAACATTTGAGGCATCACATTTGGGGTGCTAGGCTCACAAGGTCTTAAGGAATCCAAGCTACAAGAAAGTTATGTCATTCTACTAGTTTTTATATTACATATACCCCATGATATGCTAGTTAGGATGAAACCTTGGAAAAATCAAAGTTTGCGTGTATAATAGAGAAAACATAGATCCAAGGTTTCTAGGGTTGCATGTACACCATAGGAGTGTTAGAATGCTCAAAATCCATCAGTGGTATCAGAGAATAAGGTTTTGATAAAACAAAGACCAACTAAGGCCAATTGTGTGAAGTGTTTGTCTTGATAAGAATCTGCACTAACTCTTGAATATTTGATTTGTCAAGGAATGGTTCATGACAAGAGAATATTATATGTCAAGAGGTCAATGGGAGTCTTAAAGATCTTGAAAGTTTCAAGAACTAATCAAGAGTAAACCTATTGTTAAACACTAACCCACGACTTGAGGTTTGTGACCTATCGTGTTGACATATTCTTGTTTATGTGCCCATTCCAGTTAAAGTTGACTATGCATATGAGTTCTGAGAGTTCTCAATTGGTTGCATAACAACTTGGAAGCAATGGTAGGCCCTTGTGCTTCCAGGTGGCAAGTTATTAAGAATGAACAAGTTCAGTCCATATGAGTTTGGATTTGACACTAACCTTGTCTTGTGATTATGGTTTTGACAAATTCCCATGGATAGGAACATATACACCATAAAATCTAAGTGTCATAAGGTTTCTCTCCGATTCATGAAAATGATGGTGAGGAAACGCTTTCACTAAGTAGATTTTCAGTAGATAGCAATTATCATATTTGCATTCTCCAAGTCGTTAGTGGAGCGTGTGTGGTTAATCGGCACACTAACATGGACTAGTAAGAATGGCAAAAGGTCTAAACATTATGATTACGACATCCCTCTTCATAATTGTTTAGACACACATGTGAGCTATCGAAGGGAAGGTGTATGAGTTTAAGAAGCTTAGATAAAGTCTTATCGAAGCATCTAGTATCAGAAATCTGAATTTTGGAAAGAAAGTCAATAAGTATTGATTTCTAGAAGTCCAACTGATTTCTGGATACATGTCAAAGCTAGTGGGAGCATAAGTGTTATGCTAATAATTATCATGCTAGTGGGAGCATGATTATTATGTTAAGTGTTGCAAGTTAGCAATGTTAATTATAGAAAACCAAAGTTTCAAATTTGCAAAGTTGCCGGGTTTGAAAAGTTGTTTTGCTATAATTAAGGGAGATGAATTCATACTTAATTTCAATTCTAAAAGCTTAGATTGAGTTTTTTTAATCAATTTTAGTCAAATATATATGAATGTTATGTTGGAATGGTTCAACATAAGGAAATTCTATATATAGAAATGTTAATTGCGTTCTCAAAATTTGATTATGACTACGACATCCCTTTTCATAATTCGAGTTATGAGAACATGGCAAATATAAAGAATTTATAGCAAAAGACTGATTGAGTATCGTGTCTTTATGTTAGACATTATGAATCGTGTCCCATATGCTTCAGGTATAGGGTCGATTGCATATGCTATAATATTCTCGTGTTCTAATTTTCCAAATGCCTAGGGCATTAAGAGGGAAAAAGGAATAGAACCGGATTTGACTAAAGTGGTTAAACAACTGTTAAGGACAATCTAAGGTTCGCCAAAGATTGGTCGCTTAAGGACAGTTGGAAGTATAATAATGGAAGGACCATATTGACATTATTATGAATAGACAAGAGTCTATTAATAATGAATTGTCGTATGGAAAATATGGAGTGTTTCCATATTGGGAGTTGAAGAATAGATGAGAAAGTTAGAAACTTTTATGCAAGAAGGATGTTCAAATGAATGTATTTTGAATTTGAGACTTCATTTCCATGGAATTGTCATGTAACAATCTCCAAAGAAATATTTTGTAATATCATTGGTCAAGTCTCTGTGACTTTTGGTACCTAGACATTACAAAAAAAATCATTGCATGATAGTTTAGAATGTAACACTTTCTAGCAGTGACAAGAATTTGGAATTCTTACACTTGCAATATGGATTTGAAATTGTGAAATGAGCATAATTGAAATGTTTTTCAATTGATTTATTTCACAAAGTAAGGACCATAGACAAACATAGTGTGCATGCTTGGAGCATGTCATAACTCTTGTTTAAACAAACATAGTGTGCATGCTTGGAGCATGGCATGACTATGGTTTTAATTCAAGTATTAAGTTGATTATTCGAAACATTATACAATGAATAATGAGTAATCAATATGGCTCAAAAGCTTTGGGGCCATATAGGATTAGTATTGTTCTTGTGTTTCACTTTGCATGTTTTGACTTCCCGAATAACTAGGTTATTCAAACCATCCACAGTCGATCATACTTTGGAAGTAGGTATTGAGGCAAGACTGTCATGAATGGGTCTGTAGAGGTGTGTTTTGGTCATAGCACAAGTTTACAACAGTGTTCATGAGTGCTCCTGGAATAAGATTCGAGTATTGGATTCAAACCACGCTCATTTGAATCACTTCATGGATTTTATCACGAGTGATCATGAGACGATAATATATTATATTCTTCAAACGGAGACATGTGAGTTGTAGTTGCAAGTCGGCTGCACATTGACATATGTAAACGCACCAGTAACTTGGTTTTTATAAAACATATCGTTGTGTGTAATTTGATGAGTAAGTACAAACGAGCATCTGGGTCGAAGTTTATCCGTTCCTTTTACCCCATGTGGATAAAAACGATATCTGTGGGCCCCTCGATGATTTAGTGATGACAAACGTAAGTGCTCGGTCGGGCCTGGACTGATTTGATTTGTTCAATTAGTAGGTCGTCATAAATCGGAAATCGGGAAACAACAGATGGACAGAGAGTATGATTATAATCCATGTCTCAGTCCATATGGTATCTAAAATGGAGGAATATATGATCACTTATCTTAAATGGCGCATCGTCTTAGTTCCACGAGACTTTGAAAGAGCTACGATTGCTGGTCGGATCCTGAAGTCATACTTGCAGCTATAGTTATTAGACTTATCCAAGTGGGAGACTGTTGGATAAGGTGTCTAAGTCCATAAGTATATTTGGTATGTATTTGACCTGATTTAGCATGGTACATTTGGGTTGCATGGCATCATAACAATTGGATAGACAAAATGAGAAAAAGGACACGTATGATTTGTTAATATATTATAATCTCTAATATATTAATATGAAATCATATTATTTAATTAGTATTGATCAAGAATTAATTTGGAATTAATTTTGTGATCAAAAGAGACTAATTAAATATATGTGGATTGATTTGGTAAATCATCCATTCTTATATGGTGGGCTTATGATCCATGATTCATTGGATTGGGCTAAAATCCATAGGGTGCTCCATGGAGGTTAAAACCCATGGATCATGGAGGAAATGAAAAGTCATGCACATTAGGGTTTACATGGTGTAACCCTACATGTGGCACACTATATAAAGAGCCCCATGGCAAGCAAAATCGGGACTAAGACATAAGAGTGAGGGCTAACCGAATTTTGTGCACAAGTGTTCTTCTCTCAAGTTATTCCAAGAGTTGTGGTGTTGTGTGAAACATTTGAGGCATCACATTTGGGGTGCTAGGCTCACAAGGTCTTAAGGAATCCAAGCTACAAGAAAGGTATGTCATTCTACTAGTTTTTATATTACATATACCCCATGATATGCTAGTTAGGATGAAACCTTGGAAAAATCAACGTTTGCATGTATAATAGAGAAAACATAGATCCAAGGTTTCTAGGGTTGCATGTACACCATAGGAGTGTTAGAATGCTCAAAACCCATCACAAACAACTCCGGGTAGTGCTCTCGCATCTCCTCTTCCAGCTCCCAGGTCCATTCGGAGCCCCTTCGATGATGTCATTGCACCTTTACTAGTCTTATTTCCTTATTTCGAAGACCCTTGGTCCTCCTATCAAGAATCGCAACCGGCTTCTCGATATAGTTCAGGCTCTCATCCACCTGAATGTCTTCCAACGAAACGACTGCAGACTCGTCAGTGACACACTTCCGAAGCTGAGACACATGGAAGGTGTTGTGAATCTGGCTAAGCTCTTCTGGCAGATCCAAGCGATATGCCACCTTGCCCACCCGGGCCATGATCCTAAATGGGCCTATATACTGAGGCGCCAACTTGCCACTCTTCCTAAACCTGATAATCCCCTTCCAGGGCGACACCTTTAGCAATACAAAATCCCCCACCTGGAATTCAAGATCTGATTGCCGTCGGTCAACATAGCTTTTCTGACGGCTCTGCGCGACCCGCAACCGGTCGCGCACCTGCTGAATCATCCCGGTAGTGTTGAGCACTACTTCAGTGCTCCCCATGACCTGGTGTCCAATCTCGTCCCAACAAATCGGGGTTCTACACCTCCGACCATATAACATCTCGAATGGAGCTCGGTCGATACTGGCATGATAGTTGTTATTGTACGAAAACTCTGCTAGTGGGAGATACGTATCCCAACTCCCTCCAAAATCCAACACACATGCTCGCAACATATCCTTAAGTGTTTGGATCGTTCTCTCACTTTGGCCATCTGTATGGGGATGGTACGCTGTACTAAAATGTAGCTGAGTACCCAGTTCATCGTGGAACTTCTTCCAGAACCTGGATGTAAACCGGACATCCCTGTCAGAGACTACCGACACTGGCACCCCGTGCCTAGCCACCACTTCTCGTACATAAATATCCGCCAACTTCTCCGCGGATATACTCTCGGAAATCGGAATGAAGTGGGCACTCTTCGTCAGTCTGTCTACGATTACCCATATGGCATCCACACCCCTCGCCGTCCTTGGTAACTTCATGATGAAGTCCATAGTGATCTCCTGCCATTTACACATGGGAATGGGTAGCGGCTGAATCTTTCCATGAGGCCGCTGATGCTCGGCCTTGACCTTCCTGCAGGTCAAGCACCGCTCCACAAACCAGGCGATCTCCCGCTTCATGTAGGGCCACCAATAACTCAGTCTCAAGTCTCTATACATTTTTGTAGCCCTTGGATGAATAGAGAACTTGGACTTGTGAGCCTCCTCCATTATCCTCTGCCTCACTCCCCCAGTCATCGGTACCCATACCCGACCACACTGCGTCAAAAGACCACGATTATCCTTAACGAACAAAGGATACTGGCCTCTAATCCGCTCTATCTTCCAGTTCTCCTTCTTCACCACCTCGACCTGGGCCTCCTTTATTAAATCCAACAATGGAGAGATCACGGTCGCCCTCAAACAAACGTTCCCAATCAGGGAACCTGCCGCCTTGCGGCTCAAGGCATCAGCCACCACGTTGGCCTTCCCGGGATGGTATAAGATCTCACAATCATAGTCCTTCAGAACATCCAGCCATCTCCGTTGTCGCATGTTGAGGTTCTGTTGATCCATCAAATACTTTAAACTCTTGTGATCCGTATAAATGGTACATCGCACTCCATAGAAATAGTGCCTCTAAATTTTGAGGGCAAACACTACTGCCCCCAATTCCAGGTCGTGAGTGGGGTAATTCGCCTCATGAGGCTTCAACTGCCTCGATGCGTAAGCTATCACGTACCCACTCTGCATCAGTACAACACCCAACCCTGAAATCAATGCGTCGCAGTATACCAACAAATCGTCTAACCCCCCGGGTAGTACTAGGATCGGAGCCTCGCACAACCTCTGCCTCAGGGTTTCGAAGGCCATCTGTTGATCCGTGCCCCACCGAAAGGTCACATTCTTCTTGGTGAAGCGGGTTAATGACACATCAATCTTGGAGAAATCCTGGATAAATCTCCGATAATAGCCCGCTAAACCCAAGAAGCTACGGATCTCTGATGTGCTCTTCGGTACTTCCCATCGCATCACAGCCTCAACCTTGGCTGGATCAACCGAAATGACCTCCTGATTGATGATATGTCCCAAAAACTGTACTTCCCGCAGCCAGAAATCACATTTGGAGAACTTTGCATAAAGCTTATCTGCCCTCATGGTCTCTAGTACCTCCCTCAAATGCTGCTCATGCTGCTCCCTGGTCTTAGAATAGACCAGGATATCATCAATAAAAACGATCACCGACCGATCCAGCATCGGTCTGCACACCCTGTCATAAGATCCATGAATGCTACTAGGGCATTGGTGAGCCCAAACGGCATCATCATGAACTCATAATGCCCATACCGAGTCCTGAAACCCGTCTTCGGTATATCCTCATCCCGAATTCTCATATGATGGTATCCCGACCGAAGATCAATCTTGGAAAACCAAGACGCACCCTGCAGCTGATCGAACAAATCATCGGTCCTTGGCAACAGATAACGGTTCTTCACCGTTAGTTTGTTCAGCTCCCTATAGTCGATGCACATCCTGTGCGATCCATCCTTCTTTTTCACGAAAAGGATGGGTGCTCCCCACGGGGAACTGCTCGGATGTATGAACCCTCGGTCTAGCAACTCCTGAAGCTGCGTAGATAATTCTTGCATCTCAGGTGGGGCCAATCGATATGGTGCCTTTGCTATTGGAGCGGCACCAGGCACCAACTCGATGCGAAACTCCACCTGTCTCTCCGGCGACACTCCCGGTAACTCCTCGGGGAAAACATCTTGAAAGTCTTGCACAACCGGCACACTGCCTACCTCTGCCATGGCCTCTACCCTCGTGTCCAAGACATAGGCCAGAAATCCCATACATCCCTGTTGCAGAAACTTCCTAGCCCTCGCAGCTGAATAGAGAGTCGGCCCCTGCGAGGCCCTATCACCATGTATCACCAGTTCTCCCCCACGTGGGGTTCGAACCATCACTAACTGTCGCTCACAATCGATCATGGCCCCGTTGGCCCCCAACCAATCCATCCCGACAATCACCTTCAGCCCTCGCAACGGTACCAGAACTAGGTCAACACGAAATCTCTCACCAAGCACATTCAGGACACAGTCCCGATACACCCTCGCAGCACTCACAGTGCGGTCATCTGCAATCTCTACCTCGAGCGGGGAATCCAAAGTTCCCGGCGCGTTCCAGAACTTCTTGCTAAGCGCAAGAGACACAAACGATCAGGTAGCACCCGAATCAAACAAAACATGAGCCGACATATCATTGACTAAAAAGGTCCCTATACAAGCATAATATATACATAAGTCGTACAAATCATAATGAGCAGAGAATAATAGTTACGTACCAGCCACAACGTCTGGTGCTGCCCGAGCCTCATAGGTGGTCAACTGAAATGCGCGACTTTTCACTGCCGGAACATACGCCTTGGCAGGGTGGCCATCGGTAATCCTCAAAGTGGCGGGCGCAGGCGCCGCCACAGCTCCCCCCTCCATGCAAATTCGGACAGTTGACCTGCTTATGGCCGACCTGGTTGCAGTGAAAACAAATCAAGCTCTTCGTGGGGCAGTCCTTGCTCAAGTGGCCCTGCTGGCCACATACATAGCATCCCGACCCTGTGACATGACAAGCTCCACTGTGCACCCTACTGCACTTGGCACACCGGCCCCGACCCTGCTGACCCCTGCTGGAAGTGTCTGAGGTCTTAGGCTTCTTAGCCTGACCCACCGCTGCCTGTGCCTGCTCCGGTTTCCGCTTGGTGCGGAAGTCCAACTCCATTTCCTGCTCCCGGGCCTTCTCTACCATCTCATTCATGGTTTTGCACCCTGTAAAGCTCACAAACTCCCGGATATCATCCATCGGCATGGAATGATATCTCGTCCTCTGCATATCCTCATCGGTAGCGTATTGTGGAATCAACAAAGCTCGTTCCCGAAACTTGGCGGTGATCTCCACCACAGTCTCGGTAGTCTGCTGAAGGTCATGAAACTCCCTCACAAGCCATTGCACCTCAATAGGTGGTGCAAACTCCTCATCGAATCGCTGAACAAACTCGGCCCACGTCATCTCAGCCACACCAGCCGCTCCCACCTGGCTGGTCACCTCTCCCCACCAATCTTGGGCTCTGTCTCTCAGCATACACGAGGCAAAACCCACCTTGGCCGCATCCGGGCAAGAACTCGTGCGCTGGCCGTTCTCAATATCCGCCACCCAGCATCGGCTAACGATGGGGTCCCTGACCCCGAGGAACTCCGGTGCTCCGCACACCTTGAACTCCCGGAACGAGGGAGTTCGGGCTCCGATCCGGTCGGCAACAATCTCAGTCATGAACGACTTGAACCTCTCCTCCATTATCTCCATAATACCTTCCTTGATTGTCCCAAAGATCACTGGGGTAGCGTCAAGGATACCCTTCGTAACCTCGGCTGCAATGATCTTGCGCAACCTCTCATCAACGGGCTCTGCACCGCTGCCCGATCCTGATCCTGATCCTGATCCCCCTGTCCCAAATCGTGTCGTCACCATGCTGAACTGGAATGTCATAAACCATAATAATTAGGACATCTATATAGGGGATCTTCCCACATCAGTCCTCCTCAAAGATATTAGATCTAGCACTAGTTCAAGTACAGGTCCTGTGCTTTCAGTAGTACGGGCCCAATACTACCTTCCACACCTACCTGCACCTTTCCCCAAACCTCTACCTAACAACTCCAATTCGTCCCACAATAAATCATATACCACAAGCCACCGCTTAACCCAAACCCCAGGCTGTCCTAAGGTTTGCTCTACCCGCCTGAAACAGACCAATCATGACAGGTTGCCTTTATGCATGCAAATTATACACAGAAAAGGATCAAATAGACTTTCGAATAAGAGATTCTACCCTAGGACCATAACCAGACAAGGAACAGGAAATAAGGCCAAATCAATCATTCTAAGGCTATAAGCTCCTAACCGTATATGATTTTAAAAGCATACACATAGCAAATTCCATACGATTATCATAGCTCAAATATCAGTATAACATGGCTAACATATTGGGGAACTACTTACTTGGCTCTTCTGATCACGCGCGTTGCACTCTCATCTTTTCCATTCCTTAAAAGTTTTTAGCTTTTATTTTGAAAACCATTTTTACCATTTCCTTAGTTTGAGTCCTGACACACCCGAGAGTGTGCCCGAATCTCTCAAACCAAGGCTCTGATACCAACTTGTAACGACCCAATTTTTACAAAAAAAATTTTCATTTTTGAATGATTAAACACATTTCCAACATCAAGAAATCTAGTTATAATTGTTTTCAAAACATAATTCAAATACAACTTTTATTCCAAACATCAGAGTGTCCCACAAAAGTACAAGAGAGTGCATGCCGCGCCATCAAGCTTTGCCCTTGCCCTTGGGCTCTGATGTACCTGAAACAAATCCACAGACTGTAAGCTAATGCTTAGTGAGTCCCCCCCAAAGCATACCCCAAGCACAAATCACATAACACATATCATAATGGCCATAAAGACTACCTCTACCACATACCACATAACATCTTAGCTATAAAGCTATCTCTACCATTAGCCATAAAGGCTATCTCTACCATTAGCTGTAAAAGCTATCTATACCATTAGCCATAAAGGCTATCTCTACTTTTAGCTATAAAAGTTATCTCTACCATATCCATGAAGGCTATCTCTACCGCATATTACAACAAAATCATGCCACACGCCTCTACACAACGAGTATACCAACTAGTATGAAATGGGTCGGCCTTGGTGCCTTAGACCCATTGGTATGGTGAGAAGATTCACCTCTGGAATGCTGAACTGGTAAGCTGAAATCAGATATGTCCCACGCTGCCTCTTCTCAACTACCTATAATCATCAAGTGATTAGCTTAAAAACTTTCCATAAATTCCCTCAGAGTCAACTCTGGTCAAGGTCAACTGTCAAGGTCAAAGTTCACAGTCAAGGTCAACAGTCCATGTTGATCTCAACTCGTCGAGTACAACCAGTCACTTGTCGAGTTCCTTGCATAACTCATCAACTCGCTGAATCACTTGAGTGACTCGTCGAGTTCCATAATGTTTTCGGTCTCAAACCCTCAACCGCAAAGCCCTGGCCGTAAACTCTTTGGCCGACTCGCCGAGTCGATTATAGGACTCGGAGAGTTCCCTTAGTTCTTCTCGTTTTCTGCCTTCTCCAGTGGGATCCAGTGTCCCAAACTTCAGATCTAGCCTTCCCTAGTGCAAATGTCACATAAAGTTGCAAACTTTACGTGCATGCAAGACCTCACATGGCCACAACACCAAAACTAGTCTTCATACAAGGTTGTAATGCATGGAATGGGATGGAACTGCCTAAAGGAGACAACTTTATGTCATTGGGGACCTAAAGAGGTCCAGATCTGGAACCATATCCGTGTGATAAGTCCAGATTCGAGTATGACTCCATTTTGCACCAAAAATGGCCATTTACTTCCAAGAAGAGGGATCTAAGTAACTCAAGCTCAAGGTCAGGACTTTATACCTCAAGATGGTGGCCAAAATCGCATAGATGTCGGATCTACTGCTTCTCTCCTTGCTCCTTCTTCTTCAAGCTCTAAAAATCTTTCACAATCCACCAAAATCACTCATAAATGCTCTTACTCTCACTCAAGGGTGTTCACGGACGCAAACTGCTTTCTGTAGGGAGATAAGGTGCTAAGGGAGGCCACAAGGGCAAATAATGATCCTTAAATACGGGGCAAACCCCGAAATTAGGGTTTTCTCTTTACAGCTCCAACTCGTTGAATCGGGTCTTCCGACTCGGCGAGTTGGTCCCGATCCGCGTTCATGATTAAATGCCCCTACTCAATGAGTTGCACTCCCAACTCGCCGAGTCCATGCACCAAAACCCTGAAATTAACTAAATCAAATAACTACCTGGAATAGGTGTTACAAGTTTGACTAGAACCATAAATCACAATCATTCCAACGCCATCGTTACCAACATCTCCTAAAAGTTTACCCTATATTATTGTATTGCACGAAAATGATCTCATCCATAAATGATATGTACATTCATGTTGCTTTGTATATTTTTTTAAGTTGCATCCAGTCCTGCTTACATGGATTATCTATTTGAACCTTCAACTTCATCACCTTCTTTACATGTTGTCTTCATAAATTCGTCATTAGAAACAAAATCCCATTCACAAAAACTCGAGCATACCATTACATTTACTCCTTCAAATGATGTGCAAACCGTCTTGCGAGTTCTTTCTCACTCTCATTTGGTCACTACGACCAATCTAATTTATATATATTTGAGTAGTTTTTTTTATTAGTGTGATTATGCTGGCACAACCCAATCTTTGACTGAAAATCATTGATGTTATTGGACATTGCAGGTAAGGCATGTGTATAGTTAGTTGTTATTTTAACACAGTCAGGCTACTTTATGGTATATTTCTTTTATTATTTCGTATTAAATCATCATATCTGTATATATGTATATTCATTTTGCTTTGGATATTCTTGTATGCACTTACTATTTACTACTATGGTTGTAATGTTTGAAACTCTGGAATTGGGGATTCCGATTCCGATTCTGTTGTTTTCTACTAGAATTGATAGAAAGTATAATGGAAAAGTTTCAAAGTGGTTTATATAAGCAACAATTCGTCCCGATTCTTTATTTTTTTTTGTCTAGATACTGACGGATTGATGACCGAGGCAATGGGGAGAAAACATCAATAGCCAATCTTCACGGACAGGTTATGTAGGATATTTAAATGCACATGTTAGCAATGAACTTTCGTTGATTAGTTTAGAGTACTTTTAGAGTTCGTTTATTAGGATATTGTAATCGTAGAGTTATTGGTGTTGTATTGAATCTACAACTGGTGGATTGTCGTAGAGTTATTGGTGTTGTATTGAATCTACAACTGGTGGATTGACATTAACCAGTCTGCAATGATTTAGAGATTAGTTGGTATGGACAATTTCCGTTTCTAATACCCCTCCCGACCCATTCTTTTTAATTACTTATTACTCTTGCCAATTAATATCAACAAACACGTTCAGTCCACATTTCCCACATATTTCAGTTTCTAATACCCCTCCCGCCATGCGTTTGTTCCTCTTTGAGTTCATATTGCTGAGGAGGAAGGATGATGCAGAAAGCACTTCCTTAGCAAGCAAACAACCCGGGTGAGCACCCAATAACTTCGGCACACAATGTGCAAGCTTCAACATCTTTTTTGGACATTCTGCCATGTCATGGAAAATGTATGTTTTTTATTTATCATATTTGATTTTTAAAAAAACTGCAATTGCAGAATTGTACTTTCGACTCTTTTGCTTATTTAAAACGTAATACACCATATGATTGATTATTACCAAATACGACAAAGAACACGAAATTAATCAAATTACATCTAAAATTCACTAATTTTACAACCTATGAAAACTGAAAAGCTACGAGGGTATTTAGTTTATTTTGCTTTATAGCAGTCTACTTTCACTTTCTTTCTTATTAATGCATTCTACTTAATAAAAATGCTATAAAAACAAAGTAATGAAAGTATGTCGCTGTTTTTTGCAGGTTGTAATTGCTATTGTTGCCATGATGACGATAGAGATAAGCCAACTTAAGCACCATAAGGACTATAATACCCTCCACGAACCTTGATGCAGATCCAAAAGCATATAGCAATATAAATAAAAAACGGTCATAACCGATAAACAAAAGACTAAAAACTATGGTCATAACCGAACCCCGCAGAGCGGGGTTTCACACCTAGTTAAGTATTATTGATACTTAAACCTACAAATATTTTTATTTGTTTTAAAAAATATAAATGTTTATGGACATCTCCACTAATCGGTTTAAGAGCCTAACATGAAACATTTAAATTAGAGTATAGAAGCTATGTCCAAAGTTTTGCTTGTTTTTGCTTATCGATTCACAATCGAAGGAAAAAGTAGTTTCCATAATCAAAATCAACCAAGGATCTACTTGTTTCCTCGGTCAGATAATTTTTTATGACAGAGGAGCCGTATGGATAAACGAAAATAGTGGATGTTAGAGCATTTATAATGAAAAGTTCAATGAGAAAGTTGAATAAGGTATTAAGCATAGTTGTCATTCAATGGATAAAAACATATTATTGTGAGATGTCGTTTTGACATTTAATTAACTTATGAGTTTAATGGCTACTACTAAACCCTTCGCTAGGAAAAATAAAATTTACTAATTCTTAAATAAATATTTAAATATATTCCACTAAACTTTATATAGTTCAATGCATTGTAGGAAAAAAAATTATAGAATTATATGAAATATAGAATAATGATGGTCAAATCATTGACGTCTATGGAGTTCAATGTATTGTAGATGTTTTAAAAAACACTTTTAAACGGAGGACATGATGATAATAATAATAATAATAATAATAATAATAATAATATATCATACATAAAGGTAAATATAAGCAACATATTCCCCGCCTAAACAAAATCGACCATCTCAATACATAATATGTTTATATTATAATATAAAAATCAATGCACATCTTATGCCATGCATGAATAAAAAAAATCATAATTTGCTATATAAATAGCATAAAAAATATTTAGAACTTGAGTACATAAACTTTTTTGGACAAACCATGAACAAATTTTACTGACAAACTACTGAACAAACCATGAACAAATTTTACTACTTCTCCAGTGAATAGAAATAATTAGAACCGAATAAGACTTCCATCTTCTACTTCTTTTGTTCTTCAATAAGATTGTGAACCCAACAATGTTTCAACTTGAATAGATTCCAAGAAACCTTAAAATCGAAAATTTTCCACGTAGGATGGAAAAGACAAACATTTTCAACTTTCTCTTCATCAGGTTTCAAAATCTTCATCTTTAACTTTTGGGTTTCGTCCAACATTTTTGTTTCAATTAAACTCGTTTTAATCATATATTAGTTTTTGTCAAGATTACCTAAAGATCCTATATTCAAATTCTACAAATGAATATCACAAAATATATTACTAGGTTTACATTAATGAACAGACAATCATAAACTTTTGCTTTTGGCTCGTTAAGAATGCCCAAATGATGAATTAACCAGCCTCTATCACATTATATGTGAAATACCGAACTTCAAAATTTGCCTAAGCATTCTTGTGAAAGGGTTTTGTTTTTCTTTGATTTTTCTTTCTAAGTCGACCCGAAAAGGCAACATAATTTTTGTTAAACTATGTGAGGTGATTATTGCTCACCCAAACTAGTTGGCTTGCTCTTAAATGTTTTAATCAAACACCAAACCAGTTACCCAAATATAAATAACACTAAGGCCTGCATAAGCTAGTTTATTTTTTGAGCTTATTTAATGAGACTACAAAAATAGCTTATCGATAAGCTAGCTTGAGATAACTTATTGATAATCTAGCTCATAAACAAAAAGTTAGTTATTCAGCTAACGTTGTCAAACAAAGCCTAATACAAACCTTGTAAACTAAAATATAGCAACACATTCGGACACATAAAAAAGGATAAAAAAACATGGAATAATGATGAAGACCAAACATCTATAGAATAAAAGTAATGCTTCTTGTTTGGAAAGGGGGTGATACTCATTTATTTTGTGTTGGTGTAATCAAACCTATCTTAAACTCTATGCTAGGAGGTGGGATGTCGATGGTTTGAGGCGCTTAGGCGTGCCTTATGGAGAAATATAGAGAATTTTTTTTTTGGGCATTTATATGTTGTTCATATTGGTGGCTAAGTCAAGCTTTAATCTTTTACGAGTCATGGCGAAAGATGATGTTTTTCAAGACGTAAGTTAAGGCAACAATTTTATATATATGGAGAAAAATAAATTAATTCAACTATAAAGGTTTTAGAAAGGTTAAATCAACACCTTATAACAAAAAGTTAAGAAAAAATCATTGGTTTCATGCCCAATCAGAAAGGAAAAAAAAACACGCCTTGAAAAAAAATACACGTGCCATGTCACGATGTTGCACACCTAGACAAGTCATGACAGGTGTCACGCCTAACAATTATGCTAAGGGTGTTTTCTTGGCGGTGAAGCCACCTCTCGACGATATGACACGCCTTTTAGAACCTTGATGATGATATAACACACAAAATGACTGAAACAATGAACAATCACGTAGGTGTTATCATAATTGTTCTCACCATGCATTTTGGCAAATCACAAAGACCAACAACTTAAATTTTTGTCTATTATCTAACATTTTATCCTGTTAGAAGTGGATATTAGTTGTTATTGTATTTTTGTGAAAAGGTAATACCCAAAAATCTGTCTAAGTTCATATAAAGATACCTTTTGTATAAAATGCATCAACCAAGAGCATCCACGATGACTTGAAAATGAAAGATATTTGAATTTTTTAAGGCGGAGCTTTTTCATTACCCAAGGCTGCACAAGTGAGATTTTTCAAGTGTTGTTTCGTTTCCTCTTCTTTATTTATTTATTTATTTTTTTAATATATTACATAATTTAAAAAAGTAATGATACATAACATGATGGATGCTCTCTGAGCAATAAAATGATAGTGAATAAAGGAGTATGGTGGTTATTTGGTAGATTGAAAAGGAAAAAAGTATTAAATGGTGGGGGGAAAGGAAATGAAAGTATGCCATACTTGATACATCAAATATGTATTCATTTTCAGAAACACCCACTCCCACATCACCCATGCCAGACAAAGGGGAGCAAGCACATTTAACATTTACCCCTGGACCTGGCCCTCCTTTCCCTGGCTAAAGAATCAATCATTTTAAATAAAATTAAATATATTTAATTATTTTAATATATTTAATATATAATACTATATGTGTATATCACCGTTGCCAACAAAGCTCTGAGCTAGCTTTCATCTCCCAAAGCCTCTTTCCATCTCTTAATATTTTACTTTTCTGACCAATCTGGACAGACCCCCATGTTAGATTCCAGTCAAATCCCTCTGTCCATTTTAGTAATTTCCCAAGATTTTCAAATTTGTAAAACTCGACAGCACATAAAACAAAAACAAATTGTCCAATGCCTACCCCAATAAAAATAAATTCTTAGTTTATGCCTTAAATTGTTTGTTTAAACCTTAATACACTCACTCTGCACCTTCTTTTTAAGCCACTTAATTCATTAGTTTATGTTCAAAAATCAGATCTCACTCTCACCATGTTCAATGTTCATGTTCATGAGAGAGAAATCATAAATGAAGTTAGGGTTGTACGTTTGGCTATTGAGCTTGTACTTTCAATCTTGAAAGGTTAAAAATGGTGGTGGGGTTTGGTGGTACTTCTGACTTGTGAAAAAAAGGCCCACAGATGAAAGAAAGATGATGTATCATTTCACATGTATGTAAGTGTAACCTCTTCTGTGTTCTGTTCTTCCTTCTTTCCCACTGTTGCATTCATTACAGTATTTTTCTGAAAATCACAGTCACAATCATCTGTTTTTTGACTTCTTCTGTCACCATAAATTTGAGCAAATTATAGAATCTAACTTCTGTTTCATGATTGATTCTCCTTTGATGTGATTGTGATTCATGAATAATAATCCCTATCTTTTTTAGATTTTCATATTCTTCAAACATGAATCAAGAAACCAAAAACCTCACAATCAAAATATCAAATTCGACCCAGAAACCAAGAAAAGAGATCGTGACCAACATTGTTTCGATTTCATCATCTCCATATAACTCACCATCGTTAATCTCGCCGCCATCCTCCGCCTTTGTTTCCGCCCTTCAATCTCCTTACATATCTCCCAGAGCCACCAGAGAAGACCTGAATCACCCTCACGAAACCGAAACAACCAACAACGGCGGCTCCACCGCCACCACCACCACCACACCGTCGACATTCACTCACCCCTCTACTCCCGTATCCTATTGTGGCTCCGAGAACGATGATATTCCCAGCACCTCCTACACTCCCCCATCGGAAAGATACGATTTTTCCGACGATACCAAGCTCAAAATCGTCAACTGTGTTCCTGTTCATCTTCCTTCTTCAGATGTTAATATGAATCCGACAACCACAACGGCGCCACGTGTCTCGTTTTCGTTTCCCGTTCCTCGGATTTCCTTCGTGACAGGGTCTGTTTCCCCAGCGAATGCAAAACTGAGGAGTTGCGATGTTTACATTGGATACCATGGTCAAGGTCAAAATCCGAACTTGGTAAGGTTCTGTAAATGGTTGAAATCGGAGCTCGAGGTTCAAGGTATCGCGTGTTTCGTTGCCGACAGAGCAAAATACGCCGATTCCCAGAGTCACGAGATCGCCGACAGAGTAATTTGTTCCGTCACGTTCGGGATTGTCGTCGTCACCAAAGATAGTCTCTCGAGTTATCTCAGTCTCGAAGAGATTCGATTCTTCGCTCAAAAAAAGAATTTAATCCCGTTGTTCTTCGACTTTGACACAAACGAAGTCGCAAACGTTCTAACGAGTTCCGAGAGTAAAGAATGCAAAGACGCCATTGATGGGTTGATGAAGTTGCAGGAGTTTAAGCTCGAAGCAAACGAAGGAAACTGGAGATACTGTGTAACAAGAACTGCAGGGATTTTGAAGGGAAAACTCGGGAGGATGAGTGTCGCTGAAAAAGAAATCGATAATAGCGATGAAATGCCGTACCCTAGGAACAGATTCTTCGTCGGAAGAGAAAAGGAGATAACAGAGATCGAAACTGCTTTTTTTGGATGCACTGATGAAAACGAAACCAACACACACGTTAGAACACCTGGAACATCAGAAGGGCTTGCAGATGAGGAAAGTGAAATCGATCGGAAGTTTATAAATTTGGAAGTCGGAAAGTGTAAAGAACCGAAATTAGAAGCATGGGTGGAACCTGTAATCGGGAGAAATTCCTTGAAGAGACCTAAATACAAAAAAACGAAAAGCGGGAAATACAAAAGCTTCGGAAGCAGCATTGTGTGCATCAATGGCGAACCTGGAATTGGGAAAACAGAGGTCGCATTAGAGTTTGCTCACAGATATTCTCAAAGATACAAGATGGTTTTGTGGGTCGGTGGGGAAGTTCGTTATTTCCTACAGAATATTCTAAATTTATCGTTAAATCTAGGATTAGATGTTAGCGCAGACGAAGAAAAAGAAAGAGGAAGGATTAGAAGCTTTGATGAACAAGAAACAGAAGCTTTCAAGAGGGTAAAACGGGAATTATTTCGCGATATGCCATATTTGTTAATCATCGATAATCTTGAAACAGAAAAAGATTGGTGGGAAGGGAAAGACTTACATGACTTGATACCAAGAAACACAGGTGGCTCCCACGTCATCATCACAACCCGGCTTCCAAAAGTAATGACATTTGACCCGATTCAACTTCAACCCCTGCCATTAAAAGACGCAATGTTGTTAATGAAAGGAAGAAGGAGAAAAGAATACCCGGGTCAAGAAGTTGAAATTTTGGGTAAATTTGATGAGAAATTGGGTCGGTCAAGCTTCGGGTTATGGGTAATCGGGTCGTTGCTTTCTGAACTTGCAATCTTACCCTCCACCCTCTTTGAAGCCATAAATCATATCCGTTTAGACGAAAATGAGATAAACTCATCTCATTTTGAAGAAGTATTTTGGGGAAACAATAAGTTTTTACTCAAAGTCTTGATTTTTTGCATTACAATTTTACATGAAGCTAAAGGGAGTACAAATGTTCTTGCTTCAAAGATGCTTCTAGTTGGGGCATGGGTCGCCCCGTTACCCGTTTCATCAAATCTACTTGCTTCAAGTGCAAATAACATCACTGCTTCCACCAACAGATTCAAGAAATGGGTCAAATGTGCAAACATGACTTTCTTTTGTTGTTCGGGTTTTCTCGAAAGTCAAACATCAAAAAGTGAAGAAGATTCAGCTCTTGTGTTGGTCAAACTTGGTCTTGCTAGAAGAGCAAATCAAAAGCATGGATGTTGTATTCACTTTCACCCGATTACCCAAACATTCGCGAAACTAAAAGGGAATTTACTCACAGCAAAAGCAACGATTCATGGCATTAGAAAAACAGGAAACCCGGTTTTCAACTCGGATCATCTTTGGGCTTCTGCTTTCTTAGTATTCGGTTTCAAATCCGAGCCACCATTGGTCCAATTAAAAGCCCATGACATGGTTCTTTTCATCAAGAAAACAGCTCTCCCTTTAGCTATAAGGGCGTTTACGACATTTTCCAGGTGTAATTCAGCGTTGGAGTTGCTAAAAGTGTGTACGAATGTGCTTGAAGAAGTTGAGAAATCGTTTGTGTCACAGATACAAGATTGGTGCCATGGATCTCTTTGTTGGAAGAAGAAGATGAACTCGCATCAAAGAATTGATGAATATGTTTGGCAAGATGTGACACTTTTGAAAGCTACTTTGTTGGAGACGAGAGCCAAATTGTTGTTGAGAGGTGGGTGTTTTGATAATGGTGAAGAGCTTTGTAGGACTTGTATTAGTATCAGAACTGTGATGCTTGGTCATAATCATGCTCAAACTTTAGCTGCTCAAGAAACTTTGGCGAAATTAGTTAGGATGAGGAGTAAGATATGAATCAAGAATCAAGATTAGGTTTTTACTTTTTATAGATCAGATCAATTTTCCCATAACATGATTAATCTACCATGTTGTTTTAGTTTTACCATTAGTAAATCAACATCAACAGTTATAAACCAAGAGTAAAGTTTCATTCTTATTCGGCTTTTCCAGTTAAAACAGGTTGATTGTTCTTTACAGAATGACTGTGTCAGATTCAGCCTTGGATTTTGAGTCAAGTTCCAATTCAATTTAGGGTTTTGAGTTCATTGATAAAGAAAAAGGAATAGTACACAATAACACTAACAAAGAACAATTCACTAAAAAGTAAAAACACAGTAGAAATATGATCAAATTGATCATATATATTTATATAACACAAGTAACAATCTAAGTCACACCTCACAAATCAAACCAGTAAAAAGGAAGTAAGAAAGAAAAATCTCTATCTACTAGTAACAATCAAAAATCCCAATCCAAGAATTGGAAACTATCACACAGATCACTATCAGGGTTAGCTAGAAAAATAAAGGGAGTAAGTTGAGATATGTTGTAATACTAATTGGAGAAATTGAGTTTGTAATCCCGAGGAGAAGCTGAAGGAGGTGAGATCAATCCATCAGAAGCAGCGTCTTGTTCGTCGAGGTAAATTCCCTGAGGGTTTCTGAAAACCCCATGAACAACCGAGAGCAAAATCCCTACAGCAATTCCGATCAAAAGACTTGTAACAAAACCTCTAATCCAAATAGAAACTCCGGTGACCAAAACAAGAGCAGCAGTCACGATGTGATCATGAACGTGGTGTCCCCACACAACCATCGGATCTTCACGGAAAAAGTAGAGTACAAGCCATAGGGTGAACACAGAAGCGAAGACTAGTAGTGTGGTTGGATCTCCGATTAAGGATACGGCGGCGCATATAGTGATGATAATGCCGTAGTTCACGCCGAAGTATTTCGAGTTGACGCCAAGTCTGGTAGCGGTGAGGGTGAGTGAGGCTGGCCTGTCGAATGAGTCAGTGCCGGAGATGAATTCCGACCAGGGACGGTGTAGGGACAAGAAGGATGATAGATTCTGAAATGATCGGAAAATGACGTCAGTTCCGGAGATTGGAATGGTGGTGTAGGTGGTTGCCGGCGTTGGAGACAACATCGTAGAATTGTCTGACTGCAGTTTGACCAGAACCAAGAAATAAAACTACTTGGTAACGTGCAATGCATCAATGCGTCTATCGCTTTCCTCTATTTGTTAAAAAAAAAGTTTTGCAACTTACATTGTTTATTTTTTATTTTTATATTGTGACATTTGTATTTAGTAAGTACCCTATACTTTAAATATTAAAATCAGACAATTTTATAACTACTCCATTGAAATAAACGATAGCCATTTAATTTTGTATTTCTCTCAGTGAAAATTTCTTACAGTTTTTAAGAAAAATAGACTATATGTTAATATGTTATTCGAATAGACAATAGTTTGTCTCCTAAACCATCATTTGCCATTAATATATAGTCGAGATACAACACATATAAATGGACCTACACATATAATGAGCCGAGACTATACAAAAGCCGGAGGATACTTACAAATATAAGCATCTAATATTACACTAACATCCCCTCTAGTTTGAATGGGAGGATGAATATGAACACACTAGACCTAAAATTTAGAAATAAGGTAGAGGGAAGCCATTTGGTAAGTATACCCGTATATTGAGAAGAAGATTGTCGTCAAAAGTTGGTCAACGATCGTCAATCGCAAACGTGACAAACATCAAAGTAATAGACTTAATGTATAATATTTGACAATTTTTAATGAAAATACAATATTATACATTTAAATATATAAGAAAAATGGGTCGAAACATCCAACATCTGAAAATTTAGGCGTGCAAATTTTGTATTATTTTGTATAAATAATAACATAATCTGAAAGTACAAATTAACACAATTCCAAAAATATAAAAAAAAAGTCGAAAACAAAGTTCATACGCAAAAGTTATGATCAACCCTATAAAACGCACAATTCAACCATCTAAAACGAAACTTCAAACACAACCTTAGGTGCTCTAACAATTTAAATTTCAAATTCCGACAATTTTCGTACTATTGCACAAAAATCTAGTTTCTAAAGCTATACTTATTTTATTTTGCCCAAAAATTTCTTAAGGATCACTCAGTGTAGTAACCACTTTCTCGATAACGGATCTTCAAATGATTCGTTAGGCGACTTACGAGAATTATTAGAAAAAGATAGCAAAATTTTATGAATCGGGATGTGATGTAGTATTTGATTCAATTGTTACCTTTTTGTTTAACGAAAGTATGACGATTTTGCGAAAACCTATCGAATCGCGGCAACCGGGAATCCACTTTATTCATAGTTTTAAATGCATCGTTCGTATAGTTACGGAACTCGTTAGGTGGATATTTTTATAGTTTCCGACTCAGGAGATCGAGTACTACAACGCTGTATACTCGGAAAATTTTATGGAAGTTGGATTCCGGACCCGAAATCGGTGCGCAAGATCGTGCCACACATGTCGAATCTTAACCGTCCATTGCATTGGCTCCTGACTATAAATATAGAGCAAGAGGCATCTCTTTTACTCACAATCCAGGGTTTATTCTTCATTCTCAGCTTCCTAGAGGTATAAAGTCTTGACCTTGGTTATTCTATGATTAGATATTGGACTAGTTGAGATTTGAGCATATTTTGGTCCCATGAATGAGTTCTTGTGAGTAAATACTACGCCAGAAGTTTTGAGTTGTTCCTTTTGATTTTTCTGAGATTCCTAGTGATGGTTGTAGATCAACCATGCATGAATTAATGATCATTTGATGGAAGTAAAATGCTAAATCTAGGGTTTGAGTCTCTTTGAGTGATGAAAAGGCATCAAGTTGGTGAATTTATCGTTTAAGACATTTCCCAAGAGCTAGATCTGCAAAATGGACGTTTGGACTTAAAGCATTAAGTTCTTAATGATGTTTTGACAAGCTGGAGTGTACACCAGGAGTACGCAAGTGTACGCTGAGTGTACGCGCTTGAAGCCCCATTTTCCCTTGGTAGCACAAGTTGTACGATGGGCGTACTTAGGTGGTCCACTTAGCGTACTCACGAGGAACCATTTTGGGCCACTATTGGACCTTAGCTTTTGGAATATTGTTGTGTAACACTCAAATCCAGGTATTCCGTTTTTCCCCTCAAAGTATTTCATTTTGGCAAATAAGGACCCTCCGTACGTTGGGCGTACATATGGGTATGCTTAGCGTACGCTTATGCATGCAGCGGGTGGCTGAGGCTCGTATGTAGGGCGTACGAGCATGTACGCGGGGCATACGAGGCCAATGACCAAAACCCTAATTTCTTGGCTTGGACACTATTTAAACACACTTATATCATTTGGACCAAACCCTAATCAACCTCCATAGCCTCTTTTCGTCCTAAAACCCTATTTTTGCAAGAGAGTGTGAGCTTTGAGCCTTAAGGTGATTTTGGTGGCCATTCTAGTGGATTTGCAAGAAGAAGGAGGTAGTGTTCAAGCCTTGAACGTGGGTAGAGCTTGAGGATCCTGCATCTAGAGTATCTTGGGGAGCTTTGGAAGGTAAAAAGCTTTCACCTTGCTTATCCTTGTTGCTTGTTGAGTTAGGGTTTTCTAGAAGTCCTCTTTTGAGTCCATAAATCCTCTCTTGGGAGTTTGGGCAACTCCAGAGGTTAGGAAGGATAGATCTGAGGTCCTTTGGGTTGATTATAGCATAAAAATGCAAACTTGATGACTTCTATGGCTCCATGCATGAGTTAAGACCATTGGAAAGGTCTTAATGAGATAAAATGGGTTTTTGGGAGCATATATGGCATGAAAAGGCATAAAGTTGCCAACTTTATGACTTAGGACCCTTAAAACGTATAAGATTTGAAGTTTGAGCGAAAAGTCTTCATGCATTAAGAACTTAATGGAGTTGGATGCAAGACAGCTTGTACTGTTGGGTTCGAAATAGTTGTAAGGTGTCAAAGTGTCCTATATCTTTTGTTAGTATCAAAGTCAGTATTGTTTATTTGCATAAGGGTATAGTGCAATGTCGAAGCGTGAATGTATAAGCCCTTATGTATTTTTTGTATGCTTTTGTCATCGCTATAAATAGGGGTTAGATATTAGAGTTAGAGTATCTTTCGAAGTCGTTGCAACTTGTACTTTATATTCTCTATGTATCTTCAAAAGCAATATATTGAGCCAAACATACATTATTTACGATTCTATGTTCTTAGTTGATTCATACTCTGATTTCGTTTCATACATTTGATTCATAACAACTACATTTGGTATCAGAGCAGGATTTAGATAGCTGATCTCTGATTTTCTCTAGTTATCAAAAGTTTTTGAGTCTTGTTCCGGATTCAAAATTTTCCGCACTTTTGATTCTGAAAATCTATTCAGATCATCTATATTGATTCGATTATGCTTTTAGTTTGTTAAATCAAGTATTCTGTGTTTGATTTTTAAAAGTTTCATCCATCAGATCTTAATTTCTTAAGTTTTTTCAAAAAAAAAAACTCATACGTACAACAATGGCGAATTCATTATGAACACAATGACTTCTTATTCACATCTTCTTGGTTCTTCAACCAAAATCCCTATGTTGATCCCTGAGTACTATGATCAGTGGGCAGATAGGATGGAAGACTATCTGAATGGAATTGATGAAGATCTCTGGAAATGTATCACTGGTGATGTCGGATCTCCGAGTTTGTTACAAAATATTGGATCTGCTGCTTCCAGTCCAAAAGTTTCTAATCAAGCAGAGAGAAAGAAGAGGAATGAGAAGAAGTGCTTGCGTGAATTGAGAGGTTCTCTTCCACCTGTAGTGTACAACTATGTTTGTGGTTGTTCTACTGCTAAGGAAATTTGGGATACACTGAAGGAGAAGTATCAAGGAAGCGAGAAAACTAAAAAGAGTTCTGTTAAGCAATGTTTTCTTGAGTTATGAGAATTCAAGCAGAAAGAAGGTGAGAAAATTGAGCTCTATTACGATCATCTGAATGAGTTAGTTTTCAAGTGTAGCAGATATGGAGTCAACAGATCAACAATGGAGTACAGTGTGACTTTTCTTATGGGGCTTCGTAAGGAATGGCACAATGTTGGTCTGATGATAAAAACTCAACAATGTTTCGACAATCTCTCTCTCTCTCTCTCAGTGATCATTACAATGAGTTGAAGGCTCGTGAATGGGAAGTAAATGAGATTGCTGAGGAAACAAGAATCAGTTTGGGTGGTCCCCTAGCCTTAATGTCTAAGGTGACAAACAAAGAAGTTGAGATTGAGTCTGCTGAGAATGAAGGATCATAAGATGAAGGACTGATTGTGAATTCTGATGATGAAACAATAGCATTTTATTCAAATAATAAAGTGAAAAAGTTTTTCAAGAAGCCTTTCAATTCGAAGCCTAAAATAAGTGATTCGAAAAGTAGTTCATTTGTGAAGGGAGTGAGAGAGGAGAAGAAAGTGGAGAAGAAGGAAGTTAGGACTGAGGATGCGAAGATTGAGAAAAATCTAAAGGGAGACTCTGGGTTCGACTGCCATTACTGCAATGGTGCGAACCACATGGTGAATGATTGTATGTTGTATGTTGAAGAAGAGAGATGAGACGAAGAATAGTATAAAAGATGAATCCTATTATGTGGAGAGGCTCGAAAAGGTAAGAGCAAAGACGAAAGGGTTGTCATTGGTGGCCAAAGGAAGCTATGATGAAGAAGGCACATATCAGATTTGGTCTTCTGGATCTAACGATGAAGAGATGCATAATCCAACGCATAGTGCCATGTTTGCTGAGTTCGAAGAAGGAAGTGAGGGTGAAGAGAGAGTCACTGGCAAGTGCTTCGTCACTACCGGTGAAGACAAATCTCCCATGACGTCTAAGGTATGTATTCTTCTCGAATCCTTTAATATTCATTCTAGTTCTTATCATTCAGTTTTATATGAGTTTGATAGATATGTTACATATGTTAATAATTTGATTATCTCTGCTAGTAGTGATGCTGAAAGGTCCAAAACATTATTGCTAGAAACTCAGAGGATTTTGGAGGTCAGGAAGTCTAAGATAGAAAGTTTAGATTTACAATTTATGAATATTGTGTGTGATAGAGATAGTTTGCGAACTGATAATAGTATTTTGTTAAAACAAAGAAATTTCTATTGTAATTCTGCGAAGCGCCTTTATGGCAAATTGATTGCATTGCATCATTCGTCAGACATTAGTAAAGAACAACATATGAAGCTTTTTCCCTTTTTAGCTTTCGAAAGGGAGAAAATTGATTCGATTTCCTATGACCGTGAGAGAAAAATATCTGAGTTTGACAAGGTCCCAAATGAATCATATGCATATGGTATAGTTAAAATTGATGAATGTTTAGATGCAAATGATCTTGTTGAAATAGTGAATAAGACCTTGACCAAAAATGAACAAATACAAATTCTGAAAAGAACTGAGAATTCGACATCTGACTCACAAAACAATCTTGTTGATATCGAAGATGATTCTGACAATATCAGTGAAATTGAGGAGGAGGAAGTTGTTGATTGTTCACAGTTATATGCTGATGGGTTTTAGCCATAAGAACTTTCCTATGTGCACATACAAACCCTAATGCTTGGATCTAGGTTTCTCTAATTGAACATGCAATGTATCCAAGGCTTACAATTCTAGATCTAGTGAAAACAATTGAATTATAACATATGAAATCAGATCTAGAAGAATACCTTAAGTTTCTTGCTTGAATCTTCTTGTTCTTGGAGCTTAGAGTCATAATTGTCACTCCTCTAATGGCTTACAAACACCAACTAGCAAGAGGATGATTTGGAGAGAGGAGAGAGGTGTGGAAAT
Source organism: Lactuca virosa (assembly GCF_052849685.1). NCBI lineage: Eukaryota > Viridiplantae > Streptophyta > Magnoliopsida > Asterales > Asteraceae > Lactuca > Lactuca virosa. The sequence continues at coordinate 286,214,693 of NC_136432.1, read as the reverse complement.
CGGCTCTAGGGTTCCCAAGGAAGCAAGGTGGCCGATTTCTCTAACCCTAAGGGTCTATTTATACTATGAGCTACTAGGGTTACATCCTTAACCCTAATTGAATAACTTAGGCACTAAGCAATCCAAGGATCCTTCTAGATCAAGGCTTGGACGAATTCAAGGAGTCCATAACCCTAAATTCGGCCACCCTATAATCTATAAGGATTCATAGCCCAAAAACACAACTATCACACATTTGACAGTTTAAGCCCTTTATTCAATTAACCTCTTTTAGTCATCTAATTAATTCTTAATTAATCTATGACTAATATTAATCAAATAATATTATTATTCCTTTAATATATTAATATAATAATATTTTCTCTCTCTTCATAAATCATCCTGTCAAGTTGCTATGGTGAAGGCAACCCAAAAGGACCATGCACAACCGGGTCAAGTACTTACCAAATATAGTTACAGGCTTAGACACTAATCCAACAGTCTCCCACTTGGATAAGTCTAGTAACTATAAATGCAAACACAATCCGATTAGCAATCGTAGCTCTCAAAGACGCTGTCAAACTCTGATCTTATTAGTAACCTGTCCTTCAGATAAGGGATCGTATAATCCTCTGTTCTAGATATCGTGCGGACAATCACATGGAACATTATCATACTTATTGTCCAGCAATTGGTTTCTCGATCTCAGATTCATTTGACATAGAACTTAATTGAACACATCAACTCAGTCCTGACCGGGCCCGACACATAAGTCAAATCAAATCATCGAGGGGCCCTGATATCACTTTTACCCTCTTAGGATAAAAGGAACAGATAAACTTCGACTTATATGCATTTATTATCCACTAATCAAATCATACACAACAATGTGTTTTATAACATCAAGTTACTGATGCGTTTACGCATTATCAATGCACAACTAATTCGCAAACAATAAACCATATATCTAGGTTTTAAGACCATATGATATTACCATCTTGCGATCACTCGTGATAAATTCCATGAAGTGATTCCAGCAAGTGTGGGTTTATTCCAATGCTCAAAACAAGTTCATAAGCACTCATGAATGTTGTAGCAAACATTTTCTATGTATAATACACTTTATACAATCTACACACAAATTCATGACAGTCTTCATTCATATCTACTTCCAACATATGAACAACTGTGGACCGTTCAAATAATTTGAATATAATCAAATAATTCAATTATTCAGGAAGTCAAAACATGCAAAATGAAACAATAGTTAAAAGATTAACATAAGACAGTAACATTACTAATAAATAATACTCCTTTATTTAATCATCGAATGTTAATAACAACTTATCTATTACACGTTTCCAAACTATCTAATCTAAACTAATATCGTCCTTCAACCCAATGATCCTAGCATGCTGCAAGTGCTTAACCCTGCTCAGTCCCTTCATAAGCGGATCTGCTGGGTTATCCTCTGACGATACCCTCTTCACTACGAGGAGTCCTTCTTCCACCCGATGTCGAATAAAGTGATATTTTATGTCGATATGTCGAGATCTACCGTGATCTCTTGGTTCCTTGGTCAAGGCAACCGCTCCTTCATTATCACATAAAATCTCCATGGGCTCCTTTATGGCTGGCACAACTCCAAGGTCTCCAATGAAGTTCTTCAACCATATTGCCTCCTTTGACGCTTCGCTTGCTGCAATGTACTATGTTTCGCACGTTGAATCAGCTACAGTTTCCTGCTTGGAACTCTTCCAAGTTACTGCTCCTCCATTGAGGGTAAAGACCCAGCCCGACTGCGAACGATAGTTGTCCATGTCGGTCTGAAAGCTGGCGTCACTGTACCCTCGCACCTTTAAGTCATCACTCCCACCGAGGACTAGAAACCATTCCTTGGTCCTCCGAAGGTACTTAAGAATATTCTGGACTGCGATCCAATGCGCTCTGCCAGGGTTCCCTTGATATCTACTGACCATGCTCAAAGCGAAGGCCACATTAGGGTGAGTACAAGTCATAACGTACATGATCGAGCCAACTGCGGAAGCGTAAGGTACTCGGCTCATCTCTGCTATCTCAACTTCAGTACTCGGACTCTGAGTCTTACTCAACTTAGCATTACTCTGGATTGGTAACTCCCTTTTCTTTGAATTCTCCATACTAAAACGTTTTAGTACCTTGTCCAAGTAAGTATTCTGACCAAGTCCTATTAGTCTCTTACTTCTGTCTCTCACTATCCTTATTCCCAGAATATAGGAAGCCTCTCCGAGGTCCTTCATAGCGAAGCACTTACCGAGCCAGGACTTAACCTCCTGCAGGGTCGGGATGTCGTTTCCTATGAGTAGTATGTCATTGACATACAATACGAGAAAGCTTACTACACTCCCACTGGCTTTGACATATACACACGATTCATCTTCGCTTCGCAGAAAGCCAAACTCTTTGACCTTCTCGTCAAAACAAAGATTCCATCTGCGAGACGCTTGCTTAAGTCCATAAATGGACTTCTCAAGCTTACACACTCTATTGGGATGCTTCACATTGACAAAACCCTCTGGCTGAGCCATGTAAACATCCTCAACCAACTTCCCATTAAGGAAAGCGGTTTTGACATCCATCTGCCATATTTCATAGTCATGAAATGCAGCAATGGCCAACATCACCCTGATAGACTTTATCTTTGCAACTGGTGAAAAGGTTTCGTCATAGTCAACTCCAGGAGTTTGAGTGAAACCCTTCGCAACCAATCGCGCCTTATAAGTGTGCACGTTTCCATCCACGCCAGTCTTCTTCTTGAAGATCCACTTGCACCCGACTGTCTTACGACCTGGTACATTGTCAACCAAATTCCAAACTTGTTTGTCATACATGGATTGGATCTCGCTATCCATAGCCTCTTTCCATTTCGCAGACTCCGGGCCTGCCATGGCTTCCTTATAGCTGTTAGGTTCGTCCATATTCACTAGTGTACTATCACTAATGAACGTATCCCCTTCCATAGTAATATGAAAACCATAAAGCTGGGGTGGAACACTAACTCTTTCGGAACGTCTAAGAGGTAAGGACTCGTCAATTGGTTCAACCGGAGTTTCCTCCTCGGGTTGAGCGCCAGTGTTAGAGGTTCCTTCATCGCTCGACTCTTGAAGCTCTTCAAGATCGATCTGCCTCCCACTGTCTCCTTGGCTGATGAGTTCTCGCTCTAGGAAAACCCCTCTCCTCGCAACAAAGACAACATTGTCACTTGGTCTGTAGAAGAGATATCCAAAGGATTTCTGTGGGTAGCCGATGAAAATACATCGCTCACTTCGAGGGTCGAGCTTGTCGTGAGTATCTCGTCTTACGATAACCTCGCAACCCCAAACCTTGATATGTGCTAACGAGGGAGCTTTCCCTGTCCACATCTCGTGAGGTGTTTTGGCAACCTTCTTCATAGGTACTAAGTTAAGGATATGGGCGGCAGTCTCTAAGGCATACCCCCAGAATGAGATAGGTAGTGAAGCACGACTCATCATGGAATGAACCATGTCTAGCAAGGTTCGATTACGCCTCTCAGCTACACCATTCAATTGTGGTGTCCTAGGTGGCGTCAATTGTGAAACTATTCCACATTCCTTGAGGTAGTCGTGGAATTCAAGACTTAGGTACTCTCCACCTCGATCAGATCGAAGAATCTTGATTTTCCTGCCCAATTGATTCTCCACTTCTTGTTTAAACTCTTTGAACTTTTCAATGGTTTCTGATTTGTGCTTGATCAAGTAGATATACCCATATCTGCTATAATCATCTGTGAAAGTTACATAGAAGCGATTCGCATCCCTTGTGGTGGATCTAAAGGGTCCACATACATCTGTATGTATGAGATCCAATAAACCCTCACCCCTCGCACAAGTTCCAGTGAAGGGTGACTTGGTCATCTTTCCAAGTAAACAAGACTCGCAAACGTCATCGTCCCTAAGGTCGAATGACTCCAACACTCCATTCTTTTGGAGTTGGGCTATGCGTTTCTTGTTGACATGTCCAAGACGACAATGCCACAAGCATGCTTTATCCATACTATTGGAATAATCCACACACAACACATCATTTCCTAAGTTATCTACAACCATCACAGTTTCATATATTCCATTACAAGGCAATGCTTCAAAATACAAAACATTATTGAAATAAGCATAAATAGAACCCTTTTCATTATGAAATGAATATCTAAAACCTTGTTTATATAAACCATGAAATGAAATGATGTTTCTAGCCATATCTGGCGAATAGCAACAATTATTTAAATTTAAATCTAAACCATTACTAAGCACTAAGGAATAAACTCCAATCTTGGTCACAGGCGATGATCTTCTGTTTCCCATGATCAAATTCATCCTTCCACGCTCCACATCCCTATTTCCTTTTAGTCCCTGCAAATCAGAACATATGTGAAAACCACATCCTGTATCAAGAACCCAAGAAGTAGCATGTGATAAACTATTAGATTTAATTGTGTAAATACCTGCGAAAGATGGCTTGATCTTTCCATCCTTGATGGCCTGCAGATATTCAGGGCAACTTTTCTTCCAATGCCCTATCTTGTGGCAGTAGTGGCACTCTGCCTCTGTGGGGTTTGAGTTGGGTTTAGCAGAACCAACTTTGGTTCCACTAGAAGAGGTGCCATCTTGGGACTTTCCCTTGTGGTGGCCCCTTGAGGAGGACTTCCCTCTTCTTACCCTTCCCTTGTCCTATTGCCAAGACAGGGGCAGCAGCTGGAGTGGGAGGTGATGCAACAGATTTATCCTTGAGGTTGCTCTCAGCAGTCCTCAACAATCCCTGAAGCTTGCTCAAGGAGACCTCTTCCTTATTCATGTGGTAGGTCATGCGGAACTGGCTATAGCAGGAAGACAATGAGTGAAGGATGATGTCAATTGCCAGCTCTTCATCGAAGTTCACATTCAACTTCAGCAGGCGATCAACATATCTCTGCATCTTTTGCAGATGGGCAGTAAGGGACTCTCCATTGCCCATTTTGGTAGTGATCATCGAAGTGATGATCTCATACCTCTCTTGCCTAGCGCTCTGGTGGTAGCGATCCAGCAGATCCTGATGCATCTCATAGGGGTACTTGTCCTCATAGGACTTTTGGAGTTCAGCAGTCATAGTCGCGAGCATGATGCAATGGACTTTCGTGGCATCACACTTTTGGGCCTCGTAGGCCGCGATCTCATCGGCAGTAGCAGTTTCGATATCAATCTCCTTTAGCTTCTCGTCGAGGATATATTCTTTGTCCTCGTAGCGAGTGACCATGCGAATGTTGCGGATCCAATTACTGAAATTGGTCCCATCAAAGATCACTTTCCCACACAAGTTCATGAGTGAGAATGAACCAGATGAGTTTGATCCAGAAGCGTTGTTGTTTGCGTTCGACATTTGAAATGGAAAAGAATAAAGTTGATTAGAAATGAATTTCCCAAATTAATCACCAAAATGAAAATTAGGGCTAGGAACCAACAACATTATTCACAAATTAGAAGAGGGATGCCGTAATCTAATAAGTAAATAATTTGAAGGCTAGTGAATGTCGATTCACTAATTCTCCACCATGAAAAGGAAATTAGGTTTTAAATTTATTGAAAAACTCCTAGATCTTTTGAGATACATTGAACTTTTCAATGACATGTTTAAATCTCGATATGCCCCTCTCGTTTGTGACTGGGATACTGAGGATCACAAAGTGGGTGTGAATAACCATGCAAATATACATGGTGCCCTCATTGTTACAGTTACCTATTCGATGTGCTGGTTAACCACACATGCTTCATCGAACTATAACAAACAATCCAACATATGCAAGGTTGTAGAACTCGTTACTCTGTACCTGTTCGGCCGACTACCGAGTAGCGAGTACTCGGGAGTACTCAGGAGTACTCGAATTTGGTAATTCATGTAGAAATATTTTTAGGGAAATTATATATGTCAAAATCATAAGTTAAAAATCATAAATTGATTGAAATATATAACAAATTAGATACATGTGAATACACAAATACTAAAAAAACACATAGTGGTCTCATTTCATGAACAATTACTGAAAATTTAAGATATATATGTAGTAATAATCACATGTGTGTGTGTTAAATAATAAATTATTAATCATATTATACATATTAATCACTAAGTTGACCGAGTTTTACAACACTGCTCAGTTCAGTAAGGGGCCGATCGGGGAGTACTCGGGATTCTGTAACTCGCCTCGGTAAGGGGCCGAGTAGTGAGTACTCGAAGGAGTAATCGGCCAACTCAGCAAATTTTACAACACTGGTTATATGTCATTAATGTCACTTCGATAAACAAAGGAAAAGAAATTTTTGATGATTCTATGGTTAAGGATTACATTGATCAACCTTCGACTTCGAAAGTTCATGACTCTGATCATGTGAATATTGAGGATAGTCAAACATATAGCGATGATGATGATGATGATGATGAAGTTTTGAATGACACAACTATTCCAAGAGTTGTTGTTGACCAAGTTTATGAGGAATCGGAAAAATTAGAAAAAGTAATGAAAGAAAAAGGTCATCATTATCTTGATTCGAATTCGGTGGTATATCCAAACTTTAAATGCACCGATAACTTGGTATTTCCGAATCAAGTGTCAGTTACGACAGGGAATGGAGACAAAGTCAAACTGGAGATCAACAAAATTGTTGAGGCAGATAACAAAGAATTTCGATTGAAGGGTTTTTCTTGTTGAGGCAGATAACAAAGAATTTCGATTGAAGGGTTTTTCTCAAACCAGAGCACTGTTGAAAACAATCTTAATAAAAATCCGTCCACTTTTCAAAGACAAAAATCAAAACGAAATTGGGTTGTTAAAACTGAAAAGTCAAGTGTTGACACACAATCTAATGAACCTGTTTCTCAAAAATCAACTAAAGATGTTCAAAATTTCAAAGAACAAATTCAAAAGATTTCAAAAGAACATGGCATTTCGAAGTCTAAAGCACGAAAGAAGGTTTATTGGCAAAATATTGAGTCTCGAAAGAAACAACATGTTTGTCAACAAAATCGTCTGCAAAAGAAAACACTGAACCCATTCCGACTAATTCTCAAACTGAGTCTTTTGCTAAACCCAAAATCATTCCAAAACCCGCTCTGAAGCAAAAAGATTTTTGAACAAGCAATACAAATGTTTCCAAATCACCTCCAAAACCAACCGTTCAAAAACCACGAAATGAAATTTTTGGTAAACATTCTCAAGCAAGGAGTCTTGAAAAAAAGCAACAAAATGTGAGATTTTCAGAAAATTCTTTTCAAGGAAATCATAATTTTTTCAAAACCCAACAATCAAGGAATACGGTTCCTAATTTTCAAAATAAAAAGTTTTCTCAGAATTCTTTTCAACAGAATTGTTTCCAAAATGATGATCAAATGAATTTTCATCACCTTCGAAATACAAAACGATTTTCAAACACACAACATGTTTTTAATCAACCAAATGTTGGATATAAGAAACATATTTAAAACCGTGATCAATCACAACCAATACCAAAATCTCAAGATCAAAATCAGATGAAAGTCAATGGAAAGAAAAATGAACATTTCAAACCCACTCAACCTCAATTTCCCAATCCTGTTTCAAAATGATACATTTCAAGATGTAACTGATAATATGTCCAATGCGGGAGAAGGTTCTGAAACGGATGAAATGTTCGAAGATGCACCTTTAGATTTGATGGGTTTTAAGCATAAGAACAATCCTATGTGCTCATACAAACCCTAATGCTTGGATCTAGGTTTCTCTATTGTACATGCAATGAATCCAAGACTTACAAACCCTAGATCTATCAAATAAGAACTGAAATAAGGGTTTAGTAATTACCTTTGATAGTTATATAGCAATAACAATCAATCCTTGCTTTGATTGGCTTTAGAAAGCTTAGTGCCTCAAGTGTTGCACCTCTAATGGAGTCACAAACACCACTAAGCAACTTGGATGAAGAGGGAGGAGAGTGGATGCACCAAAAACGGCTGGAAACCCTAGAGGAACACTTGTCCACGTTTTTGGGGCATAGGGGTCCTATATATACATGTAGGCTATTAGGGTTTACAACTAGGAAACCCTAATCTGACTGCTTAAGCCCTAAGCAGTCCAATGGACCATTCCAGAAGGCCCTTGGACGATTTCTTTATGGTCCTCCATATAGAATTCGTCCATTTCCATCTAATGGATCCTAAGCCCAACTTTGTAACTATCTTATAATTACAATATCAGTCCCCTTAATTTAATTAATCTCTTTTAGTCACAAAATTAACTCTTAATTAATTCTTGACTAATATTAATTAAACAATATGATTTCTCCTTTAATATATTATTCTTATAATATATTAATAAATCATAATTAAACCTTTCTCTCCTTAATTTATCCTACATATTGTTATGGTGAAGGCAACCCAAAAGGACCATGCTCATAATCGGGTCAAGTACATACCAAAATATTTATGGACTTAGACACTAATCCAACAGTCTCCCACTTGGATAAGTCTAATAACTATTTTGCATAAATTTAGAACCTGATCAGCAATCGTAGCTTTCAAAAGCCGCTGTCAACTCTGATCTTATCAGATACGTGTGTCCTTTAGATAAGGGATCATATATTCCTCCATTCTACAAGATATCGTATAGATATGAGACATGGATTGAAATCATTCTCTCAGTCTATGTGTCGTTTCCCGATTTCCGATTTATGACGACTGACTAATTGAACAAATCAAATCAGTCCTGGCCCGGCCGAGCACTTTCCTTTGTCATCACTAAATCATCGAGGGGCCCACAAATATCTTTTTTATCCCACCTTGGGTAAAAGGAATGGATAAACTTTGACTCAAATGCTTGCTTGCACCTACTAATCGAATCACACACAACGATAAGTTTTATGACACCAAGTTACTGGTGCGTTTACTTATCATCAATGTGCAACCGACCAGCAAATAACAACTCACACGTCTCGGTTTCAAGAATATACAATGTTATCATCTCACCAATCACGCGTGATAAAACCATGAAGTGATTCTAGTGAGCGTGGGTTTGATCCAATACTTTAATCTTATCAAAGTACTCATGAACTTTGCAGCAAACTTGTGCTATGTCTAAACACTTTAGACAATCTACAGACAGATTCATGACAGTCTTCCTTCATACCTACTTCCAACGTATGACCGACTGTGGAGGTTCGAATAACCTAGTTATTCTGGAAGTCAAAACATGCAAAGTGAAACGCAATAATAATATTAATCCTATATGGTCCCAAATTTTTTTGAGCGTAAATAAAAACACTTTTATTTAAACACCATATTGATTACTCATTATTCATTGCTTACTGTTTCAGAAAATCAACTTATTACTTGAATTATAACCACAATTGTCCCATGCTCCATGCACACTTTGGTTTCCTATGGTCCATACTTTGTGAAATAGATCAATTGAAAAACTTTTCCAATGAAACTCATTTCACAATCCCCTAATCTTTATTAGTATAAGAATACCAAATTCTTGCCACTTTTAGAATATGTAAGATTCTAACATTTTATGCAATGATTCTTTCGTAATGTCATAGCACAAAAGTCACCAAGACCTGGCTAATGAAATTACAAGGTATTCTATCGGAAATTGTTACAAGACAATTCCATAGACGTGAAGTCTCACATTCAAAGTACATTCCTTTGAACATCCTTCTCGCATAAAAGTTTCTAATCTAGACATATTTCTTAATATCCAACTCCCATTAATGGAAACATTTCCATATTTGCCATATGACAACTCATTCTTAATAGAATCTTATCTATTCATAATAATGTCAATATAGTCCATCCAGTACTATACTTCCAACTACTCACAAGCGACAAATCCTCAGTGAATCTCAGATCGTCCTTTTATAGTTGTTTAATTATTTTAGTCAAAACCGACTCTAGTCATTTTTCCCTCTTAATGCCCTAGGCATTTGGAATATTTTAGAATGGTCAAATATTATAGCATATGCAATCGATCCTATACCCAAAGCGTATTGGACACGATGCATAATGTCTCACATAAAGACATGATACTTCATCATCCTTCTGCCATAATATTTTATGTGCCCTGTTCCCACAATTCAAACTATGAAGAGGGATGCCGTAATCATAATCGAATTTTGAGAATGCACTATGTATCCTTGACTAAATTTATTAATATTTCTCGATCTAAGCTTTAGAAATTTGAAACGAAGTATAATATTCTCTTCCTTAATCATAGCAAAACAACTTTTCAACCCTTGCAACTTTGCAAAGTGAATCTTTGTTTTCTATAATTAATATTGCTAACTTGCAATACTTACCATAATAATCATGCTCCCACTAACATGATGATATTTTCTTACCAGCATAACACTTATGCTCCCACTAGCTTTGACATGTATTCAGAAAACAATTGAACTTCCAGAAAACAATGCTTATTGAATTCCTTAAGTTCACATTTCTAATACCTAATGCTTTGATAAGCCTTTATCTAAGCTTTTTAAGCTCATACACCTTTGCCTTAGATAGCTCACATGTGTGTCTAAACAATTCAGAATTTACGATACTAAGTCCCAAATATTCAGATCAATTGCCAAATCTCACAATTCGAACTATGAAAAGGGATGCCGTAATCATAATCGAATTTGAGAATACAATTTTCACAATTGCTATCTACTTAAAATCTCTCTTAGTGAAAGCATTTCCTCACAATCATTTTCATGAAGGAGGAAAACCTTATGACACTTAGATTTTATGATGTATGTGTTCCTATCCATGTGAATTTGTCAAAACGAAAGTTTGCGACAAATCCAAAACCATATGGACTGAACTTGTTCAATCTTGATTTCTTGCCTCATGGTAACATGAATGCCCACCATGTCTTCCAAGCAACTCACCCTTTCATATCAATGTATTTTCCATTGATCAAGGTGCTTTGTCTTTATGCATTCAAATGAGAACTCATAGAACTCACACGCATAATTAACTCAATTGGAATGGCATAGAAAAGGAGTATGTAATCCACGATAGGCTTTAAACCTCAAGTCATGTGCTAGTGATGATCAACTAGGTTTACTCTTGATTTGTTCTTGAAACTTTTCAAGACCATTAAGACTCCCACTGACTTCTTGACATATAAGATTCTCTTGTCAAGAAACATTTCTTGACAAACAAATATTCAAGAGTTAGTGTAGCCTTTTGTCAAGTTTAACACTTCACACAATTGGTCCTGGTTGGTCTTTGTCTTATCCAAGACATCACAACTTACCAATTTCAAATGTGCAAGAATAAGAAAACTTTTCCAAATTCCACATTTATCGAGTGTTATAAACCTACTTAAGACTTGTCACTCATGTCAGAATCTTGACTCTAAGACTTGATATGGGAACGAAGTATGATTGACTTCTTGCACTAAGACTCACTTAGAGGATCAATTGAGATATGGTTCTTAATCATTAAGACTTATCATAAAACACAATAAAAGGTACTCTCCCTTCTTCTTAGAATAGAGAAACTTTTATCTTTCTGCCTACTTGATTCTTCTTATTCGTTCTGCTATTGATTGAAACTCTTTCAATCAACTCAGAATTATACTTAATCTTATAAGTATAATCATATTTACTAAACTTTAGTAAATCATGACGAATATCTTTATCACTCTTGTGGTGGACTTGATCAACGCACAACCTAGTGTACTCGATCTCCTGGTCCTTCTCTTGACACTTTGCCAAAGAATTAGTCTAATTTCCAAAATATGAAGTTTCTCATTCATCACGCAACCAAGTTGTATGATTCCAAGTTTCTGTCCAATTGAAACTTGGGCGATGAGAATCTTCCTTTATTTGGCAAATCCTCGACATTTCACAAATAACATAATCAAGAATCACATCCAATTCAACATTGCTAAAATTAGAAATACATAAACATCCATTTTCACATATGCCATTGCAAGGATAAATAAATAGGACGAAATCAAAATTCATTTTATTGCGGAAAAACTTGTCCTTACAATGCAATTCAAATGAAAACTATGCTATTTCAATTTCTAAGCAATCTATTCTAACTCTAAAGTAGTAGCTCAAAAATCCGATCTTCAAGCAATGCGATTGAAATCCATTTCTTCACGATCAGATTCAGCTTACTTCTTCCCTTAAGCTTCCTCTCTTTTCTTCGATCCTACAAAACATCAAAATGTAATCTTATCACATCATGTATTGAAAATCAAAGAATAGGAACTTATAGAGTTAGTTATTGGATTTTACCTGAAGTAGAGCCATACGTCTTGACTCTCCCATCTCTTAGATCTCTCAGGTAAACAGGGCAGCTTCGTCTCCAATGCCCCTTCTCTTGGCAGTAGAAGCAGATGGACTCTTTTGGAATGGCACAAGGAACTATCTCAGAATTTACCTTTTCTGGATTTCCAATGTCACCATTTTCAATGTCCATTGAAGTTTGGGAGTTTGATTTGCTAGACAAATTTGCTCGATCAGCACGCCAAATCATTTCTGATTCAACAACTATAAGCAAATAGGTCAAATCAATGAGGGTCACGTCATGGTCCATCATGTGGTACTCTCTAACGAACTCACTATATGATTCAGGAAGTAACTGAAGAACCCAGTCAACAGCCAACATTTCTGAGATATCGACACCCATCATCCTTAACCTATCAATGTGTGACTTCATCTCTAAGATGTGTGCACACACATGTTTCCCATCTTCGTGTTTACTTGCCAAAAGGGATTGAGTGAGCTTGAACTTTTCAAGCCTTTTAACTTGTGGGTTAGGGAGAATAATTGGAGGAGGTGGAGGAAGTGAAGCATGACTCTCATTTCCTTGATCGTATCGTGGAACGTCATCTTCATTTGGAAAGCTTGTTCCAAGGGACTTGGGAAGACCATTGTAAGATTTAGACATCTACAAAACGGGAGAAAATTCAAGTTAGTTGATAAGAATCCTTGATGTAACACCCAAATGAAACATCAATGCTAGGATCCAACACAACATTCTACAACTTAGAAGAGGGATGCCGTAATCTAGTTGCAGAATATTTGAAGGTAGGTAAATGACGATTTACCAATTCCCACCATGAAAAACGAAAAAGAAATTTAAGTTTTAAATGAATTGAAACTCCTAGATCTTTTGAGATTCATTGAACTTTCAATGGCATGTTTAATCTCGATTATGCCCTTCTATTTGTGACTGGGATGCCGAGGATCACAAACAAGGTGTGAATAACCATACGAATCACGTGGTGCACCCAATTGCTACTATCACCTAATCAATGTGCCGGTTAGCCACACACGCTCCATTGATCTATGATAAACATCGAGCCACCCTTCGCCACCAATGTCAATCCCAAATTAGTGTGCCGGTTAGCCACACACGCTCCACTAACATTTGACAAGGGTACGAAGTGTAATTCCATGGATTAGCATACAAATTCACATTTTGCCCTAAAGTAACTAAGATTGGGAATTTGTAAAAGCATTTAGTTACTTTGTACTTCATTATACTTATAATGGAAGGTTTCGTCGTATCCTACCCGTTCGGCTAACGACCCTCCACTACTCAAGAGTGCGGTGGGTAAGAGTGGATACCCATTCAATCGCCATTTTATAGGCAATTTCCTTAAACACCCCTTATAGACCAGCTTCGTGAATGAGGCCTACTAACGGTAAGACTGACTCTTTACTCATATATATAATATTAGACTTTTAATGTTACATATATATAGTATAGGGTGTATTTTACACTTTTAAAATACTAGGTGGTTTTATTAACTTTCTCTTTTAATTAAACTTTTAATTAACTTAACAAAACCATGAGGGTATAATTTGAACTTTTCAAAATACTAGAGTTTTAGAATTTAAATATTACATAATTAAACTATTAATCAAAATTTTAAATTCCAAAACTTGAGGGCAAGTTTTGAAACATTTCAAAACATTAGGTTTTAGAATTTAAATATTTCAACATTAAACTTTTAATCAAAATTTTAAATTCCAAAACTTGAGGGCAAGTTTTGAAACTTTTCAAAACATTAGGGTTTAACTATTTAAATTTCAAAAACAAAACTTTTAAGTTCAAATTTAAACTATAAAACCTAAAGGGGTAATTTGAAACTATTCAAACTTACTAGGGATCAAATAACATATAATATAAATCAAACAATTAATTTTGTGATTATCTATATTTGACCTAATCCAATTTTAGTCACAAGATAATTACCAAATAATTTGAATAATCTATATTTATCATATAGAGAAACTATTATTCGAAAGATTTGAAATTATCTTTTGTTTTGGTAAGGATAATCATTTACATACAATAAAATTCGGATTTTATTATCAAAAAACGATTTTGGCATCAATCCTACAACAAAACAGCAAGTAAATCCTGAAATATACTCTGTCAGACTCCCGGACTCGCCGAGTCAGTCCTAAACTCGCCGAGTAGGGCCAACTCGCCGAGTCCAGATACTGACTCGCCGAGTTGAGTCGGGCAGAGGCAAAAAAAATTGATTTTCAGCAGAAAAACGACAATTGCATCATATACAACAGAAACCAATCAAAGCTCTGATACCACTGATGGGTTTTAAGCATAAAAACAATCCTATGTGCTCATACAAACCCTAATGCTTGGATCTAGGTTTCTCTATTGTACATGCAATGAATCCAAGACTTACAAACCCTAGATCTATCAAATAAGAACTGAAATAAGGGTTTAGTAATTACCTTTGATAGTTATATAGCAATAACAATCAATCCTTGCTTTGATTGGCTTCAGAAAGCTTAGTGCCTCAAGTGTTGCACCTCTAATGGAGTCACAAACACCACTAAGCAACTTGGATGAAGAGGGAGGAGAGTGGATGCACCAAAAACGGCTGGAAACCCTAGAGGAACACTTGTCCACGTTTTTGTGGCATAGGGGTCCTATATATACATGTAGGCTATTAGGGTTTACAACTAGGAAACCCTAATCTGACTCCTTAAGCCCTAAGCAGTCCAATTGACCATTCCAGAAGGCCCTTGGACGATTTCTTTATGGTCCTCCATATAGAATTCGTCCATTGCCATCTAATGGATCCTAAGCCCAACTTTGTAACTATCTTATAATTACAATATCAGTCCCCTTAATTTAATTAATCTCTTTTAGTCACAAAATTAACTCTTAATTAACTCTTGACTAATATTAATTAAACAATATGATTTCTCCTTTAATATATTATTCTTATAATATATTAATAAATCATAATTAAACCTTTCTCTCCTTAATTTATCCTACATATTGCTATGGTGAAGGCAACCCAAAAGGACCATGCTCATAATCGGGTCAAGTACATACCAAAATAGTTATGGACTTAGACACTAATCCAACAAGATTTTGATCCTGCATATCCACCAATGGACAAACGGACTCGAAGTCATCCCAAAGAACAAGTTCTTGGTGATCCTCAAGATGGAACGTTGACTAGCGCTCAACTTCGTGAAAAAAATGAGGTACTCAATCTAAATCAATAATTTTGTATGCTCAATGTGTTTATTTCGAAAATTGAACCAAAGTCAGTAAAGATTGCCATGGAAGATCCTGATTGGATTATATCTATGCAATCCGAACTGGTTGAGTTTGAAAGAAACAAGGTCTGGAGGCTTGTTCTGAAATTTCATGATGTATCAGTTATTGGCTTAAAATGGATTTTCAAAAATAAAACTGATAAAGAAGGAAACATAGTGCGAAATAAATCTAGGCTAGTTGTTAAAGGGTATTAGCAACAAGAAGGTATAGATTATGAAGAAACCTTTGCCCCCGTCGCAAGACTCGAGGTTGTTCGAATCTTTTTAGCCTATGCAACACACAAGGACGTTGATGTTTATCAAATGGATGTCAAGTGTGCATTTCTTAATGGAGTCTTGGAAGAAACGGTGTATGTTGAACAACCGCCAGGATTCGTAAGTACACAATACTCTGATCATTGCTATATTTTAGATAAGGCGATTTATGGTCTCAAACAAGCACCAAGGGCCTGGTATGCCACTCTTACTAATTTCTTAAAATCATCGAAATTTAAACAAGGATATATTGATCCCAAACTCTTTCGAAAGAAAGTTGGGGATCATCTCATGCTTGTTCAAATTTATGTTGATGATATTATTCTTGGCTCTACTGACCCTAAATTGTCGAATGAGTTTGAGAATATGATGAAAAGCCAATTTAAGATGAGCATGATGGGGAAGATCAATAATTTTCTGGGTTTAAACATTCGTCAAAGCAGAGAATGAATTTTTATCAATCAAGAGAAGTATTCTCTAAATCTGCTTGAGAAGTTTAGCATGAAGAACAGTTCGAAACTAAGAGTACCTATGGCTGTTGGCACGCATCTTGGTCCTTCATTAGACAAGCCAGTTGTCGAACTCACATTGTACAAGAGCATGATTGGTTCGTTACTTTACCTAACAACCAGTAGACTTTATATTATGTTTTTTGCGTGCAATTGTGCTAGGTATCAGTCGAATCCCAGAGAACCTCATCTTACTGCTGTCAAGAACATCTTTCGCTATCTCAAAGGCATAGTTTCGTTGGGCTTGTGGCACCCTTCAAAAATAGGTTTTTCATACATGCATTTTCTGATGCGGATCTTGCAGGTTGTCAACTCGATAGAAAAAGCACAAGTGGTGGATGTCAACTTTTGGATGGGAAGCTTGTTAGCTGGCAATCAAAGAAACAAACTTGTGTTTCGATTTCCACAACAGAAGAAAAATATGTTGCTGTTGCAGCTTGCACTTCTCAAATCATATGGGTTCAAATCCAACTGCGTGATTATGCAATCAACATGAAGAAAATTTTGTTGTATTATGATTCACAAAGTGCTATTCTCATCTGTCATAATCCAGTGCAACATTCGAAAACCAAACACATTGCACTTCACTATCACTTTATGAAAGATCATGTTGAGGATGACAACATTGAAGTTCATTTTTTAAGGACAACGGATCAACTTGCAGATATCTTTACCAAACCTTTGGATGAAAAGACGTTTCTCAGGATTTTTTCGGGCTTAGGAATGATTGATGCAAATGCTGTTCCAAATGGGACTTCGTCATAAAGTCATGTTGTGTTGACATATCACTGAATGGTCCAGATGTTCCTGTTCACGATTCAGCGTTCGACACGCTTTGTTTTTGCATTTCCTCTGACCGAATCAGACTTCACTTCACTACTCCAAACACAACATCAAATCAATATGGGGTACATTACGTTTCAATGGTCAAATGCCTTTTTCTTGATTTCTTTAGACTTTGTATTTTGAAAAATCAAAAAATATCAAATTTTTTTTCTTATTTTGTTATTTCAATTTAGAAATCAAATATATCAAAAAGATTTTCTTATTTCGTTATTTCAATTCAAAAATCAAAAATACCAAAAAGATTTTATTATTTTTGTTCTTTTCGTTACAAAAACAAAAAGCCAATTTTTTTGTGTGTTGGGTTAACTTGTTTTTTGTAGATTGATTTAAAAGTCTCTTGGTGGCACTTGCATTTGCAGTTTTGGGGAAAGGTATTACTTCGATACTTTGCACTAGTTAGGTGTCCCTAGAAGTATGTTGCAGCATGTTGTCCCAAGCCTCCTAGACTCAATGTGTTTTGAAGCCTTAATGGATTTCTCATCACGAGGATTCCTTCCCAATCGGGCTATATTCACATTAGTCACTGAGCTACCTTACTCTTCTCATATCAAGTTAAGAGTTTCCTACTTGGTCCACATATAGCAGAGGTACATTTCGTTTCTTAAATCAATCTTTTTCATCATAAAATTATTTCACGATCACACAATATGACATATACCTAAGAGATCTTTGGTTCGAACCAACTAGGATTTATGTATGTACAACGTCTGTGTTTATGATCATGGTTGATGAGACCGTGATGATGGTGAAACCCACCATTTCGAAATCTTTAAGGAATTGACGAAGAAATTTATGTTCAAGATTTTCACAAAACAATTGTTTCAGTACCATACTTCTATATTCAAAATCATATTTCTTTGTTTTGAGTGGTCTTGATAAAATGTTCTCAACCCAAGACATTTTTGCACAACAAGATCCAACACTTTATTTTCTTAAAATATGATTTCTGTCTGAATATCTTTTTGAACTTGAGTTACTTGAAAATGTTTCCAATACCACTTGTCACTGGCTACACTGGTCATACAAGTAATTTTGTTTACACTTTCTCACACTTATGTTGAGTTGTGATATGTAACAAAATTCAGCCTACCCACGAAGCCTTGAAAAGAAGCCCTTCGATACTCTTCTATGAGTATTCGATTGTAATTCACGGGAAAACACACAAGTTGTCCGACATCTCTCTTGATGTAGAACGAAGTGATCTTTGCCTGGGATCTTATTGTATTTATGTCGATTTTTAATTGACATCACAGATCTAAATTTTTTTGTATCTTGATCTCATCTCAATCTTTGACACACTTATGCACACACCGAAATCCTTGAGGTTTTGAGTAATACCAACTCAAACTGATGATTTCGAAAGGCCTGGCATATGACTTCGCTTCGCAACCCAAAAGCAAAAGAGCCCAACCTCCATGCCGAAGGGTCTCTGACGGTTCTTATCCTCGTGGGGCACGCGAAATGACTGATTGGTGTGACGGTTTGGTTGCTTCATGATTTTCAAGGAAAAGTGATCATCACTCTTCTGACGTGGCTATTTTTATGGCTATAGGCCCGATTTTCAAGGCATCGCGTGTCACGATTTTAATGCATAACCGCTTCAAATTCAAACTTGGGTTTACGTATAAAAGGGTTTTGGGTGATCTTATTCCAACTTTACGCACTCCAATTAAAGATTTCCCAAATATTCTTCTCTTCTACACACTGTTCTCTTATATACCTTCAACCCTAACAATGACGACCACAAATGTGAACATTGATCCTTCCCAAACCACTGATGAGTCTACATCATAACCACTGTTGAAGATTCAAAGCACGAATTACATGGTTCAACCTAATGTTGATGCTTATCCTGAAGAAATGAAGATGCTCATTGTTGCGTTGAATCACTCTGTCTTCTCTACTGCTATGTTGGCCTCCTTTTCAATTCTGATGACATGGTTATCGCTTGCTGCCTCTACTGATGTGTTTAACAAGACAACCAAGGTGTTTACTTTTCAATTGACCGATGAAAAGAAGTACAAGTTGTCCAAGAAGCAGTTTGCCCAAATCTTGAACATTCCTAATGTTGAACCTTTCTATGAGGTTACGAATGAACATGTTGTTCATATGTTCAATGAGATGGGTCATCAACCACCACTTACCAGAATGAGTGACTTCAAGAAATCATCTCTACCTTGCATTTGGAACTTTCTTTTTGGCATCTTCCTTCGATGCTTGACAGGATGCACTGTTGGTTTGGATAAAGCAAAACTGGAGGTTTATGCTATGGTCACAGGATTATATTACGATTTATAGGTTGATTATGCAACCCAACTATGGCAAGAGTTTGGAAACAGCATTGCTAACACAAATATGGTGAATGGAGTTTCATGTGCTTGTTACTGGAGCCTAATATTGCAGTATGTTTACGAAAAAGAAGGGATTTTGGTACCTGTTGATGATCCTAAAGCTGAGTTTGGAATCTATCAACATCCTAAGACTGTCGAGGATGATTTGGAATTTTTTCCCACTGTTACGAGGATTCCTGATGCAATGCTTCGCAAAGTAGATCCTTCTGATCCTGTTCTAATTGCCTATCTTCAAACCATCAATCCTTCGATTGAGACTGGGGTATTATTGGCGAAGGGTGTTGCTGGCCCTTCCAAACGCACAAAGAATTCGAAGAAAGGAACTCAGGCTAGTCCGTCGAAGCCTGCTACTACGTCTACACCAAAGAAGGTTACTAAGGCTACTATTTGAAGCTTGATCCTGTTCCTATTCAACAGGAAGTCATTAAGCCTACTCATGAAGAAACTTATCAACCAGCGAAGGAGGTCATGCCTTCGATATCTGGGGTTCTTAAAAGATTGAAGAAAATGGCCCACAGGCCTCGTCATTCACCAGAAAGGCCTGTTATAGAAGAAGTTTCTGAGAAACACTACTAGAAAAACAGCCTTTTACGACGCGCAATGCGTGTCGTAAAACGCTCAGACGACGCGCAAATGCGTGTCAAGGAAGGCCTTGTCATAACGAGAGACGACGCGCTTTTGTGCGTCGTCTATTTACGACGTGCATTTACGACGCGCATTTACGACACTCATTTACGACACACAATGAGTATCAAGGAAGGCCCTTTCATAAAGGAAGACGACACACGTTTGCGTGTCGTAACCTTATGACGCACCTTTAGGACACGAATTGCGTATCATTAAAGCCCCTGTCATAAATGAAGAGTACACGCATTTGCGTGTCATAAACTTCAGCAACCATTTACAATATGCATATACGATGTGCCTTTACGATACTCTTTTACGCATAATACAAAAATATAAAAACACATATATCCCAAAAAAATCAATTTCATCCAATAACATCATGTCAAAAAATGTAATACACTGATATTAAAGGGATCTGATTGTACATTGTTATTAAGAGGGTTCCCTAACTATATAACCTAATACTACATTGCTATAAAGGGGCACCTTCTTGTTTCAGTAACTCGTCATTAAGCTGTCTGAAGAAGCTCTGAAACCCTTCATGTATCCAACCAATCATCATGTCTCTTAGCTTCAATATCAATCCCAACTCTTGATTAGGAACAACACAAAAATCCTACACAATTTCCAAATCATAAATCCAATTTGTCAAAAGAAATACATAATTAGCAATCTTATTTACTTTGAAAAAGATAAAACAATATGCATATAGATAGCTTTTGAGTTTTGACTTCCCTTAAAATGTTAACATAGGCTAGGGTAAGATACCACTTATCAAAGGTCAAGAAGCAACTAAGCAAGAGAGATTACATTGCATACCCATTACAAGAAAAGGGCCTTGTGCATAGAACCTGTTACAAGAAATGGGCCTTGTGCAACAGTATTATAATCACCTTGAAATGGGCCTTGTGCAACAGTATTATCATCACTGACCTCCTTTATGACATGAGGATCAGGTGAAAAAATCTGGGAGAATAACCAGGGAACAATTGTTCCAACAACACCTAATATTAACCCACATGATGCACCTATTATCACCAATGACTTCAACAGCATTCGTGCCTGGGCCAAGGGCAAGATCGTAAAATTACATCACCATTATAAATGGTTATAAATGTTGGGTGTCTGTAAATTTATCAGAAAAAAGAGCTTATTTGAAAAGACCAAATTTACACAAATAATTACAATTACTCAAATATATATATATATATATATATATATATATATATATATATATATATATATATATATATATATATATATATATATATATATATATGCTCAAAATCCACTACAATTAAGATCAATTTGTAAGGATTATTTTGTAATGAACTACCACTACTACTACCACCGATCTGACCAGCATTCACATATTCACTTCTTCCACCACTTGAACTCGTCGACACATTTACAGATGGCGTACCTGATAACATCAACAATCGAAACCAAAACCCATCAAATTTTGACTTTCAAAAGCCAAATTAGAATGTAGAGTATTCCAAAGATCAAATTTTGTCATTTTGTTCATATGATTGAGAAACTTACAATCGTAATTCGTCCAACCAATTCGTTGACCAACAAGATCATAAACAACAATCCTATCTTTTAAAACAAGATCTGCATCAAATTAATAACAATACAAGTTAAAAACAATGAAAAAGTAATCTTTTTTTGACATTTTTGTTTATTATATATACCTCCTATAATGGTAATTCCCTGTCCACGAATTTTCTGAAACCCTATGCACCACAGTGAAGCCCCACCCTATAGAAAAGAGATCATTAGTTTGCTACTTTTCAAGATTATAATCGTTCACGTAATCCCAATTTCTGTATAATTTAAAGTGTTAGATATGAATCTATAAATTACCACCGAGTTCTGTTGAAGAAGATAGTCTTGGGGTCTTAAAATCATCGAAGCATTGTTAATGTTTTATGATAAGAGATAAGGATTGTTAGTGTTAGATATGAATCTATAAATTACCATGACTGGATTAATGGAGTATACATCATGGTTGGCTCGATTATCTGACCTAGAACCAAAATCCCACCACCACCACCGTTTGCGACGAGACAATGAGAGAAAGCATCTGGAGCGATCCCTTGTGAAGAAAGATGCACGATTACACAGAGTCCTTGTCGACCAAATCCAAAGATTCCGTCAATGGCTCTATCGGGTTTGGTTAAATCCCCAGTTTGGGATGTGCTACATCTGGTTCATGAACTTGCCAATTCAATTAGGGTTTTTTAATGAAAAATGAAAGGGGTTAATGGATTGGGATGAATTACCCGAATACGATAGATGCTGAAGCGTTTGATGGTTTTGAGTCGCCGATGATTGTATCAAGTAGAAAAGTATCAGAATGGGATGCACAAGTTGAAAAGTAGGGGAGAATGATGTCGTACCTGAGAACACAAAGAAGAAGAAGGAGAAAAAGGGAGAAAGAACTGATCCTACCTGAGATGCATAGAGAGTAGAAGTAGGGATCGAGTATGGAGGAGGAAATCACAATTGAAACCCGCATGATTTTTCCGAATAAGGTTTTATAGAGGAGAAGATGAGAAGTTTCAAAATCAAAATTAGAGGTAAGAATAGAGGAGAAAGAGGAACCTGGATCATGTATTTGACATTCTTGATGGAATTTAGTTTTCTGGACATTTGATGAACTCGACGAGTCACTAGGGTGACTCGGCGAGTTGACGCGGGATTCAGTGGAATGGACTCGGGTGGAACTCGACGAGTTGCTAGGATGCACTCGACGAGTTGAGGTCAACATGGAATGTTGACCTTGAATTTGACCAGGGTTGACCAGGGCTAACTTTGAGGGTAATTATGGGATTATGACAAGTTAATCACATGTTGGTTATAGGCAGTTGAGGAGGAGCAGTGCGTGGGATACATCTGATCTTAGCTTGTCAGTTCAGCATTCGAGAGGTGAGTCTTCTCACCATACCAATGGCAGTGGGTGACTCACTAAGCATTAGCTTACAGTTTGTGGATTTGTTTCAGGTACATCCGAGCCCAAGGGCAAGGGCATGGATTGATGACACGGCGTGCACTCTCTCAGGCATTTTTATGGGACACTCTGATGTTTGGAAATAATATTGTTATGGATATCAATTTGAAAACAATTGTATTGAGATTTCATGGTGTATGGAAAAGTGTTTTGACTATTTAAAAATGAAAATTTTCTTTTGAAAAATCGGGTCGATACAAGTTGGTATCTGAGCCTTCGTTTGACGGATTCAGGCACACTCTTGGGTGTGTCAGGACTCAAACTAAGGAAATGGTAGAATTGTTTTAAAAAATAAAATAAAAGTTAAAGCTTTTAAAGAATGGAAAAGATTAGAGTGCAACGCGTGTGATCGGCCGAGCCAAGTAAGTAGTTCCCCAAAGTGTTAGCCATGTTATGCTGATATTGGAGCTATGATAATCGTATGGATCTTGCTATGTGTATGCTTTTAAAATTGTATACGGTTAGAAGCTCATAGCATTACAATGATTGATTTGGCCTTATTTCCTGTTCTTCGTTTGGTTGTGGTCCTGGGGTAGAATCTCTTATTCGAAAGTCTATTTGATCCTTTTCTGTGTATAATTTGCATGCATAAAGGCAACCTGTTATGATTGGTCTGATTGATGTGAGTATAGCAAATCTTAGGACAGCCTAGGATTTGAGATATGAGGTAGTCTGTGGGATATGATTTATTTTGGGACGAATTGGGGTTATCAGGTAGAGCCTTGGGAAAGGTACAGGTACGTGTGGAAGGTAGTATTGGGCCCGTACTACTAAAAGCACATGACCTGTACCCGAACCAATGTTAGATGATGACAGCTCTAAGGAGGACTGGTGGGAAGATCCCCTATATAGATATCCTGATCGTTATGAGTTATGACATTTCAGTTCAGCATGGTGGTGACACGATTTGGAGCAGGAGGATCAGGATCTCGATCCGGGTCGGGCAGCGGTACTGAGCCCATTGATGAGAGGTTGCGTGAGCTCATTGCACCCGACGTGACGAAGGGCATCCTTGACGCTACCCCAGTGATCTTTTGGACGGTCAAGGAGGGGATGATGGAGATTATGGAGGAGAAGCTTAGGTCATTCAGAGGCGAGATTGTTGCGGGCCAGGTCGGGGCCCGAACTCCCTCGTTCCGGGAGTTCAAGGCGTGCGGAGCGCCGAAGTTTTTTGGGGTCAGGGACACCATTGTTAGCCGATGCTGGGTGGCGGATATCGAGAACGCCTAGTGTACGAGTTCTTGCCCGGATGTGACAAAGGTGGTTTTTGCTTCATGTATGTTGAGAGACAGAGCCCGA
Source organism: Lactuca virosa (assembly GCF_052849685.1). NCBI lineage: Eukaryota > Viridiplantae > Streptophyta > Magnoliopsida > Asterales > Asteraceae > Lactuca > Lactuca virosa. The sequence continues at coordinate 286,190,200 of NC_136432.1, read as the reverse complement.
GACTGGTGGGACGAGGTGACTAGTCAGGTGGGAGCAGCCGGTGTGGCTGAGATGACATAGGCCGAGTTAGTTCGGTGATTTGATTTGGAGTTTGCACCATCTATTGAGGTGCAACGGTTGGTGAGGGAGTTCTAGGAGCTCCAGCAGACCACCGAGACTGTGGCGGAGATCACCGCCAAGTTCCGAGAGCGAGCATTGTTGATCCCACAATATGCTACCGATGAGAATATGCGGAGGACGAGGTATCATTCCATGTTGAAGGATGATATCCGGGAGTTTGTGAGCTTCACAGGGTGCAAAACCTTGAATGAGATGGCGGAGAAGGCCCGTGAACGGGAGATGGAGTTGGACTTCCGCACCAAGCGGAAGCCGGAGCAGGCATATGCAACGGTAGGTCAGGCTAAAAATCCTAAGACCTCAGACACTTCCAGTAGGGGCCAGTAGGGCCGTGGCCGGTGTGCCAAGTGTGGGAGATCTCATGGGGTAGCTTGCCGGGGGACGGACTAGGTATGTTATACGTATGGTTAGCCGGGCCACGTGAGCAGGGATTGCCTCAAGAAGGGCCTGATATGTTTCCACTGCAACCAGACTGGCCACAAAAAGGCCGATTATCCGAGGTTGCAGGGAGGGGGAGGAGGAGTGGCGGCGCCTGCGCCCGCCATGATGAGGATTACTGATGGCCGCCCTGCTCCAGCGGATGCTCCAGCGGTGAAGAGCCATGCACTTCAGTTGAGTACCGAGGAGGCTCGGGTATCGCTAGACGTTGTGGCTGGTACGTGTTTATTCTTCTCTGCTCTATGTTTATTTGCATTGCGTATGTGTACATTGTGCTTGTATAGGGACCTTTTTGGTCAATGGTATGTCAGCTCATGTTTTGTTCGATTCAGGAGCTACCCGATTGTTCGTGTCTCTTGCGCTTACCAAGAAGTTTCGGGATGCGCCGGGAACTTTGGATTCCCCGCTCGAGGTGGAGATTGCAGATGACCACACTGTGAGTTCTGCGAGGGTGTATCAGGACTGTGTCCTGAATGTGCTTGGGGATAGGTTCCGTGTTGATCTAGTCCCGATACCGTTGCGAGGGCTGAAGGTGATTGTCAGGATGGACTGGTTGGGGGCCAATGGGGCCATGATCGATTGCGAGCGCCAGTTCGTGAGGGTTCGAACCCCAAGTGGGGGAGAACTGGTTATTCATGGTGAGAGGGCCTTGCAGGGGCCAACCCTTTGTTCAGATGCGAGGGCTAGGAGATTTCTACAGCAGGGATGTACGGGATTTCTGGCTTATATCTTGGATACGAGCGTTGAGCCCACGACGGATGTGGGCAGTGTGCCGGTTGTACAAGAGTTTCGAGATGTATTTCCCAAGGAGTTGTCGGGAGTGCCTCCGGAGAGACGAGTGGAGTTTCGCATTGATTTAGTGTAGGGTGCCGCACCGATAGCAAGGGCACCGTACCGGCTAGCACCGCCCGAGAAGTAGGAGCTATCTACGCAGCTCCAGGAGCTGCTAGATCGAGGGTTTATCCGACCGAGCAGTTCCCCGTGGGGAGCTCCGATCCGGTTCGTAAAAAAGAAGGATGGGTCACACAGGATGTGTATTGATTATCGAGAGCTGAACAAACTAACGGTGAAGAACCGTTATCCGTTACCGAGGATCGATGATTTGTTCGATCAACTATAGGGCACATCTTGGTTTTCCAAAATTGATCTATGGTCGGTGTGACATCCCCAATTTCATGGCCAGAAAAGACCGATTTCGTTTATGCTTTTTAAAATAAAATCAGAGTAATCATTTGATTAAAAGTGTTACGGAATTTGTTCCCAAAACCAAACATGATAAAATGTTATTAAATCATTTCCGAAGAAATGTATTTTAATCACTTAAACCATTGGGATGTCATTGTCAATACAAAAACATAAGCATAAACAAAACTTACATTCATTTACACTAGTGATCTACTTCTCTTTTAATCTCTCAGTGTAAAGCAACTTCGTATCGATACCTGTGATACAAATAAACTGAGTGAGTCAGGCTTGGGAGCCTGGTGAGCATATAGGGTTTTCAACCCACAATAAATAATAAACTTATTAAGTTCTCAATCAACAATAAATTTATTAATTCCATCAACAAAAATAACCCTAATTACCCATTCCCTTTATCCTCACTTTACGTCCCTAAAACAACTATCATAAGGGACCTAGCCTAAGGATTATCACTAGGGGTGACAACATTGCTTTGGGGGTTCCTCAGCAAGTTATGTCAAATAAAACAAACATCGGGGTGACAACACTGCTTTCCCTCAGCAAGTTATGTCAAACAAGACATCCTAACATAAAACAACCAACAAGGTGACAACATTGCTTTCCTTCGGCAATTTATGTCAAATAGGCACGAAGTCACATCGTCGCCATGTGCTAGTCCATAGCTCTTATTCATCGATGGTATTTCCCACGGGAGTTTTCCCCCGCAATACATGTCAATGGGTTTTCCATATACTAAGTCCATAGCTCTTATTCATCGACGGTATTTCCCACGGGAGTTCTCCCCCGCAATACATGTCAATGGGTTTTTCCATACAGCTGATGAACATACTTAAGGGGTTTTCCCCAGCCTTACTTGCCCTAAAGGCACTCATGAGGGGAATAGAGTACAGCGAATGAACACTTAAGTCCATTAACACCTACAGGTTACGAGTCTGCTAGTGTTCCACAAACCATTAAAACAGTCCATGGTTGTCATCCATACTCTGCTGAATGACGGGGGTTTTAGAGTACAGCGAATGAACACTTAAGTCCATTAACACCTACAGGTTACGAGCCTGCTAGTGTTCCACAGACCATCAAAACAGTCCATGGTTGTCATCCATACTCTGCTGAATGACGGGGGTCAACGTTGGGTAAGGGCTTTTCTCATATTGCACCACTCACGCCAACATCTGGGTAAAAGCTTTTCCCATATTTCACCACTCACTATTTAACTCATGATCTATATCACTAACTCATGAACCTTGTCCAATCACTTCATAAAAGAACAAAGACTCCAAAGTTCTTCCAAATAAAAGTATAGGGAAAATACTGATAAAGTACTCCCGTACGCTCCCGTACCCCGACACGTAATAGTGTCAAAAGGAAGAACTAATGGATGAACACATAGTTCAAAAACACCTAATGAACATATAGTTCAAGAACACTTTATGAACATATAGTTCAAACATACGTACCGATTACAAGTCTACTAACGTTCCACTGGACTATCTAAAATAGTCTGTGGCCGTTGTCTATACTCTGCTAGATGACTAGATCATCTTAAACATCGATACCTCTCATCACTTTTATTTCATCACACATCATCTAATTAATCTACCCATGTTTTACCCAACATATTTGTAGATCAAAATATATATATACAGTTTAAAACTTGTATAAAACATCAATTCAACAGTCACCTCAAATAAACAATTAATATATTTACACATAGCACGTATTGTAAGGTAAATACTTCATATCTATGTGTAAGGTGAAAGTGACTATACACTCACTTGATTTAATGAACATCGGGCAGCAATTCGTTTTCTAAAACGACCGTTTCTAATAAAACCGGGAGTTTTATTGAGAAATCGGGCTCTGCAAGGGTCGGGCTTCGAAACCGAAAAAATAAATTTTCCGGGCTTCACGGGCACTTCGTGGCGTATTCCGGGGCTTATAATTGATACTGGGGCTTATAATTGATACCGGGGGTTCGGGGGGTGATAATATGAAATAAATATGAGTTTAGGGGCTAAAATTGACAATTTTCAAAAGTACCCCCAGGAGGTCTCGCACCCTTGTATTTATAGGGCCGAGCCTCCTGATCCAATGGCTGAGAAGTGGCCACGCTCCGCGGATCCGACGGCTCGCAGAGGAGGCTCGCACGAGGGCTGCACGTGGGTCGCACCTGCGAAGGCTCGCTGGCAGTCTCCTATTGGACCGATGTCTACTGGTCCGAAGCCTAGGCACCGTGGCAGTCAGCGAGGGTTCGATCTCGTGCTAAGAGGGTACGTGTCGCATGGCTACTGGACCGCTTCGGATAAGGCCATGTGCTCGGATGACTCAGCAGCTTCGCCACGTGGCTTCGCATGAGTCACAGATTTCAGACACGTGTCACATTGTAAGCGAGGGTGACGTGGCAATTGTGACTATGCGAATTTTCTCGGTTTTTGTGCAAAAACTTCTAAAATCCATAACTTTCGCATACGAGCTCCGTTTTTGACGTTCTTTATATGCACGCGTAGGTAAAATTACGCTCTACAACTTCCGTTTAGACTTTGTCGGCTAATTTTGACTTTAATTTTTATATTATTATTTTTAACAGACCGGGACAGGAAATCCGTTAAAAATTCATAACTTCTTCATCCGACGTCCGTTTTCGTCAGACTTTTTACCGTTGTGCAACTATTTACGAGACCTTCGATTCTCATTTAGGTCGTGTCGGCTAAAAATCACTCGATCTAAAATTCGAGTTTTTAGCTGTCTACTGCTAAGCTGAAACTTCGAAAAATCATAACTTCGCCATACAAAGTCAGATTTGGGTGTTCTTTTTATACCTACTCTCGGTTTAACGAACACTACGAGTTTCGTTTAGATCACTGAGGCTAAAAAGTAGTTTATCAAAAACTCACTTTTTACGACATTCGGCACCGTGCCGGTTTATCGTGAAACTTCGACAGGTCATAACTTCTTCGTTATAACTCGGATTTCGGCATTCTTTATATATCTGTAATCCTTGTCACGCCCACTACAAGTTTCTTAATAGATATCGGCTTTATCTAAAATTTAATTTTTGACGCTCATTTTTATTCTTAATTAATTAAACCCTAATAATTAAGCATAAAACACATAATTCACATAATATTCACATAATTCCTTTTCATTTCTTCTAAATGAGTTACAAAGGTTAACTTAGACCATTATGTCAATATTAATGCCTATCCTAGAAACACGGGCGTTACAACTCTCTCCCCCTTAGAATGATTCCGTCCCCGGAATCACACATCAGCAAACAAATACGGGTAGCGACTCCTCATGTCACTCTCCGTTTCCCAGGTGAGATTTGGCCCATTCGTATGTTTCTAACACATAAGCACTAATTCGACAATTTTACGTCACAACTTCCTAGTCTTACGGTCAACGATTTCCTCGGGTTCTTTAATCAACCTCTTGTTTTCATCCAACCTTAATTTAGAAATGGGAATTATGTCAGGCACATCTCCCGTAAATTTTCTTAAATAACACACACGAAAGGTGTTATGAATACCCTCCAGTTCTTCCGGTAATTCTAGCTTGTAAGCTTGATTCCCGATTCTCTGAAGAACTTTAAATGGTCCAATAAACCTTGGACTCAATTTTCCCCTCTTACCAAATCTTATAAGTCCCTTCCACGGCGAGACTTTAAGTAAAACCGAATCTCCAACTTCGAATGATATCGGTTGTCTTTTCTTGTTAGCATAGCTCTTTTGAGCAACTAACCTCCTTTCCCTAATCACTTTCAACTTTTCAGCAGTCTGATGGACTATTTCAAGTCCCATAAACTGCTTTTCCCCAGCTTCCAGCCAACATGACAGCATTCGACACTTTTCCCCATACAAAGCGTGATAAGGTGCCATCTAGATGTTCGAGTGGAAACTATCATTATAGGAAACTTCTACTAGAGGTAAGTGTTTACCCCAGTTACCTTGGAATTCCAGGGTACATGCTCTCAGCATATCCTCCAATGTTTGAATTGTTCATTCGTTCTTACCATCGGTTTGTGGATGGTAAGTTGTATTCAAACACGACTTGGTACCCAATTCCGCTTATAGACTCCTCCAAAATCTTGAGGTAAAACGGCTGTCACGATCGGATACAATCGTTAACGAAACATCGTGAAGCCTCACACTTTCCTTCACATAAGAATTCGCAAGTTTATCCATATACCATTTCTCGTTGGCTGCTATGAAATGCGCACTCTTAGTGAAGCGATTAACGACCACCCAAATCATGTCGTGACCGTTCCTTGTTCTGGGCAGTTTAGTCACAAAATCCATAGTGATACCTTCCCATTTACCCATGGGTACAGGCAAAGGTTCTAAACTCCCATACGGTTTCTGATGTTGTGCCTTAACCCTAGCACATGTTACACACTCGGCCACATACTTAAAAACATCGAGCTTCATCGTCGGCCATCAGTATTAGGGTTTTAGGTCCCTATACATTCTTATACTGCCGGGATGAATCGAGTACATGGTCTTGTGAGCTTCTTCCATCAGAAGATCTCTTACTCCTCCCATCTTAGGTACCCAAATCCTATCTTTGAATACCTTCAGTCCTTGACCGTTTGTATCAAACACTAACGTTTTATCCCAAACGTTCTTCCTTTCGGTCATTTTTTTCTCTAAAGCTTCCTCTTGAGCGTTCTTTATACTTTCCACAATTGTCAAGACAACTTCAATTCTCAACGCTCTTGGCCTTTTCTTTTCAAGATTTACCTTCCGACTGAGAGCATCAGCAACAACATTTGCTTTACCATGGTGGTAAAGCATCTCACAGTCGTAGTCCTTGAGTAACTCTAGTCAGCGTCGTTGCCTCATGTTCAATTCCTTCTGATTAAAGAGATATCGAAGACTCTTATAATCAGTGAAAAGTTTGCATTTAGTACCATAAAGATAGTGCCTCCCTATCTTTAAGGCGAATACTACCACTGCCAACTCCAGATCATGAGTGGGGTAGTTCTTTTCATGCTCCTTCAATTGCCTCAATGCATACGCTATCACTTTATCCCTTTGGGTCAGAACACAAACTAACCCAACTTCTTTAACAACGAACGCGATACTTCTATTGATCGCTTTGATCAGCCTTTACTTCAATTCGGCTTAAGTCAACTGCTACATCGAACTTGGTTCTCTGAACTACATAACAAACTCATCGTAGTCGGACTCAATTCGATATGACCACTAGGGTCGGAATAACAATCATCTTCTTAGTCATTACCGAAACGATGGTAACGACATACTAGAATAAGACGGAATCAATTACGAGTTCCTTGGTAACCTTGTGACTTTCCCTGATCCAAGTGTGAGTCCTGTGCTTCCAGTAGTATAGATCTCTACTACTATTCACACCTACTCATACTCGTCCCAAGTACTGTCTCGCAGTCCCCAAATCCTAAAATCACAAAACAATTTAACACATACGAATGTGTCCAATTAATTATAGAATTTTCCTAGACTCTACTAGGACTTCTTCCATGCGTATCTTCAGTCATCAATTCTACTTCAACTTGGTTGGTGATAGAAATTCCAGATGATGGAACAACTTCAAGAAATTCACCAACCATTCATCATCCTACCAATCGGAGGTGTACTTCAGACGTCCCATAATCCTCTAAACGTTTCATTATTTTATCAAACATATTCTAAGACAAGATACCACTCTTACGATATCTTCTGATAGGTATCATTCACTATCATAAGCTTTTCATTTCTTCCATCTACTCAATTCTCTACGAGTCTTCACCATAACGTTTTGTACACCCAAGCAGACGTTCGGTGTACCGGGCGAGAATTTAAGATAGGAAAGCTTTATTTACGATAAACGTATAAATCTCCTTATCACTTTGAAACGTTTACATGTTAGTTCTAATCTCGTAATCATACGCTTTGAATCCTACACACATAAGGTTTCCAGATCCGGTCGGCAACAGACCATAGATCCGAACAAATAATAGCATATAAGGCATCCTTATAGCTATAACATAAAATATTTAACACATAAAACATTTTAGGCATCTTTCCTAAAATAAACTTGTGCTCGTGTCTAAAATATAGCAGACACTCATCTCACAATCATCACTTAGCATTCTAAGTTTAAGTCTAGAAATCCTACAATTTCTTAGTTCGCTTAAACTAATGCTCTGATACCAACTGTGACATCCCCAATTTCACGGCCAGAAAAGACCGATTTCGTTTATGCTTTTTAAAATAAAATCAGAGTAATCATTTGATTAAAAGTGTTACGGAATTTGTTCCCAAAACCAAACATGATAAAATGTTATCAAATCATTTCCGAAGAAATGTATTTTAATCACTTAAACCATTGGGATGTCATTGTCAATACAAAAACATAAGCATAAACAAAACTTACATTCATTTACACTAGTGATCTACTTCTCTTTTAATCTCTTAGTGTAAAGCAACTTCGTATCGATACCTGTGATACAAATAAACTGAGTGGGTCAGGCTTGGGAGCCTGGTGAGCATATAGAGTTTTCAACCCACAATAAATAATAAACTTATTAAGTTCTCAATCAACAATAAATTTATTAATTCCATCAACAAAAATAACCCTAATTACCCATTCCCTTTATCCTCACTTTACGTCCCTAAAACAACTATCATAAGGGACCTAGCCTAAGGATTATCACTAGGGGTGACAACATTGCTTTGGGGGTTCCTCAGCAAGTTATGTCAAATAAAACAAACATCGGGGGTGACAACACTGCTTTCCCTCAGCAAGTTATGTCAAACAAGACATCCTAACATAAAACAACCAACAAGGTGACAACATTGCTTTCCTTCAGCAATTTATGTCAAATAGGCACGAAGTCACATCGTCGCCATGTGCTAGCCCATAGCTCTTATTCATCGACGGTATTTCCCACGGGAGTTTTCCCCCGCAATACATATCAATGGGTTTTCCATATACTAAGTCCATAGCTCTTATTCATCGACGGTATTTCCCACGGAAGTTCTCCCCCGCAATACATGTCAATGGGTTTTTCCATACAGCTGATGAACATACTTAAGGGGTTTTCCCCAGCCTTACTTGCCCTAAAGGCACTCATGAGGGGAATAGAGTACAGCGAATGAACACTTAAGTCCATTAACACCTACAGGTTACGAGCCTGCTAGTGTTCCACAAACCATTAAAACAGTCCATGGTTGTCATCCATACTCTGCTGAATGACGGGGGTTTAGAGTACAACGAATGAACACTTAAGTCCATTAACACCTACAGGTTACGAGCCTGCTAGTGTTCCACAGACCATCAAAACAGTCCATGGTTGTCATCCATACTCTGCTGAATGACGGGGGTCAACGTTGGGTAAGGGCTTTTCTCATATTGCACCACTCACGCCAACATCTGGGTAAAAGCTTTTCCCATATTTCACCACTCACTATTTAACTCATGATCTATATCACTAACTCATGAACCTTGTCCAATCACTTCATAAAAGAACAAAGACTCCAAAGTTCTTCCAAATAAAAGTATAGGGAAAATACTGATAAAGTACTCCCGTACGCTCCCATACCCCGACACGTAATAGTGTCAAAAGGAAGAACTAATGGATGAACACATAGTTCAAAAACACCTAATGAACATATAGTTCAAGAACACTTTATGAACATATAGTTCAAACATACGTACCGATTACAAGTCTACTAACGTTCCACTGGACTATCTAAAATAGTCTGTGGCCGTTGTCTATACTCTGCTAGATGACTAGATCATCTTAAACATCGATACCTCTCATCACTTTTATTTTATCACACATCATCTAATTAATCTACCCATGTTTTACCCAACATATTTGTAGATCAAAATATATATATACAGTTTAAAACTTGTATAAAACATCAATTCAACAGTCACCTCAAATAAACAATTAATATATTTACACATAGCATGTATTTTAAGGTAAATACTTCATATCTATGTGTAAGGTGAAAGTGACTATACACTCACTTGATTTAATGAACATCGGGCAGCAATTCGTTTCCTAAAATGATCGTTTCTAATAAAACCGGGAGTTTTATTGAGAAACCGGGCTCTGCAAGGGTCGGGCTTCGAAACCGAAAAGATAAATTTTCCGGGCTTCACGGGCACTTCGGGGCGTATTCCGGGGCTTATAATTGATACCGGGGCTTATAATTGATACCGGGGCTTCGGGGGGTGATAATATGAAAGAAATATGAGTTTAGGGGCTAAAATTGACAATTTTCAAAAGTACCCCCGGGAGGTCTCGCACCCTTGTATTTATAAGGCCGAGCCTCCTGATCCAATGGCTGAGAAGTGGCCACGCTCCGCGGATCCGACGGCTCGCAGAGGAGGCTCGCACGAGGGCTGCACGTGGGTCGCACCTACGAAGGCTCGCTGGCAGTCTCCTATTGGACCGATGTCTACTGGTCCGAAGCCTAGGCACTGTGGGAGTCAGCGAGGGTTCGGTCTCGTGCTAAGAGGGTACGTGTCGCATGGCTACTGGACCGCTTCGGATAAGGCCATGTGCTCGGATGACTTAGCAGCTTCGCCACGTGGCTTCGCATGAGTCACAGATTTCGGACACGTGTCACATTCTAAGCGAGGGTGACGTGGCAATTGTGACTATGCGAATTTTCTCGGTTTTTATGCAAAAACTTCTAAAATCCATAACTCTCGCATACGAGCTCCGTTTTTGACGTTCATTATATGCACACGTAGGTAAAATTACGCTCTACAACTTCCGTTTAGACTTTGTCGGCTAATTTTGACTTTAATTTTTATATTATTATTTTAACAGACCGAGACAGGAAATCTGTTAAAAATTCACAACTTCTTCATCCGACGTCCGTTTTCGTCAGACTTTTTACCGTTGTGCAACTATTTACGAGACCTTCGATTCTCATTTAGGTCGTGTCGGCTAAAAATCACTCGATCTAAAATTCGAGTTTTTAGCTGTCTACTGCTAAGCTGAAACTTCGAAAAATCATAACTTCGCCATACGAAGTCAGATTTGGGTGTTCTTTTTATACCTACTCGCGGTTTAACGAACACTACGAGTTTCGTTTAGATCACTGAGGCTAAAAAGTAGTTTATCAAAAACTCACTTTTTGCGACATTCGGCACCGTGCCGGTTTATCGTGAAACTTCGACAGGTCATAACTTCTTCGTTATAACTCGGATTTCGGCATTCTTTATATATCCGTAATCCTTGTCACGCCCACTACAAGGTTCTTTATAGATATCGGCTTTGTCTAAAATTTAATTTTTGACGCTCATTTTTATTCTTAATTAATTAAACCCTAATAATTAAGCATAAAACACATAATTCCTTTTCATTTCTTCTAAATGAGTTACAAAGGTTAACTTAGACCATTATGTCAATATTAATGCCTATCCTAGAAACACGGGCGTTACAGTCGGGATACCATCAGATTAGGATTCGGGATGAGGATATACCGAAGACAGCTTTCATGACTCGGTATGGGCACTATGAGTTCATGGTGATGCCATTCGGGCTCACCAATGCCTTAACAGCGTTCATGGATCTCATGAAGAGAGTGTGCAGACCGACGCTAGATCAGTCGGTGATCGTTTTTATTGATGATATCCTGGTCTATTCTAAGACCAAGGAGCAGCATGAGCAGCATCTGAGAGAGGTGTTAGAGACCCTGAGGGCGGAGAGGCTGTATGCCAAGTTCTCCAAGTGTGATTTCTGGCTACGAGAGGTACAGATTTTGGGGCACATCATCAACCAGGAGGGCATTTGGGTTGATCCAGCCAAGGTTGAGGCAGTGATGCGGTGGGAAGTGCCGAAGAATGCTTCCGAGATCCGTAGCTTCTTGGGTCTGGTGGGCTATTATTGGAAATTCATCCAGGATTTCTCCAAGATTTTTGTTCCTTTGACTCGCTTGACCAAGAAGAATGTGACATTTCGGTGGGGTATGGATTAGCAGTTGGCTTTTGAGACCCTAAGACGGAGGTTATGCGAGGCTCCGATTCTAGTACTACCTGAGGGGTTAGATGATTTGGTGGTGTACTGTGATGCATCGATATCAGGGTTATACGCGGTACTGATGCAGAGGGGGCATGTGATAGCTTACGCCTCGAGGCAATTGAAGCCTCATGAGGCGAATTACCCCACTCACGACCTGGAATTGGGGGCAGTGGTGTTTGCCCTCAAGATTTGGAGGCACTATCTATATGGGGTACAGTGCACTATTTATACTGATCACAAGAGTTTGAAGTATTTGATGGATCAACAAAACCTCAACACGCGGCAGAGGAGGTGGTTGGATGTGCTGAAAGATTATGACTGTGAGATCTTGTACCATCCAGGGAAGGTCAACGTGGTGGCCGATGCTTTGAGCCACAAGGCGGCAGTTTCCCTGATTGGGAACGTTTGTCTGAGGATGACGGTGATCTCTCAATTGTTGGATATGATCAAGGAGGCTCAGGTCGAGGGGGTGAAGAAGGAGAATTGGAAGATAGAGCGGATTTGGGGACAATATCCTTTGTTTGTTAAGGATAGCCGAGGTCTTCTGACATAGTGTGGTCGAGTGTGGGTACCGGTGACTGGAGGAGTGAGACAGAAGATATTGGTGGAGGCACATAAGTCCAAGTTCTCTATACATCCAGGGGCTACAAAAATGTATATAGATTTGAGACTGAGTTACCGGTGGCCCTGCATGAAGCGGGAGATCGCCTGGTTCGTGGAGCGGTGCTTGACCTGCAGGAAGGTCAAGGCCGAGCATCAGCGGCCTCATGACAAGGTTAAGCCGCTACCCATTCCTATGTGGAAGTGGGAAGATATCACTATGGACTTCATCACGAAGTTACCGAGGACGGCGATGGGTGTGGACGTCGTATGGGTGATTGTAGACCGTTTGACAAAGAGTGCCCACTTTATTCCGATCTCTGAGAGTATATCCACTGAAAAGTTGGCAGACATCTATGCACGAGAGGTGGTGGCTAGACACAGGGTGCAGGTGCGCGAACGGCTGCGGGTCACGCAGAGCCGTCAGAAAAGTTATGCTGACCGGCGACGATCGGATCTTGAGTTCCAGGTGGGGGACTTTGTATTATTAAAGGTGTCACCATGGAAGGGAGTCATCGGGTTTCGGAAGAGGGGCAAGCTAGGGCCCCGATATATGGGACCATTCAGGATTACGATCCGGGTGGGAAAGGTGGCCTATCGCTTGGATCTGCCGGATGAGCTTAGCCAGATTCACAACACCTTCCATGTGTCATAGCTACGGAAGTGTGTCACCGACGAGGCCGCAGTCGTTTCTCTGGATGACATTCAGGTGGATGAGAGCCTGAACTACATTGATAGGCCTGTTGCGATCTTAGATAGGAAGACTAAGGTTCTTCGGAACAAGGAAGTGAAGCTGGTGAAGGTGCAATGGCAGCACCAGAGGGGCTCCGAGTGGACTTGGGAGCCGGAGGATGAGATGCGAGACCACTACCTGGATTTGTTTGGGCCAGCAGACTTCGAGGTCGAAGTCTAGTTCAAGTGGTGGAGACTTGTAACACCTGTTCTAGGTATTATTTAATTTATCTAAGTTTTAAGGTTTTGTGCATGGACTCGGCGAGTTGGGGTGCTCCAACTCGTCGAGTAGAGACTATTATGAGGACGCGGGATTTGGATCCTACTCAACGAGTCGGAAGGCCCCGGCTCGACGAGTAGGCGCTGTAGAGAGAAACCCTAATTTTTAGGGTTTGCACCCTATTTAAAGAGCATAATCCGCCTCTTGTGGCCTCACTTACCACTTTATTAGCCAGAGAAAACCCTAGTTGGACCTTGCACCTTCTTGAGTGAGAGAAAGAGCTTTTGTGAGCAATTTTGGTGTATTTGTGAAGGATTTTAGAGATTGAAGAAGAAGGAGCAAGGAGAGAAGCAGTAGATCTGACATCTACTCTGTATTGGCCATCATCTTGAGGTATAAAGTTGTTACCTTGATCTCTTGTTGCTTAGATCCCTTTTCTTGGAAGTAAACGACCATATGTGGTGCAAAATGGAGTCAAACTCAGATTTGGACTTATCACAAGGATATGCTTCCAGATCTGGACCTCTATAGGTCCCCAATGACATAAAGTTGCTCCTTTTATATAGCTTAGCCCCTTTCCATGCACTAAAACCTTGTAGGAAGCTTAGTTTTGATGTTATAGCCTTGGAGGGCCTTGCATGCACGTAAAGTTTGCAACTTTACGTGGTATCTGCACTAGGGGAGGTTGGATTTGAAGTTTGGGACCTTAGATCCCACTGAAAAGGGCTGAACATGAAAGGGACTGAAGGAACTCGTTGAGTCCCTTAGCTGACTTGAAGAGTCGGGGTAGGGTTTGCCCGTTTCTGGGTTTCTGAATGAGTGTAGTGAAGGATTAGGGTTTTGGTCTGAACGGACTTTAGTTTTCTAGACATTTGATGAACTCGATGAGTCACTAGGGCGACTTGGCGAGTTGACGCGAGATTTAGTGGAATGGACTCGGGAGGAACTCGGCGAGTTGCTAGGATGCACTCGACGAGTTGAGGTCAACATGGACTATTGACCTTGACTTTGACCAGGGTTGACCAGGGATGACTTTGAGGGTAATTATGGGATTATGACAAGTTAATCACATGTTGGTTATAGGCAGTTGAGGAGGAGCAGTGCGTGGGATACATCTGATCTTAGCTTGTCAGTTCAACATTCGAGAGGTGAGTCTTCTCACCATACCAATGGGTCTAAGGCACCAAGTCCGACCCATTTTAGGATATGTGGATTGTCGATTGATTATGCGTTATGTTAGTATGACATTTGCATGGAAGACCGAGGAGGGTTCCCGTGGCACTTGGTATAAGACCTTGGAGGGTTTCAATGGCATCCTAGTATATTTGCATGTTTAGCTTGTATGATATTTGCTTAGTAGAAAAGACCATGTGGGGGTTCCCATGACAGTTAGTGAAGACCATGTGGGGGTTCCCATGGCAGGAAGACCATGTGGGAGTTCCCATGGCAGGTAGTTAAGACCACGTGGGGGTTCCAGTGACACTAGGTGTAAGACCCTGGAGGGTTTCCATGGCCTCCTTATATGTTGTATGCATGGCTTTTGTGATATATGTAGCTTTTATAGCTAATATGATATGTGTTTCGTGGATTGTGTCTGGGGTATGCTATGGGGGACTCACTAAGCATTATCTTACAGTTTGTGTATTTGTTTCAGGTACATCCGAGCCCAAGGGCAAGGACATGGCTTGATGGCGCGGCGTGCACTCTCTCAGGAATTTTTTTATGGGACACTCTGATGTTTGGAAATAATATTGTTATGGATATGAATTTGAAAACAATTGTATTGAGATTTCATGGTGTATGGAAAAGTGTTTTGACTATTTAAAAATGAAAGTTTTCTTTTGAAAATTGGGTCGTTACACAGTAGCAACTGTGGGATAGCATGCTCGGCATGTTATGCTTGTGGCCAGCTGGGCCACATGAGCAGAGATTGCCCCAAGAAGGGCTTGATTTGTTTTCACTACAACCAGGCCGGTCATAAAAAGGCCGATTGTCCGAGGTTATTTGGAGGAGAAGTGGCGGCGCCTGCGCCCGCGACAATGATGATTACTGATGGTCGCCCGGTCAAGACGGAGGCTCCTGCGGTGAAGAGCCGCATATTTCAGCTGACCACAGAGGAGGCCCGAGCAGCGCCAGACGTCGTGACTGGTATGTGATCTATTTCTGTCTTATTTATTTTATTGTTATGCTCATGTTGTTATGATCTTGTATAGGGACCTTTTTGGTCAATGGATTTTCGGCTCATGTTCTTTTTTAATTCGGGGCTACCCGATCATATGTATCTCTTTCACTCAACAAGAAGTTTCGAGATGCTCCGGGGACTTTGGATTCCTCACTCGAGGTGGAGATTGCGGATGACCATACCCTGAGCGTTGTGAGGGTATTTCGGAGGAGTATTCTGAATATGTTCGGCGAGAGTTTCTTATCGATTTGGTACCGATTCCTTTGATGGGATTAAAAGTAATCATCAGGATGGACTGGTTGGGGCCCAATGGGGCTGTAGTTGATTGTGAGCGGTAGCTGGTGAGAGTTCGAACCCCAAGTGGGGGAGAACTGGTTATTCATGGTGAGAGAGCCTCACATGGGCCAACTCTCTGTTCGACTGCGAGGACTAGGAGACTTCTTCAGCAGGGTTGTTCTGGGTTTCTGGCTTATGTCTCGGACTCGAGGGCGGAGAGCACGACAGAGTTGAGCAGGGTACCTATTGTGTGAGATTTCCCTGATGTTTTTCCATAGGAGTTGCCATGAGTGCCTCCTGAGAGGCAGGCCAAGTTCCGAATTGATTTTATGCCTGGTGCGGCTCCGATAGCCAAGGCATCGTATCGATTAGCTCCTCCTGAGGTGCAGGAGTTGTCTACGCAGCTGTAGGAGTTGCAAGACATGGGATTTATTCGTCCGAGCAGTTCCTCGTGGGGAGCACCGATCCTGTTCGTGAAAAAGAAGGATGGGTCACACAGGATGTATATTGATTATCGGGAGCTGAACAAGCTGACGGTGAAGAATCGTTACCAGCTTCTGAGGATCGATGACTTATTTGACCAGCTTCAGGGTGCATCCTTGTTTTCCAAGATTGATCTGCGGTCGGGGTATCATCAGATGAGGATCAGGGATGATGATAAACTGAAAACGGCCTTCAGAACTCGTTATGGTCATTACGAGTTTGTGGTGATGCCATTCGGGCTTACCGATGCCCGAACAACGTTCATGGATCTCATGAACCAGGTTTGCATGCCAATTCTGGATCAGTCTGTGATTGTTTTCATTGATGATATCTTGGTCTACTCTAAGACCAAGGAGCAGCACGAGCAACATTTGAGGGAGGTGTTGGAGACCTTAAGGAGGGAGAGGTTTTATGCCAAATTCTCCAAATGCGAGTTTTGGTTGCGTGAGGTGCAGTTTTTGGGGCACATCATCAACTGTGACATCCCCATTTTTCACGGCCAGAAAAGACCGATTTTG
Organism: Lactuca virosa; assembly: GCF_052849685.1. NCBI lineage: Eukaryota > Viridiplantae > Streptophyta > Magnoliopsida > Asterales > Asteraceae > Lactuca > Lactuca virosa. Next base: position 286,173,428 of record NC_136432.1, on the reverse strand, counting down.
TTTATGCTTTATAAAAATCAGAGTACCTCTTTTTAATAAAAATGTTGCGGAATTTATTCCCAGAAAAACATGATAAATACGTTATCAAAGCATTTCCGAAGAAATGTATTTTTATCCATTTTAAAACATTTTGGATGTCATCGTCAATACAGAAACATAAGCATAAGCAGATTTTACATTCATTTACACTAGTGATCTACATCTCTTTTAAATCCCTCGGTGTAAAATAGCTTCATATCGACACCTGTGATACAAATAAGCTTGAGTGGGTCAGGTTGGGAAACCTGGTGAGTACATAGGGTTTTCAACCCAGAATAATTTAATTATTATGTTTAAACATCAAACAATTAACCCAATTACCAATCCCCATTATCTTCGTTATTCTTAAGGGTCTACCCTAAGAATCATCTATCCTGCATTCATTCATTCCGAAGTCCATCGCTTCTAGGGTTCATATGACAAGCACTAAGTCCATAGCTGTCAATGCTCGTTCGTAAAGCACTAAATCCATAGCTGCTAATCTTCATTTATCGGGCACTAAGTCCATAGCTACCAACGTTTATCTAACGGGTACTAAGTCCATAGCTACCAGCGTTTCTCTAACAGGTACTAAGGGCCTGTTTGATATGTAACTGACTGGGTCCGGTCAGCTATTTTGGCTGACTCGGTCCAGTCGGTGCGTTTGATAAAGGGCTAAAAACGTCTGACCCAGTCCAATGCTCTTACTCGGTCATCTAAAATCGTCTGATTCGGTCCTTCATAAAAAAGAGTCTGACTAGAAAATTTCTCTATTTTGCCCTTAAGCTTTGAACGCCCCTCATCGTGAATGACAAAACGCTCTCTTCCTCCATCGACCCTTCCTAGCCTGCAACCTCCTTCCTTCGTCGTCTCCTTCCTTCGACGCTCTCTTCTTTAATTTTTGCAGGTAACGGATTTCTTCTTCAATCGACTTCTTATTCCTTTAACTTTTACAGTAGGGAGACGATTTTTCAGGAGAGAGACGATCGATCGATTGGGAGAAAGATAGAGAAGGAGAACGTGTTTGCTTCTATTTTTCTACTATGCCGTGAGTTTTTTGTATTGCATAATATCTCTATCGATTTCTGTACATAGTGTGATACGTTTGACACACTTGTTTATTTTTGCTCTGTTTCCAGTGCCACATTAATGGAAGAGATAAGAAAACTGGTTTGACTCTTTGAATTTTCAACAAAGGGAGATATTTACAAGTATATGAATGAGATTGAAGAAAAGCCAATGTTACGAATCCTTCTTGTAAGTTCATTCTTTTGCTTTTTAAATTCACAAAATCACATCATATGTAAGAAAATATAGAGATTTTGTATTATGATTAAATAAATCATGTATCTTGTTTCAATATGTTATGTTATTTGAACTTGCTCAACAGATTAAACATTCATATATATATATATATATATATATATATATATATATATATATATATATATATATATATATATATAGGTTTAGGTTCTATGGAAAACTAAAAAACCCTAAAAAACCCAAAAAATCATAAAAATGCATAAAAAAAATACTTAGAGATCACAAAACTTTTTTTTGAATTTTTTTATCAAAAAATTGCAGCTTTTAACATAAAATCGCTGAAAAACTTTTTGAATTTTTTTTTTTTTACAACAAAAAAAAAAAACATATGATTTTTTTTTTCAGCGAATTTGTCAAAAAGGCTGCGATTTTTTGATAAAAAAATTCAAAAAAAAGTTTTGTAATGTTTAGGTATTTTTTTTATGTATTTTTAGGGTTTTTTTTAGGGTTTTTTTGTTTTCCAAATAACCCTTCCCTCTATATATATATATATATATATATATATATATATATATATATATATATATATATATATATATATATATATATATATATATATTATATGGTAATCTCTATCTCTCAAGTGGTGCCAATTGAAATTTGAAGCAGGAGAACCTTATGAACGCATAAATGGTCTTGCTGTTTTTTTATATTGATATATGTTGTGATTCTTGTTACAAAGATTTTTTTATTATTGATTTTAAACTCTTTTTTTTAGGGAGAGGATTCGAGGATGATTCAAATTATGAAGTATTGAATTAAAAGTCAAAGTTGGTGTTACAATTTGCTTTGTAATTCGATTGAAACAAGTAATTTATGTTTTTTTTTATTATGTTCTCTTTGCGTATATGTATGAATCATCAAAGTTCATTGCTTTTTCTGTTAATTATTAGTTGGTTCGATCAAAGTTCACTGCTTTTTCTAGAATCAAGAATAAAATTCTTTGTTATTTTTGGTGTTATATAAAGTTTTCCATCAAGGGGTAATATGATCATTTTTCATCATTCATCACAAATAGTTACAGATATAATCAAACAACATGGTTTCAGTCAGATGTGGACTCAGTCAGAAATTCTAACTCAGTCAGCACTAACTCGGTCAACAACTATCAAACGACCCCTAAGTCCATAGCTACCAGTATTTATCTAATAGACACTAAGTCCATAGCTGCCGATGTTATTTATTAGGCACTAAGTCTATAGCTGCCAATGTTTACTCATACCATCTTTCATCTCTCGTCGTTCATCTACCCATGTTTTACCCAAGATATTCGTAGATATAAAATACATATACAATTTGAATCATTTAAAACATGTATAAAATCGTTCATCCGGCATAGAAAGTAAGTATTCAAATAATATGCACACATAGCACGTAATTTATATAAAATACTTCATATCTATGTGTAAGATGAAAGTAACTATGCACTCACTTGATAAGGTGGTGACTCGGTACTCGGACAACGCTTCTTTACTTTAAAATATTTTCCTTCGACGAAACCTAGTATTTTTACCACTAGATTTTAGTCTAATATTTATCGTGACTAGTTATTAGTCTTATTATTATTATTATTATTATTATTATTATTATTATTATTATTATTATTATTATTATTATTATTATTATTATTATATAAGCATTTAAACAATATTTTCCAACCACTATGTACAGACAGGGGCTAGACATAAAACACCGGAGGGCGGGATCATTTTGGCATATAGCACTTTTGAAATCCAACAACCCAGGCGGCCCTTCAAACCGGATTCCCCGTACCGCGAGTGGTTAAAAAGATATTATAACGACACTTATATAACTCATAATAATAGCTCAAATAATTATTATAAGGTCCTAATAACGTTAATATATTTAAATAAAATCTATATTAAAAATTAGGTAGGCGTATCTTACCTACGAGGGGGTTTGTCTAGAAGCCGTGCTCTGCAAGGGCAGAACTTCCGAGCCGAAAGCTCTTCTTCTCGGAGCCGTCGAGCGCTCCGGGGCTTTCTTCTAGCGCTAGGGGAGTTTTGGGAGGTTTAGAGAGAGATAGAGTAGAGAGAGAAGGGTGGAGGTGTGAAGAAATGAGGGTGGAAGGGGCTGTATTTATAGGGTGAAGTATGGCTGAAGTTGATGCCACATGTCACCATCTAGTGGCAAGCCTTGGGGAGAAAGCAATGGCCAAGATTGTGCCACGTCACCCCTTTTGCAGCAGCACTCTCCCGACTTCTAAACCCTGTAACTTTCGCATACGAGCTCTGTTTTAGACGTTCTTTATATCCACGGGTAGGTAAAAATAAGATCTACAAAGTTACTTTTGACTCCGTCGGCTAATTCCCGACCGATCTTAAATTTAACAGTATGAGGAGATTACACTGTTAAATGTCCGCGTAAAATTCGTAACTTCTTCATACGGACTCCGTTTTCGTCTGTCTTTTTGTCGTTGAGTTCCTATTAATGAGATTTTCAATTCTCATTTAGGTCGCGTTGGACAAAAACCGCTCGATATAAAATTCGAGTTTCGGGTTGTGTACTGCTATGCCAAATCTTAGAAAAATCATAACTTCCTCATACGAAGTCAGATTTGGGCGTTCTTTTTATGCATGCTCTTGGTTTAACGTATACTACAACTTTTGTTTAGGTTACTAAGGCTAAAAATTCCTCTATCGTAAATTCACTATTTACGTTGCGCAGTGTCGTGCTGGTTCCGTCGCGAAACTTCGACGAGCCATAACTTCTTCGTTATAACTCGGATTTCGGCGTTCTTTATTTGTACGGAACCCTTGTTACATATTCTACAACTTGGTTAAGATTACTCCATCTAAATAATCTTCCATCATAAACTCATTTTTGATGTTCATCGTCTCTAAATTGACTAGCCCGAATTTGCGGGCGTTACAATTATCTCCCCCTTAGGATGATTACGTCCCAGAATTATCAACGAAACAGGGTTGTATAATGACTCCATATGTTATCTCTTCATCCTAGGTACTAATCGTAACTTTTATGTTCCTTTGAATGAGACTTCTTGACCGTAGGCGGTGCTCGATCTATCTCATGTTAGATTTTAAATCATGACCTTCATGTCACAATATCGATCTTTATCAGAGACTCCTTCTTCTTCTTAACAAACTTAAGATAAGTTGTTTGATTTCCACAATAGACCGATGGGTCACGTTCTAATGACCTCTCATCGTATGTTGCAACGCTTAGAATCAGGTCTCTTAGAGTCAAATTGCGGAATAGAATATACTTCCTTCATGTTCTAATGTGATATAATCACATTTTAACATGTAGCATTTCTAGCTACCAACTTCTTTAACAACGAGTGCGATACTTCTATTGATCTCTTTGATTTCATTCTTCTGGTTTAAGTCAGATGCTACATCGAACTTGGTTCTCTGAACCACGTAACATACTCGTCTTTGTTGGACTCGATTTGATATGACCACTAGGGTCGGAATAACAATCATTTTCTTAGTCATTACCGAAACGATGGTAACGACATACTTGAATAAAACGGAATCAATTACTAGCTTATTGGTAACCTTGTGACTTTCCCTTATCCAAGTGTGAGTCCTGTGCTTCTGGTAGTATAGGCCTCTACTACCATTCACACCTACTCATACTCGTCCCAAGTATTGTCTCACAGTTTTTTTCCAAGTCACCATTCAAGAAAATCACATAACAACTTAACACACCATATAACAAAACGAAGGTTTTATATTATTCCTTGAAACGATTATATAGGTGTTCAAGTTCACCCTAGACTATGCCTCTATTAGGCTACACCATACGATACTATGGCTATTACATAAGTCGATCTTCGGATATGAAGTCCTCATCATTGATTCCTCGCGTTGTTATCTGCTTCGTCGAGGATCATTGGAATGCCCTTGGCTTTGGCGGTGCCTCTGGCCTTGCTGCTTCATTTTTCTTTGGGCAGTCTCTAGACATGTGCCCCTTGCTTCCGCATCTGTAGCATACCTTATCATTTTGTGTACAATCCTTGGAATAGTGACTGATCTTCCCACACTTGTAACAGGTTACTTCTCCATCGCATCTTCCGAAGTGCTTCTTCTTACACTTTTCACACCACTTGGCTCCATAACTTTGGTTATCCGGGTTAGACTTCGGGAACTTTCCTTTCTTATTAGGTCTTGAGGATTCTTCAAGCTTCCTCTAGTCGCCAACTTCAGCTTTTTCCAGACCCTTTTCCGTTATTTGGGTCTCAGCATTCTTGGCTGCCCAGATGGCGGCTTTCAAAGTGGTTGCTTGTTTGACCATTGGACCAAAGTCCGCTGGTAATCCATGGGCAAACTTGTTGACCTTGGAGAGTTCAGTTGGAACTAAGTAAGGAACAAGCTTCATTTTCTCCGTAAAACTTGTAGCGTACTCGGTAATGCTCATTCTTCCTTTCTTTAGGTTCTGAAACTCGTTGTTGATCTCTAGTAGCTCAGAGCAATACTGCATTTTTAGTTGCACCATGAAATCTTCCCAAGACATCTTGCTTGCTTCTCCTTTGGGCATCGTATTTTCCAATAACTTCCACCAGCTCAAGACTCCGGTCTTTAGTTGTCTGACCGCAAAGACGGTTTTCTGCTTGTTGCTACAGTCGCAACTCTCAAACACCATCTCCATTTTGGAGATCCAGTCCATAATCTCTACAAGCTTCGGGCTTTCTGAGAGACTCGGTGGTTTTTCACTCAAGAAGTTCTTATACATTCGCCCATCCTTGTCGTTTCCCCTCTCCGGGCCATTTCTTCGTTCTCCTTGAGTCCTAGCTTGACTCATAGGGTGGGTGTAGTTCCCTTCCTCCGATTGCTTGGGGACTAGTTCAGGTTGTACGATCGGCATTGTAGCTTCCTCTCGGTTCTGTTGAAGTAAGCGTCTGGCTCCTCTATTTGACTATCCAACATCATTTGGATCATCGCTTGTACTCCAGCCATAGTGATTGGCTCAGGAGCGGCTACCACAACAGGTATTTGCTCAATCACTAGGGGTTGATTCCTGTTTCCGTTCGCGTTTCCGGCTCCGCTTCGAGTTCTTGCCATTTCGATCTTATTCACCAAATTAGGCATTTGGTGTGAAATGACGAGAATTAAGATAGGAAAGATTTTATTTACGATCGACGTGTAAACCTCCCCATCACTCTGAAAAAGTTACATGCCAATTCTAATACCGTATTTAAACATTTAGAAATCTGAACACATAAAGTTTCCAGATCCTGTCGGCAACAGACCATATATCCGATCATACATTTAGCATCATAAAGCATCATAAATCATTTAGCACATAAAAGCATGTTAGGCATTTTTCCTAAATTAGCTAGTGTTTGTGTCTATTCAGGTGTATTACCTAAATTTTATTAGACACACTCCTCACGATCATCGCTTAGCCTTCCTAGTTCGCTTAAACTAATGCTCTGATACCAACTGTGACATCCCCATTTTTCACGGCCAGAAAAGACCGATTTTGTTTATGCTTTATAAAAATCAGAGTACCTTTTTTAATAAAAATGTTGCGGAATTTGTTCCCAGAAAAACATGATAAATACGTTATCAAAGCATTTCCGAAGAAATGTATTTTTATCCATTTTAAAACATTTTGGATGTCATCGTCAATACAGAAACATAAGCATAAGCAGAACTTACATTCATTTACACTAGTGATCTACATCTTTTTTAAATCCCTCGGTGTAAAATAGCTTCATATCGACACCTGTGATACAAATAAGCTTGAGTGGGTCAGGTTGGGAAACCTGGTGAGTACATAGGGTTTTCAACCCAGAATAATTTAATTATTATGTTTAAACATCAAACAATTAACCCAATTACCAATCCCCATTATCTTCGTTATTCTTAAGGGTCTACCCTAAGAATCATCTATCCTGCATTCATTCATTCCGAAGTCCATCGCTTCTAGGGTTCATATGACAGGCACTAAGTCCATAGCTGTCAATGCTCGTTCGTAAAGCACTAAATCCATAGCTGCTAATCTTCATTTATCGGGCACTAAGTCCATAGCTACCAACGTTTATCTAACGGGTACTAAGTCCATAGCTACCAGCGTTTCTCTAACAGGTACTAAGTCCATATCTACCAGTGTTTATCTAATAGGCACTAAGTCCATAGCTGTCGATGTTATTTATTAGGCACTAAGTCTATAGCTGCCAATGTTTACTCATACCATCTTTCATCTCTCATCGTTCATCTACCCATGTTTTACCCAACATATTCGTAGATATAAAATACATATACAATTTAAATCATTTAAAACATGTATAAAATCGTTCATTCAGCATAGAAAGCAAGTATTCAAATAATATGCAGACATAGCACGTAATTTATATAAAATACTTCATATCTATGTGTAAGATGAAAGTAACTATGCACTCACTTGATAAGGTGGTGACTCGGTACTCAGACAGCGCTACGTTTACTTTAAAATAATTTCCTTCGACGAAACCTAGTATTGTTACCACCAGATTTTAGTGTTATATTTACCGTGACTAATTATTAGTCTTATTATTATTATTATTATTATATAAACGTTTAAATAATATTTTTCAACCACTTTGTACAGAAAGGGGCAGACATCAAACACCGGAGGGCAAGATCATTTTGGCATATAACACTTTTGAAATCCAACAACCCAGGCGGCCCTTCAAACCGGATTCCCCGTACCGCGAGTGGTTAAAAATATATTATAACGACACTTATATAACTCATAATAATAGCTCAAATAATTATTTTAAGGTCCTAATAACGTTACTATATTTAAATAAAAGCTATATTAAAAATTAGGTAGGCGTATCTTACCTACGAGGGGATTTGGCTAGAAGCCGTGCTCTGCAGGGGCAGAACTTCCGAGCCGAAAGCTCTTCTTCTCGGAGCCGTCGAGCGCTCCGGGGCTTTCTTCTAGCGCTAGGGGAGTTTTGGGAGGTTTAGAGAGAGAGTAGAGAGAGAAGGGTGGAGGTGTGAAGAAATGAGGGTGGAAGGGGTTGTATTTATAGGGTGAAGTATGTCTGAAGTTGGTGCCACATGTCACCATATACTGGCAAGCCTTGGGGAGAAAGCAATGGCCAAGATTGTGCCACGTCACCTGTGACAACCCGAAACTTTTTCCGTTATCCTTACCCAGTTTCCGTTAATAAAATTTGGGTTTTTATCTATTTTCCGTTCACGTTAGTATTATTTTTGGTCTAACGGAATATTCTAAGCTCTATTCAATCGAGTTTTGGATTCAAAAACGAGGTTTTCTAAGTCAAAGCATAGCATCCGGGCCAAACAACCCTTCGAGAGGAGTTTACGGCTGCAAACTCAGTTTACGACCGTAAACCCTATTTACGGCCGTAAACCCTCCACCCCACCCCTTGACCGTAAACTCACCCCTATATAAGGGATGAGTGACCTTCATTTCTCACTTTACACACTCGAGAAGCTTTCTCTCTCTACTCTCTCTCTCTCTCTACAAACTTCGAATTTGCCCAAGGATCCTCAAGAATGTAAGTGATTCTTCACCTTGATTGTGTTTCTATCTCACTTCTAGTAGCAAATCCATGTTACTAGCTCATAAATCTCATCTTTTTCTAGATTTTCTCTCTCACCAAGAACACCAAGAACACACACTAGTTCTTGGTGGCTAAAAACCTCATTTCAAGCTTCTACTACGTAAGTACACTACCCCTAGCTTGTTGGATACAAGAATCACTTGTTAAACACCTAGAAATCGTGACAAGAAGGGTGTTTACGGTCAAGGCAATCTCCCTTGACCGTAAACTCTATTTATAGGGTGCAAAGTTGTCACAACACCCTCCTAAGCCTAAAAACGAGGTTTAGAACACTTCCAGAAGGCTAGAAAGGACCTTGAAACACCAAAAATCGCACTTTTTGCCAAAGTGTTTACGGCCGTAAACCCATGGACCGTAAACCCATGAACCGTAAACACCTGGACCGTAAACACCTGGGCCGTAAACCCATGGACCGTAAACACTTGGACCGTAAACTCCTGATTACGACCGCAAACTCCCCTCTTCAAACTCATGTGATTCTAACACTTAGTTTTAAGTGTTTCCTAGTCCCTAAGATGGTTTCCTTCCATAACAAATAGTGTTATGCCCTCACCTAATGTATATATGTACTTTTACATGCTAAATAGGATCCGTTTGTGTCCGAGGCTTTATTTGACACTCAACAATTCCTAGCAACTTATACTCGAATCCCACGTCAAACAGTGAGTTCATACCCCTACACTTTTTCCGAGTTTTTCATGTTTTCAGGGGGGGAATACAAGCAAAAGTACAAGGAAACTTGTGCTCAAGTATATTATTTTGTTTAAAATAATTATATGTTCAGTATGCTTTTAACACAGAAAACAGTTTTACCAAACAATTAAGAAATCAACTCGTAGAAACAGTTTTCAAATCTAAAGCAAAGAACTTGTAAATCTTGTCATAAAATGTGATATTTTATAAAGGATTTATACAAAACCTAAACAGGATTTTCGGTATTATTACTTGTAAATTTGTTATTTTAAGTTGGAGACACGTCCTTGGTAACACTCCACCGGATACGAGAGTGTAGGACTAACCCTTGTAACCAGAATCTCCTGGAGGGAGAGCGTGACTATTGTGTATAGATCTATACGGGACTGACTATCCCGCACCTAAACTGCTAGCTACAATTAGGCAACCATGCCTAGGGTGACAAAGTCATAAAAAGATACTGGCCCCCGTTACGTGCCATATCCAGTTTAATGTATGGTTATAAAACTCGCAACCTAGATAACAGAGATTTACTTTTGTAATAATGAAACAAGTGAACTAACCTCAAAGTAATAACCGATTTGATTACTAGAGGGCATTAGTAATACCCTTAGGATCTAGTTCACTACTTATTTATTAGTTTTATTTATGTAATAAGGCTAATACATCTCACAAAGAGTAAACATGATTTTTCAAGGAAACTACATCTAACGATACAAGTATGGTAGATACTTGTACACCTCATTCCAGATCAGATAACAAATTATCAACTTTTAAGGAAAATATAGGATTTTCCTGGGATAACTCAACCTTACAAAAACAGGATGTTAAACAAATAATGAATGGAAAAATTTAACATCTTTCATAAGAAAATATAGGATTTTCTTGGGAAACACTTTTCAAAGGATCAAAGAAACATTTCTTTCACCAGAACTAAACGCTTATGAACTCACCAGCTTTATGCTGATATTTTAAAACTGCTTGTATTTTCAGGGCAACAATAGACAGATACTCTTGCCAACTTTTGGAGAAGACGGAGCATTTTGGAGTCACGTCTTTTACTTTTATATACTGTTATGTATAAACCATGTTTTCAAACAATGTAAATATTCTTATTATAATGTAATGGTTGTGTTTACTTCGCTTACTATGATACAACTGTTGTGATACTACACATGACGTCCTCCGCCCCGGAACGTTTCCGCCATCGGTTTTGGGGTGTGATAGATTGGTATCAGAGCTATTGTTTATAGTGAAGTAAGTATACCAAACCTTACATGGTATACAACTATAAACACAAAAGGGGATGAAGTGCTCTGAACTAAAAGTATACTGTTAAAAATATAAGTATTTTTACAAAAAGTATACAAGTATATCTACATACCAGAAACAGTATCATGAGTAGAACAAAACAAAAGTATTTTAGATGTTGAACACTGCGGTTAAACCTGGGCAGTTATGTAATCATGTCTAGGGTCAATATAGCCTGATCAACTATATTTATTCGAGACGTGACCAACATGTGCTTGGGAGTGACTTTGGTGTTGCAACAGGCCTAAAACTTACCTAGTATCCATTCAACAAGATATCAAAAGAACAAAACATGCAACTTAAAATACTGTAGGAGTATTTTAGACAGAGCCGAATACATTGTAGAAATTCATTCCTAGTGTTGCTACCTATTCGTTTCTTAGCGATAATTTACTTGCATTAGTAACCTTTCTTTGCTTATCGCTTGGTAGAACACCTTATTATCAGGACGAGATATATTTTGTTTCATATATCTTGAGGACTTACCATCCTCTTCTTCCTGGTTGTTTTTAGAACAAGATGCCTCCCCGAAAAAGACCCATCATAAGAAATGACAACACTCCACCACCACCACCGCCCCCTCAGTTTGATCCCGTTATGTTCCAGGCAGCTGTTACTGCTGCTGTGGCTGCCGCAATGTCACAGATGAATCCTGGCGGATCTGGTGGGCAGGGAGGTGGTACTCATCCCCAAAATCATGAGGGTGGTCAGGGACACCAGAAGGACTGCTCTTACAAGGACTTCATGAACGCGAAACCCACATCTTTCGACGGCAAAGGAGGTGTTATTGCTCTGACTCAATGGTTCGAAAAGATCAAGTCCATTTTCGAAATTTGTTCCTGTTCTGAAGCCAACAAAGTAAAATTCACCGCTTGCACTTTCGCCAACATGGCACTGACCTGGTGGAATGGTCGGGTCAAATCCCTAACCCTGCCAGTGGCAAATGCTATGGGTTGGGAAAGTTTAAAGGAACTCATGCTAGCTGAGTACTGTCCAAGGGGCGAGATGCAGAAACTAGAGCACGAACTCTGGAACCTAAGGATGAAGGAATCCGACATTGCTGCCTACATTTCTAGGTTTGAAGACCTAGCACTTCTTTGTCCCGGAATGGTCACCCCGGTAAGCAAGAAAATAGAGAGATACATTTGGGGACTGACACAACCCACCAAAGGAAATGTCTTGGCTGCTAGGCCAAACACCTTTGACAGCGCTAAGTGTCTGGCGCAGACTCTCATAGATCATGGAGTTGATCTTGATAAAGTGGCAACCACTCCTGAGCCAGCAAAAGGGAGTGGTGTGAAAAGAAAGTTCTGGAAGCAGCGGAAGGGCCAGTCTTCACAGGAGCCCTCAAAGAAACAGCAAACGGTGGCAGTCCATGCTGCTACTACTCCTGTCGCTGCTACTGCCACTCAATCACCTACCAGTAAATATGCTGGGACCCTTCCTCGGTGCGACAAGTGTAACTATCATCATAATCCCGACCCATGCCGAGAAATGTCATGCACCAGCTGTGGCAAAAAGGGGCACACGGCTCGAGTTTGCAAAACACCAGTACAACCAACCAATCAGGCATCTGGAGCAGGCGTCGGTCAAGCCTGTTATGGTTGTGGAGAAGTCGGGCACTACAAGAGAAACTGCCCCAAGGCAACGACAGTTGGTAGCACGGGGAGAGTGCTAGCGATGGGTCAAGAGGAGGCAGTTGTAGATCCCACAGTTGTTTCGGGTACGTTCCTCCTCGAAAACTCTTATGCACGCATTCTTTTCGATTCTGGTGCGGAGAGGAGTTTTGTTAGTCATGCATTCAAACATCTTCTCAAACATAAACCTCAACCACTAACTGAAACATTTACCGTCGAGATGGCTAACAGTGAGAAAGAGAGCACTAATGATATATACGTAGGATGTACCCTTACCTTGAACTATCATTCTTTTCCTATCGACCTTATGCCAGTTTCCATAAAAAGCTTTGATGTCATCATCGGTATGGATTGGTTGAGCCCCAATCATGCTGATATTCTTTGTTACGAAAAAGCTATTCGTCTCAATCTTTCCTCGGATGAAACTCTTGTAATCTACGGCGATAAACTCAGTTCAAACCTTCGCATCATTTCGTGCATCAAAGCCCAGAAACTGCTGCGGAAGGAGTGTTATGCATTCCTAGCCCACGTCATTAACGAGAAGCAGGAAGTTAAAGACCTCGAGAGCATCCTCGAAGTCTGCAACTTTCCCGATGTTTTTCCTGAAGATCTCCCGGGAATCCCTCCCGAACGCCAAGTTGAGTTTCGCATCAATTTAGTCCCCGTAGCTAAATCCCCATACCGATTAGCGCCGGCAGAAATGCAGGAGTTATCCAGTCAGCTCAATGAGCTACTTAGCAAAGGGTTCATCAAACCGAGTTCCTCACCCTGGGGAGCCCCGATCTTATTTGTGAAAAAGAAGGATGGATCTTTTCGGATGTGCATTGACTATCGCGAACTGAACAAGCTTACTGTCAAAAACCGTTACCCTCTTCCTCGAATCGACGACCTCTTCGATCAACTTCAAGGAGCCAGTTACTTTTCCAAAATAGACCTAAGATCAGGGTACCATCAGCTGCGAGTCCATGAGAGTGATGTTCCTAAAACAACATTTCGGACTCGGTATGGTCACTACGAATTTGTAGTAATGCCCTTTGGTCTAACCAACGCACCAGCGGTATTCATGGACCTGATGAATCGGGTGTTCCGTTCTTTCCTGGACAAGTTCGTAATCGTGTTCATCGACGATATACTTGTCTATTCCATAAATGAGGAAGATCATCGACAGCACTTGAGATCGGTGCTGGAAACCCTAAGGACGGAGAAGCTGTACGCAAAATTCTCCAAATGCGAATTTTGGATTTGAAAAGTAACCTTCCTAGGTCACGTGGTAAGCGAGGTAGGCATACACGTGGACCCCTCCAAAATCAAAGCGATAGAGAATTGGTCAGCACCGAAGACGCCCACAGAAATCCGTCAATTCTTGGGTCTCGCTGGCTACTATCGCAGATTTATCCAGAATTTCTCCAGAATTGCCAAACCCTTAACCACTCTGACTCAGAAAGGCGTACCCTTTTGTTGGAGTGAAAAGCAAGACACTGCGTTCCAAACGTTGAAGCGGGCCCTATGCAGCGCACCTATCTTGTCTCTGCCCGAAGGGACGGAGGACTTCGTTGTCTACTGTGATGCATCAAATCAGGGCCTAGGCTGTGTGCTCATGCAACGGGGAAAAGTCATTGCTTATGCCTCAAGACAGCTGAAAGCACACGAAGTCAACTACACAACGCACGACCTGGAATTGGGAGCAGTAGTCTTTGCATTGAAGATATGGAGACATTATCTCTATGGAACCAAGTGCACTATCTTCACTGACCATAAAAGTCTACAACATATCTTCGACCAGAAGGAGCTGAACATGAGACAACGGCGATGGGTTGAACTACTTAGCGATTACGAGTGCGAAATCCGCTACCATCCGGGCAAGGCCAATGTGGTGGCAGATGCCCTCAGCCGGAAGGAGTACTCAGATCGTAGAGTGAAGGCACTGACCATGACTATCCATTCCTATTTATCCGTGAAAATCAAGGAGGCTCAGCTGGAAGCCTTGAAACCAGAGAACATGCTGGGTGAAACCCTGAGAGGAATGGAAAAAAACCTAGAGATCAAGGGAGACGGAGTCTATTATTTCATGGACCGGATCTGGACCCTAAAGTTCGGTGGGTACAGAGAGGTTGTAATGAACGAAGCTCACAATACTAGATACTCCGTTCATCCAGGCTCGGACAAAATGTACCTCGATCTCAAGAAACTGTATTGGTGGCCGAACATAAAAGCAGAGATCGCTACCTTCGTGGGCAAGTGCCTGACTTGCGCCAAGGTGAAGGTCGAATATCAGAATCCCTCAGGTCTACTCCACCAGCCGGAGATACCTGAGTGAAAGTGGGAGAGAATTACTATGGATTTTATTACCAAATTACCCAAGTCTCCGAGTGGGCACGACGCCATATGGGTAATTGTCGACCGGCTGACTAAATTCGCCCACTTCCTGTCGATCAAGGAAAGCTTCAAAATGGAGAGACTCACGCGAATCTACATCCGAGAGATAGTTCGATTGCATGGTGTGCCTGTGTCCATTATCTCCGATTGAGATAGCAGGTTCACTTCAAGGTTCTGGCAGTCACTACAGAAGGCTCTTGGAACTAAACTAGATATGAGCACAACTTACCATCCTCAGACAGATGGGCAGAGTGAGAGAACCATCCAGACCTTGGAAGACATGTTGAGAGCATGTGTCATCGACTTCGGCATGTCGTGGGACACCCATTTTCCCTTGGTCGAGTTTTCCTACAACAACAGTTACCACACCATCATCAAGGCTGCGCCTTTCAAAGCCCTCTATGGTCGCAAGTGCAGATCCCCTCTGTGCTAGGCTGAGGTGGGCGACACGCAGCTAGCCAAGGGGCAAATCCCTGACAGCACTCTCACTGGCCCAGAAATCATCCGCGAAACCACAGAAAAGTTCGTACAAATCCGGGAACGACTTAAGGCCTCACGAGATAGACAAAAGATTTACGCCGATAAACGACGAAAACCCTTGGAGTTCCAGGTTGGAGACCGTGTTCTGTTGAAGGTCTCACCCTGGAAAGGCATGATACGCTTCGGAAAGCGTGGAAAGCTAAATCCAAGATACATAGGACCATTCGAGATCCTCGCTAGGATCGGTCCCGTAGCCTACAAACTTCGTTTACCGCAAGAACTTAGCAACATTCATCCTGTCTTCCACGTTTCGAATCTTAAGAAATACGTATCCGACGAAACCCTTACGATTCCTCTCGACGAGATTGAAATCAACGAGAACCTGAACTTCGTGGAAGAACCAGTCGAAATCATGGATAGAGAGATCAAACGAACGAAACAAAGTCGCATCCCGATAGTGAAGGTTCGCTGAATTGCCAAGCGGGGACCTGAATTCACTTGGGAGCGCGAAGATCAGATGAAACAGAAGTATCAGCATCTCTTTTCTATTCCACGATTTGTATTCTATGTTCAAATTTCGGGACGAAATTCCCTCTAACGGGGGGATAATGTGACAACCCGAAACTTTTTCCGTTATCCTTACCTAGTTTCTGTTAATAAAATTTGCGTTTTTATTTATTTTCCGTTCACGTTAGTATTATTTTTGGTCTAACGGAATATTCTAAGCTCAGTTCAATCGAGTTTTGGATTCAAAAACGAGGTTTTCTAAGTCAAAGCATAGCATCCGGGCCAAACAACCCTTCGAGAGGAGTTTACGGCCACAAACTCAGTTTACGACCGTAAACTCTGTTTACGACCGTAAACCCTATTTACGGCCTTAAGCCCTCCACCCCACCCCTTGACCGTAAACTCACCCCTATATAAGGGATGAGTGGCCTTTATTTCTCACTTTACACACTCCAGAAGCTTTCTCTCTCTACTCTCTCTCTCTACAAACTTCAAATTTGCCCAAGGATCCTCAAGAATGTAAGTGATTCTTCACCTTGATTGTGTTTCTATCTCACTTCTAGTGGCAAATCCATGTTCCTAGCTCATAAATCTCATATTTTTGTAGATTTTCTCTCTCACCAAAAACACCAAGAACACACACTAGTTCTTGGTGGCTAAAAACCTCATTTCAAGCTTCTACTACGTAAGTACACTACCCCTAGCTTGTTGGATACACGAATCACTTGTTAAACACCTAGAAATCGTGACCAGAAGGGTGTTTACGGTCAATGCACTCTCCCTTGACCGTAAACTCTATTTATAGGGTGCAAAGTTGTCACACACCCTCCTAAGACTAAAAACGAGGTTTAGAACACTTCCAGAAGGCTAGAAAGGACCTTGAAACACCAAAAATCGCACTTTTCGCCAAAGTGTTTACGGCCGTAAACCCATGGACCGTAAACCCATGGACCGTAAACCCATGAACCGTAAACACCTGGACCGTAAACACCTGGGCCGTAAACCCATGGACCGTAAACACTTGGACCGTAAACTCCTGATTACGACCGCAAACTCCCCTCTTCAAACTCATGTGATTCTAACACTTAGTTTTAAGTGTTTCCTAGTCCCTAAGATGGTTTCCTTCCATAACAAATAGTGTTATGCCCTCACCTAATGTATATATGTACTTTTACATGCTAAATAGGATCCGTTTGTGTCCGAGGCTTTATTTGACACTCAATAATTCCTAGCAACTTATACTCGAATCCCACGTCAAACAGTGAGTTCATACCCCTACACTTTTTCCGAGTTTTTCATGTTTTCAGTGGGGGAATACAAGCAAAAGTACAAGGAAACTTGTGCTCAAGTATATTATTTTGTTTAAAATAATTATATGTTCAGTATGCTTTTAACACAGAAAACAGTTTTACCAAACAATTAAGAAATCAACTCGTAGAAACAGTTTTCAAATCTAAAGCAAAGAACTTGTAAATCTTGTCATAAAATGTGATATTTTATAAAGGATTTATACAAAACCTAAACAGGATTTTCGGTATTATTACTTGTAAATTTGTTATTTTAAGTTGGAGACACGTCCTTGGTAACACTCCACCGGATACGAGAGTGTAGGACTAACCCTTGTAACCAGAATCTCCTGGAGGGAGAGCGTGACTATTGTGTATAGATCTATACGGGACTGACTATCCCGCACCTAAACTGCTAGCTACAATTAGGCAGCCATGCCTAGGGTGACAAAGTCATAAAAAGATACTGGCCCCCGTTACGTGCCATATCCAGTTTAATGTATGGTTATAAAACTCGCAACCTAGATAACAGAGATTTACTTTTGTAATAATGAAACAAGTGAACTAACCTCAAAGTAATAACCGATTTGATTACTAGAGGGCATTAGTAATACCCTTAGGATCTAGTTCACTACTTATTTATTAGTTTTATTTATGTAATAAGGCTAATACATCTCACAAAGAGTAAACATGATTTTTCAAGGAAACTACATCTAACGATACAAGTATGGTAGATACTTGTACACCTCATTCCAGATCAGATAACAAATTATCAACTTTTAAGGAAAATATAGGATTTTCCTGGGATAACTCAACCTTACAAAAACAGGCTGTTAAACAAATAATGAATGGAAAAATTAAACATCTTTCATAAGAAAATATAGGATTTTCTTGGGAAACACTTTTCAAAGGATCAAAGAAACATTTCTTTCACCAGAACTAAACGCTTATGAACTCACCAGCTTTATGCTGATATTTTAAAACTGCTTGTATTCTCAGGGCAACAATAGACAGGTACTCTTGCCAACTTTTGGAGAAGACGGAGCATTTTGGAGTCACGTCTTTTACTTTTATATACTGTTATGTATAAACCATTTTTTCAAACAATGTAAATATTCTTATTATAATGTAATGGTTATGTTTACTTCGCTTACTATGATACAACTGTTGTGATACTACACATGACGTCCTCCGCCCCGGAACGTTTCTGCCATCGGTTTCGGGGTGTGACATCACCTCTTTTGCAGCAGCACCCTCCCGACTTCTAAACCATGTAACTTTCGCATACGAGCTCTGTTTTCGACGTTATTTATATCCACACGTAGGTAAAAATAAGATCTATAAATTTACTTTTGACTCCGTCGGCTAATTCCCGACCGATCTTAAATTTAACAGTATGAGGAGATTACACTGTTAAATGTCCGCGTAAAATTCGTAACTTCTTCATACGGACTCCGTTTTCGTCTGTCTTTTTGTCGTTGAGTTCCTATTAATGAGATCTTCAATTCTCATTTAGGTCGCGTTGGCCAAAAACCGCTCGATCTAAAATTCGAGTTTCGGGCCGTGCACTGCTATGCCAAATCTTAGAAAAATCATAACTTCCTCATACGAAGTCAGATTTGGGCGTTCTTTTTATGCACGCTCTTGGTTTAACGTATACTACAACTTTTGTTTAGGTTACTAAGGCTAAAAAGTCATTTATCATAAATTCACTATTTACGTTGCGCAGTGTCGTGCCGGTTCCGCGCGAAACTTCGACGGGCCATAACTTCTTCGTTATAACTCGGATTTCGGCGTTCATTATATGTACGGAACCCTTGTGACATATTCTACAACTTGGTTAAGATTACTCCTTCTAAATAATCTTCCATAAAAAACTCATTTTTGATGCTCATCGTCTCTAAATTGACTAGCCCGAATTTGCAGGCGTTACATCAACCAAGAGGGTATCTTGGTGGATTCGGCCAAGATTGAGGCGGTGATGCATTGGGAGGTTCCGAAGAACGCATCCATGATCCGAATTTTATTGGGTCTGATGGGGTACTGTCGGAGATTTATCCAGGATTTCTCCAAGATTGCAGTACATTTGACCCGCTTGACCAAGAAGAGTGTGACCTTTCGGTGGGGTCCAGATCAGCATTTGGCATTTGAGACCTTGAGACAGAAATTATGCGAGGCCCCAATTCTGGTGCTACCCAAGGGATTGGATGATTTTGTAGTGTATTGTGACGCTTCTATTTCGGGTTTGGGAGCTGTTTTTGATGGGATTTAGGTACAACAAATAAACTAGAAAACAATTCCTAAGTTCACATGCAACCTACTTTGGATCTATGTTTTAACTATTGAACATACAACTTTGAATTGCAAAACAAGAACCCTAGAGGAGAGAGGCTAATTTCGAAATTAACAAACTAGGGTTTAGGGTTTACATACCTTTCAATTGTTATAGCAAACAATTGATATTCCCTTGATCTTGATCTTGATCTTCTTGGAAGCTTTAGCACCACAAGTGTAATGCCTCTAATGGAATCACACCCAATGACTAGCAAGAAGGAAAGTAGAAGAAGAGAGAGGTGAGGGAGTATGCAATTTCGGCCAAGGTATTCTTCCAAAGAATGAGTACCCTAAAATGTGAGCCAGGAGGCTCCTTAAATAGTTGAGGGAACTAGGGTTTAGGGAAAACCCTAGTTATCCTTTGCTTAGGGCCTAAGCAAGATCCAAGGCCTTATCTTGGACCCCTTGGACGAATTCTCTAGGGTTTCCCCTAGGATTTTCGTCCACCCCCTTCCAAGGGAGTTCTGGATCCTTCCCTTCAACTATCAGTTAATTGCAAACTAGTCCCTGCACTTTATAATTAATTCTTTTAACCCCAAAATCAATTCTGATTAATTTCTGGCTAACAATTAATTAAACATAATGATTTCTAATTAATATATTAATCTTTTAACATATTAATAAATCATTTATATTAATTCATTAATCTTATAAATTAATATCTCTCCTTTCATAATTTCCTTGTCCAGTTGCTAGGTTGAGGGCAACCCAAAAGGACTGTGCTGCTATCAATTCAAGTACATACCAATTATAGTTATGGGCTTAGACACCTAATCCAACAGTCTCCCACTTGGATAAGTCTGTAACTATAATTTCTAGTATGCCTTCTAAATTTGACCAGCAAATTGTAGCTTCCAAAAAGCTGCTGCCGAACTCTGACCCAGTCAGTTACGTGTCCTAAGATAAGTGATCATATAATCCTTCGTTCTGCAAGATATCCCTAGACATAAGACATGGAATGTAATCAATCTCTTTGTCCAGAATCTATGTTTCCCGATTTCTAATTTGTGATGATGAAGGACTTCTAATCGAACACATCAATTTAGTCCTGGCTGGGCCCAGCACATAAGTCAACACCAAATCATCGAGGGGCCCACAGATATCGCTTTTCCGGTTAGGGCAAAAGGAACGAATAAACGTTGACTCATATGCTTGTATCTTTTACTCATCAAATTATACATGACAATACGTTTTATAACACCAAGTTACTGATGCGTTTTCGTATCACCAATGCATGACCGACTTATAAATTGCAACTCATATATCTTCGTTTCAAGATTATAAGATATTATCGTCTCAGTATTACTCGTGATGAATTCCATGAAGTGATACTCTGAGCGAGGGTTTATCCAGTACTCAAATCTCAATTTCTGAGTACTCATGAACGTTGCAGCAATTCTATTGCCATGTCTATCCTTAGACAATCTACAATCCAGTTCATGACAGTCTTAATTCACTACTTACTTCCAAAAGTATGAGTGACTGTGGAGTTTGAATAATCTTATTATTCGGGAAGTAAAACATGCAAAAATGAAGCACAATAATAAACAATTGACAAAAGGCAGAAACCAAACTTATAAATAATACTTTATTATTTAATCACCAAAAGTCAATTACATTTACTTTGTTACAAGTTTCAGAATAAAACTGATCTAACTACTAAAACTAATATCATCTTTCAGTCCTATGCTCCGAGCATGCTGAATATGCTTAGCCCTACTCAGACCCTTTGTAAGGGGATCTGCTGGGTTATCTTCAGATGACACCCTCTTTACTATAAGATGGCCTTCTTCAACTCTATGTCTGATGAAATGGTACTTTCTGTCGATATGTCTGGTCTTACCATGATCTCTCGGTTCCTTTGTCAAGGCAACCGCTCCTTCATTATCGCAGAACAGTTCCATAGGCTCCTGGATGGTTGGAACAACTCCGAGATCCCCGATGAAGTTCCTCAACCAAGCTGCTTCTTTCGACGCTTCACTTGCTGCTATGTACTCTGATTCACAAGTAGAATCAGCCACCGTATTTTGCTTGGAACTCTTCCATGTAACTGCTCCTCCATTCAGTAAAAATACCCAGCCCGACTGAGAACGAAAGTTATCTCTATCCGTCTGAAAGCTGGCATCACTGTAACCATCTACTCTCAAAGTATCACTGCCACCAAGCACAAGAACCCAGTCCTTTGTCCTTCGCAAATACTTGAGTATATTCTTAACTGCTATCCAATGAGCTCTACCTGGGTTTCCCTGATAGCGACTGACCATGCTCAAAGCAAATGCCACATCAGGGCGAGTACATGTCATAGCGTACATGATCGATCCGACAGCGGAAGCATAAGGTACACGACTCATGTCATCTATTTCAACATCTGTACTCGGGCATTGAGTCTTACTCAATTTGGTATTGCTCTGGATAGGTAGCTCTCCCTTCTTGGAATTTTCCATACTAAACCTCTTTAGTACCTTATCCAAGTATGTGCTCTGAGTAAGTCCAATTAGTCTCTTCTTTCTATCTCTCAATATTCTAATCCCAAGAATATAGGCAGCTTCTCCAAGGTCTTTCATGGCAAAACACTTTCCAAGCCAAGACTTAACCTCTTTCAAGGTTGGAACGTCGTTACCAATGAGTAATATGTCATCGACATACAACACCAGAAAAGTTACTATACTCCCATTAGCCTTGATATACACATAAAACTCATCTTCACTTATAGAGAAACCAAACTCTTTGACTTTCTCATGGAAGCAAAGATTCCAACTGCGAGATGCTTGTTTCAATCCATAAATGGATTTCTCAAGCTTGTACACTCTATTGGGGAACTTTGCATCAACAAAACCCTCTGGCTGACTCATGTAAACATCTTCAGCCAACTTCCCATTAAGGAAAGCAGTTTTGACATCCATCTGCCAGATTTCATAATCATGAAAGGCAGCTATGGCGAGCAATATCCTAATAGATTTAATCTTAGCTACTGGTGAGAAGGTCTCATCATAGTCAACCCCTGGGGTTTGAGTGAAACCTTTTGCAACCAGTCGAGCCTTGAATGTGTGCACATTTCCATCCATGTCTGTCTTCTTCTTGAAGATCCATTTGCACCCAACTGTCTTACGACCTGGTGCACTATCAACCAAATTCCAAACTTGGTTGTCATACATGGACTTAATCTCGCTGTCCATTGCCTCTTTCCACTTGGAAGCCTCTGGGCCTGCCATTGCTTCCTTATAAGTGACTGGTTCATCTAAGTTTACCAGTGTTCTGTCACTTATGAATGTGTCACCATCTGAAGTAATATGAAAACCATACAACTCAGGTGGCACACTCACCCTAGTGGATCTTCTAAGAGGTAATGAGTTATCAATTGGTTCAACAGGAACTGTTTCCTCTGGTTGAGTGCTAGTGTCATCTAAGGTTCCTTTATTGGCTGACTCTTGAATTTCTTTAAGGTCAATAGTGCTCCCACTGTCCTCTTTGAATATGAGCTCTCTTTCAAGAAAGACTCCTCTTCGTGCTACAAAGACCACGTTCTCACTAGGCCTGTAGAATAAATATCCAAAAGACTGCTTTGGGTAACCAATGAAAACACATTTCTCACTTCTAGCTGCTAGCTTGTCGTGAGTCTCTCGTCTTACGAAAGCTTCACAACCCCAGACTTTAATGTGTGCTAACGAGGGAACTTTCCCTGTCCACATTTCGTGAGGTGTTTTGGCAACCTTCTTTGTAGGGACAAGATTGAGGATGTGGGCGGCTGTCTCTAAGGCATACCCCCAGAAGTGAATAGGAAGCGAAGCCCGACTCATCATAGAACGAACCATGTCTAACAAGGTTCGATTGCGCCTCTCAGCTACACCATTTAACTGTGGTGTCCTAGGAGGAGTCAATTGTGAGACTATCCCACATTCTTTCAGATAGTCGTTAAACTCGATACTAAGATACTCCCCGCCTCTATCGGATCTAAGTATCTTTATCTTTCTGCCCAATTGATTTTCGACTTCATGCTTAAACTCTTTGAACTTTTCAAAAGTTTCTGACTTATGCTTGATCAAGTAGATATATCCATATCTGCTATAATCGTCAATGAAAGTCACATAGAATCGATTAGCATCTCTTGTAGTTGATCTGAAGGGCTCACACACATCTGTGTGTATGAGATCCAACAGACCTTCACCTCTTTCACAAGACCCTGTGAATGGTGATTTTGTCATCTTTCCCAAAAGACAAGATTCACACATATCATCTGACTTTAGGTCAAATGATTCCAACACTCCATCCTTTTGGAGTTGGGCTATGCGTTTCTTGTTAATGTGTCCAAGACGACAATGCCACAAGCATGCCTTGTCTACACTATTAGACAAGTCAATATTAAGTACACTATTTCCTAGGCTATCAACACAAGTCACTGTTTCATACACACCATTACAAGGCAAAGCTTCAAACATAAAAACACCATTCTTATAAACAGAAATTGAACCATTCAAATCATTAAAAGAATATTTGAAACCTTGTCTGAACAATGCATGAAATGAAATAATGTTTCTCGTCATCTCAGACGAATAGCAACAATTTATTAAATCTAATCTAACATCATTACTAAGCAGAAGCTGATAAACTCCGATCTTGGTTACTGGTGAAGACTTTCTGTTTCCCATGATCAGGTTTATCCTTCCTCGCTCTATCTCCTCACTTTCCTTTAGACCCTGCAAATCAGAACAGATATGAAAACCACATCCTGTATTAAGGATCCATGAACGAGAAGATAATGAGTTATTAGTAGAAATAATGTAAATACCTGCCGAAGATGGCTTCACTTTGCCATCCTTGATATCTTGCAGATATTGTGGGCAAGATCTCTTCCAATGCCCCTTTTGGTTGCAGTAAAAGCAAACTGCCTCTTTTGGATCAGAAACATGGGGAGTGGAACCATTGGGCTTAGCCTTTGGGCCATTACTAGATGACCCAGCTTGAGCCTTGCTCTTCCAGTTTTGCTTGGGAGGACCTTTCCTCTTTTTCCCCTTTCCCTGTCCAATATCCAAAACAGGGGCACTCGTAGGTGTGGAGGGTATACTTTTACCCTTCATCCCTGCCTCAGCTGTCTGCAACAAGTTGTGCAATTGGGCCAAGGTCTGCTCAGTATTGTTCAAATGGTAAGTTAGAATAAACTGACCATAACATTCAGGAAGTGAGTTCAAGACCATGTCAATGGCCAATTCCTCATCAAAGTGAATATTGAGCTTGACCAAACGCTCTATGTAGCGTTGCATTCTTTGCACATGTGACACAACCGACTCCCCATCTTTCATCTTGCAAGCCATGAGTGACTTGACTACTTCGAACTTTTCTTGACGAGCTCGCTTATGGTACTTTTCCATAAGGTCCTTGTTCATCTCGAAAGGCCAGTAGTCCTCATAGTACCTCTGCAGTTCTGGGGACATAGTTGCCACCATGATGCATGCCACTTTGGTAGCATCATCGTAATGTTTCTTGTAGGCAGCAAGATCTTCAGGAGTAGCTTCATTCTCATCAAGCTCTTTGAGCTCCTTTTCAAGAACATATTCTTTGTTCTCGAAACGAAGAGCCATCTTGATGTTGCGCATCCAATCGTTATAGTTTGAGCCATCCATAACGACTTTGGAGCAGATATTGAGCAAAGAGAAGTTTTGGTTGGAGGAGGACGAAGCAGAAGTGTTTCCAGGTGTAGACATCTGAAAAGAAAGAAAGTTTTAGTTAGATTTCAAGATACCTTAATAAAATAACCCAAAGATATAATATCAAGGTTAGGATCCAACTATGAAGATTCACAACTTAGAAATGGGATGCCGAGATCCAAGTGCAAATTTCATAAAGGTAGGTGAATGACGATTCACCAATTCCACCATTAGATGAAACAAACGAAGTGAAATTCCTAATTCTTTTGAGATACATTGAAACTATTCAATGGCATGTTTTGATCTCAGATTATGCTATTCTATTTGTGACTGGGATGCCGAGGATCACAAACAAGATGTGAATAACCATGCAAATGTGCTTGGTAACCTCATTGTCTTTATCATTAACTATTGATGTGCTGGTAAACCACACACGCTCCATCAAAATGACAATTATGAGATACCCATTACTACTCTTTATTAGTGCCCTTTAGTGTGCTGGTTAACCACACACGCTCCACTAACGACCAATAAGGCATAATGTTCAATTTCATGGATTAGCATACTTTTCACATTTTTCCTAAAGTAACTAGAGTTGGGATTTTGAAAATAATGTTCTAGTACTTTCTTTAATATCATTATACTTTTAATGAGAAGTAGTTGTCCTATCAAATCCGTTCTGCTAACGACCCTCCACTAATCAAGGAAGCGGTGGGTGAGAGTGGACACCCATTCAACTACCATTTTATAGGCAGTTTCCTTATACCCCCCTTATAGATTAGCTTCGTGAATGAGGCATACTAGCGATTTGACTGACCATATTCTTATACATATATAATATTAAACTTTTAATTATAATATATATATAAGGTGTGTTTTAAAACATTTTAAAACTTCAAGGGCTTATAAATTTCGAAATTTAAGCTATTAAATTTAAATTTAAATAAACCAATTAACTAGATTTAATATTTATCTTTTAATTAACTATTAATCAAATTATTAAATCTTGTAAGGATTATCTAATTAAATTAATCCATTAATTTAATCCTAATCCTTATCCCTCTAAATTTCGAAAAATAGGGTAAGGATAATTATCCAATTAATCTAATTAAGTAACAATTATCCAAAACAAGAAACCCTAAAACTTCTAGCAATTTCGAAATTTACAAGGGAGGAGGCTAGGGTTTTCAAAACCCTAACCCTAATTTCGATTAGGGTTCTTTGGAGGCTAGGGTTTTTGAAAAACCCCTTTTATCCAAAACCCTAGAAATCGAAAATTTGGCCTTTAGGGTTTAATAGCTATAAACCCTAATTTGCAATTCAACAATTATAGCAATTCAATTTAAAACAAACAATGGTTCTGATACCACTGATGGGATTTAGGTACAACAAATAAACTAGAAAACAATTCGTAAGTTCACATGCAACCTACTTTGGATCTATGTTTAACTATTGAACATACAACTTTGAATTGCAAAACAAGAACCCTAGAGGAGAGAGGCTAATTTCGAAATTAACAAACTAGGGTTTAGGGTTTACATACCTTTCAATTGTTATAGCAAACAATTGATATTCCCTTGATCTTGATCTTGATCTTCTTGGAAGCTTTAGCACCACAAGTGTAATGCCTCTAATGGAATCACACCCAATGACTAGCAAGAAGGAAAGTAGAAGAAGAGAGAGGTGAGGGAGTATGCAATTTCGGCCAAGGTATTCTTCCAAAGAATGAGTACCCTAAAATGTGAGCCAGGAGGCTCCTTAAATAGTTGAGGGAACTAGGGTTTAGGGAAAACCCTAGTTATCCTTTGCTTAGGGCCTAAGCAAGACCCAAGGCCTTATCTTGGACCCCTTGGACGAATTCTCTAGGGTTTCCCCTAGGGTTTTCGTCCACCCCCTTCCAAGGGAGTTCTGGATCCTTCCCTTCAACTATCAGTTAATTGCAAACTAGTCCCTGCACTTTATAATTAATTCTTTTAACCCCAAAATCAATTCTGATTAATTTCTGGCTAACAATTAATTAAACATAATGATTTCTAATTAATATATTAATCTTTTAACATATTAATAAATCATTTATATTAATTCATTAATCTTATAAATTAATATCTCTCCTTTTATAATTTCCTTGTCCAATTGCTAGGTTGAGGGCAACCCAAAAGGACTGTGCTGCTATCAATTCAAGTACATACCAATTATAGTTATGGGCTTAGACACCTAATCCAACAGTTTTGATGCAGGGGGACATGTGATTTCTTACGCCTCGAGGCAACTGAAGCATCATGAGGTGAATTACCCCACTCATGACTTGTAATAGGAGGCGGTGGTATTTGCCCTCAAGATTTGGAGGCATTACTTATATGGGGTCCCATGCACCATTTTCACCGATCGCAAGAGTTTGAAATACTTGATGGATCAACCAAATCTGAATATGCGGCAGAGGAGATGGTTAGACGTGGTGAAAGATTATGACTGCGAGATTTTATATCATCCCGGGAAGGCCAATGTGGTGGCCGATGCTTTGAGCCGTAAGGCGGTAAGTGCTCCGATCCGAGATGTTTGCTTGAGGATGACGGTTACCTTACCATTGATGGATATGATCAAAGGGGAACAGGTGGAGGGATTGAAAAAGGAGAATTGGAAGACTGAGCGGATTAGGGGTCAGATTCCATTGTTTGTTCGAGACAGCTATGGATTATTGACTCAGTGTGGCAGGGTTTGGGTTTCAGCATTTGGGGGAGTGAGGCAAAAGATTTTGTAGGAGGCACATAAGTCCAAGTTTTCTATCAATCCGAGGGCCACGAAGATGTACCGATACTTGACATTAAGCTACTGGTGGCCCTGCATGAAGTGGGAAGTTGCTTGGTTTGTCGAGCGGTGTTTGACCTGCAGGAAGGTCAAAGCCGAGCATCAGAGGCCTCACGGAAAGGTTCATCCGGTACCCATCCCCATGTGGAAATGGGAGGAGATCACCATGGACTTTATCCCGAAGTTACCCAGGACGACGCGGGGTGTTGATTCCATTTGGGTTATTGTGGACAGGTTGACCAAGAGTGCTCATTTTATTCCGATTTCTGAGAGTATCTCCGCCAAGAAATTAGCGGATACCTACGTGCGAGAGGTGGTAGTCAGGCAAGGAGTGCAGGTATCTATGGTCTCGGACCGCGATGTTCGATTCACCTCCAGGTTTTCTGGAGGAAGTTTCATGAGGAGTTGGGTACTCTGCTGCTTTTTAGCACAACTTACCACCCCCAGACTGATGGGCAGAGCGAGCGGACGATCCAGACGCTTGAGGATATGTTGCGGGCATGTGTTTTAGATTTCGGAGGGAGTTGGGATACTTACCTCCCACTAGTAGAGTTCTCATACAACAACAGTTATCATGCTAGTATTGACCGACCCCTATTCGAGATGTTATATGGGCGGAGGTGTAGGACTCTGGTTTGTTGGGGGGAGGTTGGCCATCGAGTCAGGGGAAGCACCGAAGTGGTGCTTAAGACCACTGAGTTGATTCAGCAGGTGCGCGATAGGCTGCGAGTTGCGCAGAGTTGTCAGAAAAGATATTCTAATCGACGCCGTTCGAATCTTGAGTTTCAGGCAGTGTTGCAGAAATCGGTCTTGGCGGCCGATTAATCGCTTGGCGGCCTCAAACCGATTACGATTAGGGTGCTTGGCGGAAATTGGTCAAAATCGGGCTTGGCGGTCCTTGGCGGTCATAGGTGGGAAATATTTAAAAAATTAAAAAAAAAAAAATTTTCAAATATTACACCAAAATTTTAAAATTTTAAGCTTTCAAATTTTAAAATATTATACTAAAATTTTTAAAATTTCAAAATTTTAAAATTTAAAATTTCCAAATACTTAATTTTTTAGGAAATATTAATTTTTTAAATAATTTTATTAATAATTTAGGGTCCCCGATTAATCCCCGCCGAGTCTGATTATTCGCTTATCGCCAGTCGACCGTCGAGCTACCGTCGAACGATTTTTACAACCTTGGTTTCAGGTGGGGGATTTTGTTTTGCTGAAGGTGTCACCTTGGAAATGTGTCATCCGGTTTCGGAAGAGGGGCAAGCTGGGACCCCGATTCATTGGTCCGGTAAGGATTTCTGCCTGAGATGGCAAGGTTGCTTATCGGTTGGATCTTCCTGATGAGCTCAGTCAGATCCATAACACCTTCCACGTGTCTCAGCTCCGGAAGTGTGTAGCAGATGAGGTTGCGGTTATTTCATTGGATGATATTCAGGTGGATAAGAGCCTGAACTATGTGGAGAAGCCCATTGCAGTCTTGGATAGAAAAACTAAAGCTCTTCGTAACAAGGTGGTGAAGCTGGTAAAGGTGCAATGGTAGCACCGGAAGGGCTCCAAATGGACTTGGGAGCCAGAGGACGAGATGCGAGAGCATTACCCAGATCTATTTGCGTCAGCGGACTTCGAGGACGAAGTCTAGTTCAAGTGGCGGAGAGTTGTAACACTCAAATCCAAGTATTCCGTTTTCCCCTCAAAGTATTTCATTTTTGGAAAATAAGGACCCTCCGTACGTTGGGCGTACATATGGGTATGCTTAGCGTACGCTTGTGCATGCAGCGAGTGGCTGAGACTCGTACGCGGGGCGTACGAAGCCAATGACCAAAACCCTAATTTCTTGGCTTGGACACTATTTAAACACACTTATATCATTTGTACCAACCCTAATCAGCGTCCATAACCTCTTTTCGTCCTAAAACCTTATTTTTGCAAGAGAGTGTGAGCTTTGAGCCTTAAGGTGATTTTGGTGGCCATTCTAGTGGATTTGCAAGAAGAAGGAGGTAGTGTTCAAGCCTTGAACATGGGAAGAGCTTGAGGATCCTGCATCTAGAGTATCTTGGGGAGCTTTGGAAGGTAAAAAGCTTTCACCTTGCTTATTGAAAGAACCCCTTTCTAAACTTTCATATTTCTGAAATATAGTTACTCCAAAACATGCTACATGCATATTTATAAAACAATATCTTACATTAATAAGGTGATTACAAAAGATTGGATACAAACCGACTATGTTTTAATATTTTACATAACTACCCAGGATATTGTAATTTTATACATACATTATCCCTAAATACAAAAGTAATATTACAACTATTCTAAACCTTTCAACAGTATATGACTACACTGGTTACTTATCTCCTGCAAAATTTGTTAAACATTGAGAGGGTAAGCGGTGACGCTTAGTGAGTTCAATAATAGATACAATATAACGTTATGCCATATATATACTTCAATATGGAAGAATCAAAGAGGAACAAGGAACAACAAAGGCATATGAGACATAACAAATTCCATACTTGATATATAATCAATAAAGTTTTGGCCCAAATGGCACAGAAGACATACAACTTCGGATTAACCTTTTGGTAGATTCCAGGCTTATAGCCCTGTCTAACCTTCTGCCAATACCATAGAATAGAAATCATTCTCTTACGGAGACATGTTCTACATGGCCAGAGGCTACATACCAGTACCAATATGAATCTAAGTCATTTCACTGATCACATGGTCAAAGGTATTTCTTTTGCTATTAAAAATAACGAATAAAAATAACACGGAAAATACTCAGGAATATCATTTTGCTAGAATATTCAGGCTTTCAGCCTTATCTTAGAATACTACCGAAGCCAAAGTGATGCCTATGTCATACACTTCATGGTCAACGGTTCATACCAATACCCAAGTGATGCCTATGTCATACACTTCGTGGTCAGAGGTATAGTCTTGCTATAAAAATAGCAGAAATAATAACACGAGATGATAACATGGAAAAGCACATAGCACATATAACACATAACATACAATTGTTCCTATATATTAAACTCACCTTGAATTAACCGGGGGTCAAAATAATAATTTGTGCAGCATTTCGGCTCTAAATATGACTTTATTCGTTGAAAACCGGGAGATTTATTGAAAAACCGGGCCTTACGAAAGTAGAGCTTCAAAACCGAAAAGATAAATTTTTCGGGCTTCTCGGGAATTTCGGGGCGTGTTTCGGGCATTGGAATTAATCCCGGGGTTTCGGGGGAAGTCAAAATACTAAAAATATTGATTAAGGGTGAAAAAGTGCCAAAATTCTCAAAATTCCCGGGAAGGCTCGCATGCATCCCTTTTATAGGAGGGGAGATCCGGAGCTTCGGCCGAGAAGGGACACACGGCAGTGAGGGGGCGAAGCGCGTGGCAGCAACGAGGGCAGGTGGCTTCGGATGCGACGAATCAGCAAACACGCGTCAACTTCTGCGAAGGGCACGTGCGAGGCATCAGACAAATGGAAGCCTCTAAGTGGACCGAACTTCGGTCCAATGGGGAAGGAGGATGACGACTTCGGACCAATCAGCGGGTGCCACGTGAGGCTGCGGTCCAATCAGAAGACGCCACGTGGAGGTTGCATGCGAAGGATGACGTGGCTGGCACTATTCATGCGAAATTTCTCGAAAATTGTGCCCAATCTTGTAAAATCCATAACTTTCTCATACGGGCTCCGTTTTTGACGTTCTTTATATGCACGCATAGGGAAAATTATGCTCTACGACTTTCGTTTAGACTTCGTCGGCTAATTTTGACTTATTTTTAATATTATTATTTTTAACAGACCGAGACTGGTAAATCCGTTAAAAAATCATAACTTCTTCATCCGACGTCCGTTTTCGTCAGAATTTTTACCGTTGTACTGCTAATGATGAGACCTTCGATTCTCGTTTAGGTTGTGTCGGCTAAAAATCACTCGATCTAAAATTCGAGTTTTTAGCTGTCTACTGCTAAGCTGAAATTTAGAAAAATCATAACTTCCTCATACGAAGTCAGATTTTGGCGTTCTTTTTAGGAAAATTCTCGGTTTAACAAATACTACGACTTTCATTTAGATCACTAAGGCTAAAAAGTAGTTTATCAAAAACTCACTTTTTACGTCATTCGGCGCCGTGCCGGTTTTGTCGCGGATCTTCGATTGGTCATAACTTCTTCGTTATAACTCGGATTTCGATGATGTTTTCGCCTAAATGTTTCTAACGCGATTATCTACAACTTTCAATGATAAAATTTTACTTATTTCAAATTTTATATTTTCGCTAAATTTCACTATTTGGCTTTTAATTGGAATCTCATAAGACTTTCAATATTTTATGAGTGATTCTAAACATAGTTTTACTTCATTTCTAGTAAAAACTATCTGTTAGAACTCTATACTCAATTTCACATAATATTTCATAATATTATTAACTTTTCAAATTACATAACACGATTTCAAAACGTGTATGTTACACTTATCCTTGTTGCTTGTTGTGTTAGGGTTTTCTAAAAGTCCTCTTTTGAGTCCATAAATCCTCTCTTGGGAGTTTGAGCAACTCTAGAGGTTAGGAAGGATAGATCTGAGGTCTTTTGGCTTGATTATAGCATAAAAATGCAAACTTGATGACTTGTATGGCTCCATGCATGAGTTAAGACCTTTGGAAAGGTCTTAATGAGATAGAATGGGTTGTTGGGAGCATATATGGCATGAAAAGGCATAAAGTTGCCAACTTTATGCCTTAGGACCCTTAAAACGTCTAAGATTTGAAGTTTGAGCGAAAAGTCTTCATGCATTAAGACCTTAATGAAGTTGGATGCAAGACAACTTGTACGCTGGACGTACTATGTTGTACGCTGCACTTACATCCCATGAACCCAATACGCTAAGCATACTGACGAGGTACACTAGGCGTACGCCCTCAGAGAGTTTTGGGCTTCCGGTGGAGTTTCGAACCTTTGGGCCCTAATTGTTTTGGGCCTGGATTTGCTGAAGTTGTGGACCTAAATTTATTATTTGGGTCAATATTGGCATGATTGGGACTTTTGGGCCTTATGGCCCAATATAGATTTAGACTTTGATGCTAGGCCCATTAGTGAAGGAAAGACTTTTGGGCCATCATGGAGGGACTTGGACTTAGGGTTTTGGGCCCATGTCTAGGTTGTGTCATAATCCTAATTATGGTTATTTGTATACTTGTTCAGTGTGAGATTTTGGACTGGTAGTCGAGCAGCTATTGTTTTCAGCAAACCGAGGTGAGTCTTCTCACTATACCAATGGGTCGAAGGCACCAATGTCGGCCCATTACTTTATATGAGGTTTAAATAGTTAAATATGCAATGGTTTTGTTATTTGGCATGTTATGACTTATGTGAAGACCATGGGGGGAGCGCATGGCCCATGGATGTAAGACCATAGGGGTAGCCCATGACATTACGGGTGAAGACCATAGAGGGAGTCCATGGCAATCCTATGTATATATGTTGCATGGCATTATGTGGTTATATGTTTTGTGTATTTTGGGAACTCACTAAGCGTTTGCTTACAGTTTTGTTGGGTGTTTCAGGTACTTCTGGTTCTAAGGGCAAGGGCCCGACTTGATGGTGCAACACGCACTCTCCAGTATTTCCGCATTCATTGTTTTGGATACTCTGGTTTTATGGACATGAGTTTATGTAATGAAATATTGGAAAACAAATTATGGTTGTAATTTTTAAATATTAAATGAAAAATTCTAAATTTTCGAGCTGTTACATGTTGGGCTTTAGGACTTTTGGATTCGGGCCATGGGTTGAGGGCCCCATTAAGTGAAGGGGTAAAACGGTCTTTTATCCTTGACATGTTAGAGGGTAGTCTGGGCCACTCGTGGGTTATTACCCTAAGTATTAATTAGGGTTAATTTGGAATGTTCAGTGTGAGAAGCCGTGGTAGCAGCAGCCCGGGAGTGTGGTTTGTCTATCTTTAGTCTTAGGTGAGTTCCTTCACTGTACTCGTGGGTCAAAGGCACCAATGCCGACCCACTGGCTTATGTGTGTAAGATGATAGTTGTCTTTGTGACACTTATGGTTATGCATGTATGTGCCTATTGTCATTGTGACTCTTGCTTATATGATTATATGCTTAGTTGTAGGGGTGAAATAGACCGAATACCAGTTGAAATAGACCCAGTACCGGCTGAAAGAGACCGAAGGGGGGGGGGGGAGGGGTGAAATAGACCCAGTACCGGTTGAAAGAGATTAAGGGGGGTGAAATAGACCCATATATGTTTTGACTGTTATATGTTTGACTGTTATCTATGTAAGGTATGAGGTATTTTGGGGAAACTCACTAAGTTTTTTGCTTACAATTTTATGTTTATGGTTTCAGGAATTTCCAGCTCGAAAGGGAAGGGCCCGACATGATCGCACCACATCCACCCATGTATTCTGCACTTTTGTGATTTTTCAGATTTGTACTCTGATGACTATTTTACTATGACATACTTTTGGTTGACTTGATGTGAATATTTAATGGTTTGGGTTAAATTAAAAATGAAATTTTTACTTATGATTTTTGGGATGTTACATCTCATTTCTTGATTTCTTTTTAGTTAAACGTATTTAAAAAATACTGAGGAAGAGTAATATATTTTAAACTAAATTACATAACTGGTCTCCGTGGTTTATAAAAAGTCACAAGTTTAGTGCTTATGAACTTTTCGTGATGCAAATAGTCCTTGTGGTTTAATTTCTTTTGTAGTTGGTCCATGTGGTTTCATTTTGTTTTATAATTTATCGAAAATTACTATTTTACCCTGAATTTGAATTTTTAATACTTCTATTTACTTTTTCTAATTTAAATTAATATTTTGAAAATTAAAAAACAACAATTCCTTACCCTAACCCATCCAAGATTTCCTTCCCATCCTTACATTGACCTTAGATTTCTTACTTGGAAAAAACTCTCACACATCCCTCACATTTTTCGAAGACAAAATTCACCCTAACTTCCCTTACTAACAAAGATTAAAATCAAAACCACTCGAGTTGTGGTGACTTGGTAAGACATGGTGGATAATCTATTGACTCATGTTTAAATCCTGACACTACTCAACCCTTATGGCCATGGAGGTTTGCCTGCAGTGCCTCCAAAAAATGAGACATAGTTTCATGTTTGCAGCTAGGGATTAGTCGATCCACGAAAGCTGGCCTGTAAACCCTCGTTAGGGAAGTTCCATTTTAAAAAAAGATCAAAATCAAGTTTCAACCCAATCAAAGTTCTATAAAGATCAAAATCAACTTTCTTTTCAAGATTGAAGATCAACCCAAATCAAAGATCAAAATCAAGTTTCTATAAAGATCAAAATCATGCTTCTGTCCAAAATTTAAGTTCAACCAATCAAAATTTTCCAAAGATCAAATCCAAAAGATCCAAATCATGTTTCTTATCAAAATCAGGTGGTTTTTATGGGAGAGCAACATATAACATCGTTTACTCTCTTATGAGGAAGATTATATTTTATGGGGTAGAACGACATCATGTTATGCAACACGAGTCGTCTTATGCAGCCCCGCCATTCATCTTCACCATATCTTCATTATGGTTTCTGCTTCCCTCCCATCGCTTGCGGTAAAACCACTTCACCTCCGTCGTTCTCACGATAACCACTAATGTAAGATATGGATTTGCAATTGTGTTTAAGATTTGGATTTGTAGGATTTTTGTTTTTATGTTGGATTTGAAAGTCGTGGGTTTTACAAATATTTTATATAAACCGTATATTTTATATAAATCATCAGGATGGTTTTTATTTTATAAATATTAGATAGGTAATATTATTTAATTATTTAAAAGATCATAGGTTATTGGTGTGCGGTGTTTATGATTAGACAAGATGCGTTTTTTACGGGGTGATGATATAATGCAAAACACAACTGCACTGCAAATACTAGGTTTTACAAAATAAAAAACCACGCTATGAGTTATCTGTTCGATTCGATTTCAGGTTTTCAAGTTATTATTATTATTATTATTATTATTATTATTATTATTATTATTATTATTATTCTCATTTTTTACTCACCCCTAGAT
Organism: Lactuca virosa; assembly: GCF_052849685.1. NCBI lineage: Eukaryota > Viridiplantae > Streptophyta > Magnoliopsida > Asterales > Asteraceae > Lactuca > Lactuca virosa. The sequence goes on along the minus strand of NC_136432.1, from coordinate 286,137,372 downwards.
AAAACTAACCAATTCTAATACGGTTTATCTGGCATAATTTTTTTAGCGTATACACAAAAACCAAATTTCCATAAAACTGGTTTGGTTCTTAGCCGATTTTCCCATAAAAAAGTGTGAATCACTTATGATCTGGTTCATATGCTTCTTTATGGTTTTTCCTCGGACTTGTTTATATCTCGTTTTGGTTATTGGTTTATATTCAAGTTCCCAACATCTAGAATGAAATATGGTTAGATTTGATTGGGTTGATAAAACGGAACCAATTTCAACCAAACCGTTTTTGGGATGGATCAAATTCATGTTGGATTTTATGGTTTGTTGTTCACCTTTAGAGGTGTACATATACGGTTTTAAAAAACTGTTTTTTCTAAACCGGTTTCGGATATAATTGATTCGGTTTTTTTTGAATTGAAATTGCATTTAGAAAACGATTTTTTCCGTTTAAAAAACAGTTATATTAGAAAAACCGAAGAAAAATACCAGTATTAAATACATATATTAAAACATATTGATAACCGACTGTTTGGTTTTAACCTAAACTTTTTTTTTTTTTTTTTTTTTTTTTTTTTTTTTTTTTTTTTTTTTTTTAATAAATCAGGCCTTTTTGTGCACCTCTAAGCCCAATCACTGCGAGGCCCGATTAGTGTCTCGTTAGTGGTTTCTCGTTAGATTGTAATGGGTTATTTAATACCCAACACACGAATAACCATATTCTACGATCAACCGTCTAATACCCAAATAAATTATCACACAGACCAAGCGTCTACTTGAGCTTGTTCATTATAGCCCATTAACAATAATTCATTATATGTCTATCCAATTAATGAAGTTTTACGATTTTAATTGGTATTTTTCGTTACAAATGAATTACTCTATATTTGTAAAATATGAAAGAAGTTGAAGTACTACCTTTTCAATTTATGATGGAAAGACCATAATTGCTCATTAGGGCAAAACCTTGCAATAGCTTTGGTTAGCACAACGTTTAAAATATATTAAATTATGTGATCATAGATTTGTTGACTAAATGGGTAGCCATATGAGAGATGATCCGTACACAATAAAATGTTGATTAAATGGGTAGCCATATAGGAGATGATCCGTACACAATAAAATTTTGTCATCCACAACAATTTTTTATGAGTTGACGATTATACCCTTTCTTTTATTTACACTTCACCCCCTCCTACACTTAAACCCTTCCAAATGTAACAACCATTCTCAATTTCCCACGATCAGACACAACCTCCTATTCCAGTATCCTCAACGCATCTCCGAATTGCTCCACCGCCATCGCCGATCCCGACTTGCTACACCGCCGTTGTCCACCATATGCCTCCGGTTTGCTTCACATATATCGTTCATGGCTGTACAATTGCAATTTTGTTACTAATTTGACCGTGTCATGTACAATTGAGTATCAATGTGTCTATTATACGGTTTTGTAGAAGTGGTAATTTGGAATCGTCAACTGATTTGGATCTGTTTGATCAATTGTCCTTCTAAGATTGTGGGCAAAAAGTGTAGCAATAGATCTGATGGTGCTTGGATATTTAATGTAAAGGATGTGTCACATAACCGTGAGCCATCTATGGTCATCCACATGCATCCATCGTTTCGTCAGTTACCGTCGGATTAATAAAGTGGATAGTGAAAACAACTTAATCGGTTTAAACGTATATCCATCAGATACGTTTGATTTGGACGATCCTTTTTGAGTCCGTCATTGTTCTTTATTTTTTTAACGACTAGTTCTTTATATTTTTGATTCAGACAGTTGTTTGGATTTCTATTTAGACATTTGTTTGATCATATTTTTTAGGTAAAAAAACTGGTGATATAATTAAGTTTTTGAATTTAAACGTTATTGTCAAGTGAAATATATACAAATGTTTTATATTTTTTAAGTTTATGCGTTGCAAAAAAGTTAGGGAATTTTTTTTTTAGTGATAGTGACTAAAATGTAAAGTTTGATAAAATTGTAAAATTGAAATTTTGCAAAAAGACATGATAGACATAAATATATTTATATAGTCAAGGGATAAAGTGTAAAGTTTGGTAAAATAGAAGAAAAAGTAAAAGTATCTATTTATAAAAATTATTGTTGATTACAAAAGTTTATTGTGTACCAATCAGCTCTTAAACCATATGGAGTGTCGAAGTCCAATAAATGGACATGCAAGGTTAAACTCCTGTTACTATTTATCGACACATATAAGACAAAAAAAAATAATAATAATGTACCGTTTTAAGTAAAAAAAATATGTGAAAAGGAATGATTATTGCACCACCATTATTACATTGAAAATATCTAATCTCACATCCAAATTGAACTTTAACATAATAACATATGCATGAAATGAAGAAATTAGCAAATACATCACATTTGTATTTAAAGGGATAATGACTTAAAAGGGTAAAATATTATTCGATTTGTACACATTTGGTCACTGAGTTTTTTTTTCGTCCACATTTACCCTTTAAACTTGTTAAACTGTACACATTCAGTCCTTATGACCTGTTACTCCAGGTTAGCCGGGAAAAATGAATTAATAGGGTAATATATTTTTCATTTTGTACACATTTAGTCGTTAATATTTTTGTACATATTTAGTCCTTAACATTTTTTTTTGTTTCAAAATAAGTCTTTTTTTTGTACTTATTCAGTACTTATGAATGATTTCTTTAGGTTTTTTTCACGACATCTTACGTGAGACAATCATTGATGAGGTGCTTGGGGTTGTTGATGCTTATGTCCAATGCGATCTCGATTGCTTGGTTGCGTAAGTCTTGTGGTTTTGCTTAGGTTTTGTATTTTGAACATCGTAACTTCTTCATACGATATCAGATTTTAAGGATCTTTATTCACGTGTTCATTTTTTGAGTCTACTACAACTTTCATTAAGATTACTCCCGTTAAAATGTAATATATTTTTACTAACGATTTTATAAAAAAACATACATACATGCATTCATCAAAAACGTATGGACAGGGGAAGACGCAGTAATACATAGTAGGTGTTGCCGAGATGAAATAGGTGTTGCCGATTCATGGCAAATAGGTATAAACGAAAAAAAAGTGAAATTTTTTCCACTGCGAACAGAAAAAACAGGTGTTGTCGGTGCAACACCGGGACCATAATAAATCCGCCACCGCGTATGGATATAAGCCCACAAGGGTCGCCGGAGATCGACGCCCTTCCCTCCCCTCGTGATATCAGCTACCACTGGAGCTTCCATCGATGAATTTGGTTCATCCGTTTCATCTCGAGTAAATAGACATTTATGCCCTCATGTGTAATGCACGTGAGGGGTTTAATAGCCAAAAACAAACGATGGTTAACTCCAGGGACCTGTTCCACACACAAACCTCTCAATAAGGACCAAAAATCCAATTTTCAAAAGGTTTGGACCATATCCACAAAAAATGACAAACCACAGGGACCATTTTTGCATTTTTGTCAAAAAAAATGACTTATTTTGCAAAAAAAAAGGACTAAATGTGTACAAAAATATTAAGGACTAAATGTGTACAAAGTGAGAAATATATTACCCTATTAAATCATTTTTACCGGATAACCTGGAGTAGCCGGTCATAAGGACTGAATGTATACAGTTTAACAAGTTGAAGGGGTAAATGTGGACGAAAAAAAAACTCAGTGACCAAATGTGTACAAATCGAAAAATATATTACCCTTTTAAGTCATTATCCCGTATTTAAACGGATATACCCATAAAATGTGAAAAATTAGAAAATAGTAAATAAAAGTCTAATATGTTTTCCAAGTTAACAAAACATAGGTGTAATAGTATTTTTGTATATTTATTCACATCAAAGGCCAATTTATTTATTTTGTAGAAGTGTATCTATTATTGTAACGAACTATTCATTTGTAGAAAAATTGTTAAATACAGTAATTAAAATGAAGAAAATAAATTATTCTTTTCCTTTATTTGAATTGGAATCATGTGCTCAATTTAAAGTTGAGAGTAAACCTTCTCTTACTCCAATAATTACTTTATTTTCCACATTTTACAACATAATATAATTCAAAAGTCAAGTAGCCTTTTTGCGTATTATCCCTGCGGTCTCTTAACATATATACAAGTTCTTACTGTATTTTTGAATAAAAATATTTAATTATTTCGAAAAGTTATGAAAAAAAAATTGAATTTCCCTGGAAGGTTTAGATGGAATTGGTCATTCCACCAAGATTATTAAGAAATGAGATATTCCTTTACGTAACAGAATTGCTCATTCCTATAAAATCCAGATTTCATGCCAAAAAGCAACCAAACACACTATTTGAAATAAATTCCACTCCATCATATTATTTCAAACTAAATATGTCATAGGGAATTTAAAAAGTAACCTTAAAATTAGACAAAATTTCACTACGTATCGCTTCATGGCTAACACCCTTAAAAATTATTTTTTTACTTCATCATTTACTGTTTTCCACTTAAATAACCATTGTGCACTTCTACTTCTCTTCTTCTCCCTTCCTAACGGTGTTGTCCCCCACCTTCAACTTTCCGACTCAGTCGGTTAAGATGTGGAGTCTTATTCTAAAGGGAGAAGCATTCTTAAGAGCACAATCTAGGCTTATTCTACAGCGCAGTCTCGGCTTCGGCCAAGAACAAAGAGCAAAGTTGGTCTGAGCGGATGTTGGAGATATCCGGAAGAAACAAATACCAAAGATGTTCAATCTCGATTAGAATTTCCGAAGCACAGTCTCTGTTTCGGTATTCCTATCCAACACAAAATTTAGGTCAAGATCACTTTAAATAAATCAATAAAAAACATCTCTCTAGCTTTCATGTGGAGGTAGCTTGATCACATTGATCACGTGAACCAAATTAAATCTCTTTGTGTTATTTTTTTAAAAAAATTATTAGTATAATTGTCTATATCACTGTCCTTGTGTTTGTCAATGTTGCATCTTAATACCCAACAACTTGTATCAGAGTCATGATTGAAGAAGAGAATATTAAGATCGAAAAACTTTAAAGTTATGATTTGGATTTTGGAGGATGCAAATCGAAGATTATCTCTACCAGAAGAAATTACTTGTACCCTTGAGTGGAAGAAAACCAAAAGTCATGAAGCAGGAGGATTGAGATCTGTTAGATCGGTTGGCCATTGGTGTTGTCGATGTCAATGAATGTTGCTTACAACATTGTTGTAACGATCCAAATTTTTCTATATCTAATTAACTAGGGATTATCAGAGTTTTCTAAACAAATGCGAAATTCTAAAATTTTTCTATATCTAATTAACTAGGGTTTACAATAAAAACATACATATAAATTAAATAAGTAACAAGGGAAAATACAACTAAAATAACAATATAGTCTAAGTCCTCGTGCTTCTATCTTCTCACATACAACGACTGCTACCTGACCCCGCAAAACATGAAACATCTTTATAACACCAGACATATATTCTATCTTTTTTCATGTTAATCTATCTTTTTATGATCTATCTTTCTTTTCCCTTCTTTCTTATACTCTTCTTTACTTTCTTCTATCCCAATAGCATACTCTTCCACACTTTTCTCATGCATTCTTATCTCATTTATCTCATACAATGTCTTCTACTCTTCTTCTATACTATTTTCTCATCGTCTCGTACTCTCTCTTAACTTTTTCTCAAGCTCTTTTCATATTCTACACTTACCTTATCTTCTATTTCTTTATCTTTCTCATACCCTTACTTCTGCATCTCTTTTCTTGTCCCCTACTCTTATCTCATCTCATAATTTGTATGTTCTTCTCATACTATATGCATGCTCTTCTCCTACTCCTACTATGTTTTTACCCACATCTTACTCTTAGCATGATTGTCTCATGCTTTGCTCACACTTCATCTCTCTAATCTCAACTCTCATATAGACCCAACGATCCAATCTCATATGATAGACTCATCTATCATATAAGGGAAACAACATCCCAATAATATTACCAGATACACTCATCGGTACTGAAAGATCTATATGCCTAAGAGTCATTATAAAATGATATTGCTAGATAATATATGATCCTAAAGAGTCATACTAACAACAAATTGATACAATTGATTATTTATTAGAAATTGATTTTAAGAAATATTCAACAAACTCTTATAATCAATTGGAAATTATTTGATTCTCAGAAATAATAATTTTCATTAGCAAGTAACATAATATATCATATGATATTATTATGAAGTCATGTATATCTTTTTGGACTACAAAGAATTTTGTCTTTTATTCAAAAGCCAAAGTTTATAACTTATACAAGAGTTTGGAAGTTTTATAAATTTTAGGGCTTTCTTTTTGCTTATGAATATTGTAGGTGGACATAAGATGGGAGAGTATGACTTTTTTATTTGTTTAATCAAAAGTATGGCATGACTTAATAAGCATGGGAGATAAGTAGGGTTTAGGGACATGATGTGCTTACAGTTTTAAGGACTTATATGTATAAGACTAGATTTATAAAGGCTTGAAAGTCATTCATTTTGGCCTAGCCAAAACCGTAAGTTGTCACGCTCTTCCTCTCATCTTCTCTCTAGTAAAAAGGTGGCCGAATACTTGCATTGTACATCAACGTTGAACCATTGTTGGTGTCCACAAACGAAAGAGTTCTGCTTACATTCTACATCAACGTTCAAGCCTCCCCTTGAGGATTCAAAGGCTATGAAGGTTGTCATCTTCTTCTTTTCTCTTTGGTTGATGTTTTTCTTTCCAAACTTTGCAAGAAGATCCTTGGTGGGTTTAAACTAGTTTTATGTTATTCAAAATTTTTAAGTCTTCCGTTTGCTAAATCTTGAGTATTTGAAACTAATTTTTGAATAAAAACCCAAGTTATTGTTTTAAAATAGAAACGAGTTTTATAAAAACATTAATAATGGAAAATTTTGAAATACTAAATTATAAGTCTAAAAATGGAGATTTGTTGTAACTTATAATTTAGTATTTCAAAATTTTCCATTATTAATGTTTTTACAAAATCCAATATCTAAATAATCAAATGAAGTTTTATTAAATATATAAAGGTTCTAAAGCGCTCAAACTCAAACTTAATACCGAATATTAAATTTAAAATTGAATCGTGTCAAATTATATAAAAACTAACTTTTTATATAGAACTTTTAAAAGCGGTTTTTTAACCAAGTTATAGACCAATTACATAAGTTTTTCAAATTGGATGATTTGATCGGAATTTTTTTATGATAAAAGTCACCTAAGCAAGAGAGATCTAAGTCATAGATGGGATCAAACATGTTTATTAAAATTTGTTATTAGCGATCCTATACATCTATGAATTATATAGTAGAATTGTAATACCCCAAAAATACTGAGTAAAAATTTCATTTTAAATAAGTCAAAACCATTCATTCATTATCCCAAAAGTTGGTCATAATAAAAGTATTCTCAAAACATCAGAGAAAAATCATAAAGAGTCAATGCGGAATAAATCTCCACGGGATGCAGTGCGATCAAGTCGAGCCCTTCCTTTTGAAACCAGTAGTACCTGAAAACATTTTAAACATAAACCACAAGCACAAAGCTTTGTGAGTTCCCCAAAATACCCCATACCATAAATACATAATAGTCAAAACATAATTTGGTCTATTTCACCCATTCGGTCTCTTTCAACCGGTATTGGGTCTATTTCACCACATTCAGTCTCTTTCAACCGGTACTGGGTCTATTTCACCCTCTTCGGTATCTTTCAAACTGTACTTGGTCTATTTCACCCCTTCGGTCTCTTTCAACCGATATTGGGTCTATTTCACCCCCTTCGGTCTCTTTCAACCGGTACTGGGTCTATTTCACCCCCTTCGGTCTATTTCAACCGGTATCGGGTCTATTTCACCCCTATATCTAAGCGTACATGTAACACCGTAAATTTTCGAACAAAATTTTCATTTGTAATTTCACAGAATTCTCGTAACACATTTCACAAAAATCCCATTTATTTAATTTACAAAACACAACTCCATAATTATTTAATTAATAATCCAGGATCCTCAAAACATAACTCTTTCTCTGGTGTGTACAATCAAGCCGGCGCCTTCCCGCGATCCTGAAAAGAACCTGAAACTCATATCACATAACACTGTAAGCACGAAGCTTAGTGAATTCCCCAAAATACCACACATATCTCATTAGCCTCTCATGGCTATAACTCAGATAAGACCCTCCGGTCAATGTGTCTCAGTGGGACCCTCCGGTCCCACAACTCGGGTGGACCCTCCGGTCCTAACTCAATAAAGCTCAGCATAACACACAACATAAATCACAAAGACATAATGCAGGATATCATGATACTCAATATAAGCACATAAGACCCTCCGGTTCACACAAATTACCACTCAAGGTATGTATAGTGAGAATACTCACCTCGGATGATGAACAACCCCTATAAACGCTGCTGCTACGCACCGACCACTAACTCTGTGCCAAACCCACAATTATCCCAATTAGGAACTAAGTCCAAACTCTCACTCATTAGGTCTAAAGGTAGTCCACTAACTAGCCCATCAATGACCTAAAACCCATTGGGCCCACCAAGGCCCACTAATAAATGGGCTCTCCCGAGGCCCAACTCTCACATCAAAAAGGCAAGCCCAACTCAAGGGCCCAAAACACCTATATAATTATTCCTCTGGTCCAAAACTCTATTGCAACCGGCCCAACACTTAAGGCCCAAAATAAGACTTAACCCAAAAGTCCACAGTAAGGTTACGCGGGGCGTACCTCCCTTGGTACGCTCAGCGTACTCACGAATTCAGTTTGGCCATCGGGGACACTCGGGCAGTACGCGGGGCGTACTGGAATTACTCTCAGCTTACTTCCCAGATTCACTCTTTCTACTCATTTGGTCTTAACCCGTTAAGACATTAACTCAAATCCCAGATCTGGGCTCCATAATGGCTCTTACTGCATAAAGTCAGTGACTTTAAGCCTTTGCATGGCTGATAAGGTCACAAACACATAAAACTCTTACTCTCTTAACTCAAAATGCTCATATCTCATACATGGGTTGATTCTCATGTTCAAGACCTCATTTCTATGGATCCTCTCCACTAGAAACACTCAAAAGGACATATATTAAGCTCTGGAGTGCAACAACTCATAAAGCCTCAAGCTTTGGGACCAAAAACCCTAAAATGGACCATATCATGCATAAAACAAAAAGGATCGGAAAGCTTTGAGCTTTATACCTTCAAATGATGCTCTAACCACAAAAAAGCTCAGATCCAAAGCCTGGACTCCCACTCTATTCTCTTCCATGCTCCTTCTTCACTCTAAAAATCCCACACGAACACTTATAAGCTCACAATGGTCACACACAAGCTCAAGAACGAGGATTAGGGTTTGAGAGGGTTTATTAACTGAGGATGGTGGCCAGGAATGAGGCCATCTCATTCTTTATATAGGGACACTCCTCTCACTTAGGGTTTTCCTTTTGTGCCTAGTACGCCCATCATACTAGGTGGCTCCGCTTAAAAGTCACGCACATGAGTACGCTAAGCGTACACACACGTATGCCCAGCATACTCCGCTGCCACCTTTTTCAAGTAAAGGACTTATCCTGCCATAACTTCAAACTTCCATTGCTTCCTCGGTATAACTCCGTTTCCAATGAATCTCATATCCTCGGAAAGGTGTCAAGATGCTCTACGCTTCCAGCAACTCATCGCAACCCCGAGACTTCCTCATGCCCGGGTTGCAGCCCACAAACCCTAATCTCGGACGATCCGAAACAGGATGTTACAATTCTCCCCCACTTGAATTAGATTTCGCCCTCGAAATCGCTCTTTACCAACACATAGATCGAGCCCAAAAAACCCGAGAAGCACCACCGAAGGTCCTCATATCATACGACAATCACTTCCAAAGACACCCGATCCCAACAGGGACTCCCGACCCAAAAAAGGACAGACCCATCTGCCGCTGCGGTACTCGATATGACTCTCCATCACTTGAAAACTCTAGTGGTCTATCTCCTTGCCATACCACTCTCGCAAATCACCATCCTGCTAATCTCCCATTAACTAACAGACTCTAGGAACACTCTTCCAACCCTGATTCTCTAATCGATCCCGATCGCAACTCAAAAGGAACGGAAAGGTCATAATCTCCCCCCTTAAGGACCTACTACATGAACAGCTATTAAAACTCATTGGAAAGGATGAACCCAAAAAAAACTCTGACATCGAACACAAGAAAATAGCATGCTCACCTGGAAGTATCCTCTGACCTCTATAGACATAAGCCCCAACTCCCTCTCAAATATCCCCTTCAATACTAAGCACCAGGTCAGCTATCGACCCAATAGATGAACCTCCAAAGGTTACTCATAGCATAACCAGAACGTCTTACCGACTTCCTTCTTACAATAACTATCTCGGCTCATCGTGACACACAAGTCACGAAGTTCGCTTTAGTTCAAGCGAATACTACAACTCATCTGAAATCGTCTCACCTCCGACCTCTGTCGTCTACCAACCACTGATTCCATGCGTCTCGTGGTTCTTCCCATACCGACGAAACTGACTCACTCTGGTCTAAGACATCTGATGGAGAATAATACCTCTCAAAATGAACCTATCTACGAATCCGAAACCTCATCTCGCCTACTCAATACACGAACGAATCCAGACTCAAGCTCGAGAGTCTGATTCAACAGCAGAATTGGAACCACTCATTTCCAATCTGGTACTTAACTCATGACCCAAGATTCGCGAATTTAAGCACACACCATCTCTCTAATTCCTTCCGATTACGATAATCCCTTCTCAACCTGGGATATAAAAATTCTCGACCGTCACGAAGACCCTAGTCTCGCCCCTGGTTCGGCACTCAAGTTCCCGAAGACTCAAGTGGTAAGGCTGCACAAGCCTAAGGACTCCTCTGCGTCATACTCGGACTAGTGAATACTACAGTTCCCGGCGGGACAGTATTCACCCTTATCGACTACTGAGTGCTACAGTCTCCCTCGTAGTCTTGCGACACTCTCTCACTGACTCGAGTATGCTACGGCTTCCTGCAGTATCACGACACTCTCTCTTTTCCAGTGAATACTACGGCCCCCACAGTATCACGACACTCTATCACTGACTAGTGAATACCATGGCTCCCCGCAGTATCACGATACCCTTTCTCTAACTCACGTATGCTGCGGCTCTCCGCATTCACACGATACCCTTTCTCTCACTGACTCATGGATGCTACGGCTCCCCGTAGTCTTACAACACTCTCTTACTCACTGACTCGCCATGGGCTTACTCCAAGGTTTTTCCCCGATAATCCTTAGTGATTACCCCCACTCGGATCCACTCGCTCTCTTATCACCTCATAATCTCATCATCAAGTCATCACTACACCGAGTTCACTAACTCATGCTCCACAACCCAACATAGATAAGTGCACACACCCACTCAGTTTATGCACCACCACTCCTGATGTAAGTTCTCGTAGGCAAGACACTTTTCTCAGCACATATACACCCTTAGACAGTCCCACTCCGATGACAATTAACAGCTGGGTTCCCACTGGAACAATAAAATCACTCGGGTACCTCGGTACACCATCACAACATCTCACGATGTCTTGCCTCAACCACTGATCTTCCACTTACGCAACTTGAAACCTCAAAATATTCTCATCTCACAAATTGAAACACGAAAGAAATCGTCAACGACTGAAAACATGCTGACGAAAATCCAAAGCTCCATCCTCTACTGATCACCATCCATACATAACCCATCCATACATAACTACTCATACCGAATCTGCAATTGGTTGACAAATCAACTGCTGCCCCTCCCGGAGTATAAATCACAATCTATACCGATACCCACAAATCTCAGCAATTGCACCTTGAAATCAGCGACCCAATCGCCTCGAACTCAACATTTGCAAACCTTGCACCTCGCCTCATCCACCAATAACCCATACTTCCAATGTCCGCACCGCAGATCTCCATAACCAGCTCTCTAACAGTACCTGAACAAATCTCTGATCCTCTTAATAAAATACTCAGTCCTCCCCCACTTAGGGTTCGAACCATCACCAATTGGCATACCCACAGTCTACTCCACAGACTGTTTCACCGGGTACATCACACTTAACTCTTGGAACGTACCACATAATCACATCAATGATCTTCCCGATGGAAACCAAGCAACTCCAAATATCCCATAACTCAGACAAAAATCTCAAAATCCTCTTGACGTGACTGCCTCTAGTCATCTCGAAGCCTATATCCGACACACCGCCGGTGTCACACCCCCAAACCAAGGATGGCGGAAACGTCCAGGGGTGGAGGACTTCATGTATAGTATCATAACAACAATTGTAATAGTAATTCAAGCAAACACAACCAACATATATATAATTGAAAAAGTTACATCATTGTATGAATTACATGTTTACGAATCAATTACAATATGTTGACAAAATATGAAATAGTAGACGCCTTAGCGTCCCATCCTCAAAAGCACTTGGTTACCTGTTTACTGATTTCCTGAGAATACAAGTTGTTTGAAAAAGTGTCAACACAAAGGTTGGTGAGTTCATAAGCTTTTGTTTGGTATTATTAAAAGCCTTTCGTTTGTAAAAGTAGTATTTGTTTGTAGAAAATCCAATATTTTCCTTAAAATGTATATGTAGTCTTAAATTCAAAGACCGAAATGTATAAGTAACTTTTCTTACTTATAATAAATAATGTAAGTTTAAATCGACATAAACTCGTTTAATTTTAATGAAGTTCCCGTAAATTCCAATATTTATTAATACTTTGTGTGAGTTTATTATAACCATACTATGACCAAGGTTGCCTAAAACGACGTTCTTCGGACGTCGGAAATGTTATGACATTTGTCACCCCAGACCTATCGGTCTAACTGTTGCATGCAGTTTAGGTGTGGGTTTGTCAAACCCAATATAGATCTATACACAACTATCACGCTCTCCCTCAAGGAGACTCTGGTTACAATACAGGACTTAATGGTAATTTGAAGTAAATGTCTCACAAAGTCATTAACGGAATTATGTGTTATGAAAACTTGGTACCGTATGGCCGTACCTTGCTTAATGAAAATATCCTTTGTATAAATGTACCCTTTTTAAATGTATGTGTTATGTAATGTATCATAAACTATACCTATTATAGTTTATCAACCAAGGGTAGTACGTAGTAATGTATGCAAACTATATTCAAAATAGTTTATTAAATGTTTGAATGTATCGGTTGTACTTTGATTATAATCACTTGTTATTCTTTATATTTTATATGTCCAAATCCATTTGTAAACTGATGTGTGTCTAAATATTAAGATAAAATGTCATATATTGCAATAACATATAATCACATAAAGATATACACCTTGCTCAACATGTTACAAGGTGAAATGAAATTGACAGCAACTTTTCGTTGAATACAGTTTCTGTTACTGTTCTTAGAAAATTTATAGAAAAATCATCAAAGCTCTAAATCCAAATCCGCAAATTCTGAGAGTTTGGAATATGAGTCTAGTTTGTTTGTAAATTTTATCATGATTTTTAGTGATCTCTAACAGAGGTGAAAATGTTATTAATCACAGACTGGTCCGGGTTTGCCTCTGAAATGACAGGCAGTTTTGTAAAAATCACCATAAATTGTAGAAAAATCATATGGAGGTGTGCAAGTAGCCATTTTAAAGCTAAGAGTTTGAAATACTTGCAGCTGGAACAGTTTTGAAAACTAAAATATTTAAGTTGACCAAAACAGTCCGTGATCGAAGTTCATCTTTTCTGATGTAATCTGATAGAAAAAGTTTAATTGTGTTCTTGATGATTTTACTTGTATTCCCCCCTTAAAACTTAAGAAAAACATGTAAATGTAGGGGTATGAACTCACCCTATGTGGTTTCAGTAGATGAAAGTGAGAGAGAGGAAGTGTTCAACCCAAGAACACTAAGAAGATGTCTTGATGATTCGAGAATCTAACATCGAATAAGATGGAATTTGTGTAAGATATCAATGATTTGAGTAGAATGGAGTGTAATAATTATATGAATGATGAAGATACTTACTAATTGAAGAAAGAAATCCCTGAAGAAAGCCTTGAAGTTCTTGAAGTTGAGAGAAAAGATGAGAGAATTTTGGAGAGTGTCCTTTGGTTGCTAAGTGTAGAATGAAAGAACTTTATGGAGAATGAGGAGAGAGGATCAATCCTCCAGCTCTTAGAACGTGGGAAGAGCTGGAGATTGGGTGTAAAGGTCCACTAAGGTGACAAGGAGTAGTGGGAAAGAGTGGCTAATCATAGAGTGAGGTGGTGGTGGTTTGCTTTTGCCATAAATTAAGGAAAAACAAATATTCCCTCAATAATTAGTTCAACCACTAATTCTTTTAATATATTTTTATAAAAACCCTGGAGATTTATATATTTTGGGGCCTTAGTTTATAAAATAAAGTTTTGGGTGAAAATCTCACGTTAAAATAATGAAAAACGGAGTTAAAACGAAGTCGTAGTCGAAAAACCGGTAAAAAGGGGCCGTCTGCGAGACCTCTCGGATGGGGGCCGAGACTTCGGACCCTCGCATGCGAGGCTGCGGTCTGATGGCTTCAGATTCGGTCTCCTGAGAGGCTTCAGCTTCGGTCCTGATGAGAGGCTTCGGATCCGAGGCCTCGGATGAGAGGCTTCGGTCCTGAAGTTTCCGTTTTGGGTCCTTAAGGCTATTTTACCCGTTTTTACCCCGTTTCAAGTGGTTTTTGACCCGGTTAAGGGTCGATATGACCCAAATGATTACAAAAAGTTAAAGTAACTTTTGAGAGAGATTTGGGAGAGATTTCAAATAGAAAGAGATAGAGTGAAAACGATTTAGAGAGGTTTCGTTTGTGATTAATTTGAGTGTCCGGCTTCACAACGCAAGGTTCGTAAACCCCGTTAAACCGTGTTTTAGTGTCGTACACAATCCCGATGATTGTGCAATAGTGTTTTATCGCTTTGGCTCGTTGTTTAGCACTGTTAAGGCTAAGGAAAATCAAACACATGAACTTTCCAAATGACGATTTCTCATTAAAATAGCGAATTGTATAGTGATTACATAACGTAAACCCTAACATACAAGGGTTATTGGAGTTGACCGGTTTGACTTGTTGACTTTGTTTGACTTTGACTTGACCGAAATTTGACGGTTGTCACAGCCGGATACCCCAACTGTTCCGAAATAATCCTGACTCTCGGTCCGGAAATAATGCACTATCACACACCTCGTCTCTGACTCCTCGACCAGTGTGACAACCCGAACCTTTTTCCGTTTCCATTAGCCGATTCCTGTTAATAAAATTTGAATTTTATTAAGTTTCCGTCAAAATTCTTGGTTTAGAAAATCATCTAGTTTTATATAATTAAATTTTTATATGACTCGGAACCAAAACTTCACGAAATTTCGAATTATCCTTCGATCAAAAGATCGGTTTTCGACCTAAGTGAGTTTACGGCCGTAAACCCGTGTACGGCCGTACACTCGTTTACGGCCAACGTCGGGTGGACCCCACCACCGACCATGGAACCCCCCTATAAATACGAGACCCTACCCCTCATTTACACCTTTCTTGGCCGAAAACTCTTCCCTTCTCTCTCTACCTCTTGACCGTACACCCTAGAAACACCTTTAATCTTCCGGGAATCATCGAGAATCACCATTGGGAGTCATTTCGGAGCATCTAGAACACGTTTTTCATCGAATCCAGCATCCTCGTTCTTGAGTGTACGACCGTACACCCTTCAAGTCTGCAAATCTTCATCGACCGTACACCAGTTCACGGCTGTACACACTTTAAACCTTTAAAGGCCATAAACCCTTCGAGAGGCAGTTCACGGCCGTAAACAGTTCACGGCCGTAAACTCCCTTCACGGCCGTAAACCACATTCACTGCCGTAAACACTTCCTAAGTGGTGCATTAGACTGAAAACCAACTTTCCTCGATTCAATCAAGTCCCGGTAACATTCCTTAATCGAAAGCAAGTGTTTTTCTAACACTTTATCTAACGAAATCGCGAATTTTGTTACATATATGTATTTAATTGTTATTAGGATTCCGTTAAGTGCCACACTACAACTCGAGGGTCTTCATTTCAGTTCGTTAATTCGACGCTTGTAAGCAACTAACAGTGAGTTCATACCCCTACGCTTTTATGATTTTTAATGTTTTCAGGGAGGAATACAAGCCAAATACAAATGATTTTGTGAACTAAAACAAAAGGTTTTAACGGGTTTGAAACTTATGCAATTGATACAGTCAAACGATTCCAACGTTTTATAAAATATTTAGATATTTTATCCCTTTTGTACTATGTTGAGCATAAGGGACACTTTTATCTTGGAAACATAATTGCATAACCTTCAGAATGATTTACAAACCAAGTACATAACATTTCAAGCAAACTATAATGGGTATAGTTTGGGGAATTCAATACACAGCTTTTACCGATTCAGATTACATACATGGGTAAACATATAAACTATGACAGATTTAGTTTATGATACACATTACTACAATAGTAATAATTATTTAAGTATAATTATTATCTTATACAGTAAACACACGAGTACAAATACAGTTGATCGATACAGAACTACACGTAAACTAGTTAGTACAGGATTGTGAGACAACACTTCAAAGGTACCCTTCGAGTTACAGGTTAAATCATATCATAGTATAACCAGAGTCTCCTGGAGGGAGAGCGTAAGATTTGTGAATAGATCTATTCGGTACTGACAATCCCACACCAGAACTGCTAGCTACAGTTAGGCAGGCATGCCTGGGGTGACAAATGTCATTTAACCGACACTTGAAGAACGTCGTAAAGGTCACTAGGTCATATCAAGCATGGTTATACGAATCACAATAGTATAAACTAACCATTTATTTACGGGATTTCATTCTTCATTAGTTTTATTTTAAGTAATGAAACTATTATAGATACTGGTGGTAGCCAGGGTTTTCAAATAGAACATACTACACAAAGGTTTTTATACAAGAATACACACATACTGTAACATACGGATTCCCAGGTATCTTATTTTAAGCATTTAGCTTGATTTTTAGGGAGGGACTCGGCGAGTAGGCGCTTGGACTCGCCGAGTAGGATCGCATTTGCTGACTGGATTAATGAGCGGACTCGACGAGTCGGAAAGGGGGGACTCAACGAGTCCACGCTGTGGGTTGAAACCCTAAATCCCCGGGCCTGAGCCCTATTTATAGGACCTTATAGCCCTCTTGTGCGGCTACCTGTCCAGAGAGAGTACCCCCTTTGAGAGCTTGAGCGAGTTGGGAGAGTGATAAGGCCATATTGATCGATTTTGGTGCGTTTTAGCAAAGGAGAAGTTGTTTCCAGCAAGAGGAGGTCAAGGGAGCTGTGGATCCAGGGTTTTCAAGTTCTGATCTACACTGTTGAGGTATCAAATCGAATTCCCTTTCTGTTTTGGGTTAAGAACTATGATCTAGGGTTTCCTTTGCACAATTTTGAGTTGGTTTATGAAGCATATGAGGTCCCTTTGGGTATGGATGATAGATCTGGACCTTGAGAGGTCCAAAAGGTCCCAAGCTTTCAGCTTTATGGGGTTTCTTGTGAGCCTTGAGAGTAAAACCCCATTTAGAAGGTTATTTCTCCATTTTTGGTCTTATAAGCATTGCATGAGCGTAAAGTTTGAACCTTTACGTGACTTTCGGGTGTTAGAAGGTTGGATCTACTGGTTGGTGAAGCACATCTGACCTCAAATGATCTTTTGAGTGTTTTCATGGGAGGAACTCACCGAGCCCATAAGGGACTCGACGAGTCGAGTCGGGTTGCCCCGCGACTCGCAACCTAGGTCGACCCGATTGAGTGTTGGGTTGACTCAGCGAGTCAGTGAGGACCAGAGGCGAAGAGGACATGCTTGTACTCGCCGAGTCACCCTTGTGCACTCGACGAGTCTTGTCAAAGTTTGACTGTTGACTTTTGTTGACTTTTAGGGTTTGGTCAATGTTAGGGTCTTTGAGCCCTGAGAGGGGTAAAATGGTCTTTTACCCTTCTGAGAGTACTAAAAGAGGGATTAGTCTAGCCTGGAGGGTTGTATTGATTAGAGTGCTTATTCCATGTGATTAGGCGGGGGCTAGACCAGATATTACCGAGTTCGAGATTTACCGAGTTACCCGAGGTGAGTCTTCTCACTATACATTACCTTGAGTGGTATTTATGTGTAGACCAGAGGGTCTTGTATGCTATGTGTATATATGAGTTTATGTGCATTGTGTTATATGTATGCTATGTGATGAACAGACCGGGCCGGAGGGCCCAGCGATATAGACCGGACCGAAGGGTCCAACGACACAGACTGGATCGAAGGATCCGACGAGCTATGACCGGACCAGAGGGTCCAACGAGCTACGGGACTGGAGGGTCCCGCTGAGACACATCGATCGGAGCGTCGTATTGTAGCCTCGAGTGGCGTATGTGTTGTATGTGGTATTTTTGGGGAACTCACTAAGCTTTTATGCTTAACGTGTTGTGTGTTATGTGTTTCAGGTACCAGTGAGGATCGCAGGAAGGCGCCGGCGTGATCAGTACACACTCATAGAGATTATGTCGAGATTCTGGGAATTGTTTTGTGATTATGACATTGGATACATTGCGTTTTGATATTGTTTTATGATTAAAAGTATGATTTAAAAATGAAAAATTGTTTTGGAAATTTACGTTGTTACAAGTTGGTATCAGAGCCTTGGTTTGAGGGATTCAGATGCACCTTCGGGCGTATCTGAACTCAAACTGAGGGTTTGAGGAAGCTTTTCACAAAATAAACAATTTTTCTAAGGAAGTAAAAGAATTTGAGAAAAACAGAAGGAAGCAGTGTGTACGATCAGCCAGCGCCCGAACGATGATTTCCCAAAATACTCTTACATTATGTGTTATGAGATATGCTATGATATGTTATGCATGCTAGAGTAGGCTAGGTATTCATATTAGGACTAGAGTGGCCTGATCTGTGATGCCTTAGCCTAGGGGTTTTGCTGCCAGGAGATGCTTGAGAGTGAGTAGATAGCAACGAGGAGCTTATGAGAGATCTGCAAGAGGGTAGCCTATGCTAGCGAGATGTAGAGTACTTGGGATTTGGGACCCTAGGAGGAGGACTTGGGGTGAATACTAATGTGGTGTGGACGGTAGTATTAGGCCCGTACTACTGAAGACACCGGATCGGTGAGCAGTCCAAGTAATAATCCTTAGGGTACTAAGGAACAAGTAGGGTTGAGTGTCGAGTGCGAGTATACTCGAGCGAATCTCTGATTTCTTTTGTGTTATATTTCAGAGACATCATGGTTGGGACGCGCCACCACCCAGGAGGCAGTGGTACCAGGGGTACCAGTGATGAGGAGATCCGTAGGTTGATTCACGAGGAGGTGGCTGCGGCCATTCGAGCTGAGATACCAGAGATGTTCGGGTCTATCAAGACCACGCTGATCGAGACTTTTGATGAGCGGTATGCTGCTCTTACTGATGCTGCTGTTGCTGTGGCCACCGCAGTCGTCGCTGCTGCCAGGCCGCAGGGGGGTGACTCGTTGCTGTACCGAGAGTTCAGCAACACGAAGCCACCAGAGTTTGATGGGACGCAGGACCCGATTGCTGCGATGAGGTGGATTTCTGATATCGAGGGATGCTTCTACACCTGCTCGTGTCCGGAGCATCTAAGGGTTCGGTTTGCGCTGAACCAGCTTCGCTTGGGAGCGAAGGACTGGTGGAAGTTTGTGACGGAAGACTTCACTACGGTAGAGCTTACTGCGGTGACCTGGGAGAGGTTCACCACGATGTTTCGAGATGAGTATGTTCCCCCTGTGGAAAGGGAACGTCTAGCCCAGGAGTTTTTGTCCCTCAAGCAGGGAACTGAGTCTGTGACGGTGATTACGAGGATGTTTCATGAGAGGGCGTTGTTTTGCCCTGAGCACGTGTCGACTGAGCAGGCACGTATGAGCCGGTACTTGAGCATACCGAGGAGGGATATCCGTGAGTTCGTGGCGAACTTGTCATACCAGACATTTGCTGAGCTCCAGGAAAATGCCCGGAAGAGAGAGATTGAGCTGGAGACTCAGGTCAGGGAGGAGGCCGAGTCTCAGAGGAGGGACAGGCGACCGGCACAGGCGTAGCCGGCAGCCAAGCAGGCAAAGTCCGCAGATTCGATATCTGGGGGTCCGAAGGGCCGCACTTGTGGGAAGTGCGGCAAGAGCCACGAGGGAGTGTGCAGAGCTGGGGTGTGTTACAAGTGCGTAAAGTAGGGGCATTATGTGAGGGATTGCCCCAAGGGGTTCACGGTTTGCTTTCATTGCAACCAGACCGGCCATCGGAAGGCCGAGTGCCCGCAGCTACTGCAGGGATCAGTGCAGGGATCTGCACCTACTGCTCGAGCTACTGAGATTCGGCCAGCGAAGGCCGAGGCACCGAAGGCTCGCGGGAGAGCCTTCCAGTTGACAGCGGAGGAGGTCCGCGCAGCGCCCGATGTCGTGGCTGGTACTTTTCTTGTGAGTTCTGTACCTGCTTTGGTGTTATTTGACTCGGGTGCGAGTCGGTCATTTGTGTCTCTAGCGTTTAGTCAGCACATCAATATCCAGCGGGAGACGTTGATTCGAACGCTACGGGTTTCCATAGCTGACTAACGAGCGGTATATGCTACGGATGTGATTCCAGGTTGTGTACTCGAGATCTTCGGCGTTGAGTTTCTGATTGATTTGGTCCCTATTGCGATGGGAGATGTCTGCGTCATCGTGGGCATGGACTGGTTGAGCAGGGTTGGAGCGGTTATCGACTGCGAGCGTCAGTTGGTGACCATACGAGACCCTAGTGGGGGAGTTCTTACGGTTTATGGCGAGGGTACCCGTTCTGGGACAGCATTTTGTTCGGCCGCTAGAGCGAGGCAGAGCCTACAGCAGGGCTGTAGTGGGTTTGTGGCTTATGTGGTGGATACGAGAGTAGATGCGGAGAGACCGAGGTCGGTCGATGAGGTCCCGATAGTGCGAGAGTTCTCGGATGTTTTCCCCGAGGAGTTTCCGGGTGTGCCTCCCGAGAGGCAGGTATAGTTCCGTATCGATTTGGTTCCGGGGGCAGCGCCTATCGCCAAGGCGCCTTATCGCCTTGCGCCGCCAGAGATGCAGGAGTTATCCTCGCAGCTTCAGGAGCTGCTGGGGAAGGGGTTTATTCGACCGAGAAGTTCCCCTTGGGGAGCGCCGATCCTTTTTGTCAAGAAAAAGGATGGTTCACACCAGATGTGCATTGATTACCGGGAGTTGAACAAGTTGACGGTCAAGAACCGTTATCCCTTACCGAGGATCGATGACCTGTTCGATCAGTTGCAGGGAGCGTCTTGGTTCTCCAAGATAGACTTGAGGTCGGGATATCATCAGATGAAAGTGCGGGATGAAGATATACAGAAGACGTCGTTCAGAACTCGTTATGGGCATTACGAGTTCGTGGTGATGCCTTTTGGGCTCACCAATGCACCGACAGCATTCATGGATCTCATGAACAGGGTGTGCAGACCGATGCTAGATCGGTCGGTGATCGTGTTCATTGATGATATTTTGGTGTATTCGAGATCTAGAGAGCAGCACGAGGAGCATCTGAGAGAGATTCTCGGGGTATTGAGGTCAGAGAGGCTTTTCGCCAAATTCTCCAAGTGTGATTTTTGGTTACGAGAGGTCCAGTTCTTGGGGCACCTCTTTAACCAGAATGGAATATTGGTCGATCCGGCCAAGATTGAGGCAGTTATGAGGTGGGAGGTGCCGAGATCGCCCACCGAGATCAGGAGTTTTCTAGGATTGGCCGGTTATTATCGGAGATTTATCAGGGATTTCTCCAAGATCGTCGTGCCTCTCACCAGGTTGACCCGGAAGGGTGTTGCTTTTTCGTGGGGTCCGGAGCAACAGACCTCGTTTGAGACACTTCGCCAGAGGCTATGCGAGGCTCCGGTGTTAGCCCTCCCGGAAGGGATGGAGGATTTTGTGGTGTATTGTGATGCATCGATATCGGGGTTTGGTGCAGTACTTATGCAGAGGGGGCATGTGATAGCATATGCGTCGAGGCAGCTGAAGCCTCATGATACGAGGTATCCCACCCACGATTTGGAGCTGGGGGCAGTGGTGTTCGCCCTTAAGATCTGGCATCACTATCTGTATGGGGTTCGGTGTACCATCTACACGGACCATAAGAGCTTGAAGTATTTGATGGATCAGCCCAACCTGAATATGCGCCAGAGGAGATGGTTGGACGTGGTAAAGGATTACGATTGTGAGATCCTGTACCACCCGGGCAAAGCTAATGTTGTAGCTGATGCCCTGAGCCGTAGGGCGGAGAGTGCCCCAATTCGAGACATTTGTTTGCGGTTGACAGTGATGACTCCGGTGATGGACACCATTCGGGAGGCACAGGCAGAGGCCGTGAGACCGGAGAACTGTAAGAGAGAGCGAGTGATTGGGCAGGTACTGGAGTTCGTTACCGATAGCCGCGGGCTTATGACCTTTCAGGGTCGGATTTGGGTGCCGTATGCAGGCGGGGCGCGCACCACCTTGATGGAGGAGGCGCATAGATCGAGATTCTCGATCCATCCCGGGGCCACTAAGATGTATTTGGATCTGAAGAAAGATTATTGGTGACCTTGTATGAAGAAGGATGTAGCATGGTTTGTTGAGAGGTGCTTGACCTGTCGCAGGGTTAAGGCCGAGCACCAGCGTCCGCATGGCAAGTTGCAGCCACTTGAGGTTCCCCAATGGAAGTGGGAACAGATTTCTATGGATTTCATCACCAAATTGCCGAGGACCGCGAGGGGTGTCGATGCAATTTGGGTGATCGTCGACCGACTGACGAAGAGCGCACATTTTCTTGCTATCAGTGAGAGCTCTTCTGCTGAGAGGCTGGCAGAGTTGTATGTGAGAGAGGTGGTATCGCGGAATGGAGTGCCGATCTCGATTGTCAGATCGAGATGTACGTTTCACTTCCAGGTTCTGGAAGAAGTTCCACGAGGAGTTGGGCACGAGGCTGCATTTCAGTACTGCTTACCACCCTCAGACGGACGGTCAGACCGAGCGGACGATTCAGACGCTCGAGGATATGCTTAGGGCATGTGTGTTGGACTTCGGAGGAAGTTGGGAAACGTATTTTCCGTTGGCTGAGTTTTCCTATAACAACAGTCACCATTTGAGCATTGGTATGCCTCCTTTCGAGTTGTTGTATGGGAGGAAGTGTCGGACTCCCATTTGCTGGGGAGAGGTAGGCCAGCGAGTGATGGGCAGCACAGAGATAGTGCTTCAGACGACAGAGCAGATACAGCAGGTCAGACAGAGGTTGTTGACAGCCCAGAGTCGCCAGAAGAGTTATGCGGATAGGCGACGATCCGAGCTTGAGTTTCAGGTGGGAGACTTCGTACTCCTGAAAATATCCCCTTGGAAAGGAGTGATCTGATTCAGGAGGAGGGGCAAGCTGGGTCCCCGGTACATTGGTCCGTTCAGGGTGACTGCGAGGGTAGGCAGGGTAGCATATCGTTTGGAGCTACCTGCAGAGTTGAGCCAGATTCATGATACCTTCCACGTGTCTCAGTTGAGGAAGTGTATAGCCGAAGAGTCGGCAGCGGTGCCATTGGAGGATATTCAGGTAGATGCGAGCCTGAATTATGTTGAGAGGCCAGTTGCGATCGTGGATCGAAAGATCAAGGTTCTGAGGAACAAGGAGGTGCCCCTGGTTGAAGTTCAGTGGCAACATCGGAGAGGGTCCGAGATGACCTGGGAGCCGGAGTTGGAGATGCGGGAGTAGCATCCAGAGCTGTTTGAGGAGCAAGACTTCGAGGGCGAAGTTTGATTCTAGTGGGGGAGAATTGTAACATCCGGATTCCCAGGTATCTTATTTTAAGCATTTAGCTTGATTTTTAGGGAGGGACTCGACGAGTAGGCGCTTGGACTCGCCGAGTAGGATCGCATTTGCTGACTGGATTAATGAGCGGACTCGATGAGTCGGAAAGGGGGGACTCGACGAGTCCACGCTGTGGGTTGAAACCCTAAATCCCCGGGCCTGAGCCCTATTTATAGGACCTTATAGCCCTCTTGTGCGGCTACCTGTCCAGAGAGAGTACCCCCTTGAGAGCTTGAGCGAGTTGAGAGAGTGATAATGCCATATTGATCGATTTTGGTGTGTTTTAGCAAAGGAGAAGTTGTTTCCAGAAAGAGGAGGTCAAGGGAGCTGAGGATCCAGGGTTTTCAAGTTCAGATCTACACTGTTGAGGTATCAAATCGAATTCCCTTTCTGTTTTGGGTTAAGAACTATGATCTAGGGTTTCCTTTGCACAATTTTCAGTTGGTTTGTGAAGCATATGAGGTCCCTTTGGGTATAGATGATAGATCTGGACCTTGAGAGGTCCAAAAGGTCCCAAGCTTTCAGCTTTATGGGGTTTCATGTGAGCCTTGAGAGTAAAACCCCATTTAGAAGGTTATTTCTCCATTTTTGGTCTTATAAGCATTGCATGAGCGTAAAGTTTGAACCTTTACGTGACTTTCGGGTGTTAGAAGGTTGGATCTACTGGTTGGTGAAGCACATCTGACCTCAAAAGATCTTTTGAGTGTTTTCATGGGAGGAACTCGCCGAGCCCATAAGGGACTCGACGAGTCGAGTCGGGTTGCCCCGCGACTTGCAACCTAGGTCAACCCGATTGAGTGTTGGGTTGACTCAGCGAGTCAGTGAGGACCAGAGGCGAAGAGGACATGCTTGTACTCGCCGAGTCACCCTTGTGCACTCGATGAGTCTTGTCAAAGTTTGACTGTTGACTTTTGTTGACTTTTAGGGTTTGGTCAATGTTAGGGTCTTTGAGCCCTGAGAGGGGTAAAATGGTCTTTTACCCTTCTGAGAGTACTAAAAGAGGGATTAGTCTAGCCTGGAGGGTTGTGTTGATTAGAGTGCTTATTCCATGTGATTAGGCGGGGGCTAGACCAGATATTACCGAGTTCGAGATTTACCGAGTTACCCGAGGTGAGTCTTCTCACTATACATTACCTTGAGTGGTATTTATGTGTAGACCAGAGGGTCTTGTATGCTATGTGTATATATGAGTTTATGTGCATTGTGTTATATGTATGCTATGTGATGAACAGACCGGGCCGGAGGGCCCAACGATATAGACCGGACCGAAGGGTCCAACGACATAGACTGGATCGAAGGATCAGACGAGCTATGACTGGAACAGAGGGTCCAACGAGCTACGGGACTGGAGGGTCCCGCTGAGACACATCGACCGGAGGGTCGTATTGTTGCCTCGAGTGGCGTATGTGTTGTATGTGGTATTTTGGAGAACTCACTAAGCTTTTATGCTTACCGTGTTGTGTGTTATGTGTTTCAGGTACCAGTGAGGATCGCGGGAAGGCGCCGGCGTGATCAGTACACACTCATAGAGATTATGTCGAGATTCTGGGAATTGTTTTGTGATTATGACATTGGATACATTGCGTTTTGATATTGTTTTATGATTAAAAGTATGATTTAAAAATGAAAAATTGTTTTGGAAATTTACGTTGTTACACATACTATGATTGGTAGTAACCAGAATTACAAACTAATGTTTTTCCTATACAATAACAGGATATAGTAACAAACATTCATAGTTAATTCTATAATTCCTTAGTTTAGGCATCAGGGCTACGTATGGAGAATATTCGATAGACTGTGGAATGTGTGGTTTCCGCCTCATTTCCTGTTCCTTGTTTGGTTGTGGGCTTAGGGCAGATCCACATAATGAACTGTCTGTTTGATATTGGTTTATACATGGCTAGCATGAACTAAGTGGTCATAGATGGAACTGATATTATCACAATTTTACTAAAGAAAATATTGAATTTTCTTAGAAACATGCGAACATTTTTACAGAGTCATCAACATGTTTTCATTACAAAAACATCGCTTATGAACTCACCAGCTTTATGCTGATACTCTTTCAAAACTGCTTGTATTCTCAGGAAATCAGTAGACAGGTACCTCCTGGAGTTTTGAGAAGACGGAGCGTATAGAGTCACGTCTTTTTCTTTTGATTATACTTTTGATGTATAAAAACAAGAATCAAACAGATGTAAATACTTTTTCATATATGTGTTCAATGTAATGGTTGTGTTTACTATGATTACTATGATGCAATTGTTGTGATACTTCATTTGACGTCATCCACCCCCGAACGTTTCCGCCGTTCCGGTTTGGGGGTGTGACAAATTGGTATCATAGCTCTTGTTTATAATGAACTAAGTATACCGAACCTTACATGGTATACAACTATAAACACTAAGGGGCCGAAGTGCTCTGAACTAAAAGTATACTTTTAAAATATAAGTATTTTATAAGAAGTATACAAGTATACATAAGTACCAGAAACAATATCATAAGTAGAACAAAACAAAAGTATTTGGATGTTGGACACTGTGGTTAAACCTGGATAGTTTTGTAATCATGTCTTGGATCAATATAGCCTGATCAACTATATTTATTTGAGACATGACCAACATGTGTCTGGGAGTGATCATGGTGTTGCGGCAAGCCTAAAACTTACCAAGCTATATACATCAAGATATCGATAGAACAGAGCATATAACTTAAAATACTATAGGAGTATTTTAGCTAGAGCCGAATACAGTATAGAGATTCATTCCAAGTGTTGCTACTTATTTCTTCCTAGCGATAGTTTACTTGCATTGGTAACCATTCTCTATTTATCGCTTAGTAGAACACTTTATCTATCAGGTTGAGATATATCTTGTTTCATATCTCTTGATTTAAGATCTAGGGGACTTACCATCCTCTTATTCCTGATGATTTTTAGAAAAAGATGCCTCCCAGAAAGAGACCCAGCAGGATGAACAACGACCCTCCGCCGCCACCACCTCCTCAGTTTGATCCTGCCATGTTCCAGGCAGCAGTCACAGCCGTTGTGGCTGCAGCAATGGTGCAAATAAACCCAGGTGGGGCTAGCAGATCCGGAGGTGGTACTCATCCCCTGAATCTCGGCGATCAGGGACATCAAAAGGAGTGTTCCTATAAGGACTTCATGAACGCGAAACCCAAATCCTTCGACGATAATGGATGAGTCATTGCCTTAACCCGATGGTTCGAGAAGATCGAATCCATTTTCGAAATTTGTGCTTGTTCCGAGGCAAACAAAGTGAAGTTCGCCGCCTGCACCTTCACCGACAGAGCACTAACCTGGTGGAATGGTCGAGTCAAATCCCTAACTCTGCCGGTAGCGAATGCCATGGGTTGGGAAAGCTTAAAAGAACTCATGCTTACTGAGTACTGCCCAAGGGGCGAGATGCAGAAGTTAGAGCACGAGCACTGGAACCTAAATATGAAGGGTTCCGACATTGTCGCTTACACAGATAGATTCTGCGATCTAGCTCTTCTATGTCCAGGAATGGTCACCCCGGAAAGCAAGAATATAGAAATATACATTTGGGGATTGACGCCCCCAGCTCAAGGGAATGTCTTGGCTGCTAAGCCTTCTACATTTGAAAGCGCCAAGTGCCTGGCGCAGACCCTGATAGATCACGGGGTTGATCTTGATGAAGTGACAGCCGCTCCCGAATCACCAAAGGCGAGTGGTGGGAAGAAAAAGTTCTGGAACAAACGAAAGGGGCAGTCTTCGTAGGAGCCCTCCAAGAAACAGCAAACAGTGGCAGTCCACGCTGCTACTACTCTTGCTGCTGTTCCAACCACCCAAGCACCTGCCAGTAGGTATGCTGGTACTCTTCCAAGGTGCGACAAGTGCAACTTCCATCATCATGGGCAATGCCGAGAGATGTTGTGCAACAGCTGTGGTAAGAAGGGACACACAGCTCGATTCTGTAAGGCACCAGTCCAACCAACCAATCAGGCTCCTGGAGCGGGCGCTGGTCAAGCCTGTTATGGATGTGGGGAGGTTTGGCACTTCAAGAGAAATTTCCCCAAGGCAACAACAACTGGCAACACATGGAGAGTGCTAGCGATGGGTCAGGAGGAGGCAGTTGCTGATCCCACCGTTGTTACGGGTACGTTCCTCCTCAACAACACTTATGCATGCATCCTTTTCGATTCTGGTGCAGAGAGGAGTTTTGTTAGTCATGCATTCAAACATTTACTCAAGTGTAAATCCCAACCTTTAACCGAAACATTTACCGTTGAGATGGCTAACGGAAAGAAAGAGAGCACTAACGACATATTCATAGGATGTACCCTTACCCTAAACGATCGTTCCTTCACTATCGATCTTATGCCAGTTTCCATAAAAAGCTTCGACGTCATCGTCGGCATGGATTGGTTGAGCCCCAATCGTGCTGATATCCTTTGTTACGAAAAAGCCATCCGTCTCAATCTGCCCTCGGGCGAAGCTCTCATAGTTTACGATGATAAACTCTGCTCAAACCTTCGTATCATTTCATGCATCCAAGCCCAGAAATATCTGCGAAAGGAGTGCCATGCATTCCTAGCTCATTTCGTTAACGAAAAGCAGGAAGTTAAGGACCTCAAGAGCATCCCTGAAGTCTGCAACTTTCCTGATGTCTTCCCCGAAGATCTTCCAGGAATCCCTCCCGAGCGCCACGTCAAGTTCCGGATCGACTTAATCCTCGGAGCTACTCCTGTAGCTAAATCCCCATATCGTCTAGCGCTGGCAGAAATGCAAGAGTTATCCAGTCAGCTCAATGAGCTTCTCAACAAGAGATTCATTAGACCAAGTTCCTCACCCTGGGGAGTCCCGATCTTGTTCGTGAAAAAGAAGGATGGATCCTTTCGGATGTGCATTGATTATCGAGAATTGAACAAGCTTACCATCAAGAACCGTTATCCCTTACCCATAATCGACGAACTCTTCGATCAACTTCAGGGAGCCAGTTACTTCTCGAAAATAGACCTAAGATCAGGGTACCATCAGTTGCGAGTTCATGAGAATGATGTTCCCAAGACAACATTCCAAACTCGTTATGGACACTACGAGTTTGTAGTAACGCCCTTTGGTCTAACCAACGCACCGACGATATTCATGGATCTGATGAATCGGGTGTGCCGCCATTTCCTAGACAAGTTTGTAATCATGTTCATTGATGATATACTTGTCTACTCTCGAAGTGAGGAAGACCATAGACAACACTTGAGACTAGTGTTAGAAACACTAAGGGAGGAGAAACTCTATGCAAAGTTTTCAAAGTGCGAATTCTGGATCAGAAAAGTAACCTTCCTTGGTCACGTGGTTAGTGAAGAAGGCATACACGTGGACCCTTCCAAGATCAAAGCGATTAAGAATTGGTCAGCATCGAAGACACCCACATAAATCCTTCAATTCTTGGGTCTCGCTGGCTACTATCGCAGATTTATCCAGAATTTCTCCAGAATTGCTAAGCCTTTAACCACCCTGACTCAGAAAGGTGTAACCTTTAGTTAGGGAGAAAAGCAAAACACTGCATTTCAAACATTGAAGCAGGCCCTATGCAGCGCACCTATCTTGTCCCTGCCCAAAGGGACGGAGGATTTCGTTGTCTACTGTGATGCATCCAATCAGGGCCTAGGCTGTGTGCTCATGCAGCGAGGAAAGGTTATTGCCTATGCCTCGAGACAGCTGAAAACACACGAATTCAATTACACAACTCACGATCTAGAGTTGGGAGCAGTGGTCTTTGTGTTAAAGATATGGAGACATTATCTCTACGGAACCAAGTGCACTGTCTTCACCGACCATAAGAGCCTACAACATATCTTCGATTAGAAAGAGTTGAACAATGAGACAGCGACGATGGGTAGAGCTACTCAGTGATTACGAGTGCGAAATACGCTATCATCCCGGAAAGGCCAATGTAGTAGCGGATGCCCTCAGCCGAAAAGAGTATTCAGGTCGTAGGGTGAAGGCACTGACAATGACCATTCATTCCCATCTATCCGCTCAAATCAG
Organism: Lactuca virosa; assembly: GCF_052849685.1. Taxonomy (NCBI): domain Eukaryota; kingdom Viridiplantae; phylum Streptophyta; class Magnoliopsida; order Asterales; family Asteraceae; genus Lactuca; species Lactuca virosa. The sequence goes on along the minus strand of NC_136432.1, from coordinate 286,107,425 downwards.
AGAGGCTCGGTTGGAAGACTTAAAGCCAGAAAACATGTCGGATGAAGCCTTAAGAGGAATGGAAAAGAACTTAGAGGTCAAGGGAGACGGTGTTTACTATTTCATGGACCGGATCTGGACCCCGAAGTACGGCGGTTACAGGGAGGTTGTCATGAACGAAGCTCACAAGACTAGATACTCCGTTCACCCAGGTTCAGATAAGATGTATCTGGATCTCAAACAACTCTATTGGTGGCCGAACATGAAAGCAGAGATCGCTACGTTCGAGGGTAAGTGCCTGACTTGCGCCAAGGTGAAGGTGGAATATCAAAAGCCCTCAGGTCTACTCCAGCAGCCAGAAATACCTGAGTGGAAGTGGGAAAGGATTACAATGGATTTCATCACTAAGTTGCCCAAGTCTCCGAGTGGGCACGACGTCATCTGGGTAATTGTCGATCGACTAACTAACTCCACCCACTTCCTGCCAATCAAGGAAAACTTTAAAATGGAGAGACTGATACAGATCTACATTCGAGATATAGTCCGCCTGCATGGTGTACCTGTATCTATTATCTCCGATCGAGATAGCAGGTTTACCTCGAGATTTTGGCAGTCACTGCAGAAGGCTCTTGGAACTAAGCTGGATATGAGAACAGCTTACCATCCACACACAGATGGGCAGAGTGAGAGAACCATTCAAACATTGGAAGATATGTTGAGAGCCTGCGTCATCGACTTCGGCATGTCGTGGGACACTCATTTGCCCTTGGTCGAATTTTCCTACAACAACAGTTACCATACCAGCATCAAGGCTGCGCCGTTCGAAGCCCTCTATGGCCGTAAGTGCAGATCTCCTCTGTGCTGGGCTGAGGTGGGTGACACGCAGCTAGTCAAGGGTTAAGTCCCCGATAGCACTCTCACAGGCCGAGAAATCATCCGAGAGACTACAGAAAAGATCGTACAAATCCGGGAACGACTAAAGGCTTCAAGAGATAGACAAAAGAGCTACGCCGATAAGAGACGAAAACCCTTAGAGTTCCAGGTTGGTGACCGTGTCCTTTTGAAGGTCTCACCCTGGAAGGGCATGATATGCTTCGGAAAGCGTGGAAAGCTAAATCCAAGATACATAGGACCATTCGAGATCCTCGCTAGGATCGGTCCCGTAGCATACAAACTTCGCCTACCACGAGAACATAGCAACGTACATCCCGTCTTCCACATGTCGAACCTAAAGAAGTGCCTGTCCGATGAGACACTTGTGATACCCCTCGATGAGATCGAACTAGACGACAGCTTACACTTCGTGGAAGAACCCGTAGAAATCATGGATCGGTAAGTCAAAAGAACGAAACAAAGCTGTATCCCGATAGTGAAGGTTCGCTGGAATGCCAAGCGAGGACCTGAATTCACTTGGGAGCACGAAGATTCAATGAAACAGAAGTACCCTCATCTATTTCCGAGTCCATGATTTGTATTCAGTGTTTGAATTTCAGGACGAAATTCCCTCTAACGAGGGGATGATGTGACAACCCGAACCTTTTTCCGTTTCCATTAACCGATTTCCGTTAATAAAATTTGAATTTTATTAAGTTTCCATCAAACTTCTTGGTTTAGAAAATCATCTAGTTTTATATAATTAAATTTTTATATGAGTCGGAACCAAAACTTCACGAAATTTCGAATTATCCTTCGATCAAAACATCGGTTTTCGACCTAAGTGAGTTTACGACCGTAAACCCGTGTACGGCGGTACACTCGTTTACGGCCAACGTCGGGTGGACCCCACCACCGACCATGGAAACCCCCTATAAATACGAGACCCTACCCCTCATTTACACATTTCTTGGCCGAAAACTCTTCCCTTCTCTCTCTACCTCTTGACCGTACACCCCAGAAACACCCTTAATCTTCCGGGAATCATCGAGAATCACCATTGGGAGTCATTTCGGAGCATCTAGAACACGTTTTTCATCGAATCTAGCATCCTCGTTCTTGAGTGTACGGCCATACACCCTTCAAGTATGCAAATCTTCATCGACCGTACACCAGTTCACGGCTGTACACACTTTAAACCTTCAAAGGCCATAAACCCTTCGAGAGGCAGTTCACGGCCGTAAACAGTTCACGGCCGTAAACTCCCTTCACAGCCGTAAACCCCATTCACTGCCGTAAACACTTCCTAAGTGGTGCATTAGACTGAAAACCAACTTTCCTCGATTCAATCAAGTCCCGGTAACATTCCTTAACCGAAAGCAAGTGTTTTTCTAACACTTTATCTAACGAAATCGTGAATTTTGTTACATATATGTATTTAATTGTTATTAGGATTCCGTTAAGTGCCACACTACAACTCGAGGGTCTTCATTTCAGTTCGTTAATTCGACGCTTGTAAGCAACTAACAGTGAGTTCATACCCCTACGCTTTTATGATTTTTAATGTTTTCAGGGAGGAATACAAGCCAAATACAAATGATTTTGTGAACTAAAACAAAAGGTTTTAACGGGTTTGAAACTTATGCAATTGATACAGTCAAACGATTCCAACGTTTTATAAAATATTTAGATATTTTATCCCTTTTGTACTATGTTGAGCATAAGGGACACTTTTATCTTGGAAACATAATTGCATAACCTTCAGAATGATTTACAAACCAAGTACATAACATTTCAAACAAACTATAATGGGTATAGTTTGGGGAATTCAATACACAGCTTTTACCGATTCAGATTACATACATGGGTAAACATATAAACTACGACAGATTTAGTTTATGATACACATTACTACAATAGTAATAATTATTTAAGTATAATTATTATCTTATACAGTAAACACACGAGTACAAATACAGTTGATCGATACAGAACTACACGTAAACTAGTTAATACAGGATTGTGAGACAACACTTTAAAGGTATCCTTCGAGTTACAGGTTAAATCATATCATAGTATAACCAGAGTCTCCTGGAGGGAGAGCGTAAGATTTGTGAATAGATCTATTCGGTACTGACAATCCCACACCTGAACTGCTAGCTACAGTTAGGCAGGCATGCCTGGGGTGACAAATGTCATTTAACCGACACTTGAAGAACGTCGTAAAGGTCACTAGGTCATATCAAGCATGGTTATACGACTCACAATAGTATAAACTAACCATTTGTTTACGGGATTTCATTCTTCATTAGTTTTATTTTAACTAATGAAACTATTATACATACTGGTGGTAGCCAGGGTTTTCAAACAGAACATACTACACAAAGGTTTTTTTATAAGAATACACACATACTATGATTGGTAGTAACCAGAATTACAAACTAATGTTTTTCCTATACAATAACAGGATATAGTAACAAACATTCATAGTTAATTCTATAATTCCTTAGTTTAGGCATCAGGGCTACGTATGGAGAATATTCGATAGACTGTGGAATGTGTGGTTTCCGCCTCATTTCCTGTTCCTTGTTTGGTTGTGGGCTTAGGGCAGATCCACATAATGAACTGTCTGTTTGATATTGGTTTATACATGGCTAGCATGAACTAAGTGGTCATAGATGGAACTGATATTATCACAATTTTACTAAAGAAAATATTGAATTTTCTTAGAAACATGCGAACATTTTTACAGAGTCATCAACAGGTTTTCATTACAAAAACATCGCTTATGAACTCACCAGCTTTATGCTGATACTCTTTCAAAACTGCTTGTATTCTCAGGAAATCAGTAGACAGGTACCTCCTGGAGTTTTGAGAAGACGGAGCGTATAGAGTCACGTCTTTTTCTTTTGATTATACTTTTGATGTATAAAAACAAGAATCAAACAGATGTAAATACTTTTTCATATATGTATTCAATGTAATGGTTGTGTTTAGTATGATTACTATGATGCAATTTTTGTTATACTACATTTAACGTCATCCACCCCCGAACGTTTCCGCCGTTCCGGTTTGGGGGTGTGACAACCAGCCTCCCAATACGGGAAACATCATCAAAGCACAAGACCTCACTCCTACGGCCGATACACAGCATAACGACGAGGGCCACTGCCCCAGTGTACTCCTCTTGATTACTTGAAACCGCTGCTAAGAACATGCCTGACTCGACTAAGGCATCTCTTTGTCCTCATCTCAGTCTCCACTAATAGTTCTCTCGTGGCATAAGGAATACCTCGCAGCAAACGTACTGCCCAAATACTCTGGTGAAAAGGTTGCAACCCTATGCTCCCCACGGGGTTTACCTCCAACTCTGAAACCGGAAACTCTTATCTCCTTCGCTTCTCCCAGGAACGGGGACATCACAACTCTTGTCACAGAAGGCAACGTCTAATCTATCGGTCGATTGCTCAACTCAGATCGCGATCCTCCAATAAGCATCACCTCTACTCATCTCTGAGTCTTGCGACTCCAACTGTAATCTCACCAATAAAATCTCCCGGAAACTAACTCGATTTTGCCTCTCAAGGTAGGCTCCATTAAAACTCGCTCGACATGGCCCTCGGGCCCGATACGCTATCACATCTGATCTCGGTCTAATCAATCACAACGGGATAACTGGTAAAACCAGAAGCACTAACCGCCACAAATCATGGTACTCGAACCATGTGATCACCTCTCAATCTGCTACGAATCATGGTACCCGAATCATGTTATCTCCTCTTAACCTGCTACGAATCATGGTACCCGAACTATGTTATCTCTCTTCTCAATCTGCTACGAATCATGGTACTCGAACCATGTTATCTCTCTTCTCAATCTGCTACGAATCATGGTACTTGAACCATGTTATCTCTCTTCTCAATCTGCTACTTAGAACCTCTGGAATTCTCCCTATTTCGAGTATGGGTCCTCTACTTTCAGTAGTACGGGCCCATACTACCTGCCACATCTACCCATACTTTCCACACGGATCGTCCCAGATTTCCTAAGTAGCTGCTCAACCTTCCTGATCACCAATTAATCACGTTATACCTGGTCTCTCTCCAACGAATACTCGCCTCTATCAGCGTACTCATCTGACTAAGGGCTCTCCCTAGGCTCTTCCTAGGTTCTCACACTTCTCTGCCATCAACTGCTGAAGAACTCCTTATGATGCCAGCCATCTACCTCCTGAATATCGTCATATTCACTTAGTAGCTGACTCCCATCATCAAGAGTCCCACAAAGCACGAAGCAAGCAGCATTCAGGCATCAAATAATCTCTACCAACACGTAAAACCACTCTAGGTTACAACTCCATTTGCTCTACTCGTACTCAAAAGGTGTCACTGAACTCAAGCAACTCTACCCCTCGCGGGTATCTAACTACTCTCTTAGTAGGCTCATCTGATGATCATCTAGGTATCTCTCCTAGATTTCTCATCTACTCAAAGCTCTCTCTCTCTAAAAGATTCATGTTGGATACTCTTACTCCGCACATACTCAAAGCACATCACAGATAGAAAAATTCCTAGGCTAAGACATCACAAATCAGGCAACTCTAGCCCTAAGATATGAAATACCTAGCCTATCTTCTAGCATGCATCACTAATATCTCAATAATAACTCATAACACAAATAAGTAAGGGTATTTTAGGAAATCACCGTTCGGGCTCTGGATGATTGTACACACTGCTCCTTCTCGTTTTTCTCTTAGAAACTCTTTCTCGTCTTAGAAAAATCATTTCTTTTGAAATTTTTTCTCAATTCCTCAGTTTGAGTCCATATATACTTGAAGGTGCATCTGAATCCCTCAAACCAAGGCTCTGATACCAACTTGTAACACCGTAAATTTTCAAACAAAATTTTCAATTGTAATTTCACATAATTCTCGTAACACATTTCACAAAAATCCCATTTATTTAATTTACAAAACACAACTCCATAATTATTTAATTAATAATCCAGGATCCTCAAAACATAACTCTTTCTCTGGTGTGTACAATCAAGTCGGCGCCTTCCCGCGATCCTGAAAAGAACTTGAAACACATATCACACAACAATGTAAGCACGAAGCTTAGTGAGTTCCCCAAAATACCATACATATCTCATTAGCCTCTCATGTCTATAACTCAGATAAGACCCTCCGGTCAATGTGTCTCAGTGGGACCCTCCAGTCCCACAACTCGAGTGGACCCTCCGGTCCTAACTCAATAAAGCTTAGCATAACACACATCATAAATCACAAAGACATAATGCAAGATATCATGATACTCAATATAAGCACATAAGACCCTCCGGTTCACACAAATTACCACTCAAGGTATGTATAGTGAGAATACTCACCTCGGATGATGAACAACCCCTATAAACGCTGCTGCTACGCACCGGCCACTAACTCTGTGCCAAACCCACAATTATCCCAATTAGGAACTAAGTCCAAACTCTCACTCATTAGGTCTAAAGGTAGTCCACTAACTAGCCCATCAATGACCTAAAACCCATTGGGCCCACCAAGGCCCACTAATAAATGGGCTCTCCTGAGGCCCAACTCTCACATAAAAAAGGCAAGCCCAACTCAAGGGCCCAAAACTCCTATATAATTATTCCTCTGGTCCAAAACTCTATTGCAACCGGCCCAACACTTAAGGCCCAAAATAAGACTTAACCCAAAAGTCCACAGTAAGGTTACACGGGGCGTACCTCCCTTGGTACGCTCAGCGTACTCACGAATTCAGTTTGGCCATCGGGGACACTCAGGCAGTATGCGGGGCATACTGGAATTACGCTCAGCGTACTTCCCAGATTCACTCTTTCTACTCATTTGGTCTTAACCCGTTAAGACATTAACTCAAATCCCAGATCTGGGCTCTATAATGGCTCTTACTCCATAAAGTCAGTGACTTGAAGCCTTTGCATGGCAGATAAGGTCACAAACACATAAAACTCTTACTCTCTTAACTCAAAATGCTCATATCTCATGCATGGGTTGATTCTCACGTTCAAGACCTCATTTCTATGGATCCTCTCTACTAGAAACACTCAAAAGGACATATATTAAGCTCTGGAGTGCAACAACTCATAAAGCCTCAAGCTTTGGGACCAAAAACCCTGAATAGGACCATATCATGCACAAAACAAAAAGGATCGGAAAGCTTTGAGCTTTATACCTTCAAATGATGCTCCAACCACAGAAAAGCTCAGATCCAAAGCCTGGACTCCCACTCTATTTTCTTCCATGCTCCTTCTTCACTCCAAATATCCTACAAGAACACTTATAAGCTCACAATGGTCACACACAAGCTCAAGAACGAGGATTAGGGTTTGATAGGGTTGATTGACTGAGGATGGTGGCTAGGAATGAGGCCATCTCATTCTTTATATAGTGACACTCCTGTCACTTAGGGTTTTCCTTCTGTGCCTAGTATGCCCAGCGTACCCTCTGGTATGCCCAACGTACTAGGTGGCTCCGCTTAAAAGTCACGCACATGAGTACGCCAAGCGTACACACACGTACGCTCATCGTACTCCGCTACCGCCTTTTTCAATCAAAGTACTTATCCTGCCATAACTTCAAACTTCCATTGCTTCCTCGCTATAACTCCGTTTCCAGTGAATCTCATATCCTTGGAAAGGTGTCAAGATGCTCTACGCTTCCAACAACTCGTCGCAACCCCGAGACTTCCTCATGCCCGGGTTGCAGCCCACAAACCCTAATCTCGGACGATCCGAAACAGGATGTTACAATACAATCATATCAGCAAGAGTGACAAAGACAACAAGCACATACAGGCACAACAATAAGTGTCACAAAGATAGCTATCATCCTACAAACATAATCCAGTGGGTCGGCATTGGTGCCTTCGATCCAAGAGTATAGTGAGGACACTCACTTGAACTATTCAACAGAAGCCCAAAAGCTACCTCAGCAACAAAACATCCAACCCAAGCTTCCTAACACCAAACCAAAACAAATCCTTAGCCAAATACTCAATTCTACTCAAGTTTAACCAAAAGTCAAACTGGTCAAAAAGTCAACGGTCAAAGTCAAAGTCTAAATTGCCAATCAACAACCCTCCATGTCATGGCCTTCCTTGGCCATGTCGTGGGCACAAAATGCCAAAACAGTCGCTAATCCCCCATTCGCTACGTCGTGGTAGCCTAAGGACACGCCGTGAGGACTGGTTTGAACACCTCAAACGAGCTTAATCTATTTTCTTCTGATTTCAAGAGCTCCAAAGCTTATATCTGATTCATTCCAAGGTCTTAATGGATAAAGTTTCCAACTTTATCCATAATAATGTCTCAAGCTTTTAATATCTAAACTTTTTTACACCAAAGTTTCCAAAATAACTTGCATGGTTGAAAGGGAAGGAAAAAGATCAAAACTTTCCTAAGCCATGAGGTCCAAGAAAACATTCTAAACTGGTGAAAAGGTGTTGGAGTCTAGATTTGAAACATACAATGCTCTTGGGACCTTGGAGAGTAATAAAGTTGCAAACTTTATTCCTGACTCTCACTCAAAACTCATTAAAATGGACCAAAACACCAAATACACTTAGATCCAAAGATGAAATGCAATAAAGCTTGGAACTTTATAACTCACAAAGTTCTAGAAGGTAGGTGAAAGTTGAGATCTTCAATTTCCAAGCTTCAAGGATCAATCTTGCATGAAAGCATTCCTCCAAAACCACCAAAAACTCCAAAAATGGATGAGAGAGGAGAGGGGAGGCTCAAATCTTGAGAATAGAGGCTAGCGTTTCTCCCAAGAGGTTCTAGATATGATGGAGGCTAAGAAAATACCCTAAAACATGAATCCTTACCTTTAAATACTTTGAAAACCCTAAAAATTTCATGGGATTTGGGTTGCACAGTTCTCATGTCGTGAGGATATATTCTCACCTCATGATGACTCTCACATCGTGAGAATTACTTCTCACCTCGTGAGAACGGGTTTTCACCCAATTTCACTCCAACTTCAAACATTCATAACTTCTTTGCTTCAACTCCGCTTTCGGCGTTCTTTATATGCACAAAAAAATATTGACAAGCCCCATAATCCTATCTCATTACTTTTGACTTAAAACACATCGAACTAAAATCCTTAATTCATAAAAGAAGTCTGAAACATCACTTTTCCCATTTTACCATTTGTGTAACACCCGACCCATGGTACATATTTAAATTCAAGTATTTTTCATGTTTTGCCTGGGACTCGGCGAGTTGGAGGCTCAACTCGTCGAGTAGACTCGACTTTGGACCCGAAGGTTTAGTGACCTACTCGACGAGTCGGGGGACCGAATCAACGAGTAGGAGCTGTCTGGATGAAACCCTAAAGTTAGGGTTTGCATCCTATTTAAACGTCTTATTCTGCCTCAACCCAACCCCCATCGTCTCTCCCAACCCAGAGAAACCCTAACTCGAAACCCTAAGCCCCTTTTGAGTGTTCTTGAGCTTTTTGGTGACTTTTATGTGCATTTGAAGTTGGAAGAGGAGAAGAAAGCTTGGGAGTTCAGGTGGAAGCTAGTAGATCTAGACGTTTTGCTTCATTCTCAGTGCATTCAAGGTAAAAAGCTTGAACCTTGACCATCTATATCTTAGATCTTGATTTGGGACTATTTTCTACCCCTTTTTATGAGTTGTGAAGTTATAGTCGGATTTTGTGAGTGTGTTTGGAGTTACACTTCAGATCTGGAACCATTGAGGGTTCCCATGGCATAAAGGTGCCAACTTTATGGCCATGGGAGACCCATGCTTCTTATATACCTCTTCTTATGGCTTTTGAGCCAAAAACCCCCATGCATGGACGTCAAGATTGGAAATTTACGTATAAAATGGACCCTAGGAGGTCAGATCTATGGTTTTGATGCATTAAGACCCATTATAATCGACTGAATAGTTTTGGACAAAGAGGGACTCGGCGAGTCGCTCGGGTGACTCGGCGAGTCGGTCACGTTTTCCCCAAACGTTTTCTGGAAATGGTCTTTGGTTTAGTGGAAGGAACACTCACCCTGTTAGGGGTTTGTGATGGACTTGAAGATCAAAGGACTCGACCAGTTCAAGAAGAAACTCGGCGAGTTCAAGGAAATGTGCCAACCACATGAAGATGGACTCGACGAGTTCAAGGATGAACTCGGTGAGTCATAGACTGAACACCTTCATATGGATGAAGATGGACTAGACGAGTTCAAGGACGAACTCGACGAGTCGGTTGAAGATAGTCCGATGTGTTGTTGAAGGCGGACTCATCGAGCTCTTGCTAGACTCGACGAGTAGGGTCGGGATTATGGCATTATATGGACATGGGGACTCGGCGAGTTGGTGGACCAACTCGGCGAGTCGAGTCAACCAGATGTTAACTTTGACCAAAGTTGACTTTGACCAAGGTTCTGACCTTGACATGGACTTGGACTTGAGTTGACCTTTGTATGGGTTATGAGTATGGATTGGTAATGTAGAAAGGATGTTGTGTAGGGATTTAGGAGTCGAGAAGAGTTGATTTCCATACCGAGGGCAGCGCAGCCACTACACGACATTGATGTGAGTTACCTTCCAGTAGAACTGGGTCTAAGGCACCAAGGCCGACCCACCAGTAGTTGATTACAGTTAAGATGATTGTCTTTGTGATAATTATCTGGTTTGCTATTACTCGATGTGTTCCATATGCCTGTATGATATGTTCTATGTGATAGTGGTAGTAGGGAGAAAAGTCTCCCGATTCGGTCGTTAGGGTCGAAGGATAGGCCGGACACCCCATATATGTCTGACATCATGATTATGATATGTTATTATGTGGGAGTAGTAGGGGGTGAAATAGTCCTCGTGACCGGGTGAGATAGACCGGAAGGTAGGCAGGCACCCCAGAATGGCCTGACACGGGTAGGTCAGCACCCCATAATGGCTTGACACGGTTGGTCGGGCACCCCAGAATTGCCCGACATTATGTATGATTGTATGGTATGAGTTATGATGGGGGAACTCACTAAGCTTCGTGCTTACAGATTTTAGTTTTGGTTTCAGGTACCTCTTCAGCTAAGGGGAAGGAGCCGACAGGGTAGCAGCGCATCGCACACACATGATTTCCGTTTTGAGAACCCTGGGATTGTACTCTGACGTTTTACTATTTGATGTTATGATTTTTGAGACTTGAGATTTGTGACTTGATGTTTTGAAATGATAATAACGGTGTTTTCCGTAAACTATTTTTATAAGTAATTTAATTAAACAAAAATTTTTGGGTCCCGATTTTGGGATGTTACAAGTTGGTATCAGAGCCTTGATTTGAGGGATTTGGGCACACATTCGGGGGTGTCTGGACTCAAATCGAGGGCTTGGAAGATTTTTACAAGAAAAATAGCTTTCTAGAATTTAAAATAATGAGTTTTGAGAAAGAACAATGTGTGTGATGCGTGCGATCGGCCGAGCTCAAGTAAGTTTCCCCCAAGATACCCATACATGATATGTTATTTTATATGATATGATTAAGAGAACTGCATGCTAGACTAGGGCTAAGGATCTAGGGAGGATGCCTTGTATGCCTGTTATGTGATTATGAGAACTGCATGCTAGATTAGGGCTAAGGATCTAGGAAGGATGCCTTATATGCCTATTGTATAAGCTTATGGAGCTATATGCTAGGGCTAGTTAGTCAGCAGTATGATGGCCTAATTAGGTTATGCTTGGTTATGGTTACTCGATGCACGAATGCTGCTTGCTTTGTGCTTATAGGGGTTCTAGCTAGCTTTAACTAATTAGTAAGCAGATATGTAATAGTATTCGCAAGCTAGTTAGGGAAGGATGGTAGGGACTCCTTGTGCAGCTGATGACGGAGAGTAGGTCGGAGAGTGCCCTAGGACAAGCCTAGGATGAGGTTAGTTGGAAAGCAGTATTAGTGAAAGGGACTTGGTGAAGTCGAAGCAATCCTTGGGAAAAGTACGGATAGATGTGGAAGGTAGTATGAGCCCGTACTACTGGAAGTAGAGGATCCGTACTCGAATAAAGGAGGGATAAGATGGAAACGGGGAACTTGGAGAGTGTGTGAGACCTCTCGAGAGTATGTATGACCCTGACGTTTATGTGTCTTATTTCAGAATGGTGGTTACGTGTAACACCAGTCAAAATAGGCCAATAACAATCACATGTGATTATGCCAATCATGTAATGTGATTTTGTTAAACTAGTAATGTGATCAACTTACTATGTAATTCATGTTAAAGTATGAACTTTCATACATAATTTATGATACAACTCAAAGTATACGTCCATACGATTCCAAAGTTATAGAGAACGTCTAAATCTGACTTCGCGTGAAGAAGTTATGATAAACCCTAACACTATAAATCTCTATAATAAGAGGAATTTAAAATAGGCTTAGAATTAGCTAATGGAGTCTAAAATAGAGTTGTGGTACTCGTAAATACCTACGCGTGGATATAAAGAACGTCAAAAACGGAGTTCGTATGCAAAAGTTACGACCTTCCGAAGATACAGCTGTCAGAAACCCTAATCTGACTGAACTCACGACGTGAGCATAAAAACTCACGACGTGATGAGTCAAAACGCCACATTTCGAAGCTAGAAGTCTACGGAACGATAACACAAAAGCTCACGATGTGAGCAAGGTTTTCTCACGACGTGAGGACGCTGCAGGACACTAATCGAGGCTAGAAAACACCCAGGAAGGCTACAGGATGACTCTTGCCATATCTCACGACGTGAGTATGCTTGGTTCACGTCGTGAGAGGCCAAAAATCAGCCTACAAATAGCCATTTCGACCCCAAGGCTTATTACACCATTTCTCTTCTTTCTCTCTCGTTTGCTGAGGCCATTTCGCATCCCGAGCCCGACGACCGCGAACCGCTGACCGTTTTCAGTTAGATTCTATCAAAGCACGATATTAAAGTGAGTTTCACGGGCCCACTTTTAAATGTTTTCGGGGGGAAATGCGTGCTAAATATTGTATTTAATTTAATATTATGTCTATATGATAGTATGTTCGTATCAACATAGATAGTTATATTAACCGGGATATAGTTGTTTTGAATCTGATATTTTGAAAATATACAACTATTGTAAACTTGTTAGCATAATATTATACTAATATAGACACTGAGTTATACTTGGGAGTTCTATATATATGTTATGTGCTATATAGTTCCAGAGTTATACTCGGAAGTTCTATATGTTAATTGATAAGTATGTTGTTATTGTTGGTTTTATGTTAAGATAAAACCTGGTATGTTATATGTTGTTATTGTTAGTTTTATGTCAAGATAAAACTTGGTATGTTATATATTGTTATTGTTGGTTTTATGTTAAGATAAAACCGGGTTTTACCTCAAGTTATAGCTGTTATACTGCCTAAATATTATGAAATTAGGAGTAATGTTTAAAAGCACAGTCTAGTAACTTAGGGTTTTAGACACGAATATGCTTTGTTGTTAGAGTTATAGGAAGCCGAAAAAGTCTACATGAGCTACCTCATTCATCAACTAAGATTGGGAATCTTAGTGGAAATCCTCTGACCTGTAACCGTTAATCCCGTGTGAGCGAGGAAGTTGTGTATGGATCTATGTGGGTTAACGCCCCATCCGTGGTTGTTGGCTACAACCCAATCGGTTTTACGGTGGACTATTGATCTATACGGGTTGACGACCCCACCCGTGGTTGCTAGCTACAACCCAATGGTCTGCGGGTGACAAACTGTCCTATTGATTGTTATGAACCCGACGTCGATAAAGCGTACGTGGGAAGTATTTACCTTGGTGGAATCCTTTATGGCACCAATGGCGGTTTTATTGTGGCACCAATGGAGGAACCATTGGTGGGATATCTTTTAATCAGAGGTTTGTATGTCTAGCAGTGGTTACGGACTCATGGTAGCACAACTTTATAAGCATTATACTTTGTCGATATACAAGTATGAATGTTAAGTATAAGTTTCCCAAATACTTATACTCTAAGTACAAGGAACTTGTAGGTATACTACTTGCTCATTAAGTAGACAATTATACCTAGCACACTTACTCGTATAGAATTGAAATAGATTTATATGTAGCGGTTTTACTCGTATAGAATTGAAATAGATTTATACGTAGCGGTTTTACTCGTATAGAATTGAAATAAGATTTATATGTAGCAACCTTAGTTTGTATGGGATTACAATCATTTATTCATAATATGTGAAACTTATAGGTATATCACTTATTTGATAAGTAAACCATTATACCTATATATATATATATATATATATATATATATATATATATATATATATATATATATATATATACACACACTAAATATTGGAGAGTCAACATGATACTTTCAAAACTATACTCTTGAACTTGAGAAAAAGTGTTATTTTATATGGAGTCAAAACCTGTGAACTCACCAACTTTATGTTGACGTATTTTAAAATGCATGTATTTTCAGGAAGTTGATAACTATGATACAAGAAATGACGTTACACTGCCCGGTGTTTCCGCCGCCGGCCGGGGTGTGACATTACGCGACATGGAGCAGGAGGTTCAGGGTCTGGATTCGGATTAGGATTAGGCTCGGGTGCGGGATCCGAGCAGGTTGATGACGGGTTACACGAGTTCATCGCGTCTGAGATCACGAGAGGTATCCTTGAGTCGACCCCGGTCATTTTTAGGTCGATCAAGGAAGGGATTGTTGAGCTGATGGAGGATCGTCTCCGGGCATTCAGGAGTGACTTGGCGTCCAGCCAGTCAGGGACGCACACATTGTCCTTCAAGGACTTCAGGGGAGTGGTGTGCCAGACTTTCACGGGGCGAAGGACCCAATTGCTGCCAGGAGATGGATCACAGACATCGAGTCTACACAGTTGACGAGCTTCTGCCCGGAGGGGTCAAAGGTTCGCTTTATTGCGGGTTGTTTGAGAGACAGAGCTAGGGATTGGTGGGACTCGGTTGGTGACTCACTGGGAGCCCCAGCCATCGAGGCTATGACTTGGTCGGACTTTACGACCAGGTGCAGGACAGAGTTTGCGCCAGCTGTGGAGCTTCAGCAGCTGGCCATGGAGTTTCTTGACATGAGACAAACTACGGAGACAGTGGCGGAGATCACCGCCAAGTTCCGAGAGAGTGCCTTGTTGGTACCTCAGTATGCAGGGGATGAGGAGATGCGGAAGACCCGCTATCATGATATGTTAAGGGCTGATATTTGGGAGCATGTCAGCTACTCAGCCTGCCCGACCCTGGAGTCCATGATTGCCAGAGCGAGGGAGAGGGAGATTGATTTAAAGCACCTCAGGAAGAGGAAGGCAGAGAAGGAGCAGGTTATTGGGGTTTCGGGGAAGAAACCCAAGGGATCCGACGCGAGGTCGTAGGGCCAGCCGGGCCAGAGCCGTTGCAGGAAATGCGACAGGCCGCATGAGGGAGCTTGTAGAGCAGGAGCATCAGGCTACAAGAAGTGCGGCAAGACGGGGCACTTTGGTAGGGATTGTACTGCCCCTTCCCCCACTGTTCAGACGTCAGACCTGATTTTATTTCATTGCAATCAGAGGGGCCATAAAAGGCCAACTGCCCTAGGCTGACAGCAGCAACAGCAGTGCCAGTAGTGGCGCCAACTCCAACGACTACTCGGGTTACGAATGGCCGGAAGGTCAAGTCAGAGGCTCCAGTGGTGAGGATCCGAGCTTTCCAGTTGACAGCCGAGGAGGCACGCGCTGCACCCGATGTGGTGACGGGTATGATTTCTTTTCTCTAGCATTTATTATATGTCGCTTGTGATATTGATATGATGTTATATGTTTGTTTAGGATCGTTCCATGTGAACGGTATCCCATTTCAGGTGTTGTTTGATTCGGGTGCTACCCGATCATTTGTCTCTCTTACGCTTAGCAAAAGGTTCTCTGAGTCTTCAGGCATGTTGGATTTCCCTCTAGAGGTCAAGATTGCGGACGACCGATCAGTTCGAGTAGCGGACGTTTTCAGGGATTGTGTCTTGCGGTTGTTCGAAGAGCGCTACTCAGTAGACTTGGTTCCCATACCATTGCGGGGGAACAAGGTTATTAAAGGTATGGATTGGTTGAGCCCCAATGGGGCAGTGATCAACTGCGCGCAGCAGTTGGTCCAGGTCAGGACCCTAAGTGGGGGAGAGCTGGTGATTCAGGGCGAGAGGCCACAACGTGGACCAAATTTATGTTCAGCAGCGAGAGCCAGGCGCTATCTCCAGCAGGGGTGCGCAGGGTATGTCGCCTATGTCTTGGATACCCGAGAGGCGGGTAAGGCGACAGTGAGTGATGTACCGGTGGTACAAGAGTACGCGGATGTATTTCCAGAGGAGCTGCCTGGGATACCTCCGGAGGGGCAGGTAGAGTTCAGGATCAACCTAGTCCCTAGTGCGGCTCCGATAGCCATGGCACCGTATTAGTTGGCTCCTCCTGAGATGAAGGAGTTGTCTACACAGCTGCAGGAGCTGTTAGACAAGGTATTCATTAGACCGAGCAGTTCACCCTGGGGAGCCCCGATTCTATTTGTGAAGAAGAAGACGCGTCGCATCGGATGTGTATAGATTACCAGGAGCTGAATAAGGTAACGGTGAAGAACCGTTACCCACTCCCGAGGATTGATGATCTCTTTGACCAGCATTAGGGAGCATCTTGGTTCTCCAAGATTGATCTGCATTCAGGTTATCATCAGATGAGGGCCAGAGGAGAGGATGTGCAAAAGACTGCTTTTCGGACGCGATATGGTCACTATGAATTCGTGGTGATGCCTTTCGGGCTAACCAATGCTCCTGCCGTGTTCATGGATCTCATGAACCGCATGTGCATACCGATATTGGATCGGTTTGTGATAGTTTTTATAGATGACATATTGGTTTATTCCAAGACGCTGGATCAGCATGAGGAGCACTTGCGAGAGGTGTTGGAGACTCTGATGAGGGAGAGCTTGTACGACAAGTTCTCCAAGTGTGAGTTCTGGTTGCGCGAGGTGCAGTTTCTGGGGCATCTTGTCAACCAGAACGGGATTTCGGTCGACCCGACCAAAGTGGAGGCGGTGATGAGGTGGGAGGTTCCGAGGTCTCCATCTGAGATTAGGAGCTTCCTTGGACTGGCAGGTTATTATCGGAGATTCATTCAGGACTTCTCCAAGATAGTCGTGCCTTTGACCCGGTTGACAAGGAAAGTCGTGGTCTTTCGCTGGGTGCCTGAGCAGTAGACCACATTTGAGACACTGAGACAGAGATTGTGCGAGGTGCCAATCTTAGCCCTGCCAGAAGGCGTGGAGGATTTTGTAGCGTATTGCGATACGTCCATCTCGGGTTTGGGCACGATGTTGATCCGGAGGGGGCATGTTATCGCCTACGCTTCGAGGCAGTTGAAGCCTCATGAGGCGAACTATCCGACGCATGACTTGTAGTTGGGGGCAGTTGTTTTCGCCCTCAAGATTTGGCGTCATTACCTTTATGGGGTCCGCTGTACTATTTACACGAACAATAAGAGTTTGAGGTACCTTATGGATCAGCCGAATCTGAACATGAGGCAGCATCGGTGGCTTGATGCGGTGAAGGATTACGATTGTGAGATCCTCTACCACCCGGGGAAGGCTAATGTCGTGGCCGATGCGCTTAGCTGCATGGCAGCGCCGATCAGAGATATTTGTTTGAGGATGACGGTGGTGACCCCGCTGTTGGAGCGGATTCGAGAGGCTCAACAGGAGGCTATGAAGGAGGAACATCGCAAGAGTGAGCGCATTGTGGGTCAGGTTTCCTCCTTCGATTACGACAGTCGTGGATTGTTGAATCTACACCGTAGAGTGTGGGTCCCATATCATGGAGGTGTGCGCCAGGTATTGATGGAGGAGGCACACAATGATGGGTTTTTGAGCATTCTAACACTTCCTAAGTGTACATGCAACCCTAATAACCTTGAATCTATGTTTTCTCTATATACATGCAAATTTCTTTTTCAAGGTTATTTCCTAACTAGCATGGCATGGGATTACATAAAACATAAAAACTAGTAGAAATACATACCTTGTTGTTGCTTGGATTCCTTTAAGACTTTGTGAGCCTAGCACCCCAAATGTTGTGCCTCAAATGCTTCACACAACACCACAAGACTTGGAATAACTTGAGAGAATGTCACTTAGCCTCAAAATCGGTTATGCCCTATCTAGTAACACTAGGTCCAGATTTTGCTAGCCATAGGGTTCCTTTTATAGTGTTGTCACAATTAGGGTTTACACATGAATGCCCTTAATTGTCATGACTCTTGATTTCTCATGACCCATGGGTTTGTAACTCCCATGGACTATCCATGGAGCTCCATATGGTTATAACCAAACCCATAAACCATGGATCATTAATCCACCATAAAAGAATTGATGATTGTCATAATCAACCCTAAATATTTAATTAGTCTCACTTTGATCACCAAATTAATACTATATTAATACTTGATCAATACTAATTAAATAATACTATTATTAATATATTAGAACTTATAATATATTAACAATCATAAGTGCCTTATTCTCTCATCTAGTCTATCCAAGTATTGCAATGCCATGCAACCCAAATGGACCATGCCGCGTCGGGTCAAGTACATACCAAATAAAGTTATGGACTTAGACACTATATCCAACAGTCTCCCACTTGGATAAGTCTAATAACTATATTTGCAAATATGACTTCAAAATCCAACTAGCAATCGTAGCTCTTTCAAAGTCTCTCGGAACTGAGATGATGATGATACGCCATTTAAGATAAGTGATCATATAATCCTCTGTTCTCATGATATCAGCCGGACAAACACATGGAACATGGTCTTACTTATTGTCCAGCATTTGTTTCTCGATCTCTGATTTGTTTCGACATAGAACTAAATTGAACACATCAATTAGGTTCTGACCGGGCCCGGTACATAGGTCAAAACCAAATCATCGAGGGGCCCAGATATCGCTTCTATTTCTAGAAGGAACAGATAAACTTCGACTGATATGCTTGTACTAACTACTTGTTGAATTATTCACAAAGGCACGTTTTATGACATTGAGTTACCAATGCGTTTTCGTGCAATCAATGAATAACCAACTCATAGTCAACAACTCATATCTCTAGGTTTGAAGATTTATATGATATTACCGTCTCACGATCACTCGAGATAAATTCCATGAAGTGATGCAAGTAAGCGTGGGTTGGATCCAATACTCAGCCCTTATGAGTACTCATGAATGTTGTAGCAACCATTGCATTGTCCAAAGCACTTTTAGACAAATCATACAAGCCAAATTCATGACAGTCTTAAATCAATACTTACTTCCAAAGTTTGACTGACTGTGGATGGTTTGAATAATAACATAATTATTCTGGAAGTAAAAACATGCAAAATTGAAACATAGTAAACAATCAACACAAGATAGTAACACCTTACTCATAAATAAATAACAACTTTTATTTATCATCAAATGTCAATTACATTTTACAAGTTTCAGGAATCTAATTATTGAAACTAATATCATCCTTCAGCCCAATGCGCCTCGCATGCTGTAAATGCTTAACCCTGCTCAGTCCCTTCGTGAGGGGATCTGCCGGGTTCTCATCTGATGATACCCTCTTAGCCACGAGGAGTCCTTCTTCTATTCGATGTCTGATGAAATGGTATTTTCTGTCAATGTGCCTAGATCTCCCGTGATCTCTTGGTTCCTTAGCCAAAGCAACCGCACTTTCGCTGTCACAGAAAATTTCCATTGGCTCCTTTATAGCTGGTACAACTCCAAGGTCTCCGATGAAGTTCTTTAGCCATATCGCCTCCTTAGCTGCTTCACTTGCTGCTATGTACTCTGATTCACAAGTAGAATCAGCTACTGTCTCCTGCTTGGAACTTTTCCAAGTAATTGCCCCTCCATTTAGGATAAAGACCCAGCCTGACTGAGACCGGAAATTATCCCTATCAGTCTGGAAGCTAGCATCGCTATATCCTTCCACTCTCAAGTCATCACTGCCTCCGAGGGTAAGGACCCAATCCTTAGTCCTCCGCAGATACTTGAGAATGTTCTTTACCGCTGTCCAGTGTGCCTTTCCAGGGTTCCCTTGATATCTACTGACCATGCTCAAAGCAAAGGCCACATCAGGGCGAGTACAAGTCATAGCATACATGATCGAGCCCACAGCGGAAGCATATGGTATATGACTCATTTCAGCTATCTCAGCCTCTGTACTCGGACTCTGAGTTTTACTCAGCTTGGCATTACTCTGGATTGGTAATTCCCCTTTCTTGGATTCTTGCATGCTGAACCTCTTCAGCACCTTATCCAAGTAAGTACTTTGACTAAGTCCAATTAGTCTCTTACTCCTATCTCTCAATATCCTTATCCCTAGGATATAGGCAGCTTCCCCAAGGTCCTTCATAGCGAAACACTTCCCAAGCCAGGACTTAACCTCCTGCAAGGTTGGGACGTCGTTTCCTATGAGAAGTATGTCATCCACATACAACACCAAGAAGCTAACTATGCTCCCACTAGCCCTGACATACACACAAGACTCATCCTCACTCCTAGAAAAGCCAAACTCTTTGACTTTCTCATCAAAGCAAAGATTCCATCTGCGAGATGCTTGTTTCAATCCATAAATGGATTTATCAAGCTTACACACTCTATTAGGGTATCTTGTATCGACAAAACCCTCTGGTTGAGCCATGTAAACATCCTCAGCCAACTTTCCATTAAGGAAAGCGGTTTTGACATCCATTTGCCATATTTCATAATCATGAAATGTAGTTATGGCTAACAATACTCTAATAGACTTAATCTTAGCTACTGGTGAGAAGGTCTCATCATAGTCAACTCCCGGAGTTTGAGTAAAGCCCTTCGCAACCAATCGCGCTTTGTAAGTATGTACCTTCCCATCCATGTCGGTCTTCTTCTTGAAGATCCATTTGCACCCAACTGTCTTACGACCTGGTACATTGTCAACCAAGTTCCAAACTTGATTGTCATACATGGACTGAATCTCGCTGTCCATAGCCTCTTTCCATTTAGCAGACTCAGGGCCTGCCATGGCTTCCCTGTAATTATTAGGTTCATCCAAATCTATTAGTGTACTATCATTAATAAATGTATCACCTTCAGTGGTGATGTGATAACCATAATAAAAATCAGGTGTGTTCCTCACCCTAGTGGAACGTCTTGGAGGTACAGACTCATCTATCGGATCAACAGGAGTTTCCTCCTCAGGTTGGTCGATAGCATTTGAGGTTCCTTCACCACTTGACTCTTGAAGCTCTTCAAGGTCAATTTGCCTCCCACTGTCCCCTTGGCTTATGAATTCTCTCTCACGAAAGACTCCTCTTCTTGCTACAAAAACCACATTATCACTGGGTCTGTAGAAGAGGTAACCAAAGGATCTCTGTGGGTAGCCGATGAAAATACACCTCTCACTTCGAGGTTCAAGCTTATCATGAGTCTCACGCCTCACGAAAGCTTCACAACCCCAAATCTTGATGTGGTCCAAATTGGGAACTTTCCCAGTCCACATCTCGTGAGGTGTTTTGGCAACCTTTTTAGTAAGGACTAGATTAAGGATATGGGCGGCAGTCTCTAAGGCATACCCCCAGAAAGAGATTGGTAACGAAGCTCGACTCATCATGGAACGAACCATATCCAACAAGGTTCTATTGCGCCTCTCAGCTACACCATTCAACTGTGGTGTTCTGGGAGGTGTCAATTGTGAGACAATCCCCCATTCCTTAAGATAGTCAAGGAACTCAATGCTAAGATACTCTCCTCCCCGATCGGATCGGAGCATCTTGATGTTCCTGCCCAATTGATTCTCCACTTCCTGATTAAACTCTTTGAACTTTTCAAAGGTTTCTGACTTATGCTTGATTAAGTAAATATATCCATATCTACTGTAATCATCAGTAAAAGTCACATAATAGCGATTAGCATCCCTTGTAGCAACTCTGAAGGGCCCACACACATCCGTGTGTACAAGGTCCAACAAACCTTCACCCCTATCACAAGTACCTGTGAAGGGTGACTTTGTCATTTTTCCAAGTAAACAAGACTCGCAACTATCATCTGACTTGAGGTCAAATGATTCCAAGACTCCAGCCTTTTGGAGTTGGCCTATGCACTTCTTGTTAACATGTCCAAGACGACAATGCCACAAGGATGCTTTATCCAAGCTATCTGAAGAATCAATATACAACACATTATTTCCTAGATTGTCTACAACATTCACGACTTCATATACACCATCACAAGGTAATGCTTTAAAGTAAAATACATCATTGTAATAAACATTAACAGCACCATTTTTATTATCAAATGAAAATGAAAAACCTTGTTTGTACAGGCCATGAAAAGAAATAATATTTCTCGCCATTTCGGGCGAGTAACAACACTTATTCAAATCTAACATTAACCCATTATTAAGAAATAAAGAATAAACTCCTATCTTGGTAACAGGTGATGCTTTCCTGTTGCCCATGACTAAGTTTATCTTCCCGTGCTCCACTTGCTCACTTCTTCTTAGTGCCTGCAAATCAGTACAAATGTGAATACCACAACCTGTATCAAGCACCCAAGAATTAGCATTAGATGAGTTATTAGACAATATTGTGTAAATACCTGCATGGGTGGGTTTAACCTTCCCATCCTTTACATCTTGCAGATATTTAGGGCAGCTTCGCTTGAAGTGTCCCTTATCCTGGCAATAGAAGCACTGTGCTTCCTTTGGGTTTGAAGAAGGAGTAATGGGACCTTTCTTTGTCCCACTTGAAGAGGAACCATCAAGAGTCTTACCCTTGGTACCCTTCGAAGGGCTTTTCCTCTTCTTACCCTTTCCCTGCCCAATAGCCAGAACAGGGGCTGTTGAAGGAGTAGAAGTAGCAACCGCTTTACCCTTAAGGCCATTTTCAGTTGTCCTTAAGAGTCCTTGAAGTTTGCTAAGTGTGACTTCCTCCTTGTTCATATGATAAGTCATACGAAACTGATCATAACTTGGAGGTAAGGAATGGAGAATGATGTCAATCGCCATTTCCTCAGGAAAATCAACATTTAGCTTCAGCAACCGGTCAACGAACCTTTGCATCTTCTGCAAGTGACCGGTGATGGGTTCACCATCCTTCATCCGTGCGGTTATCATGGAGGAGATGATTTCATACCTCTCCTGACGCGCGCTCTGATGGTACCTTTCCATCAGATCCAGGTGCATCTCATAGGGGTAGAAATCTTCATAGGATTTTTGAAGTTCATGAGTCATGGTGGCCATCATGATGCATGCTACTTTAGTAGCATCCTTTTCATGTGCAACAAACTCCGCAAACTCTTCAGGAGTAGCAGTGGCTTCACTCACAACCTTAAGCTCCCTATCGAGGACATATTCTTTGTCCTCATAGCGGGTAATCATTCTGATGTTTCTGATCCACTCATTGAAATTGGATCCATCAAAGATGACCTTACCACACAAGTTCATAAGGGAAAAGGAGCCTGTTGGGCTTGAGCCAGAAACATTGTTGGAAGACATCTGAAAGGAAAGAAAGATAAGTTTCATTAGATTAGGAATCCTTAATAATTCACCCAAATGAAATATTAAGGCTAGGATCCAACAAACTATTTATAGTTGGAAGAGGGATGCCGTAATCCATACTATAAAATATTTGAAGGTAGGTAAATGACGATTTACCAATTTCCACCATAAGAACGAAATATTTTATTATTAGGTTTTATTGGTTTTGAAACTCCTAGATCTTTTGAGATACATTGAACTTTTCAATGGCATGTTTGAATCTCGATTGTGCCTTCTCAAGTTTGTGACTGGGATGCCGAGGATCACAAACAAGGTGTGAATAACCATACAAATTGACTTGGTACCCTCAACAATATTACCTAATCGATGTGCCGGTTAACCACACACGCTCCACCGATCTATAATAAAGTCAAGTTACCCTTTTCCACTCTTACTAGTCCATGTTAGTGTGCCGGTTAACCACACACGCTCCACTAACGACTTGGTAAGGTACAAAGTGTAATTTTATGGGCTAGCACCAATTTCACATTTTCCTAAAGTAACTAAGATTGGGAATTTATAATGTATAGTTACTTTATAATTCATTATACTTTTAACAAGTATTTAAAGTCGTATCCTACCCGTTCGGCTAACGACCCTCCACCGATCAAGGAAGCGGTGGGTGAGAGTGGACACCCATTAAGTCACCATTTTATAGGCAACAACCTTATACCCCCCTTATAGACCGGCTTCGTGAATGAGGCCTACTAACGGTAAGAATGACATATTCTTATACATATCTATATAATAAAATTATAATAATAGTATAAGTGTTGATTTTTAAACTTTTTAAAAATCTAAGGTTTAATTTGGAATTAAAGTATTAAAGTGTAAGATTTTTCTAATTCCAAAACTTGAGGGCAAGATTTGAAACTATTCCAAGTCTCTTCAATTTGTAACTTATGAGTTTTAATGGTTCATAAAAATGAAGACTCTTCATTTTATGAAACCTCTTTAGTTCTTTAATCATAATTAAAAGAAGTGACTTTTGGTTATCCATAACTTGAGGACAAGTTATGGACACCATCATAGCCATTAAGATCATGAATTAAACACACATGGAGGTTACACATAATTCCTATGATCTTCTAAACTCATATGAACACAAATTCATGTCAAGCAATTTCAAGAAAATCATATAAACATATACAATACTTGAAAATTGATAAAAGTCATGTAAAATGGGTTAACATAATCATTATCATTTTGAAAAACAGATTTTACAAGTCCAAAACAGATTGGGATAATGATCTTAATCCATTTCCAGCAACAAAACTCGAAAAAACTGCCCAGCACGCTCCTACTCGCCGAGTGCATTATTCTACTCGTCGAGTAGGATGAATTTGTTCATGGACTCGGCGAGTCCTCCCCATGGACTCGGCGAGTCCAGTCGTCAGAATGCAGAATTTTCGATTTTTAAGCAGTTTTGCATCAAGTATACAGAAAACAATCCTAGGCTCTGATACCACTGATGGATTTTTGAGCATTCTAACACTTCCTAAGTGTACATGCAACCGTAATAACCTTGAATCTATGTTTTCTCTATATACATGCAAATTTCTTTTTCAAGGTTATTTCCTAACTAGCATGGCATGGGGATTACATAAAACATAAAAACTAGTAGAAATACATACCTTGTTGTTGCTTGGATTCCTTCAAGACTTTGTGAGCCTAGCACCCCAAATGTTGTGCCTCAAATGCTTCACACAACACCACAAGACTTGGAATAACTTGAGAGAATGTCACTTAGCCTCAAAATCGGTTATGCCCTCTCTAGTAACACTAGGTCCAGATTTTGCTAGCCGTAGGGTTCCTTTTATAGTGTTGTCACAATTAGGGTTTACACATGAATGCCCTTAATTGTCATGACTCTTGATTTCTCATGACCCATGGGTTTGTAACTCCCATGGACTATCCATGGAGCTCCATATGGTTATAACCAAACCCATAAACCATGGATCATTAATCCACCATAAAAGAATTGATGATTGTCATAATCAACCCTAAATAATTAATTAGTCTCACTTTGATCACCAAATTAATACTAGATTAATACTTGATCAATACTAATTAAATAATACTATTATTAATATATTAGAACTTATAATATATTAACAATCATAAGTGCATTATTCTCTCATCTAGTCTATCCAAGTATTGCAATGCCATGCAACCCAAATGGACCATGCCGGGTCGGGTAAAGTACATACCAAATAAAGTTATGGACTTAGACACTATATCCAACACACAAATCCCGGTTTTGTATCCATCCCGAGGCGACGAAGATGTACAGGGATCTTCGTCTTGATTATTGGTGGCCCTGCATGAAGAGGGACGTAGCTTAGTTTGTTGATAGATGCCTGACCTACAAGAAGGTCAAGGCCGAGCACCAGAGGCCCCACGGCAAGACCCAGCCGTTGGATATCCCGCTGTGGAAATGGGAAGATATCACTATGGATTTCATCATGAAGCTTCCCATAACCATGCGGGGAGTAGATTCGATTTGGGTCATCGTGGATCGGTTGACCAAGAGCGCCCATTTCGTTCCGATTCAGGAGAGCATTTCAGCCGAGAAGTTGGCCGACATCTATATCAGAGAGGTAGTGGCTCGGCACGGGGTGCCAGTTTCGGTGATTTCCGACAGAGATGTGCGGTTCACTTCCAAATTCTGGAAGAAGTTTCACGACGAGTTGGGTACTCGTCTGCACTTTAGCACCGCCTTTCACCCGCAGACGGATGGTTAGAGTGAGCGAACCATCTAGACTCTGGAGTAGGGATGAAAGTGGGTCCTGTTGGATTAATGTCTAAGTCCATAACTATAATTGGTAAGACTTGACCCGACCCGGCATGGTCCATTTGGGTTGCATGGCATCATGCATTTGGATAGACTATAATGAGAGAAATAACACTTAAGGTTGGTTAATATATTATAAGTTCTAATATATTAATAAGGTTATTTAATTAGTATTGATCAAGAATTAATTTGGAATTAATTAAGTGATCAAAAGGAGACTAATTAAATATATGGGTTGATTGTGTAAATCATTCATTCTTATATATGTGGGCTTGTGATCCAAGATTCCTTATGTTGGACTAAGTCCATGGGGTGACCCATGGATACTCCATGGAGGTTAAAATCCATGGAGCATAAGGAATGGGTAAAGTTATGAGTTACATGGTGTAACCCTAATAGCCACCATATAAAAGAATCCCATGGCTCAAGAAATCATGCACTAATGTGTGAGTGTGAGGGCTAGACGATTTCAAGGAGTGTTCAAGTTTCTCTCAAGTTATTCCAAGTGTATTTGGTGTTGTGTGAACCATTTGAGGTGTCACACTTGGGGCACTAGGCACTCAAGCTTCATGAAGACATTCTACATCAAAGAGGTATGTATTCTATCTTGTTATATTTATTATTTTGTATGCTAGATTAGGATAATACCTTGGATGTTCATAATTGTATGTATAATAGAGAAAACATAGATCCAAGGTATTTAGGGTTGCATGTACACTTAGGAGTGTTAGAATGCTCAAAACCCAACAGTGGTATCAGAGCCTAGGCTTGTTTTCTTGTTATACTTGCAAAAGTAGCTAAAAAATCGAGTTGGATGCATATATTCGATTGTTTTGGCTGGAATTGGACTAGGAACATTACCCTAAGATGTTTTTGGACTTATAAACTTGTTTTTGATGTGGTAATGTTCATGCTAATCCAATTTCTAAGATAATTGTCATAATTTCAAGATTTGTATTAGTTTCTATGTTCATGCTAATTTCTTGAAGATTGATGATTTGAATTATCTTGTTCTTATGAGGTTCTTAGATTAATAGAAAAGTTGTGTGAAATAGTTGTTTTCAATCCATTTTAATCTAAGAGTTGATTCCAAAGTGTGTTTTTGTAACTTGTCCTCAAGTTATATGAAAAGTCACATTTAAGAATCATAAAACTCATAAAAGTTGGCAAAGGTTACAAAATGAAGAGTCTAGTTCTAATTAAATGGTTTTATGACTCCATAACTTGTCCTCAAGTTATGGAGGTTCAAGAGTCTCTTCATTAAATTAAAAAAAAAAGTGTAACCTTAATTAGTTCCATATGTTACAATAAAAAAAGTTATTTTTTTTATTAATTAGTTTAAAGTCTTCCATAACTTGTCCTCAAGTTATGGAACTTGAAGAGTTTTTTTTTAATTAAAACTACTTTAAACTCATAAGTTATGGAATTAATTAGTTTTGAATAGTTTCAAAACTTGCCCTCAAGTTTTGGAATTTGAAAAGTTTTCACTTATGAATACTTTAATTCCAAGTTAGCCCTTAGAATTTTAAAAGTTAAAATTCAACCCTTATACTTTATAATATTATAAGTTAATAATATTTATATATATGTATAAGAGTAAAGTCAGTCTTACCATTAGTAGGCCTCATTCACGAAGCCGGTCTATAAGGGGGGTATAAGGTTACTGCCTATAAAATGGCAGTTTAATGGGTGTCCACTCTCACCCACCGGTTCCTTGACCGGTGGAGGGTCGTTAGCCGAACGGGTAGGACAAGGACTATAATTCTCCTTTCATTAAAAGTATTAATGATAAATACTAAGTAACTAAACTCTTATTAATACCCAATCTTAGTTACTTAGGAAAATGTGAATTTGGTGCTAACCCATGAAATTACACTTTGCACTTTGCTTAAGTCGTTAGTGGAGCGTGTGTGGTTAACCGGCACACTAACCTGGATTTAACAAAGTAGGCAAAGGGTAACTTAATATTTATCATAGTATCGGTGGAGCTCGTGTGGTTAACCGGCACATCGATTGAGGGGTAAATATTAAGGGTACCAAGTATATTTGCATGGTTATTCACACCTTGTTTTGTGATCCTCGGCATCCCAGTCACAAAACCTGAAGGGCACACTCGAGATTGAAACATGCCTTTGAACAGTTCAATGAATCTCAAAGATCTAGGACTTTCAAATCCAATTAAAACCTAATAAATTATTTCGTTTTTCATGGTGGAAATTGGTGAATCGTCATTCACCTACCTTCAAATATTTTATAGCTTGGATTACGGCATCCCTCTTCTAAGTTATAAAGTAGTTTGTTGGGTCCTAGCCTTAATATTTCATATTGGGTGTCATATTAAGGACTTTAAATCAACTATCTTGAATATCTCCCAAAAAGATATCTGGTCTAGACATTTATGATCTTCCCAAATCTCTTGAAACAAGCTTTCCTAAATGAAGATGATGTCCCATGGATATCATACTTCCTCCACCTCCTCCAATTATTCTCCCTAACCTACAAGTTCTTGAAAAGTTTAAGGTCACTCAAGCCCTATTGGCAAGCAAAGGTCTATGTGTGATCACATCTTGGAGATGTAGTCACATATTGACAAGCCGGGAGAGTTGGGTGTCAAAGTCTTGAGAAAGTTGGTGGCTCAACTACTTTCTAAGTCACATAGTGAGTTCCTTTGGGACTCCTATGAAACAGACTATGACAAGACCCTTAATGATCTTATCTATTTGCTAAGATCAACTTCCTAAAACTTTATGGACATTGACAATGATGACATTGGATATCCAGTAAAGCTCTCTCTTCCCAATGGAAAGGGATCGGCCATAGTCAACTCGGTTGACCAAATGGTAAAGAGAGAGGCTAAGTCTTAGATAGTCCCATTATCAAGGGTCCATTGCCAAAGGAAGGGGCATTGGTTGCGAAGCTGCCAAATTTACCTAAGGATGTTAAAGTCAATAAGTTTGACTCTACTTCAGGTAAAGTCCATTGTCTAACTCTATTAAGTTCCTACTTGGAGATTCTTATTACATGATGTGACTGGGTCACATGTTGATGTTTGAAGAATCAAAGAAAAGTGAAGAAACTTAAAGAAAGAATATGTTGAATCTGATCGCGTAGATGGATTTCTATCGCATAGTTTGAAGATCGGATTCTTGAGCTACTTCTTAGGAGTTATGATATATTGCTTAGGAATAGATAACAACAAAGTTTTCATGTGCTTTTGCACTGTAAGGATAGTTTTTCCGCAAAGTTTTTAAAATAAAAGGAAAATTTTTGATTTTATTTATTTTAAAATATCCTTACAATGGCATATGTGAAAATCTTTGTTGCTTATAAGATTCCATTAAGAGCAAGAGTGAAAATATGAATTTGATTCTTTCATTTGTGGTAGTGTCAAAATTTACCAAATAAGGAAAGATTCTCATCACCCAAGTTTCAGTTGGATAGAAACTTGGAATCATGCAAGTTGTATAGTATGATGAATGAGAATTTTCAACTTTGGAAAATTAAGACTAGTTCCTTGTTCACATGTATATGTGAGTCAAGTGAAGGACTAAGGGATCAAGTACACATTCTTGTGCACTGATCAAGTCCACCATAAAAGATCGATAAGACTATTCGTCATGATTTACTAAGGCTTAGTAAATATGATTATACTTACAAGCTTAAGTATAATTCTGAGACATTGGAAAAGTTTCAATGTATGACAGAACGAATGAGAAGAATCAAATTAGGCAGAAGGATAAAAGTTTCTCAAATCTGAAAAGATGGGAGAGTACTTTAGTATCATGTTTTAAGATCATCTTAATGATTTTGAGACCTTATCACAATTCATCCTCTAAGTGCATTCTGATAGTTAAGAAGAGGAGTTATGAATTGTTGAAGTGGTTAAATCAAGAAGACGATTCATACATCGTTCCAAAAACAATTCTTAGAGTTATACTCTAAGATTGTAACTTGAGTGACATGTCTTAAAAGATGTTTAAAAACACTTGTCAAATGTAAGAGTAAAAGTTTTCTACTCTTGTACATTTGAAATTGGTAATTTGTGATGTTTTGGATAAAAAAAGATCAACTAAGGCCAATTGTGTTAAGTGTCTGTCTTGATTAGAATCCACACTATCTCTTGAATATTTGGCAAGAAAGTCTTATAGGTCAAGGAGACAGTGGGAGTCTAAAAGATCCTGAAAGAATTTCAAGAAGTAATCAAGAATAAAACCTGAGGTTCTTCACTAGCACACGACTTGAGGTTTATAACCTATCATGTTGACATATTCTGTGCCCATTCCAGTTAAAGTTGGCTTTGCATAGGAGTTCTGAAAGTTCTCAATTGGTTGCATAACAACTTGGAAGCAATGGCAGGCCCTGTACTGCCAGGTGGCAAGAAGTTAAGATTGCATAAGTTCAGTCCATATGAGTTTGGATTTGTCATTATCCTTGTCTTGTGACTATGGTTTTGACGATTCACATGGATAAGAACACATACACCATAAAATCTAAGGGTCATAAGGTTTCTCTCCGATTCATGAAAATGATGGTGAGGAAACACTTCCACCAAGTAGATTTGAAGCAGATGGCAAAAGGTCTAAACAATTGAGACTATGATTACGGCATCCCTTTTCATAGTTCTGAAATTGTTTAGACACACATGCATGCTATCTAAGGAAAGGTGTATGATTTTGATAAAGTTTTATCAAAGCATCTCGTATCAGAAATCTGAACTTTGGTAAGGAAGTCAATAAAGTATTGATTTCTAGAAGTCCAGCTGATTTCTGAGTACATGTCAAAGCTAGTGGGAGCATAAGTGTTATGCTAATAATCATCATGTTAGTGGGAGCATGATAATTATTGTTAGTGTTGCAAGTTAGCAATGTTAATTATAGAAAACAAAAGTTTCAATTCGTGTGGCTGCAGGGATTGAAAAAGTTGTTTTGCTATAATTAAGGGAGAGGAAATTATACTTCATTTCAATTCTAAAAGCTTAGATTGAGATTTTAATCGTATTTAATCAAGGATATATATATATGAATTTCATGTTGGAATGGCTCAACATAAGGAAATTCTATATATGGGTCCATTATTTGCGTTCTAAAATTCGATTATGATTACGGCATCCCTTTTCATAATCTGAATTTTGAGAACTTGGCAAATTGAAATGGAAATATTATAGCAAAAGACTGGTTTAGTCTTTATGTGAGACATCATGAATCGTGTCCCATATGCTTCGGATATAGGATCGATTACATGTGCTATATTCATCCTTTCTAAAATTTTCCAAATGCCTGGGGCATTATGAAGGGAAAAGGTCTAGAATTGGATATGACTAAAATGATTAAGCAATTGTCGAGGACAATCTAAGGTTTACCAAAGATTGGTTGCTCAAGGACAGTTGGAAGTATAATGTTAATTCTGGAAGGACCATATTGACATAATCTGTAAGGAGGCAACTCTTGTTCAGAAGTGATAGTCAAAATGGAATATGGAAATGTTTCAAAGTTAGAAATTATTCAATATGTGTAAGATTAGGAAACTTAATGAAAGAAGGATGTTTCCAAGGAGCTGATCTCCTTTGGAATGCTCTGTAATGAATGTTGTCAAGTCTTTCTGACTTCGTGCATAATCATTAAGAGGATCAATGCATATAAGTTTAGAATCTAACAGATTTCAGTAAATGGCATGAATTTGGAATTCTTGCATTTGCTGTAAGGATTTGGGACTGTGAAAAGAGGATCATTGGAGTGATGTTCAATTGATCTATTTTACAAAGTAAAGATCATAGACAAACATAGTATGCATACTTGGTGTATGGCATGACTAGTGTTTAGAAAACATAGTGTACATGCTTGGAGCATGGGACAACTATTGTTTTAAATTCAAGTATAAAGTTGATAAAACCGAAACAATGAATAATGAGTAATCAGTATGGTGATAAATAAAAGTGTTTATTTATATTCATAGGGTTTGATACCATATTTGATTAATTTATTCTTGTGTTTCACTTTGCATGTTTTGACTTCCAGAATAACTAAGTCGCTCTTCCTGAATGATTAAGTTATTCAAACCATCCACAGTCAGTCATATGTTGGAAGTAGATATGAATCAAGACTGTCATGGGTTGGTTTGTAGAGGTCCAAGTTGGTGGACAAAAGTGGTCCTACAACACTCATGAGTGCTCATAAGTTCTGAGTATTGGATTCAACCCGCGCTCATTTGAATCACTTCATGGATTTTATCACGAGTGATCATGAGACGATAATATCTTATATTCTTCAAACCTAGAGATATGAGTTGTTATTATGAGTTGGTTATACATTGATTGCACGAAAACGCATTGGTAACTCGATGTTATAAAACGTGCCTTTGTGTATGATTCAACAAGTAGTAGAACAAGCCATATGAGTCGAAGTTTATCCATTCCTTTTACCTTCGGGATAAAAGCGATATCTGTGGGCCTCTCGATGATTTAAAGATGATACATGTGAGTGCTTGGCCAAGCCAGGACTGATTTGATTTGTTCAATCAGTCAGTCATCATGAATCAGAAATCGGGAAACAACAAATGGACAGAGAGAATGATTGATAATCCATGTCTCAGTCCATATGATATCTAGAATGGAGGAATATATGATCCCTTATCTAATGGACAAGTCATTGACAAAGGTCAAAGTTCATCGACAAGGTCAGAGTTCGACAGAAGCTTTTGAGAGCTACGATTGCTGATCGGTTCCTGAAGTCATACACAATAATAGTTTTAGACTTATCCAAGTGGGAGACTGTTGGATTAATGTCTAAGTCCATAACTATAATTGGTAAGACTTGACCCGACCCGGCATGGTCCATTTGGGTTGCATGGCATCATGCATTTGGATAGACTATAATGAGAGAAATAACACTTAAGGTTGGTTAATATATTATAAGTTCTAATATATTAATAAGGTTATTTAATTAGTATTGATCAAGAATTAATTTGGAATTAATTAAGTGATCAAAAGGAGACTAATTAAATATATGGGTTGATTGTGTAAATCATTCATTCTTATATATGTGGGCTTGTGATCCAAGATTCCTTATGTTGGACTAAGTCCATGGGGTGACCCATGGATACTCCATGGAGGTTAAAATCCATGGAGCATAAGGAATGGGTAAAGTTATGAGTTACATGGTGTAACCCTAATAGCCACCATATAAAAGAATCCCATGACTCAAGAAATCGTGCACTAATGTGTGAGTGTGAGGGCTAGACGATTTCAAGGAGTGTTCAAGTTTCTCTCAAGTTATTCCAAGTGTATTTGGTGTTGTGTGAACCATTTGAGGTGTCACACTTGGGGCACTAGGCACTCAAGCTTCATGAAGACATTCTACATCAAAGAGGTATGTATTCTATCTTGTTATATTTATTATTTTGTATGCTAGATTAGGATAATACCTTGGATGTTCATAATTGTATGTATAATAGAGAAAACATAGATCCAAGGTATTTAGGGTTGCATGTACACTTAGGAGTGTTAGAATGCTCATAACCCATCAGGTCCAAACCCAGACCGGATGGACCCGGACCCGGAAAACCCGGAACCGTTTATCGGGATTTTGTAGAACCGGAAAACGGACCGGTATATAGGAATCGGTTCCGGTTCGGTTCCGGGTACGGTACCGGGTAAAGTGGGTCTAGAACCGAAAAACCCGGAAACATCAAAGTGGGTAGGTTGGAACCGGATAAAGTGGGTTTAGAACCGGAAATCCCGAAAAAACCGGATTTTTTGGTAATTACTTACTACTTAGTGGGTTGAACTTTGAAAATTTTTATATTGATATCCCAACTTTGGGGGTCTGTAACTCATTGAATATGAAACCAAAATTGATAAAATTATAGTCTAAAATCATGTACAAACTCTAAACTACACTCTGGAAAAAACCGCATGTCAATCCGACTTTAAACGAATGAGATATGCATGGGTTAACATTTTCACATAATACATAGTACAAAAACAAATAGCTGAAAAAGTTGAAAATTTGCAGCTTTGATATCCCGGCTTCGGGGGACTATAAATCATTGAATATTAAACCAAAAAAGACAAATTTATAGTCTAAACTCATGTACAAACTCTAAAATACAAGTTGGAAAAAACCACATGTTAATCCAACTTCAAACGAATTAGATATGCGTGTTTTAAAACTTTCACACAATACAAGAAAACTGAAAAACTACAAATTTTCAGCTTTGGTATCTCGACTTTGGGAGACTGTAAGTCAATGAATATAAAACTAAAAATGACAAATTTATAGTCTAAAATCATGTACAAACTCTAAAATACACGTTGGAAAAAACTGCATGTCAATCGGAGTTGAAACGAATCAGATATGCATCTTTTAAACGTTTCAAAAAAACCGGTTCCGGCCCTAAAAGTGGTTCCGGTTCCTAACACCGGTTCCGGTTTTTAGACCCGGTTTACCCGGACCCGATGGACCCAAACCCGGATTACCCAGAACCCGGATAAAGCCAATTTTTAAACCCGGAACCGGAACCGGTTCTATATATTTCGGTTCTAACGGTTCCGGTTCCGGTCCGATTCCGGTTCCGGTCTGGTTTTCCAGTTCCAAATCTCATCCCTACTCTGGAGGATATGATGCAGGCATGCGTTTTAGACTTTGGAGGTAGTTGGGATACTTACCTTCCTTTGGCAAAGATGTTGTACAGGAGGAAGTGCAGGACCCCGATATATTGGGGTGAGGTTGGCCAGAGGGTCATGGGGAGTACCGAAGTGGTACTCAAGACTACGGAGAGGATCCAACAGGTGCGGAGCAGACTTCAGACTGCTCAGAGTCGGCAGAAAAGTTATACCGACAGGCGTCGTTCGGACCTGGAGTTCTAGGTCGGGGATATGGTGCTTCTGAAGGTGTCTCCTTGGAAAGGTGTTATTCGATTCAGGAAGCGGGGAAAGTTGGGCCCCAGGTACATTGGACCTTTCAGGGTTGTAGCCCGGGTGGGCAAGGTGGCATATAGGTTGGACTCGCCAGCCGAACTCAGTCAGATTCACGGTACTTTTCACGTCTCCCAGTTGCGGAAGTGTCTGGTGGACGACTCGGCAGTGGTGCCTTTGGAGGATATTCAGGTGGATGACAGCCTGAACTACATTAAGCGGTTAGTGGCGATCCTCGACAGGAAGTCGAAGGATCTGAGGAACAAGAGGGTGAAGTTGGTGAAGGTGCAATGGCAGCACCACAAGGGCTCGGAATGGACCTGGGAGCCGGAGGACGAGATGGAGGAACACTACCCCGAGCTTTTTCCGGATTCAGCAGCAAACTTCGAGGACGAAGTCTAAAATAAGTGGGGGAGATTTGTAACACCCGGCCCATGGTACATATTTAAATTCAAGCATTTTTCATGTTTTGCCTTGGGACTCGGCGAGTTGGAGGCTCAACTCGTCGAGTAGACTCGACTTTGGACCCGGACGTTTAGTGACCTACTCGACGAGTCGGGGGACCGACTCGACGAGTAGGAGCTGTCTGGATGAAACCCTAAAGTTAGGGTTTGCACCTTATACAAATGTCTTATTCTGCCTCAACCCAGCCCCCATCGTCTCTCCCAACCCAGAGAAACCCTAACTCGAAACCCTAAGCCCCTTTTTGAGTGTTCTTGAGCTTTTTGGTGACTTTTATGTGCATTTGAAGTTGGAAGAGGATAAGAAAGCTTGGGAGTTCAGGTGGAAGCTAGTAGATCCAGAGGACGAACTCGACGAGTCGGTTGAAGATAGTCCGATGTGTTGTTGAAGGCGGACTCGTCGAGCTCTTGCTAGACTCGACGAGTAGGGACATGATTATGGCATTATGTGGACATGGGGACTCGGCGAGTTGGTGGACCAACTCGGCGAGTCGAGTCAACCAGATGTTGAGTTTGACCAAAGTTGACTTTGACCAAGGTTCTGACCTTGACTTGGACTTGGACTTGAGTTAACCTTTGTAGGGGTTATGAGTATGAATTGGTAATGTAGAATGGATGTTGTGTAGGGATTTAGGAGTCGAGAAGAGTTGATTTCCATACCGAGGGCAGCGCAGCCACTACACGACATTGAGGTGAGTTACCTTCCAGTAGAAGTGGGTCTAAGGCACCAAGGCCGACCCACCAGTAGTTGATTATAGTTAAGATGATTGTCTTTGTGATAATTGTCTGGTTTTATATTAATCGATGTGTTCCATGTGCCTGTATGATATGTTCTATGTGATAGTGGTAGTAGGGGGAAAAGTCCCCCGATTTGGTCGTTAGGGCCGAAGGATAGGTCGGACACCCCAGATATGTCTGACAGCATGATTATGATATGTTATTATGTGGTAGTAGTAGGGGTGAAATAGTCCCCGTGACCGGGTGAGATAGACCGGAGGATAGGTCGGACACCCCAGGTACCTCTTCAGCTAAGGGGAAGGAGCCGACAGGGTAGCAGCGCATCGCACACACATGATTTCCGCTTTGAGAACCCTGGGATTGTACTCTAACGTTTTACTATTTGATGTTATGGTTTTCGAGACTTGAGATTTGTGACTTGATGTTTTGAAATGATAATAACGATGTTTTCCGTAAACTATTTTTATAAGTAATTTAATTAACCAAAAATTTTTGGGTCCCCATTTTAGGATGTTACAATTTGACTCCAAGACACAAACCAAGGATTTAATCGCTTAACCAACATTATCATCATCCAATAAGGTATAAACCCCATTCCCTTGAAGCCCAAGGCCTTTATTTGATCCATTTATTGTCCAAAATCCCAGAATAAGAAACTTATCGAAACAGGATGTTACAACTCTCCCCTACTTAAACTGGATTTCGTCCTCGAAATCCATCTTGGTTAGGATCTTTGAAAACAACTCCAATACATTCCATAAGCTTCCTCTAATCACTTCGAAAGAAATGTATATTATAATTAAAACTCGAGAGACCACTTGGAAACCCATAGCTGCCAACAAAAAATCCAAAAACTTGAAAATACTCAATCGCAACAACTATTGTTCTCTCCCTAATTGAAGACCCAACTTCTAGTGCGAACCACTCAAATCAGGAACTCTCAAAACCACAACCACAAACCAATTCCAT
This sequence comes from Lactuca virosa, assembly GCF_052849685.1. NCBI lineage: Eukaryota > Viridiplantae > Streptophyta > Magnoliopsida > Asterales > Asteraceae > Lactuca > Lactuca virosa. The sequence goes on along the minus strand of NC_136432.1, from coordinate 286,070,115 downwards.
CAATATACTTCTCAAAATCGGGAATCCCATCAGTCCAAATTTTAGAAATTATACTCTAAGTCTGATGATATCCATTCATTGTACCTACCCCTAGTTTCCTGACTAGGAATACCACCAAATCATGTAGAAAGAAATAGGGAAATCTTCAGAAAAGTCCCATTATTTTGGGAAAAGTTACATTTAAGTCCTAAATTATTTTTTTTGAATAAAAAAACCCAAAAAACCGGATAAACCTTACATTTTAATCCTTTTTGACCGGTTAAGCAGGTCACCTATGCCACATGGCATGCCAGCTGGACAGGGGCTAATGTGGATGACGTGGCATGCCACATCAACATATGGTTCTTTGAAATGCAAAAATCAGACTTTAATGAGAAAATAAGAGGAGTGGGATTCGAACCCACAACCTCACACATACAACCAAACACATTTTCCACTAGGCTAGACATCATTTCTTGATTTCATCCCTTAAAGATTGTATATAATGTATTAAATGGTGAAGATTTTCATTAAAAATGAGAAGAATAGGAGTCGAACCCACAACCTCCCACTAACAATGCCAACCACTTTCCACTAGGCTATCCACTTTTTGTTAATTACACTCCTCAACATTAGATATAATGCTCAAAATGCTGAAGCTTTTATTATTATTATTATTATTATTATTATTATTATATTTTAAAACGTAAATATATATAAACTTCGAAAAAAACAGTAATATATATCTAAACTTCAAAAAAAGAATTACCTTTATTATTCCTATATATATATACGTTTTTTATTTTACAAAATATATATAATCACTATATATACGTTTGCGTTTTAATAATAATAATAATAATAATAATAATAATAATAATAATAATAAATGGAGTTATTTCTTAAGAGTTTAATAGATATATACCACTGTGAAGAGAGTAAATCACAAAATGGTTCTAGCTTAGTTGGTTGCAGACGTGCTTTGTGAGTGGTAGGTCGTTGGTTCAATTCCCCTTGGCTTCTTCTTCTCCCAAAAAATATCTTTTGTAGAACTTTAATGAAAATAAATAAAAATTATATATAGATGTGAAGGATATAATACATATGTGACTTATAGCTTAATTGGTAAGATGCGTTTGTCTGGTGGGAGAGGTCCCGAGAAAAGGTAAAAAAGGGTTAAAATGTAAGGTTTATCCGGTTTCTTGGGTTTTTTTATTCAAAAAAAAAATTTAGGACTTAAATGTAACTTTTCCCAAAATAATAGGACTTTTTTGAAGATTTCCCAAAGAAATACTCAAAACATGCCGATCGTGAATTTCAACCAATCCAAAACCAAAAGTTGTGCCCAAAAACCTTACATATACACTTGACTTCCTGACAAGTCATCTCCAAGCCACTGCTCCCATAAGTGTAATGATGGTCAATCCAAGAATCTTGCGCTTCATCCAAGTCCCTCATTAGATTAGGTGTACATCCACCTAAAAAATCACTCGGGACAATTATAACGAACTTCATGACTCGAGATTTCAGAACCGATACTCAACATCGATAACCAAACTCCTAATGAACAACCCAAACGCAAACAAGGTTCATAATGAAAAAAATTCAACAAGAGACTTCTGATTCACAATTAATACTCCCAACAATCTTTTACTGTCCCCACGATCCAAACAAGCTCGTCACTAAGTCTCCCGACTCCCAACAATGCACTAACACCCAAACATGCCAACAAGACTAATGATCCGAGACCTAAGAGTCTCAATCAAATGACTACCGGGTTCCACCCATATGAATCATACAACCACTGGTCCACAATACATCATGGCACCCTTTAACCATTAGAAACATAAGCTCACGATATTATGCCGATCTCGCCGCTATTCCATCACTGTCCTGAAGACTCACGACCAGCACCACAGGGGCCAAAAGATACTCAATTTCCAATTTATCGACTTGTAGGAACCCAATCAACATCCCTCTCAACGCTAACCGAACACAACACGGGCATATACCTTTTTATCACACATAATTTCTTTCACAGTACATGTTGATACCAATTCAAAATTAGACGAAAACATGGTTAGACACAACCAAAGAATGAGATAGGCGGTCGTACTCTTGTTCCAATTCAAAATCTATAAACCAAATAAGAACCATGCCAATAATCCAAATCAAGTACTCTCATGGTATCACAGTCAGTCGATATACACTACCTCATGACCATAATTGAGGCACTACTACATTGTACACCCCTAAGGGGAGACACATAACCAACCTTGGATTTACTGCATTCCTTCTTCCTCACAACCTTACCCAAAGGGTGAGGTACTAGCAGATCTAACGGAATGACGAACCTCAATCATTAGTAGAAACATCCTCATGAACGACCAATACAAGATCCCACACCTCGATTGAAACCGAACAGATCCCACTTATACATAACTAGCTCAATAAAACTTCCAAAATTATCCAGATTTGTTGTCAAAACCCAGGTCGGATCAATCCAAATACCAACCCTGACATGGCCCAAAATTGGATTCTATGTTGATCTAGAGTTACACCTAAAAAACTAATGACACTGCCTCGACATCCGAACTCCTAATAACCAAGGACATCTGCTAAGCACGAGACCGCTATGAACAATACTTCCATAACCAACAATTGAGGGTACCCATACCCAGAAACCAAATATACAACGTACATTATTTGGCGATAGGTTGACACATCTATTGAACTTCAACTGATACAACTCGAAACATTCAAAGAACCTCAATCATTGACGATGAATGAAATGACTCTCAATGCATTGACAACAAATCTAATGATCCAATACACTACTGTACCAAAACCCATACATAACTAAAAACACCAAACTATGAAGCTGATTTACCGATCAAAACTGCCCATCCTAGATTATATATAGCATCGTATACAACAAGCTGACGAATCCCTCAATAACCAATACTCAACTCGAGCGTCCCAAATGCCTCTTGGTATTTTCACTAGCATCCCAAAAGGAACCACTGGCTACAACGAGCTCCTTGACCAACAGCCTCTGGAAGCAAAGACAAATCATGCATTCCTGAGTACATAAAACACATCGAACTATAATCCTTAATTCATAAAAGAAGTCAGAAACATCACTTTTCCAAGTTTACCCTTTGAATCCAAGATACGAACCAAGGCTTTAATCGCTTAACCAACATTATCATCATCCAATAAGGTATAAACCCTATTCCTTTGAAGCCCAAGGCCTTTATTTGATCCATTTATTGTCCAAAATCCCAGAATAAGAAACTTCTTGAAACAGGAGGTTACAAGAATATAATTGATACTCAATATCTACCTAGTTGAATTCAAAAGAATGGGATAAAGGTCACCTAACAATTTATTTGGTTTGCAACCTGGATACTAGACTTTGATAATTAATGTTTTTGGAAACTAAAATGGTATTAGTTATTAAAGATTTAAATATCAAAAATACTAAATGAATTTTATTAAAATTTTATATATGTATAATCCACTCTCGTTACAATGAATCATCATCTTATTAATGATCTAAAATCAATAACATTCAATGGATATAATTTAAATGAATGAGGTCATGTCTTGAGAGACATTTTCATGAGAGATCATAAATTGTACATACTTAAGATCCTATTTCTGAACAACCTACTTTGAGCAAATAACCCGAACATGATATCTAGTTAAGGCATCACTGTGATGCTAGATATGTTTTCCAACATCATACTAGGAATAGTTATTCATGACTTCCAGGAAGTCTTGGATAATTTATATATATATATATATATATATATATATATATATATATATATATATATCAGATGTTTCTTCAGGTTAAGCAGATATTCCAATAATATAGTGATATTTGTTTTAAATCCAATTCAAATATTGGAATATTGCAAGGCTGAAGAGAGTCACCCTGTGTTCTATAATATGCCATTAGTTCATGAAAAAGACACTTTTAAGCCCAAGAAATCCAACAAGGCCCATAAAGATGGATCTTTTCACTTTTATGAAGAAACAAGACACTAAAAGAGGAATTACTCCTCTTATCTGAAAAGAAAGTTTGGAGAGACTAGTACTTAAGATATATACTAGATAGAACTCATCCTTTAATATAACACTCAAGTACTAAGTACTTAATGTTAATAGAATATGTATAAATGACTTGAAGATATTTACAGAAGAGTAACCAGCTGAGCATAAAAAAAATGGAACTGCACTCTCGGAGTTTAGTTTAAAATTTATGCTTAGAGCAAAAACATACTTGTATTGTAAAACAATTTGTGTTTTGGAATAATGTCTGTTTTAATTTAGCATGTCTAAATATATGTCTAGGTTAATTTGTTAAATGGTTAATTATTTACTTACATTGTTTTTCATAATGATCAACTTTATATTCAGAAATGATTAAAACTATGTTTTAGAGAACTAGATCTCTTAATGGAATTATAAAGTAAATATCAATGTTTTCCAAATAACAAGTTGTATATGCAAACACTTTTGACTTAAACTTGTTTTGAATCAAACTTATCTAAGACTTTGTTATCTTTATTATATAAATGAAATACACATATTCCAAATTTAAGAAATGGATATTTAAAGGCAAACAATGTAGTTTATTTTACATATGTGAATATTATTTATATATAAAAGATTTGTAATGATTTTTTCACTAAATTACAGAGAAAATAATTATTAAGGAACTATACGTTGTGATGTATGATTTCCTTTCTAATGAATGTCCAAGATTTAGCACTAGATACCAAATCAAATTTATCAACAACTATAGTCGTTGTAATTATATTTTACATGTTAAAACATAAGTGTGAAATCTTTGTTGAAGTTTTCAAATATACAGTTGAGATATAAACCAGTAGAACCATCTAAAGCCTTAGTGATAATAAAGGATGATCTAAACTTTACTTGATCTAGTTTACTTTCCAATCGGTGGAAATTATCTTCCTTTATTTCTTTTGGATCAAATCTTAATCACTATCACTTGTACTTTGAATACAAACAACAACTAATAATTAAATAAAACACTTTATAACATTTTGTATGCTAAGTCTCCATCACTGTATTATTTAATGTTTTGTGGATTTGAAGCCTATGTTAAACTAAAGCCTCTAAACCTAAATCTACTAATTACATATTTGTAGAATAATCTAAAAGGTTGTTTAGATTATTATGTACAAACCCACCAAGAATAAGTTTTTCTTCTTCCTCTGAAACCTGAGTTAGCCGAAAGCAAGCTTCTAATGACAACGCAAGTAGGTGTCACATGGAACTTGAAGAAGCTCAAGAACCAAAGCCCGATGTAGTAATAGTTGGCACTGGTTTTAACAAGGAATTTGTTGAACTTTAATAACAACTATTCATAAACACAAACTGTTCGTATTAATGGTAGAAATCATGTATGACTTGAGAAATATGGAATATCTCATTGATGAGTTCTTCTTGATGGTTTTGGGAAAATCCATTAACTACCAAAATGCTATATCAAATCTCAGATCTGATAAATGACTTATAGTCACGAACATGAGATGTAATCCATGTATAATAATAAAGTATGACTTTGATTAATCTTCATCTCTATAGCAAGACTAGAAGGAGTAAGTAATTCTTTTAGAAAGAATACATACATGGATATCTATACACATTTAGCAAGGATTGTTATAAAGGAATTTTCTCATACTTATGTCATGGAATATGATCCTTATCATACTCATGACATTGACTATGATCAAACCTTTTCACAAGTAGCTATGATTAGATCAACTACGATATTTTTTTTCCATAACTACATATTCCTAATATGAGATATGGTAAATAGATTTTAAGAAATACCACTTTTCTTAGTAGACATCTACTTGAAGATATCTATATAGCTTGGCCTAGAGGTTTTCTTAATCCATGTTATACTAATAACATGTGTAAAGCTTAAGATCCACTTGTGGATATAAAACAAACATCTCAAGGTTGTAATCGTCGTTTTAATATGAAAACACAAGGTATCCGCTTATATCAAAATAAAGATAACATTTGTGTTTACTAAGAACCAATGGTAGGACAGTGGTATTCCTAATCTTGTATTAATGAAACATACTTAATAATGAGAAATTATATTTTGATCATACCAGACTTTTTTCACCTTTACTCGGAATGTGTTTCTAAAATGAAAGACTTAGGAAATGACAAGATACATTTTGGAGTGTAAAATATATAGAGATAAATAAAGATGAATGTTAAAAGATTTATATCTTTATGCATATATTGGCAATATCTTGAAAGATATCAAAATGCAAGATTCCTTTGGAGGATTACTGACATTGTCACATGACACCATTTTGAGCCTGCCTCAAAATGGACCTATCAGACTGATTTGAGATAGATAAAATGATTTATATTCTATTTGTTTGACAAATGAATTCATCATTTATGCCAATTTATGCACAAGACTAGGTATATGATTATGTTGTGAACATATCATAAAATACCAATTAGATACATAGGTAAGTCACCAGATGACTATAAGAACATTCTAATAGTACTTAAGAAGAACTAAGAGAATGTATATGAGATAATCAGTTTGAAAGAAGATCTTAATGTAAAGATCTTCACAGGATGATGACTTCAAAACAGATAAATATAATTATGAATTATAATTGGATTATAACTTCATTATGGAATGAAGAGTAAGTTTTATTGGAATAAGGTCCAAGTAAAACAAAATTGCATAATCTACTAGAAAATCAGAATACACTGCTACTTTAGAAGTTGTAATCAAATATGATTGGATAAATGAGTTTATTGAAAAACTAAGTTATGTCCTTCCATTATCAGATAACCATAGAAATCTTCTCTGACTTTGTGAGTATAGTTAATGAAGCTAAGAGACTCTATGTCACATCATAACACCAATCACATTCTCCAATATGAGCATTCTAACACTCCTAAGTGTACATGCAACCCTAAATACCTTGGATCTATGTTTTCTCTATTATACATACAATTATGAACATCCAAGGTATTATCCTAATCTAGCATACAAAATAATAAATATAACAAGATAGAATACATACCTCTTTGATGTAGAATGTCTTCATGAAGCTTGAGTGCCTAGTGCCCTAAGTGTGACACCTCAAATGGTTCACACAACACAAAATACACTTGGAATAACTTGAGAGAAACTTGAACACTCCTTGAAATCGTCTAGACCTCACACTCACACATTAGTGCACGATTTTTTGAGCCATGAGATTCTTTTATATGGTGGCTATTAGGGTTACACCATGTAACTCATAACTTTACCCATTCCTTATGCTCCATGGATTTTAACCTCCATGGAGTATCCATGGGTCACCCCATGGACTTAGTCCAACATAAGAAATCTTGGATCACAAGCCTACATATATAAGAATGAATGATTTACACAATCAACCCATATATTTAATTAGTCTCCTTTTGATCACTTAATTAATTCCAAATTAATTCTTGATCAATACTAATTAAATAACCTTATTAATATATTAGAACTTATAATATATTAACCAACCTTAAGTGTTATTTCTCTCATTATAGTCTATCCAAATGCATGATGCCATGCAACCCAAATGGACCATGCCGGGTCGGGTCAAGTCTTACCAATTATAGTTATGGACTTAGACATTAATCCAACAGTCTCCCACTTGGATAAGTCTAAAACTATTATTGTGTATGACTTCAGGAACCGATCAGCAATCGTAGCTCTCAAAAGCTTCTGTCGAACTCTGACCTTGTCGATGAACTCTGACCTTTGTCAATGACTTGTCCATTAGATAAGGGATCATATATTCCTCCATTCTAGATATCATATGGACTGAGACATGGATTATCAATCATTCTCTCTGTCCATTTGTTGTTTCCCGATTTCCAATTCATGATGACTGACTGATTGAACAAATCAAATCAGTCTTGGCTTGGCCAAGCACTCACATGTATCATCTTTAAATCATCGAGGGGCCCACAGATATTGCTTTTATCCCGAAGGTAAAAGGAATGGATAAACTTCGACTCATATGGCTTGTTCTACTACTTGTTGAATCATACACAAAGGCACGTTTTATAACATCAAGTTACCGAATGCGTTTTCGTGCAATCAATGTATAACCAACTCATAGTAACAACTCATATCTCTAGGTTTGAAGAATATAAGATATTATCGTCTCATGATCACTCGTGATAAAATCCATGAAGTGATTCAAATGAGCGCGGGTTGAATCCAATACTCAGAACTTATGAGCACTCATGAGTGTTGTAGCACCACTTTGTCCACCAACTTGGACCTCTACAAACCAACCCATGACAGTCTTGATTCATATCTACTTCCAACATATGACTGACTGTGGATGGTTTGAATAACTTAATCATTCAGGAAGAGCGACTTAGTTATTCTGGAAGTCAAAACATGCAAAGTGAAACACAAGAATAAATGAATCAAATATGGTATCAAACCCTATGAATATAAATAAACACTTTTATTTATCACCATACTGATTACTCATTATTCATTGTTTCGGTTTTATCAACTTTATACTTGAATTTAAAACAATAGTTGTCCCATGCTCCAAGCATGTACACTATGTTTTCTAAACACTAGTCATGCCATACACCAAGTATGCATACTATGTTTGTCTATGATCTTTACTTTGTAAAATAGATCAATTGAACATCACTCCAATGATCCTCTTTTCACAGTCCCAAATCCTTACAGCAAATGCAAGAATTCCAAATTCATGCCATTTACTGAAATCTGTTAGATTCTAAACTTATATGCATTGATCCTCTTAATGATTATGCACGAAGTCAGAAAGACTTGACAACATTCATTACAGAGCATTCCAAAGGAGATCAGCTCCTTGGAAACATCCTTCTTTCATTAAGTTTCCTAATCTTACACATATTGAATAATTTCTAACTTTGAAACATTTCCATATTCCATTTTGACTATCACTTCTGAACAAGAGTTGCCTCCTTACAGATTATGTCAATATGGTCCTTCCAGAATTAACATTATACTTCCAACTGTCCTTGAGCAACCAATCTTTGGTAAACCTTAGATTGTCCTCGACAATTGCTTAATCATTTTAGTCATATCCAATTCTAGACCTTTTCCCTTCATAATGCCCCAGGCATTTGGAAAATTTTAGAAAGGATGAATATAGCACATGTAATCGATCCTATATCCGAAGCATATGGGACACGATTCATGATGTCTCACATAAAGACTAAACCAGTCTTTTGCTATAATATTTCCATTTCAATTTGCCAAGTTCTCAAAATTTAGATTATGAAAAGGGATGCCGTAATCATAATCGAATTTTAGAACGCAAATAATGGACCCATATATAGAATTTCCTTATGTTGAGCCATTCCAACATGAAATTCATATATTTATCCTTGATTAAATACGATTAAAATCTCAATCTAAGCTTTTAGAATTGAAATGAAGTATAATTTCCTCTCCCTTAATTATAGCAAAACAACTTTTTCAACCCCTGCAACCTCACGAATTGAAACTTTTGTTTTCTATAATTAACATTACTAACTTGCAACCTTTGTCATAATTATCATGCTCCCACTAACATGATGATTATTAGCATAACACTTATGCTCCCACAAGCTTTGACATGTACTTAGAAATCAGCTGACTTTCTTACCAAAGTTCAGATTTCTGATACTAGATTGTTTTGATAAAACTTTATCAAAATGATACACCTCTCTTAGATAGCTCACATGTGTGTCTAAACAATTTTAGAACTATGAAAAGGGATGCCGTAATCATAGTCTCAATTGTTTAGACCTTTGCCACTTCTCACAAGTCCATGTTAGTGTGCCGGTAAACCACACACGCTCCACTAACGACTTTGAGAATGCAAATATCACAATTGCTATCTAGCTAAAATCTACTTAGTGAAAGTGTTTCCTCACCATCATTTTCATGAATCGGAGAGAAACCTTATGACACTTAGATTTAATAGTGTATGTGTTCTTATCCATGTGGATTTGTCAAAACCATAATCACAAGACAAGGTTAGTGACAAATCCAAACTCATATTGATTAAACTTGTGCAATCTTAAATTCTTGCCATTTGGCAGCTCAGGTGCCTGCCATTGCTTCCAAGTAGTTGTACAACCAATTGAGAACTCTCAGAACTCCTATGCAAAGCCAACTTGAATAGGCACAAAAATTTCAACACGATAGGTTATAAACCTCAAGTCGTGTGCTAGTGAAGGACTTTAGGTTTTATTCTTGATTAAGTCTTGAAACTTTCAAGAGCTTTAAGACTCCCACTGTCCTCTTGACATATAAGACTCCCTTGTCAAATATTCAAGAGATAGTGCGGATTCTTTATCAAGACTAACACTTTACACAATTGGCCTAAGTTGGTCTCTGTTTTATCCAAAACATCACAACTTACCAATGTCAAATGTACAAGAGTAGATAACCTTTTACTCTTACATTTGACTAGTGTTAACAAACCCTCTTTAAGATATGTCACTCAAGTTACAATCTTGGAGTATGACTCTAAGAATTGTTTTGGAACGAAGTATGACTCATCTTTTTGATTTAAGCATTTCAACAATTCATGACTCCTCGTCTTAGTCATAAGAATGCACTAAGATGACTTTAGAGGACCCATTGTGATATGGTATCTTAATCATTAAGATGATCATAAACATGATACTAAAGTACTCTCCCATCTTTTCAGATTTGAGAAACTTTTATCTTTCTGCCATTCTTTGATTCTTCTTATTCGTTCTGTCTCACATTGAAACTTCTCCAATGCTACAGACTTATACTTAAACTTATAAGTATAACCTTATTTACTGAACTTAAGTAAATCATGACGAATAGTCTTCTTGATCTTTTGTGGTGGACTTGACCAGTGCACAAGAATGTGTACTCGATCCCTTAGTCCTTTCCTTATTCATATAAGGAATTAGTCTTAATTTTCCAAGCTGAAAGTTCTCATTCATCATACTATACAACTTGCATGATTCCAAGTTTCGGTCCAATTGAACCTTGGGTGATGAGAATCTTTCCTTATTTGGTAATATTAGACACTACCACAACCGAAAGAATCAAATCCATTTTTCCAGTATTGCTATCAATGGAATCTTATAAGCAACAACTTTTCACAAATGCCATTGCAAGGATACTTAAAATAAATAAAATCAAAACCTTTTTCTTTTATTTTAAAACTTTGCGGAAAAACTTATCCGTACAATCCATATGAAAACCTTGTTGTTATCTATTCCTAAGCAATATAAATATCATAACTCTTAAGTAATAGCCCAAAATTCTGATCACCGAACCATGCGATTGAAATCCATCTTCGCGATCAGAATCAGCATGTACTTAATAGAGTCAGACAATGGACTTTACCTGAAGTAGAGCCAAACTTATTGACTTTAACATCCTTAGGTAAATTTGGCAGCTTCGTAACCAATGCCCCTTCCTTTGGCAATAGTTACCTATGAACCTTTGATAATGGGACTATCTCAGACTTCGCCTCTCTCTATACCATTGGGTCAACCGAGTTGACTATGGCCGATCCCTTTCCATTGGGAAGAGAGAGCTTTACTGAATATCCAATGTCATCATTGTCAATGTCCATAGCATTTTAGGAAGTTGATCTTAGCAAATAGATAAGATCATTAAGGGTCTTGTCTTAGTCTGTTTCATAGGATTCCCAAAAGAACTCACTATGTGACTTAGAAAGTAGTTGAGCCACCAACTTTCTCAAGACTTTGACACCCAACTCTCCCGGCTTGTCAATATGTGACTACATCTCCAAGATGTGATCACACCTAGACCTTGCCTTGCCAATAGGGCTTGAGTGACCTTAAACTTTTTAGGAACTTGTGGGTTAGGGAGAATAATTGGAGGAGGTGAAAGAAGTATGATATCCATGGGACATCATCTTCATTTAGGAAAGCTTGTTTCAAGAGATTTGGGAAGATCATAAATGTCTAGACCAGACATCTTTTTGGGAGATATTCAAGATAGTTGATTTAAAGTCCTTAATATGACACCCAATATGAAATATTAAGGCTAGGACCCAACAAACTATTTTATAACTTAGAAGAGGGATGCCGTAATCCAAGCTATAAAATATTTGAAGGTAGGTGAATGACGATTCACCAATTTCCACCATGAAAAACGAAATAATTTATTAGGTTTTAATTGGATTTGAAAGTCCTAGATCTTTGAGATTCATTGAACTGTTCAAAGGCATGTTTCAATCTCGAGTGTGCCCTTCAGGTTTTGTGACTGGGATGCCGAGGATCACAAAACAAGGTGTGAATAACCATGCAAATATACTTGGTACCCTTAATATTTACCCGTTAATCAGTGTGCCGGTTAACCACACACGCTCCACCGATACTATGATAAATATTAAGTTACCCTTTGCCTACCTTGTTAAGTCCAGGTTAGTGTGCCGTTTAACCACACACGCTCCACTAACGACTTAAGCAAAGTGCAAAGTGTAATTTCATGGGTTAGCACCAAATTCACATTTTCCTAAGTAACTAAGATTGGGTATTAATAAGAGTTTAGTTACTTAGTATTTATCATTAATACTTTTAATGAAAGGAGAATTATAGTCCTTGTCCTACCCGTTCGGCTAACGACCCTCCACCAGTCAAGGAAGCGGTGGGTGAGAGTGGACACCCATTAAACTGCCATTTTATAGGCAGTAACCTTATACCCCCTTATAGACCGGCTTCGTGAATGAGGCCTACTAACGGTAAGACTGACTTTACTGTTATACATATATATAAATATTATTAACTTATAATATTATAAAGTATAAGGTTTGAATTTTAACTTTTCAAATTCTAAGGGCTAACTTGGAATTAAAGTATTCATAAGTGAAAACTTTTCAAATTCCAAAACTTGAGGGCAAGTTTTGAAACTATTCAAAACTAATTAATTCCATAACTTATGAGTTTAAAGTAGTTTTAATTAAAAAAAAAAACTCTTCAAGTTCCATAACTTGAGGACAAGTTATGGAAGACTTTAAACTAATTAATAAAAAAAATAACTTTTTTTTATTGTAACTTATGGAACTAATTAAGGTTACACTTTTTTTTTAATTTAATGAACAGACTCTTGAACCTCCATAACTTGAGGACAAGTTATGGAGTCATAAAACCATTTAATTAGAACTAGACTCTTCATTTTGTAACATTTGCCAACTTTTATGAGTTTTATGATTCTTAAATGTGACTTTTCATATAACTTGAGGACAAGTTACAAAACACACTTTGGAATCAACTCTTAGATTAAAATGGATTGAAAACAACTATTTCACACAACTTTTCTATTAATCTAAGAACCTCATAAGAACAAGATAATTCAAATCATCAATCTTCAAGAAATTAGCATGAACATACAAACTAATACAAATCTTGAAATTATGACAATTATCTTAGAAATTGGATTAGCATGAACATTACCACATCAAAAACAAGTTTACAAAAACATCTTAGGGTAATGTTCCTAGTCCAATTCCAGCCAAAACAATCGAATATATGCATCCAACTCGATTTTTCAGCTACTTTTGCAAGTATAACAAGAAAACAAACCAGGCTCTGATACCACTGTTGGGTTATGAGCATTCTAACACTCCTAAGTGTACATGCAACCCTAAATACCTTGGATCTATGTTTTCTCTATTATACATACAATTATGAACATCCAAGGTATTATCCTAATCTAGCATACAAAATAATAAATATAACAAGATAGAATACATACCTCTTTGATGTAGAATGTCTTCATGAAGCTTGAGTGCCTAGTGCCCCAAGTGTGACACCTCAAATGGTTCACACAACACCAAATACACTTGGAATAACTTGAGAGAAACTTGAACACTCCTTGAAATCGTCTAGCCCTCACACTCACACATTAGTGCACGATTTTTTGAGCCATGGGATTCTTTTATATGGTGGCTATTAGGGTTACACCATGTAACTCATAACTTTACCCATTCCTTATGCTCCATGGATTTTAACCTCCATGGAGTATCCATGGGTCACTCCATGGACTTAGTCCAACATAAGAAATCTTGGATCACAAGCCTACATATATAAGAATGAATGATTTACACAATCAACCCATATATTTAATTAGTCTCCTTTTGATCACTTAATTAATTCCAAATTAATTCTTGATCAATACTAATTAAATAACCTTATTAATATATTAGAACTTATAATATATTAACCAACCTTAAGTGTTATTTCTCTCATTATAGTCTATCCAAATGCATGATGCCATGCAACCCAAATGGACCATGCCGGGTCGGGTCAAGTCTTACCAATTATAGTTATGGACTTAGACATTAATCCAACAAATGGACCTATCAGACTGATTTGAGATAGATAAAATGATTTATATTCTATTTGTTTGACAAATGAATTCATCATTTATGCCAATTTATGCACAAGACTAGGTATATGATTATGTTGTGAACATATCATAAAATACCAATTAGATACATAGGTAAGTCACCAGATGACTATAAGAACATTCTAATAGTACTTAAGAAGAACTAAGAGAATGTATATGAGATAATCAGTTTGAAAGAAGATCTTAATGTAAAGATCTTCACAGGATGATGACTTCAAAACAGATAAATATAATTATGAATTATAATTGGATTATAACTTCATTATGGAATGAAGAGTAAGTTTTATTGGAATAAGGTCCAAGTAAAACAAAATTGCATAATCTACTAGAAAATCAGAATACACTGCTACTTTAGAAGTTGTAATCAAATATGATTGGATAAATGAGTTTATTGAAAAACTAAGTTATGTCCTTCCATTATCAGATAACCATAGAAATCTTCTCTGACTTTGTGAGTATAGTTAATGAAGCTAAGAGACTCTATGTCACATCATAACACCAATCACATTCTCCAAGATAATAAAGTATACTTAGAGTAAAGTTAAATATGGAGATGATTGTATTCACAAAATTCACACGAATCAAATTTAGTCAGACCCATTATTAAAGTCTTTCCTTTAAGCTAGGTATTAATGGTTAAAACTTAGCTATAAGAATTTGTTATTCTAGAAATGGGATTTGATTTGGATTTAGTATTTGGATATTGGAACATTAATATAACAACTATTATATATTGTTTTGATATACTAAGATATGATCATCACATTAATACTTGTTGTGTTCTATATTAACATGTTTAATCCATGAATAATCTTATTATTCTAAAAGTTCATAGTCGATTATTACTGTGGGAAAAATTATAAAGTAAGATTAATATGAATTGGATTGGTTGACTTTCACCGGATGAAAGTAGGCAATGGGTTGTAACCAAGTTTCATAGATACTTATCAAAGAATTGGTATTGAACTGACCTGCATCAAGAATCACCTCATGGATTGCTATCTTGAGTGATAATTGATACACGATACCATCTTTGTATCCTTAATACTTGTGATACATAGTGGGACTTAAGTGAAGGGAGTGCTATGCTTTGATATGGTCGAATTTCGATCCTTAACCGGCCAGTTATAAAGGCCATTTTCTGGTATGCTGTGAATTATGCAAGAGGCTTATGTGGCCAAGATGAGATTTATTCCTCTTATGTGTTGAGAGTTAGACATCTAAGGCATCTTACCGAAAGTTGAACACCTAATGAGATTGATCGTAATTTGTATCTCATGTTCAACATGATGTCTGTGACAAAGGGATAACTGATAACTTACCTTATACACCAATTGCAGACATTCACCACTATCAATATCACTCTATAATGAGTCTTGTAAAAGTGGGAGAATAAAAGATCTATATGCCTAATAGTCATTATAAAATGATATTGCTAAATAATATATGATCCTAAAGGGTCACACTAACAACATCTTGATACAATTGATTATTTACTAGAAATTGGTTTTAATAAATATTCAATAAACTCTTTTAATTAATTGGAAATTATTTATTTCTTAGAAATAATAATTTTCATTAGCAAGTAACATAATATATCATATGGTATGATTTCTTAACTCATGTACATCGTTTTGGACTATAAAGACTTTTGTCTTTTATCCAAAAGCCAAATTTTATGACTTATAAAAGAGTTTGGAAGTTTTATAAATTTTAGGGCTTTCTTTTTGCTTAGGAAAATGGTAGGAGACATAAGATGGGAAAGTATGGCTTTTTGATTTATTTAATAAAAGTATGGCATGAGTTAATAAGCATGGGAGACAAGTAGACTTTAGGGATATGATGTGCTTAAAGTGTTAAGGACTTATGTGGAAAAGACTAGCTTTATGAAGGCTGGAAAGTAATTCATTTTGGCCTAGCCAAAACCATAAGTTGTCACTCTCTTCCTCTCATCTTCTCTCTAGTAAAAAGGTGGTAGAATACTTGCATTCATTTTCTCTATTTAAGTTTATATATTTTTGTTAACTTAAAGCTTAAGAGCTTATGAGTTTAGGACTAGCATCTACATCAAGTTGGACCATTGTTGGTGTCTACAATGGAAAGAATTCTACTCATATTCTACATCAAAATTCAACCCTCCGTTGAGGATTTAAAGGCTACAAAGGTTGTCATCTTCTTCCTTTCTCTTTGGTCGATGTTTTTCTTTCCAAACTTTGCAAGAATATCCTTGGTGGGTTTAAACTAGTTTTATGTTATTCAAAATTTTAAATCTTCTGTTTGCTAAAACTTGAGTTTTTGAAACTAGTTTTGAATAAAACTCAAAACAGACTTATTCCCTTCTCTTTTGATCCCTTGTGGATCCTTAACCATTCTTCCTCTCTTAAATCCCTCATAGATTCCTTACTCTTAATCCCTCACATATTACATCAAAGTTCTTGAAAGAACTCTATTAGCTACATCCACTCATGGAATATTTCCTCTTCTTCTTCTTCTAATCACCACAATCTCATTCCTGCAGGAATCATCTGCCCACATTCCAAAAGGAATTCATCTTTATACTCTTCTTAAAATCTCTTTTACACATGATATGGTTTCACCAGAGTCTTACGTAATACTTGTCCCGTGGACATTCTATCTATTTATCTCATCAAGAGATCTTCTACTACTCATCTAGTACTTAAATCTATCTATATCTCATCTACATAGGTATTCTACACAATACCATTAGCATCTACATATACATACTTATTTATATGATTATAATGCACATTATCATATTCTATCTCTTTATACCATCTCTTGAGTATTTAGCAAATACCTTTCTCATCTAACCATACATCGTCTAAGTATACGTACATGATATGGTACATGTTTCTAAACGTATACCCCATACATACACTCTATATATGTACATGCTCTGGTATATGATTTTAACATATATTCATCATCTATCTTCATCTAATAACTTGAGGGCATTCACTTAGTGCCTCAAGATCCACCATATATATATATATATATATATATATATATATATATATATATATATATATATATATATATATATATATATCAGTGTTGTAAATATCCGCCTAGGCGGTACCTAGGCGCTAGGCGGTCTGCAACTGATTACGATTAGGGATGCATGGCGGATATTGGTCAATATCGGTCAAACTCAGGCTAGGCGGTCATCGACGGTCCTTGGCGGGAAGATTTTAAAAAATTCAAAATTTCAAAAGTTCAAATATTACACAAAAATTTACAAAACTTCAAAATTTTAAAATTTTAAATATTCAAAATTTCAAATATTATACCAAATATTTCAAAATTTTAAATTTTCAAATACTATTTTTTCTTAGGATATATTAAGTTTTAAAATAGTTTTATTAGTAATTTATGGTCCCCGATTAATCCTCCGATTAGTCCCCGCCAAACCGTTTAATCGATTGACCCCATTCGACCGCCGAGCTACCGTCGAGTGATTTTTACAACCTTGATATATATATATATATATATATATATATATATATATATATATATATATATATATATATATATATATATATATATATATATATATATATAACATAAAATGTATACATAATCTAGTAAGAGAGAGTGATATAACTCACCTTGTTAGTTAGTGAAGACTAACTACCACTTGGCTCCTTTCTTCTATTGATGCATTCTTGATATATCTTCTTGCTCAAATCCTATTCGTACAACATGTCAAGTTCCATAGAACATGTCTTTCCTATTAAGAGCTTATTGACTTTCTTTGTAAAAAATGACTACTTAATGGATCAATATTCTATCTTTTAAATTTCTACTTCTAAATCCAACCAAACCAGTGAATTAAGCATCTCATACTATCTAATTCATTATAATCTAATGTATTACATCCATTCACCTCTCATTAGTTAGAGTTTCAAACCCTAACTTCACATATATAGATTTCACCATGGAAATCACATACAGAACTTGTTCAAAGCTTTTAAATACTTTCAATAACAACATAGACAAGCTCTATGATGATCAATTCAACCAATCCAACCAAACTAAGCATTTCACCAAAAATGGAGAAAGCTTACCTTAATGGAGAGAGGGTGAAAATCCTTGCAATCCTCTATTTCTAGCTTGTGTTCGCGCCATTTTGGTAGCAAAATCTCTACCTCTTAGCTTCAAATCGACCCCCCTTTGAAACGATTAGAATGAGCTCTTAACTATATTAAACCCATGTTCTGACCTCGAAACTACACCACGATGAGGTCATTACCATTCCATGGTGCGCATAATTTGGCCATGGCCAGCCACTTGTCGAGCCGCGATGCCTTCCCCTTACATCATCCTACTTTGGTCACCGCGTCGTGGCACCCATATACCACGCCGTGGAGCAAAGTACATTGCACTCTACTTACGATGAGAATGTAACCCATTCTTTGTTACCCTCACCATGCTGTGGCAATGCCTTCTCTACGCCACGGTGGCTGCAGTTCAACGTAATTCAATGCTGGTCCCTTCCAGTTGTGGGGACAACTTTTATCCTAACTACTAACCTTCATATCTCCTTCGTCTTATAAAATTTTTCTATGATATTTATATCCACACGAAGGTGTGGATACGTTATATTAATTTGTTAAGTCATTATTTACTAACTTAATATGATTCTTAATCTATTAAGTTACAAATTTTGCCCAAATACATAAAATTTCCCATTTTACCCTTTTAGCCAAAATGCATCTTCATGCATTTCTTCTCTTGAACTTATTCTTCTAACCTCCACTTAGTGACTTAAACTCATTTTGGACATTTTCATGAAGTCATAATTTCATAAGCTTACCAAATTCCAATAAATGACAATTTTCCCTTTTTGGTCAATATTTGACTAAAAGTCACATCTCTCTAAATTTCAGGTCCTTACAATTGTCAACAAGAAAAACAACATATGGAGTGACAAAGGCGTTGTCTAACATGTATGAGAAACCCTCAACAAAAAACAAGGTTCTCTTGATTAGACAATTATTGAATACAAAGATGAAAGTGACACGCCATGTAAATGAGTTCAACTCAATAATATCAATATTGATATTTGTTGATGTTAGGTTCGAATATGAAGTCCATTCACTACTGTTATTATCTTTGCTTCTTGAGAGTTGGTCCAAAACAACCACATCAGTGAGTAGTTCATTTAGATGAGTGAGTTATGCATGTTTGAAGTTAGTAGAAAGGTTCAACAAAAGAGTTGTAAATTTTTACTAAGTGTTAGAATGACTATGCTTAGGAACCTATGTTCGAGGCTATGATAAGGAGGTAAGACCTTAAACATTAAGCGAGTTACTTATCTTAGTGAATATACAATCTATATAGTAGAACAAGTAGTATATAGAATGAATCCAAGTGGATTATATATGAAAAAATTATGAAGATAAAAAGTTGGTTGTAAACTCATTCGGTACAAACCGAATGGAAGAATAAAATGGGTTTAACGACCATTCTAGGATTAGTTATGTAGTAATTAAAACTTGAAAACAATTTTAATAGTTAATAAGTTATTTAGGATGAATGGGAAGAGCCCGTGAAACATAATAAATAAATTTGTGATTTTTTGAGAAAAGTTCAAAATGGGCCGGGAAACTACTTTGAGGCAAAAAAAAATATATGCCTTCCTGATGTCTAAATTACGTGTATAATATGTCACTTAAAATCTCTTGAAAAATACTAAACAATGAAAGAAACTTTAGACCAAAAGGATTCCAAATGAAGAAGTTATGACATTTATAAAACTAAAACAAGAAAGAAAGAAATCACGAGATTTCAAATAAATTGACTAAGGCATTGACATGGCTTAAAATGTGAGTTGTAATCTATTCAAATCACACTAACAAGACCCCATGGTCACCTTACCCTCGTAAGGTATGTTGACCAAGCTTTGACTGCCATGTGGGCCAGACCGCCTCTCACTCTCTACGTGCGTAAGGGTGGTCTGTGGCTGTAAGTTAGTCACTGAGATTTTTCCATAAGCTATCTTACTCCATTACCTATAGTTTGACAGGCGGAACACACTTAAACAACTTGTTTTGACCCATCAAACACACCGATTATAATTCAGTTAACTTCATCTTCATCTAAAAACACTCTATAGAGATATGTGTGTATGTGTTCTTGGTGTTTGGAGTGTGTGAAGATGATTTTAACAAATAATTAGAAGATAGATCAAGAGTATTTCCTTATCAAACAATATAACAAAAGGTATCATGCAATTATTTCTCATTTGTATGGTATTAGTTCAAGTATTGTTGATGATTCCAAGCACCTTACTTTCTAGGGTTTAGTCAAAATGATGAAATTATTTATATATCATCAATTTTTGAGTATCATTAGTCCATCATCAAGTGAAATTAGTGGATAATTGATGAGATATCATGAAATTCGAATTAATTTGCTTACTTGGTAAATGACACAAAACGGTGCATGTTGTACAGGTTGGAAGATAAGGAAATTTAAAGAATAAGTATGAAATCATTAAAATTCCATTAATAAAAAATAGTAAAAACTAATAATGTATTAACATGAGTTGGAGTTAGTTTTGTTGGAAGATAGTGCTTACAGTTACCACATTTGGTAATATTACTATTAATAATAGTGTCCTTTTTGATTACACGTAACGAAATAAATAAGCAACCAATGAAACGATAATATTATTGAGGTCTAGTTTGATAATTAATTAATAGGAAACTTGTAGACTTAAAGTTTAAAGTGTAAAGATTTGGAAGTAAAATCTTTTTAGGATAATTACCAAACTTAGGATAATTACTTAGTGACCAAGTAATTATCCCTAAGAGGTCAATAAATCCTTCCTTATATATGGAGGTGTCTATGGTCGGATATAAAGATGATTTTTTCACTAGACAAACCCTAAAAATTCGACAGCCTCTTCTCATTTTCGAAACCCTAGGATTTTGCGATGGACACGGCGCGTCCCTAGACTTATGCGACGTGTCCGTGACTTGTCCAAAATCTTATTTATCATTTCATGTTGTTAGCTGATTGGGTGATGTAAGAAGTTGATGATATGTTCCTTGGGTGCGATGTGGAAGAGGAGTTCTACGTTGGACTTTTAGAAATCCTCTCTCATTGTGATTCAAGAAGATTTTCAAAGGATTACAAGGTATGGTTTCCTTATTCCTTCTTGTTTATTTAGTTGCAATTTATTGGTTGAACTTGGATCCGTCTATTGAGTTATAAGGTTAATTTAGTATTACTTCTGTTATCCGTCTTTGTGGCCTTTATATCCCTCATAACCCAATAGTGGTATCAGAGCCACTTGTTTACGTATATTGCTTTTAGATTTTCGTTCTGTTTGTGTTAACCAATTTGCGTGTTAATAATATGATTAGATCAGATTGTAAAAGATTTAATGTTTTTTAAATGGATTTAATTTAGACTGAAAAAGGAATTAGGGTTTTCTAGGTTTAGCGATTACACTGCGTAATGTCAGAAACCTAATCGACATATTACGACGCGATTGTTCGCATCTGGCAATGTAACTGTGCTAGTAAGACACAACACATAGGTCTCTCCTATGCGCGTGTCATTCACTATTCATGGAAGCATTTTTTTTGTTTTTCTATTTCGAGTATGCTTTGGTCCCAGTTATGCATCTTACTCAACTTTAATGCAAATCTGTTGGTTTTACAAAAGTTGGATATTGTTTACTTGTTGTTTTAATTGTTTAATTTTAATTATTAATTAATAATAAAAATCATGACATTATTGTTTGGATGATTTCTTGAATGTGAGATTATAGAAACAATAGTATGTCGACTTGCTTTAAACTTTATCTAAAAGTTACAATCCAAGTTCAAAATAATTGTTTGTTTTGAGTTGTATGGACGCGTTACACTGAGCCTCGACTTGACATATGTGTTGTATGTATGGTTGTGCTTTTGGTCTTTGTGACGTTCATGTAATTTGTTTTCTTTTGTAATATGTAATTTTATTTTAAATTGTAATTGTTTAGTTAGTAAATTTGTATTAGAATAAAAAATTGTACTTTTATTTTAATATTTATTGATGTCTATAAATTTATCCACTAAAAATTTACTATTATAAAACCTCTGAAAGGATAAGTTGATAGACTGATCAATCATGTGTAAACTCGTACTTTGAGAATAGTTATCATGAACGAAAAGAAAGATAATGTGTAACATTCCGTTTATTAAAAAAATAGATAAAATTAATAAATGAATAGTAGCCCTAATTACGTAATAAATTAGCAAGGCGTTGGTTTTGGGAGTTAAATGTCATAACTTTTGAACATTGGGGTTTAAGAGTAATTTCCGGATTAGTTTTGTAAAGAATTTTGAAGGCTGAGGACTGTTTGGTAAATTATGGATTTAATTTGAAAATGATTTGACAAGTCAGGGTATGATTGGTAATTTTTGGACTTACTATGAAAGGATTTTTGGAGGCAGGGGCAAAAGGGTAAATTCTGAACTTAAGTTGAAAGAAAAAGGAGAAGGAGGGGCTGGAAGTGTTAATATGGACCAATGTTTGGAATTGGACGGGACTTATAACCCGTCACCCATGCGTCCCGTAACCCTAACCCTAATCATAAACAACAGCCACCACCCTTATACCCCTAACTTCCGGCCGCCACCTTGTCGTAACCGATCGCCACCATACCACCTACAGCTTCGTCGCAGGACGCCACCACAACAACCCCTGCAGTCGATGACATTGTGTGCAACCGCAAGGACTGTCGAGCTTCACCACCGCTACTCTCATGGACGGCGAATGCGAGTGTTTGAGCTGATGATGTGGTCGTAGGGAGACCAGTTGAACGCGTTCTGTAGCCGCCACCTCCCCACCGTAATCAATCCTTTTTCTTCTTTTGTCTCGTTGTCGTTTTGTCGGTGCTACGTTCCAGCTCCATCCGCTACCGATAACGTCGGCTATAAGCGTTGTTGTTGCTGCCGATTCGTTGTACGCCACCAGGTGGGTACACTACAAGAAAAAGTCGAAATAACTACGAAAATTTGCTACGGAAGTAGAATCCGTAGCTATTCTGCTACGGAATATGCTACAGAATGACTTTTCATAGTTATTTTGCTATGAAAATTGCTACAGAATTGTGTTATGTAGCTAATATTCAAATAGCTATGGAATTTTGCTACGAAAGCAAAATCGATAGCTATTTTACTATGGATTATGCTACAGAATAATTGGACGTTGCAATTTTTGCTATAGAATTAGCTACAAAATTACGGTTCTATAGCCAATATTTGAATAACTGCGAAATTTTGCTACGTAATTAGAGTCCGTAGCTAGCGTGCTACGCAATTTGCTAGGAAATCATAAGTCGTAGGTACTTTGCTACAAATTTTACTACGGATAAAATTTAGTAGCTATTTTGCTTCAAATTTTTCTACAAAATAAAAAATCCGTAGGTATCTTTCAACAAAACTTGCTACAAAATCTAAGTTTGTAGGTAACTTGCTACGATATTTGCTACGAAATCAAAATTTGTAGCTATGTTGCTATAGAATTTGCTGTGGAACCAAAAAAAAAATGATCAAAACCCAAATAATTGTTAGTTTTCGGGACTTAATTTAATAAAAAAAATATATAAGAGTAAAATCGATTATGAGACAAAATATAAACATTTTTCATAGAGATTTCCTAGAAATTATGACATAATCTATACTATAAAACCAAATTGAAAACATTTTTAGACGTCATATGTTATTGAAAAAGTAGTTATTTAGCCTACAAGCTCCATGAAATCAACTTCCTAACTTATTTTACAACAATTTTAGTCATTTTGCTCTGATATGAACTCCTCGATAATTATAAAATATATCAAAAGAAGTGATGTCCTAAACATCCCACTTTATCATTAAAATTCAATTTTCAAAATTTTCAAAAAAGAGTACAAACGCGTTTTTACTAAAATTTTCAAAACACCCGCTCATTTTTCCGAATTTCAATTAAGGAGGATTAGTCTTAGGGTTTTTTTCATTGCAAGGATTCATTCCTTCCGCTCACTTTTGATGTCAGTCTCTATATACAAATCTTTTCTCCTTCTTCTCTAATATGATTTCCTACTCTGTATGCTCTTTCATTTTTTGTCTTTCATCGCATCATGTTTCGAGTATGGATGGATTTCGATTACCATCGGAAGACACACATGTGAATTACCTTCTCCCTATACCGTAGCCCCTGTATTTTATTTATCGGCCCTTATGTCTCAGGATGGCTGGAAAACGAGCCAGCGGAAACCAACGACCCATAATCATTAAAGCTGGAAGTTTTGGACAAAGAGATGACAGAGAATGAGAGGCACTAACTTTCTAGCCTATTGTTAATGTTGGTAGTGCGATCTGGGCGATGCAAGACATTATCTTGTTTGATAATGTACTGACCAGAAACAACGAGAATGTCGCAAATACATGTCGTTTATAAATGTTTTGACCGCATGGGATTGTGGTGATCTTTTTTATATTAAAATTTGCATTCTTTTGTGTTATCTTTTAACCTTTTTTCATATTAGGTGCAGAAATTTGTGTTCGATGTGCTTTCCTAGGCGAACCTATGACAAAGGTTTTTGTAAGAATTTTGTTTTTCTTTTATTTGAAGTTGAATTTGTGACACAGACAAATTCAATTTGTGTTCAATGTGCTTTACTCTCTGTTTTTATGAAATAGGGTTGGAACTAACATTTATTAAGTCTCTTTTCTCTTATTAGAGCTCTTTTTCATCATTTCTTGCCATATATGTTGTTATTTGGTACCTTCTTGATGGTATTTTTTAGAGTGTCATCTAAAATGATCAATACATTTGATCTCTTTGAGGCACTATTTTCCCTCAGGTTTTTATTTAATTATTTATCTATTTATGATTCGTTCACTCACCTAACTTAGATTCTTGACTTTCACGATTATATGATAGCCTACTCATTGTTTTGCTGGAAAAGTCTTTTAGAAACCATCTTTTATCAACTAATTTAGTTGGTTGAACACATAGTCATTAAATGGGCTTGTGGTAGTCTAATGGTTATTACTCTTTTACCCATGTATTTGATTAGCATGAAGTTTTATGGGTTGTAAAATTGAATCTTTATCATGATGAATGTTACATAGATGTTGATTGTGCTCCTCATTTCAGAAAGAATACTTCAGTATTAAGAATTGTTGCTCATCTTGGCTTATCAAATTTGAAGGATATTGAGACTACAATTCATCAACATGTTTCGTTTATTTTGGATTTATGCAAGGTACTGATTTCAACTTCATTAACCCACGAATGTTTAATAAGCATTTCATGTTTATCAGATTGATGGTAACATCTCATTCTTTTGTGATTCTATTCCATCTTTAATGATAATGTTATTTAACTATAATTATTCCAGTTTTTGTTTTATAAGTAATAGGTGTGAATAAATAAATACTTTAAAACTTATGTTATGAATCAGGGGATGACGGAATGTAAGTGTCCAAAGGATATGGAGGAACTGTAAAGGCAACAAGAAAGAATACATGAAAAGGAAAGAAGTTGTATAAAGAAATGAAGATTTTGTAAAACAGAGTTGAAATTAGCTTATATGTATTGCATATTTCTCTACAATCTGAAGTGACGTCTAATTTTGAAATATGTTAACTTTTGGACGTATTGATTGCTTTTGTTATGTTCTTTTATTAAATATCATTGCAACTTTTGAATTTATATTAATTTCTACAAATGAAATAATTTTATAATTAGATTTTAGTGAATAATGCAATGTAGTTGTCTACGAAAATTTGGAGCAAAAAATTTGACATGAAATTTGCTAAAAAAAACATTGCTACGGATTATGCTACCGAACATGCGAACACATTGATACAAAATATTTCCTTGGGAATTAGTCTATAGTGAATTTGCTACGGATTTTTAACGGGTTAACTTGTAGTTAATTTGCTATGAATTTTCTACAACATAAGTTGTAGCTAATTCGCTACGGATTTATTACGAATTTAGTTTGTGGCTAATTTGCTACAAAATTAGTCCATAGCAATGCTTGTAGCAAAGAAGCTACAGATTCCGTAATGACCCTTTAGTAACAAAGAATTTTGCTACGGGATGGTTTTGTAGCAAATTCCGTCTTTATTCATGTTTAGCTACGGAATATCATGTTTTAGCTACGGAATTTTTCCGTATTTATTTCAACTTTTTCTTGTAGTGGTAGTTATGTTCATACCTCGTACAAGGCATGTGTGTGTGCTGGTGTGTGTGATGCATGATCGGGAATCAATTTGGAGCCATCACCAACACCGTGAGGCGGTGGCTATCAACTCCGACCACCGCCTGCCGCCACAAGGGTGGCCGAGTGTGTGTGTATTTTATATTGTGTGTTCAGTTCTTTTAAAAAAAATATGCCGAATAATATAATTGTTTGGCCGGAAAATCCGAAGAAAACCCACCACCACCACCGTGAGGTGGTGGCTGCCACCTTATGTCGCCACCAGCCGTCATGTTGGGTGGCGGTGTGCATTTATGTGTGATTGGATTGCTTTTTTGAGTTGCTTGGATATGTTTTGGTCTAGAACCATAACCACCACCACGAGGTGGTGGCCGCCGCTGTGAGCCGCCGTTGACCACCACTACCCGAGGTGGTAGTGGGTGGTGCCTCACTTATTTAACACAAATTGACCTAAAAAAACTTAACCAATGGACTAATTTTCACGCGATTGGGTTGGAAACCCTAATTAGGGTTTAGAAAACCCTAATTTTGGAAATATTAGTTTGGATTGTCGTGACCCGCGTTTGGACCAGTGGATTGAAGTATGACTTATGCCCAATTACATTGTATGTTTGGCCTAGTGGAGTTAAGCAAGAACACTTAACCCTAATCATCATTTTATGTGAGAAACCCTAATTATGTTTGGGCTTCAAGTTGGGCCTTCTGTTGGGCTTTGGTGATTGGGCTATTGATGGGCCATCTAAGAACAAGTATATGGACTAGAATATTTAGATGGGCTTTAGGGTAAGGCCTATGTGAGGGGTTTGGGCCCAATTTGGAAAATTGGGCCATAATTCGGCCATGGTTGTTTATTTGGCTTTTGGGCCTTCAGATTGTGAATTTGGGCCTGGGTCTTAGACCAAGCTAGGTTAGGGGTAAAATGGTCCTTTTACCCCAAGTGTGAATTTATGGTTATGCATTAAAACCCAAATGGTTAATTGGGCTTTGTTTTGATGATTGACAATTCAGGGATATGTCAGCCAGCAGCCAGAGATTTATTCGCGGGACTTCAGCAGTGCGAGGTGAGTTTCCTCCTGTAGGAATGGGTCAAAGGCACCAATGCCGGCCCGTTTATGTATGTTAGTATGTTCCAGACTAAGGTCTGATGCCGGACAGTGCCCGATGTAGGTTTATATGTTTCCGGATTCCGATTTGATGTCGGGCGGTGCCCGAGGAATGTTTGTATGCTTGATGTCTTCGTGATTCTTTCATGTGTATGTATTGTATGTTTCCAGATTACTGTCCGATGATGGGCAATGCCCGAGGAACGTTTGTATGCTTCCAGATTTCGGTTATATGTCGGGCGGGGCCCGAGGAATGTTTATATGCTTATGTTATGTGATTTTTTATATGTATTTGTTGATATGTTTATATGTATACCGAGCTTTGCTCGATGCCTGGCGGGGTCCTACGCCGGGTGGGGCCCGATGTCGGACAATGTCCGATGTCGGGCGGGGCCCGATGAAGCAGACGGGGCCCATGATATGTTATTATGTGATTATGTGATTATGTGTATGGTATGTGGTAGTTTGGGGAGACTCACTAAGCTTCGTGCTTATAATTTTCAGTTTTGGTTTCAGGTATTTCCAGTAGCAAGGGGAAGAGCTCGGGATGACTGTATTGCACACACCACGATGGTTTAGCCTGG
This sequence comes from Lactuca virosa, assembly GCF_052849685.1. Taxonomy (NCBI): domain Eukaryota; kingdom Viridiplantae; phylum Streptophyta; class Magnoliopsida; order Asterales; family Asteraceae; genus Lactuca; species Lactuca virosa. The sequence goes on along the minus strand of NC_136432.1, from coordinate 286,041,726 downwards.
GATGTTACTCTGATATACATTTGACATATGTTTTGATATCGATATACTGATTTTGATGTTTTGAGATATTATGGTTCCTGTTTTGATAAATGATTTTTAGTAACTATGGTTTATTCAATGATTTAAAAATGAAATTTTTAGTCATGATTTTTGGGATGTTACAAGTTGGTATCAGAGCCTTGGTTTGAGGGATTCAGGCACACTCTCGGGTGTGTTAGAACTCAAACTTAGGACTTGGTATAAAAATTTTCAAAATAAAACCATTTTTATAAAAACGATTTTGAAAGGAGAAAAGGGTGTGGTGCTTGCAATCAGCCGAGCAAGTAAGTTCTCCCAAATTACCCATACATGTTTGTTATGATATGATATGATTATCAAAACTACATGCTAGAGTAGGGATGAGGATCTAGGAAGGATGCCTTGTATGCCTGATGTATGTGTATGAGAACTGCATGCTAGATTAGGGTTAAGGATCTAGGAAGGATGCCTTGTATGCCTGATGTATGATTATGACAACTGCATGCTAGATTAGGGCTAAGAATCTAGGAAGGATGCCTTGTATGCCTACTGTATTAGCTTATTGAAATGCATGTTAGTACTGATTAGTCAGTGATATGATGGCCTGATTAGGATATGCTTGGTTTTGTTACTCGATGTCCGAATGCTGCTTGCTTTGTGCTTTTGGTAGCTCTAGTTATCTTTAACTAACTAGTAAACGAATATGTTAAGTTACATATTACAAGGACTGAATAATTTCAGAAGGTTAGGTTTAGCCCTGTTTCGCAGCTCTCGTCTGAGTCTAACCGTTGTAGGGAGAGAACTCTCGTTCGAAGAATTATCTAGTCTTAGTAATATGTAATAGTATTCGCGAGTTAGTTAGGGAAATGTAGCAGGGACTTCTTATGCAGCTGATGGCGGAGAGTGGGTCGGAGATTACCCTAGGGCAAGCCTAGGATGAGATTAGCGCGAAGAGCAGTAGTAGTAGAAGGGACTTGGTGGAGTCAAGGCAATCCTTGAGGAAAGTATGGATAGATGTGGAAGGTAGTATGGGCCCGTACTACTGAAAGCAGAGGATCCGTACTCGAGTCAAGGAGGGTTGAGATAAAACCAGGGAACTTGTAGTGTGTGTGATCCCTTGATTTATGATGAGTACTTTGATGATTGTTATGGTATATTTTCGAGTATGGTGACGCTATGTGGTAGACCAGATGGCAGTTCTGGTGCCAGTGAGGGATCAGGCTCGAACTCTGGAGTTGGGCAGCTCGATGATCAGATGAGGGAGTTCATTCCATATGAGATTACACACACTATCACTTACCAGACTCCTGTGATCTTCGGTATGGTCAAGGAGGGCATTTTAGAGATTCTTGATGGGAAGCTGAGTGCATTCCGCACTAAGATAACGGCCATGATAGGGACGCGTACATTGACGTTTCGGGAGTTCAGAGCTGGTGAAGCTCCAGATTATCATGGGGCTAGGGACCCCATTGCTAGCAGCAGATGGTTGGTAGATGTCGCCAACGCTTTTCGTACTATCCGTTATCCCGAGAGGGACAAGGTCCGACTTTCTTCCTGCCTCCTGAAAGACAGGACACGTGATTAATGAGAAGAGGTTGGTAGTGAGTTGGGTGATGATGCGGTTGATGCTATGTCATGGGATAACTTTTCGACCAGATTCCGGGCGGAGTTTTCCCAGGAGATTGAGGCGCAACAGTTGGCACAAGAGTTCCAAGATCTCCAACAGACTACTAAGACTGTGGCAAAGATCACTGCCAAGTTCCGGGAGAGGGTTTTATTGGTACCGCATTATGCAACAGGCGAGGAGATGAAGAGAGTAAGTTATCATGATATGCTGCGAGATGATATCATGAAAGTTGTGAGTATTTCAGGGTGCGAGACCCTAAATGACATGATCTCTAGAGCCCGAGGGCGGGAGATTGATTTGGAGCACATTGAGAAGAGGAGGTCAGATCAGGTGCATATTTTGGAGGGTCCCGGGAAGAGACCCAAGACTTCCGATCAGCTGATGAGAGGCCAGCAGGGCCGAAGTCAGTGTAGCACGTGCGAGAAACTGCACGATGGAGTTTTTCGTTCCAAGGGTTTGCGTAAGTGTATCTCTGGGTTTATTCTCTGTCTGTGTTTGAATTATATTTTCAAGTGACGTCATATGCCATTTTCATGTCGAGAATTATTAGTGGGTAGTGAAAGGTAATTTCCTTAATTGCGGGTTGGGAGTGTACATTGTCATCTTGGTTTATGGTCGAGACCAGTTCAGGGGTATTATGTGGAAGGTCTGCAGTTAGAGCTCCGCAGGATGGTTATTCAGCATTATCAGGATTCGGTGGTATTAGTAATTGTTATTGATTGGCTGATAGAAGCGCCAAGGGAAGTGGCTCGTTGCTGAGGTATTGGTTGGAGAATCTGTCTTTTGGGTCTTCAAGATTCGAGTGTGGTATCATTTCAAGCATCAGGGGCTATCGGTTTCGCTGGGATTCGGGAAGTGTTCATCTGGTTCTCAGAAGTTGTGTGATCTTTTGGGATTGGCTAGTAATGGAGCACTAGTTGGTAAGAGCTGGTTGTCATCGGATCGATTGTTGGAATGTGAGAAGGATTGGGAATTCTTCAATTTTCATGTATTGTGAAGACTTAGTCGAATCTAAGTGGGGGAGAATCGTCCAGGGATTCAAAAGCAGGATCAGTTTTGAAACTAGGATAAGTTTCGCATCCTTGTCAGGAAGGAAGACAGCCCAAGCGGCTGTATGGATTGAGGATAGTGTGAGTTGGAAGTTCGGAAAACTTGCCAATAATAAGATCACGTTCTCGGAATGTTTGATAGCAGGCTTTAGGGAATCAGGTTGGGGATTCCATTCAGGACATGAGTTCAGTTTGGGATGTTAGATCGTGTGTGTGATCGACGTTGGATGTGTTCGGATTGGTAATCAGCGATTGAGACAACATGGAAAGTGTTGTAAGACTGCGGGATAGTCGTAGCATTCACCAGCAGCGAAACAATGTGGAAAGTGTTGTAAGAATGCGAGATAGCCGTAGCATTCACCAGCAGCGGACAGCATGGAAAGTTCTATAAGATTGCGGGATAGCCGTAACATTCACTAGCGGCCTGATAGTGTGGGAAGTGTTGTAAGACTGCGAGATAGTCGTAACATTCACTAGCAGCCAGATAGTGTGGGAAGTGCTATAAGACCGCACGATAGTCATAGCATTCTTCATGTGGTCAGATAGTGTGAGAAAGTGTTGTTAGACTACGGCATAATCCGTAAGCATTCACAGGTTCATTCAGATAAGTTAGGCCCGGGTGGGTCAGTTCGTAGGATCATGGAAAAGGCCATAGCATGCTGTGCCAGACAGTTCTAGTGTTCTGGGCAGTATCTAGTTGAAATAAACCGAAGGGGTAGGTCGAGCACCCAGATATGCTCGGCAGTATCCGGTTGAAATAAACTGAAGGGGAGGCCAGCACCCAGATATGCTCGGCACTATCCGGTTGAAATAGACCGAAGGGGAGGCCAGCATCCAGATATGCTCGACAGTATCCAGTTGAAAAAGACCGAAGGGGAGGCCATCACCTAGATATGCTTGGCATTATTAGTGTGTTAGGATTTCAGGTATGGATGGGTAACTGATTTCTTGGGTAATGCTAAGTCACTCATGGATTCCTTCAGATGATTTAGGCCAGGGCGGGTCATGCGCACAAATGTGAGTAGGCCACAGTATGATCGGATTTGGGAAACGATAGGTCGTTGGAGATCATGCGTGATGTAAGACTACAGTGGTTCTGGTAGCCTTCACTTTTCGTATTAGATTCGATGGCGACAGGTAGTCAGACCATCATGATCGGGAAGAGCAGAAGGAATAATGGAGCCATGAGTGGCAATATGGTTAGAGAAGATTTCGATAGCCGAAGTCCTCTTCGAAAGTCGCATGGGGCGACTGTGAGGTTACTCTTGGCTCAGCAACCGGGCAAGAATTCAGTATTTCAGATAATTTGGGGACCAGGGAGGTCCCAGTGGATTTTGGAAAACAGCCAGGAGGCAGTGTGATGCTTCGGGAAATAGTAGTTACTTAAGGATTCATGTGTGTGTAGAATAGCTTGATTATAGAAAGTGCTAAGTCACTTGCAGCGGGATTAAATAAACTCAGAGTAATTGATTTGACCATGTTGCGCATCTCTCATTTGAGTCTAACCGTTGCAGGGATGGATCTTCTACTTGAAGGATTATCTGAGCGTTCTGTCAAGTATAAGTGTTCTGCATGTACATTTGGTCTATGACACTATTTTCTAGTGGGAACCTCAAATTATCAGGAGTTGAGTAGTTAGTTGGGAGATAAGTGGACTGGGTTCAACAATGATGATTCAATATGCGCGGTCTGTCAGGGAGTTAGACCATCTCGAGACTCCAGATTTTAGATTGAGTAAATGTGATTACGTTGCAAGAATTTGTTCATCTTCGGGTTGTAGAGAACTGCAAGGGTTGGTACCAGTTACCTCGGGAAGGCTAGGGTATGCTCAGGATTGTGGCCATGAGGCTCAAGTTGTTTGGCGTGACAGGAATGGTAAGGAATGATTTCGAGGACGAAATCTTATTTAAGTCGGGGAGAATTGTAACATTCCGTTTATTAAAAAAAATAGATAAAATTAATAAATGAATAGTAGCCCTAATTTCGAAATAAATTAGCAAGGCGTTGGTTTTGGGAGTTAAATGTCATAACTTTTGAACATTGGGGGTTAAGAGTAATTTACGGATTAGTTTTGTAAAGAATTTTGAAGGCTGATGACTATTTGGTAAATTATGAATTTAATTTGAAAAGGATTTCAGAAGTCAGGGTATGATTGGTAATTTTTGGACTTATTATGAAAGGATTTTTGGAGACAGGGGCTAAATGGTAAATTATGGACTTAAGTTGAAAGAAAAAGGAGAAGGAGGGGCTGAAAGTGTTAATATGGACCAATGTTTGGAATTGGACGAGAATTATAACCCGTCACCCATGCGTCCCATAACCCTAACCCTAATCATAAACAACAGCCGCCACCATTATACGCCCTTACTTCCGGCCGCCACCTTGTCGTAACCGATCACCACCATACCACCTGCAGCTTCGTCGTCGGACGCCACCACAACAGCCCCTGCTGTCGGTGATGTTGTGTTCAACCGCAAGGATGAATGCGTTCTGTAACTGCCACCTCTCCGCCATAATCACTCCTTCTTCTTCTTCTGTCTCGTTGTCGTTTCGCCGGTACTACGTTCCAACTCCATCCGCCGCTGATAATGTCGGCTATAAGTGCTGCTGTTGCTGCCGATTCGTTGTACGCCACCAGGTGGGTGGTTGCGTTCCTACCTCGTGCAAGGCGTGCGTGTGTGTGTACTGGTGTGTGTGATGCATGACCAGGAATCAATTGAGAGCCATCACCACCACCGTGAGGTGGTGGCTATCAACTCTGACCACCGCTTGCCGCCACAAGGGTGGCTGAGTGTGTGTATGTGTGTTATATTGTGTGTGCGATTCTTTTAGAAAAAATATGTCGAATAATGTAATTGTTTGGCCGGAAAATCCGAAGAAAACCCACCACCACCACCGTGAGGTGGTGACTGCCGCCTTCTGCCGCCACCAGCCGCCGTGTTGGGTGGCGGTGTGCATTTATGTGTGATCGGATTTCTTTTTTGAGTTGCTTGGACATGTTTTGGTCTAGAATCATAACCACCACCACGAGGTGGTGGCCGCCGCTGTGAGCCGCCGTTGACCACCACTACCCGAGGTGGTAGTGGGTGGTGCCCGACTTATTTAACACAAATTGACCTAAAAAAACTTAACCAATGGACTAATTGGCACACAATTGGGTTGGAACCCCTAATTAGGGTTTAGAAAACCCTAATTTTAGATATATTAGTTTGGATTGTCGAAACCTGCGTTTGGACCAGTGGATTGAAGTATGACTTATGCCCAATTACATTGTATGTTTGGCCTAGTGGAGTGATGGACTTATTGGATTAAGTCCCTAATGGGTTAAGCAAGAACACTTAACCCTAATCGTCATTTTATGTGAGAAACCCTAATTATGTTTGGGCTTCAAGTTGGGCCTTCTGTTGGGATTTGGTGATTGGGCTATTGATGGTCCATTTAAGAACAAGTATTTGGACTAGAATATCTGGATGGGATTTAGGGAAAGGCCCATGTGAGGGGTTTGGGCCCAATTTGGAAAATTATGCCATAATTGGGCCTTGGTTGTTTATTTGGCTTTTGGGCCTTCAGATTGTGAATTTGGGCCTGGGTCTTAGACCAAGCTAGGTTAGGGGTAAAATGGTCCTTTTACCCCAAGTGTGGATTTATGGTTATGCATTAAAACCCAAATGGTTAATTGGGCTTTGTTTTGATGATTGACAGTTCAGGGATCTGTCAGCCAGCATCTAGAGATTTATTTGCGGGACTTCAGTAGTGTGAGGTGAGTTTCCTCCTGTAGGAATGGGTCGAAGGCACCAATGCCGACCTGTTTATGTATGTTAGTATGTTTCGAACTAAGGTCCGATGGCGGTCAGTGCCCGATGTAGGTTTATATGTGTCCGGATACCGATCCGATGCCAGGCGGTGCCCGAGGAATGTTTGTATGCTTGATGTCTTCATGATTATTGCATGTGTCTACATTGTATGTTTCTGGATTACGATCCGATGTCGGGCAATGTCCGAGGAACGTTTGTATGCTTCTAGATTTCGGTCCGATGTCTGGCAGGGCCCGAGGAATTTTTATATGTTTATGTTATGTGTTTGTTTATATGTATGTGTTGATATGTTTATATGTATACCGAGCTTTGCTCGATGTCGGGCGGGGCCCGATGAAGCGGGCGGGGCCCATGATATGTTATTATGTGATTATGTGTATGGTATGTGGTAATTTTGGGAGACTCACTAAGCTTCGTGCTTACAATTTTCAGTTTTGGTTTCAGGTATTTCCGGTAGCAAGGGGAAGAGCTCGGGATGATTGCATTGCACACACCACAATGTTTTATCCTGGTATGTTAGTCTGAAATACATTTGACATATGTTTTGATATCGATATACTGATTTTGATGTTTTGAGATATTATGGTTCCTGTTTTGATAAATGATTTTTAGTAACTATGGTTTATTCACTGATTTAAAAATGAAATTTTTGGTCATGATTTTTGGGATGTTACATAATTCCATTGAAAAAGCTTTTCATGGGGTTCCTCCAGCTACTGCGTTTTAAGTTATAGGAAGGAGCATGTGTCAAATGTACCTTGTAAATTGACATGTTAAAGCGACATGGAATTCTATTAAGTTAGGAGTTGACTATGGTAACATAATCAACTTGCTGAAATGTATTTATAACCATTTCATTTTGATTTTGATATGGACAACTTGGAATGATCTATCATGGATTTGCATGGCAAGTTTATGACCTTTTGGAACTAACATATCCAATCATAGAAACTCCAACTTCAAATGCTACTATATTCGATATCATGAATGGAAGTGTCAAAAAGAAGAAATCCAATTACCCATGGGTAAAAGGCGGTTAATGTTGGTATACCTAATTCTGTCCCCAAATGGAAAACGCCAAGGATAAAAGGAAGGCACATTCTTAGACAAATTCTGACAGGCTATTTGTTTCCAAAACAAGAAAAGGACCAATAAATCTTAGATGCCCAACATATCTAAAAGAATTGAAATGTTATATGTCAAAGGTATGTCATAGTCAGATATATTCATAACACCATGGAAATGTTACTTCCAACCCTTGAATATAGTACTCAAGAAAAAAATACTAACATTTGCAAAAATATGCAATAAATAAAGGGAAGTAAGAGACTAAAACAAAAAGAAGAGAATGTGAACATGTAAATATAGAACCCATGCTACTATCCATAGGACCAAGAATGAACTCATTCTTTCCAATGCTTAGTCTATGGTCTTATGATTGAAATTGTTTATACAACGTCTCATGAGATAATTCTGACTTGTTTTAATAGAAGATGTTCTATATGTTTTCTATTTATAAGCAAGTCGTGAAATCTAGGAAACTAGTATAGTAATAATAGTTCAGCGTTGATTCGGAGATTTGGATGAAATGTTATCGTGGAATCATCTTCTTGGACATATAAATGAGAGTTGCATTACCAAATGTCCAGTTGGATAGGATTTTGGAATTCATTTGACCACAAGTCTTATGATAAATGCAAGTCTTATTTGTCAACATATATGAAAAGGGTACTATCTTATACTGTGAATATTTATTGGAAGTAGTTTAACTAATGAAATGTTCGGATTAACCACAATACATGTTGATTTGAATAAATCCAAAAGTATGGGTGAAATGTATTTGTGGAATTACATTCCTATACATATAAATAAGAAATGAATTACTAAATATCGAGTTGGATAGGATTTTGGAAGTCATTTGGCCACAAGTCGTATGATAAATGCAAATGTTGTTTATCAGGAGAGATGACGAACACATCACTTTATGATGTAAATATCTGTTGGAATTTGTTCACACTAATGGACCCTTTAGATTAACCACACTACATGGTACGACCAATATCATTACCTTTAAAAGGTATGAACATGTTTATCTAAATAAACATAAGTCTGGAACCTTTATTGTGTTCAGAGCTTCTATAAAATGAAGTTAAGAATCAATTGGGCAATATGATAAGATACTCAAATCCAATAGGGATAGTGAGCATCTTAGTCAAAAGTTTAACGATCATCTAAGGAATTGTGAAACAGTTTCACAAATCTCCACCCAAAACACTACCACAAGTAATATAGTTGGATAGACAAACAAATCATTATTTGATTTGGTAAATTATGAGTCGTACTATGCTTACTAACATTTCATGGATTGTACCATGAAGAATGCTACAAGAGGCCTTGGTCTTGCATCAACTGAGAAGGTTCATGAGACACCCTTTGTGATGCAGAATAGGGTTCATTCCTCACTAGCACATATAGAAGTATACGATCATAAGGCTTATGCTCATCGTGAAGTGCTCGACAAACTGGAACCTCTAATAGAGATGTGTTACTAAATTGGATATCCCAACAAGGCACTTGGGTAATTTTTTACAAACCCTATGAGAACAAAATGTTTGTTTCTTTAAGGGAAATCTTCCGAGAGAGGAATGTGATATCTAAAAAGGGCTAGTAGGACATATATTGATCTTGATAAGATTTAAGACTCAAACAATGAATAACCTAAACTTAGCACTAGCACTCAACCAGAGGTTGAAAGACCTAATGAGGAATCTGACATATCTCCACGTCCACCACATAGATCTAATAGAGGACGTCATGAACCTAGTTATATAGATCCTATATTATTGAGGAAAATGAGTCACTAGTAGATGGAGATCAAAGTCTACTAGCTATTAGAAGCTATGGCAGGCCGTAAGGGCTTCAAAATAAAAGGAGGATATGGTGAGTGTATCACACCCCCAGCCGACGGCGGAAACGTCGGACTATGTGACGTAGTCATGGGTCAAAGTTAGTGAACAGTACAAAATGTAAACTTTTTGATATTATCAAAATAAATATTACATTGTTGTTGTCTACTAGTAAATTATCGAAATACAATACATGCCTAACATTTACAAAATATAGGTCTTCAGTGTGCATGTTCTTCCAACTGCTTATGATCATGTGAATACATTTGTTTTAAAGATACATCAACAACAATGTTGGTGAGTTACACAGGTTTTGAGACATTGTACCGTTATAACAAAAATTGTTTTTATATTATTTTGACTGGTTGACCATCTTGTATTAAAAGGTTATTTTTTATGACCAAAAGTATAAAATTTGAGACTATAAGTACTTACCTTACTTATGTGTTTACATGATTCCTTTCATTTTGATAATCCTGATTATAAGTTCTTACCCAACTTATCAAACACAAACCTACTTGTAAATCCGTACAGGTATTCAATAGATAAACTTAAGTCCTATTTCAACTTAATTAATTGCTTTTAGAGTGTACTCTGGTGCTATGATGAGTCTATAACCGAGCTATATGACTAGATTCAACCACTGTATGACACTACAAAGGGGCGCACCAAGAACATCACCAACGCTTCATCGACATCGTGAAAGAGATTAGAGAATGAACATTATCACCCGTTTAGTCTCTTCAGGCAAGGGTTACAGCTAGAAGCCACATGTGGGGGTGTCAAACCATATAGATCTATATACAATGTTCCTTGTGAAAGGTCCAATATGCTTAAAAGTCATATTAAAGTGATATTGCTAAATAGCATATGATACTAATGGGTCACACTAACAACAACTTGATACAATTGATTATTTATTAGAAATTGATTTTAATAAATATTCAATAAAACTCTTATAGTTAAATTAGAAATTATTTATTTCATGGAAATAATAATTTTCATTAGCAAGTAACATAATATATCATATGGTATGATTTATTAAGTCATGCACAACATTTTGGACCAAAAGGACTTTTTGTCTTTTACCAAAAGGTTAAGGTTTATATTTTATAAAAGAGTTTATAAAATTTACCAAGTTTGACTTCCTTTTAATCATCAAAAACTGTGAGCACGCTTGCAAGCATGCTAGTGATGGGTTTTTGATTATTTAAAGGTAAAGAAACCATTCTTTAAAGGCATGGGAGACACACTCATGACTATATGGACAAGGTTGCTTAAAGTGCTAAGGACTAATGGTTAATACCTTCACTTTATGCATATAAATAAGAGGGCTTGCATTTGGCTAGAGTGCTCATCCTTCACTTCTTGTAAGTGGCCAAATCCACTCCTCCCAAGGGTTCCACATTCTTCATCAACTTCCAAGCCTCCCAAGAGGACCCAAAGAACTACAAAGATTGTTATTTCTTCATCCTTCATTTGGGTGGTGTTTAATCTTTCTATAACTTGCAATAAGATCCTTGGTGGGTATAAAATGTTTATGTTATTTCAAAAATTAAAGTCTTCCGGTGCCATATTTTTCTAGTTTATGAAACTACTTTTTGAACTAAAACCCAACAATTGGTATCAGAGCCACCTTGCAGGTTTGGTTAGATTTTTGATTTTTGGAAATCTTAGTTTTTGGAGAATATGGATAACTTGTTTTTGTATAAAAATAAAGTCATACATATTTTCTATGACAACTTTATATTTGTTATTTTATGTGAAAAAAGTTTCATGCATCTTTTGTCATTTAAAGTTGTCTTAGAAAAACAAAGGTTGTTTTATGTGTATGTTGATGTATATGATGTGCATAAACTAGCCAATGACCATTATGTTTGTTGTGTTGTTGTGTTGGTTGTTTTATAAAAATGGTTGTAATAATTTATTTATTAATATGGTATGTAATAAATTAAATAGATTAGTTTTCTTGTTTATTTTTGTAAAGTAATAGATTAGTTTTTAGAAATAATTTATTTGTACAAAAATGTAACAAGAAATGAAGTTAGAACCATTTTTTTGAAGACAGAAGAGCAATTTTCGAGTCTAAACTGTGTGTAGGATTTTCAGTGACATTTTCTGAAAAGTGTCACTAATGCGGTTTACAAAGGGTTGTTGGACTCTTAGCGACAATTGCTGAATTTTAGCCTTCAAAAAGTTTTTCCAATCTTTTGCAAGCAATTGGTGTTTACTTAGGTAGGAGCTTCTACAACAACATTACAAGAAGGTTTTTCGTCCCGTTAAATGTCCATTTAGGAATGGACTTGGCATGTTTTGTGTTGGCTCACAAAAAATGTCATTAGTTGGCTATGTTTATGCACATATCTTTTTATGCATGTTTGTGTTGTTTATTTTATGCAATTATTTTGTGTGGTTGATAAATTAGTTTTTTCACATGCTAAAATAATTTTGGACAAAATAAACATCACATGGAGTATGGTTTTCAAAATTTGACATAAGATGTAACAAGTTATTATTTTAAAATAAAACCCGGTTTTATAAAATCGTTAATAACGGCAAATTTTGAAATGCTCCATTATAAGTTTTAAAATGATGATTTTTGTAACTCATACAAACTCCACATATATAAGTAATGTCACACCCCAAACCAGAACGGCAGAAACGTTCGGGGGCGGAGGACGTCATGTATAGTATCACAACAATTGAATAATAGTAATCAAAGCAATAACAACCATTGTATTAATAATGTAGTGTTTACATTGTATTCAAATCACATATGATTGACTCCAAAAGTAATTAGCAAAATAAAGACTTGAAGCTACTATGCTCCGCCTTCTAGAACCTGCGCGAGTACCTGTCTACTAGTGCCCTGAGAATACAAGTGGTTTTGAAAGTGTCAACATTAAAGTTGGTGAGTTCATAAACATTTTGTTTTAGAAAACATGTTCTTTGTTACTTGAAAACCTTCGTGTGTTCCTCCAGAAAATCATATATTTTCTGATGTAATGAATGTAAAAAATGTGACCCATGCTAGTTCCTTCTACGAGTACTTAGTGAATACAAGCTATATACAATTTGGATCGAGCAGACAATCAACTGTGTGGTTCTGCCCTAAGCCCACAACCAAACAAGGAACAGGAAATGAGGCGGAAATCACACATTCCACTGTCTGTCGGATCTTCATTGTATATAACCCTAACGCATTCACTAGGTACTTATAGAGTTAACAGTAATGGTTCTTTTTGAAATGTAAGTATATTCTTCCAGAAAATCCCATATTTTTTGATGTAGTGAAATGTAAGATCTGTTGACTCGTACTTGGAAAAGTAATGTAATACGGTTGTGTTTGTAATGCAACCCTTTTTGTATGTCTGTACCTTGTTATACATTCTTTATGAAAAGTATGTTTTGTACTAGAAAATAGCATACTGTACTTGTATATAGTGACCTGACCCATACCTATTTCCCCCTATGATTACTTAATGTATACAGGTAATGTATAACCAAGATCAAATAGATAGTAAACTGTGTGAATATGCTCTAAGCCCACAACGAAACAAGGAACAGGGAATAAAGCGGAAATCACCCATCCTACTACCTATCGGACCCTATTAATATAAATAACCTTTAACACATAAACTATGAAATCATAAAGTTAACATTATAGGTCCTTTCTGAATTGTATGTTCCTGTTTCTTGAAAAGTTGTGTGGTCTTATTATTAAAATAAAACCTATGAAAAAAATGTTAATCCCGTAAACATTGTTTTAGCTGATACTATTGTGAGTTTCATATAACCATGCTAATATGACATAGTGGCCTCTACGACGTTCTTCAGGCGTCGGTATTTTATGACATTTGTCACCCCCAGGCATGCCTGCCTAACTGTAGCTAGCAGTTTGGGTGTGGGATTGTCCGTCCCGTATAGATCTATACACAAACCTCACGCTCTCCATCCGGGAGACTCTAGTTATAATTTATAGGACTTGAACCTGTACCCTGGTGGGTACCCGAAGTAGTGCCTCACAACCCTGTATTAACTAGTTTACGTGTAGTGTTATATATATATATATATATATATATATATATATATATATATATATATAAATGCATTTTGATAAAATGTAAATACTAAATCAGTTTGAAACAGTTGCAAATGGTTTAAAACGGATTTGAAATCGTTTAGACACAACAGTCCTTGTGTTTTACTTGTATTTCCCCCCCCCCCCCTAAAAACATTGAAATATAGTGAAAACGTAGGGGTATGAACCCACCTCAAATGTGCGTTAACTTGAATTAGCGAGTTGTAGAGACGATCCCCGGGTAAGCGTAAGCACGAATAATGTTATCCTAAAAATAATTATATTCGACGTCGTATTTAAATTAATAAGAATATTAATTTAAATAATGTGTTAAATAATAATTTAATTATAAGGAAGACTTAAAATTAAATTGGAAATGTTTGGAAATGGAGTTTTTGGATGAAAATAAGGGTTTACGGTTGGAAGGAATGGGTTCACGGTTGGATCTTGATAAATTATGAAGATTTGAAGATTGCTTGAAGATTTGAATGTGGATATGAATGTTCTTGATAGGAAATATGAAGATTCAAAGGAATATGGGCGTAAACACTTGAATATTGAGAGAAAAAGGAGTTGTTCATGCTTGAAGATTGAGAGAGTTTTGGGGTGGTTCACGGTTGAGAAATGAGAAATGAACTGATTCAGGGTGTAAACACTTATATATAGGGGGTGTTTACGGTCCATTAATGGACTTGAAATGGGATTTCAGCCCATTAAGGGGGGTGTTCACGTTTCAAGTTTGGCCGTGAAGTCTTGTTTCCTTTTCATTTTGGCCGTAAACTCCATGATTCAATTAACCATAGGCCGTGAACTACTTTGGGGGACATTAAATGGACCGTGAACTCCCTTTTTGGTGGGGTTTGATGGTCGTGAACTCCATTAATGCATTGATTTCTTGGTGAAAACTCAATTAATGAGGGTTATTTATGTTTTAAACCCTTAGTCTTTCAACCTATTTTCATTTATAACACCCTGATTTAGCTTAAGTTTTCAATTCATACCTCTTTGTTAACTTTTTAAACAAGCCCTAAGGCTATAGATGATTAAATGCAACAAGGATTGCACTGTGGTTTCGCTTGTACTAGGTTAGGGTTTTGATCATGCTAGGTCTAAAATTTCGAGTCGTGACAAGTAATAAAATGAAGTTTTATTAAAGATATAAAAAGTTCAAATGCACTCAAACTTAATACCGGTTATTAAAATTGAATTGCGTAAAATTATATAAAAACTAGCTTTTTATATAGAACCTTTAAAAATGATTTTCTTTTGAAAATTGATACCATGGTTTATTATATGCATGTAATAACCATGATAACATATCTTTTTAAACTAGAATTATAAAACATATAAAGACCATTCTTTTACAAACCTTAAATCTATGCAATCCTTTTGAAAAATACCCGCACATCTCTTGTATGCACTAGTGGGATAAAGGATACCTAACCGCTTAGTGTTGTCTTTTGATGGCCGAGGTGTCTTCGCGATTTCTATAACCAAGTTATAGGCCGATTACACAAGTTTTTCAAGTTGGATGATTTGATCGGAAACCTTTTGTGATAAAGGATACCTAAGCAAGAGAGTTTCGAGGCACATATGGGATCAAACTTGTCTAATTAAATATGTTATTAGAGATCCCATAAATCTAGGAATTATATAGCAAGATATAATTGATAATCGATATCTACCGGGTTGAATTCAAATGGATGGGATATAGGATACCTAACCATTTATTTGTTTTGCAACTTGGATCATAGACTTTGATAATTAATTTTTTTGGAAACTAAAAGGGTATTAATTATTAAAGATTAAATATTGAAAATACTAAATGAATTTTTTTAAAATTTTGTCGTTAAATAATCCATCTCATTATCATGAATTGTCATTTTCTTTAATGACTTAATGAAACAATAGCATTCAATAGATACAACTTCAATGAATGTGTTCAAACTTTAGAGATAATCTCGTGAGAAATATGAAACAGTATACACTTAAAGGTTATAGTCCTAAACTATTTGCTTTGAGCAATAAACCTGAACATGATACCTAGTAAAGGCATCACTGTGATGCTAAAGATGCTTCTAACATCAAGCTAGGAATAGTTATTCATGACTTCTAGGAAGTCTTGGATAATTTAAACAAATATCTGATGATATAACAGGTCAAGCAATATTCCAACAAATACAGTGATATTTTATTAGAATAATGCAAGGCTAAAAGAGTCATCTAGTGTGATCTAAGAGGCCCATGTTTTATGGACTGGACACCTTTAAGCCCAAGAAATCTACTAAAGCCCACATAGATGGATCTTGTTTCTTTTGTGAAGAAACTGGACACTGGAAGAGGATTTAATCCTCTCATTTGGAAAGAAAGTCTGGAAGAGACTAGTACTTCTAGTATCAACTAGATAGAACTCATACTTTTCATATAACACTTAGGTACTTGGTACTTAAATGTTAATCTAATATTTGTAAATGGCTTGCAAATATTTATTGAAGAGTAACCAAGCTGAGCACAATCAAGTTGGAACTACACTCTCGGAGTTTAGTTTATTATTTATCTTTAGAACATAAATTACTTGTAATGTAAAACAGTATTTGTTTTGGAACAAAGTATGTTTTAATTTAGCATGTCTAAATTTATGTCTCAACTATTTTATTCAAATGTTTGATCATTTACTCAATCGTTTTTCATAACGATAATATTCATATTCGGAAATGATTAACTTCTATTTATGAGACTAGATCTCTTAATAGAAATATGAAGTAAATATCAACATTTTATAAATAAAATTAAGTTCTATATGCAAATACTTTTGACTTAAACTTGTTTTAAATCAAACTCATCTTTGACATTGTTATCTTTATTATATAACTGGCATTCACATATTCCAACTTCAAGAAAGGGATCTTTGAAGGCAAATAATGTAGTTTATTTGGCATATGTGAAACTTATTTATATTTACAGGATTCCTAATGAAATTTTCACTAAGGTGTAGAGAAAATAATTAAGGAACTATACACTTTGATGTATGACTTCCTTTCTAATGAATGTCTGAGATTAAGCACAAGATACCAAATCAACTTTATTAACAACTATAGTAGTTTTTAATTATATTTTATGTGGTAAAGCATAATTGTGAAATCTTTGTTGAAGGTTTCGAAAGTTGAGATACAAACCGGTAAGATCCATCTATGGCCTTAATGATAATAAAGGATGAATTAAATCTTACTTGGTATGAATATTAACTTTCTAATCGGTAGAAATATCCTCCTTTAATCTTTTTGGGATAATACTTCAATCACTATTAATTGTATCTTGAATACAAATACCAACTAATAAGTAGATTAAACACTTTATAAGATTTAGTATGGAAAGGCTCCATCCTCATCTTACTTAATGTTTTGTGGATTTAAAGCGAATGTTAGACTAAAACTTCTAAACCCAAAATCTACTAAACACATATTTATATAATACTCTAAATGTGGCTTAGATTATTATAAGAATAAGTCCTCTTACTCTTCTGAAAGCTAAGTTAGTGGAAAGCAAGCTTCTAATGACAAAGCAAGTGGGAGGTACATGGAACTTGAAGCAGATCAAGAATCATAACCTTATGTAGTAATAGTTGGCACTAGTTTTAACAAGGATTGTTAAACTTGAATAATATTTATTCACAAACACAAATTGTTCGCACTAATGGTAGAAATCATCTATGACTTGAGAAATGTGGAATATCTCATTGATGAGCTTTTATTGATGTTTTCTGGAAAAATCCATCAAATACAAAGATGCTATGTCAGATCTCGAATCTGATTAATGACTTCGAGTCATGAACATGAGATGTAATCCATGTATATGATAATCAAGTATGGGCTTGATTAAAATTTGTCCCTATAGCAAGGCTAGAAGGAGTAAATGATTATTTTAGAAAGAATAAATTACATGGATAACCATACACATTTAAAGCAAGACTTGCAGTAAAAGGATTTTCTCATACTCATGTCATTGACTATGGTCCTCATCACTGGATGGCTAAGAGAGCATTCTAAGAGTACTTTAGAAGAACTAAGGGAATGTATATGAGACAATCAGTTTAGAAAGGATATTTATGGAAAGAGCTACACAAGATGTTAATTTCTAAACATACATAAATAATTATGAATTATAATTGGATTTTGACTTCATTACGGAATGAAAGATAAGTTTTGTTGGAATGAGGTCCAAGAGAAACATAATGACACAATCTACTACAAAATAAGAATACAATACTTTAGAAGTTGAATTCAAATATGATTGGATGAATGAGATCATTGAAAAACTATGTTGATTTCTGCCATTCAAGGATCACATAGAAATATTTGTGACTTCGAGAGTATACTTAATCAAGCTAAAGAGAATCTATGTCACGAAAGAACACCAATCATATTCTCCAAGACATTTAACTGTACTGAGAGTAAAGTTAAGTATGGAGATGATAGTATTCATAGAATTCACACAAATTAAATTTTGTCAGATCCATTCATAAGGTCATTCTTTTGAGCTAAGTATGAATGGTCACACTTCAGCTACAAGACTTTATTATTCTAGAAATGGGTTTTTGATTTGGATTTAGTATTTGGATATTGGAAGATTATAACAACAACTATTAGATAATGTTATGATATATTGGGAGATAATCATCACATTAATACTTGTTGTGTTCTATATTAACATGTTTAATCCGTGAATAATGTTATTATTCTAAAAGTTCTTAGTCGGTTATAATTGTGGGAGAAATTATAAAGTAAGACTAATATGAATTCTATTGGTTGACTATCACTAGATGAAAGTAGGCAAGTGGTTGTAACCAAGTTTCATAGGTACTTGTCAGAGAACTAGTATTGAACTCACCCGCATCAACATCATCTCATGGATCGCTATCATGAATGATACTTGATTAAAAGGTACTATCTTTGTATCCTTAACACCTGAGATACATAGTGGGACTTAAGTGCAGGGAGTACTATGCTTTGATATGGTCAAATGCTGTTCCTTGACCGGGCAGTTATAAAAGCCATTTAAGGTATGGTGTGAACTATGCAAGAGGATTATGTAGTCAAGATGGGATTTATTCCTCTTATGTGTTGAGAGTTAGACATCTAAGGCGCCTTACCAAAAGTTAAACAACTAATGAGAATGATCGTGATCCGAATCTCATGTTCAACATGATGTCTGTAGTAAAGGGATAACTGATAAACTTACCTTATACACCAATTGTAGCTTTGAGCTTTTTAGGAATTGGGCGTTGATAGAATGGCACAAAAAGTCATATGGTCTTCGAGGCAGTGAAATGTTGCTAGACGTTCACCACTGTCGATATCAGTCTAATATGAGTCTTACGCAAGTGGGAGATTGAAAGGTACAGTATGCTCAAGAGTCATATTAAAGTGATATTGCTAAATAACATATGATACTAATGAGTCACACTAACAACAACTTGTTACAATTGATTATTTATTAGAAATTGATTTTAATAAATATTAAATAAAACTCTTATAATTAAATTGGAAATTTTTTATTTCATGGAAATAATAATTTTCATTAGCAAGTAACATAATATATCATATGGTATGATTTATTAAGTCATGTACAACATTTTGGACCAAAAGGACTTTTTATCTTTTACCAAAAGGTTGAGGTTTATATTTTATAAAAGAGTTTATAAAATTTACCAAGTTTGACTTCCTTTTAATCATCAAAAACCGTGATCACGCTTGCAAGCATGCTAGTGATGGGTTTTTTATTATTTAAAGGGAAAGAAACCATGCTTTAAAGGAATGGGAGACACACTCATGACTATATGGACAAGGTTGCTTAAAGTGCTAAGGACTAATGGTTTATACCTTCACTTTATGCATATAAATAAGAGGGCTTGCATTTGGGTAGAGTGCTCATCCTTCACTTCTTGCAAGTGGCCGAATCCACTCCTCCCTCTCCCTTTCTCTCTAGTTTTGGTTAGAAAACTTGAAGAACACTTGCATCTTCATGCATTCTTTAAGTTCATATTGGTTATGAACTTAAAGCTTAAGGGTTTAAGAATTTTGGACTAACATATACATCAAGTTGAGTCATTGTTGGTGTCTCAAAGGTTCCACATTCTTCATCAACTTCCAAACCTCCCAAGAGGACCCAAAGGACTACAAAGGTTGTTATTTCTTCATCCTTCCTTTGGTTGGTGTTTAATCTTTCTATAACTTGCAAGAAGATCCTTGGTGGGTATAAAATGTTTATGTTATTTCAAAAATTAAAGTCTTCCGTTGCCATATTTTTCTAGTTTATGAAACTATTTTTGAACTAAAACCCAACACCTTGCTCCTTAAAGATTAATGGTTATAGCACATAGTGCTTCACTAAGTTTTTTTCTATGTTCATGAAGAGATCATGCTCATATAGTACACCGGAGTTTACACAGTTCTAAAAATGTGTGATTTCGTATCCTAAAGTTTAAGTTAAAAAGTTACTAGACTTACCGTTCATTCGTTCAGTTTAAATTGTTTAGAAAGTGTGATTACATGTCATAAACTTTAAGTTAAAAAGTTACTAGCCTTTCATTCGTTCAGTTCAAATTGTTCAAAAAGTGTGAGTACGTTTCCTAAACTTTAAGTTAAAAGTTTACTAGACCTAAAGTTTATTTGATGTATAAAAACCTTATTAAGTTTTCTAATGAAATTTGGGCAACATAACGACTACATTTTGACCAAAACCAAATCTTACAAAATGTAACATTAACAATACCAAATAAATGTACAAGTTTAAATAGCTGTATGATTATCATTTTGGTTCAAGTTATAGTTAAACAAAAACTAAATAAGGAATATAGTTATAAACTCATAAATAAACATTTAAAAATTATATCTTTATTAAAACCATATTTGTAGTTATTTCAAACATAAAATACGACTTTGAGTTCATGTGGTTTAAAATATATATGTTTGGTTTTAAAAACATGATTTAGCGTTTATATAATGAGTTATGCATGTATTCTCCCCCGAAAACATAAAAAGCTTAAAAAGGGTTGTAGAACTCACTTTCACTGCATGCTTTACCGTTTGTGACATCCCCTAAATTCTCGGCCAGAAAAGACCGATTTAATTTATGCTTTTTAAAATAAAATCAGAGAATCTTTTTAAAAGATGTTGCGGAATTGGTCCCCAAAACAACATATGATAAAAGTTTATCAAAACCTTTCTTTAAGAAATATATAATTTCCTTTTTATATTAAAACCTCGGGATGTCATGTTCCGATACAGATCAAAAGCATAAACAAGACATTATAAGCCTTACAACAGTTATTTATAACTACTGGCCTATAATCCATAAATCACTCATCATCATCATCCGACTATGCTAGGGGTCCACTACCTGTAATCATAAAAAGCTGAGTGGGTCAGGCTTGGAAGCCTAGTGAGCATATAGGGTTTTCAACCCACAATAAATAAATTTATTGTACTTAAACATCAAACAATCAACCAAATTACCCCAACCCCATTATCTTATTTATTTCTTAAGGGTTTAACCTAAGAATCAACTATCACTCCTTCCTAAGGATTCATCTTAGGGAATAGGCACAAGGTCACACCATCACCAGGGTTTATACAACAGGCACTAAGTCCATAGCTGCCAAGGTTTAATCAACATGTGCTACGTCCATAGCTCTCATTTATCGACAGTATTATTTACAGGTATTCCCCCTTGCAATACATGTCAATGGGTTTTTAGAGTACATCAAATGAACATATAGTTCATTACACCTACAGGTTGCGGGCCTGCTAGTGTTCCACAGACTGTCTAGAATAGTCCATGGTTGTCATCCATACTCTGCTGAATGACGGGGGCCAACATTTTGGGTAAGTGATTCTCTCAAATTTCACCACTCACCCTCAACTCATGATCAATATTACTAATCATCTCCTTTATCCAACTCACCTTTCATCACACCCACTATTTCATCTACCCATGTTTTACCCAACATTTTTCGTAGATAAAAATACATATACAGTTTAAATTATTTAAAAACCTGTATAAATCATTCCTTCAACACCCATCTCAAATAAACAAACAATATATATTCACACAACACATATTTTATGTAAAATACTTCATATCTATGTGTAAGGTGAAAGTAACTACACACTCACATGATTTGATGATAATCGGGCAGCAATTCGTTTCCTAAAACGTTCGTTTCTAATAAAACCGGGAGTTTTATTGAGAAAACGGGCTCTGCAAAAGTCGGGCTTCGAAACCGAAAAGATAAATTTTCCGGGCTTCACGGGCACTTCGTGGCGTATTCCGGGGCTTATAATTGATACCGGGGCTTCGGGGGATGTTAATATGAAAGAAATATGGGTTTAGGGGCTAAAAGTGACAAGTTTTCAAAATACCCCCGGGAGGTCTCGCACCCTCCTATTTATACGGGCCGAAGCTCCTGATCCAACCGCTGAGAAGAGGCCACGCGTCGTTGATCCGGAGTTCGCAGGGGAAGGCTCGCACGAGGCTCGCACCTGCGAAGGCTTGCTGGCAGCCTCCTACTGGACCGAAGTCGGTTCTGGTGGTGGGGTCCGCAGGTGAGGGTGCGCAGATGGTAGCACGTGCGAGGGCCTTGGTGGCGGTTGCTGATTGGACCGCGGACTCGCAGTCCATGTGTGAGGCTCGGAGTCGTGGCATGCGAGGTTCGGATTGGGCCTCCCTTCGGTCAAATCAGAATCTGACACGTGGCTTCGCATGACTCACCATTTCGGACACGTGGCACATGCGAGGCGAGGGTGACGTGGCAACTCGTGACTATGCGAATTTTCTCGGTTTTTGTGCAAAAACTTCTAAAATCCATAACTTTCGCATACGAGCTCCGTTTTTGACGTTCTTTATATGCAGGCGTAGGTAAAATCACGCTCTACAACTTCCGTTTAGACTTCGTCGGCTAATTTTGACTTTAATTTTTATATTATTATTTTTAACAGACCGGGACAGGAAATCCGTTAAAAATTCATAACTTCTTCATCCGACGTCCGTTTTCGTCAGACTTTTTACCGTTGTGCTACTATTTACGAGACCTTCGATTCTCGTTTAGGTTGTGTCGGCTAAAAATCACTCGATCTAAAATTCGAGTTTTTAGCTGTCTACTGCTAAGCTGAAACTTCGAAAAATCATAACTTCCTCATACGAAGTCAGATTCGGGCGTTCTTTTTATCGAACTTCTCGGTTTAACCAACACTACAAGTTTCGTTTAGATTACTAAGGCTAAAAAGTAGTTTATCGAAAACTCACTTTTTACGACATTCAGCACCGAGCCGGTTTTGTCGTGAAACTTCGACAGGTCATAACTTCTTCGTTATAACTCGGATTTCGGCATTCTTTATATATCCGTAATCCTTGTCACGACCGCTACAACTTTCTTAATAGATATCGGCTTTATCTAAAATTTAATTTTGACGCTTATTTTTATTCTTAATTAATTAACTCCTAGTAATTAAGCATAAAACACATAAAACACATAGAATTCACATAATTCCTTTTTCATTTCTTCAAAATGGGTCACAAAGGTTAACCTAGACCATTATGTCAATATTAACGCCTAGTCTAGAAACACGGGCGTTACAACTCTCTCCCCCTTAGGATGATTCCGTCCCCGGAATCACACAACAACAAACAACTACGGGTAGCGACTCACCATGTCTCTCTCCGTTTCCCAGGTGGGATTTGGCCCATTTATATGTTTCCATCGCACAAGCACTAAATCGACTATCTTACGTTACAACTTCTTAGTCTTACGGTCAACGATTGCCTCAGGTTCTCCAATTAACCTCTTGCTCTCATCCAAACTTAATTCAGAAATGGGAATTATGTCGGGCACACCTCCCGTGAACTTCCTCAAATAACACACATGAAATGTGTTATGAATACCCTCCAGTGCTTCCGGTAATTCTAGCTTGTAAGCTTGATTCCCGATCCTCTGAAGAACTTTAAATGGTCCAATAAACCTTGGACTCAACTTTCCCCTTTTACCAAATCTTACCCTTCCACGGCGAGACTTTAAGTAAAACCGAATCTCCAACTTCGAAGGATATCAGTTGTCTTTTCTTGTCAGCATAACTCTTTTGTCGATCTTGAGCAGCTAACATCCTCTCCCTTATCACTTTCAACTTTTCAGCAGTTTGATGGACTATTTCAGGTCCCATAAACTGCTTTTCCCCAGCTTCCAGCCAACATGATGGCGTTCGACACTTTTCCCCATACAAAGCGTGATAAGGTGCCATCTTAATGCTTGAGTGGAAACTATTATTATAGGAAAATTCTACTAGAGGTAAGTGTTCATCCCAGTTACCTTGGAATTCTAGGGTACATGCTCTCAGCATATCCTCCAATGTTTGAATCGTTCGTTCGCTCTGACCATCGGTTTGCGGATGGTAAGCCGTATTCAAACACAACTTGGTACCCAATTCCGCTTACAGACTCCTCCAACACCTTGAGGTAAAACGGCTGTTACGATCGGATACAATCGTTAACGGAACACCGTGTAGCCTCACAATTTCCTTCACGTAAGAATTCGCAAGTTTATCCATAGTCCATTTCTCGTTAGCGACTATGAAATGCACACTCTTAGTGAAGCGATCAACGACCACCTAAATCATGTCGTGACCATTCCTTGTTCTAGGCAGTTTAGTCACAAAATCCATAGTGATATCTTCCCATTTACCCATGGGTATAGGTAAAGGTTCTAAACTCCCATACGGTTTCTGATGTTGTGCCTTAACCCTAGCACAAGTTACACACTCGGCCACATACTTAGCAACATCGAGCTTCATCGTCGGCCACTAGTAATAGGGTTTTAGATCCCTATACATTTTCGTACTGCCGGGCTGAATCGAGTACATGGTTTTGTGAGCTTCTTCCATCAGAAGACCTCTTACTCCTCCCGCCTTAGGTACCCAAATCCTATCTTTGAATACCTTCAGTCCTTGACCGTTTGTATCAAACACCAACGTTTTGCCCAAACGTTCCTCCTTTCGGTCATTTCTCTCTAAAGCTTCCTCTTGAGCTTTCTTTATACTTTCCACAACTGTCGAGACAACTTCAATTCTCAACGCTCTTGGCCTTTTCTTTTCAAGATTTACCTTCCGACTGAGAGCATTAGCAACAACATTTGCTTTACCAGGGTGGTAAAGTATCTCACGGTCATAGTCCTTGAGTAACTCTAGCCAGCGCCATTGCCTCATGTTCAATTCCTTCTTCATATCTTTAAGGCGAACACTACCGCTGCCAACTCCAGACCATGAGTGGGGTAGTTCTTTCCATGCTCTTTCAATTGCCTCGATACATACGCTATCATTTTATCCCTTTGGGTCAGAACACAACCTAACCCAACTCCAGAGGCATTACTATAAAATGTGAAGTCATCAACTCCTTCAGGTAACGAAAGAATCGGTGCTTCACACAACTTCTTCTTTGACTTCTCAAAGCTTCCTATGCTTCTTATTCCAAGTATAGACAGCTCCTTTGTGGGTCAAAGATGTCAATGGAGTCGCGATCGAAGAAAAGCCTTGGATAAATTAGCGATAATATCCAGCTAATCCTAAAAAGCTTCAGATCTCCATAGGACTTTCAATCGTAACCTTCGAGTTACAAAATAAATCCTTATTGAGGACTCCTTCTTCTTCTTAGAATAAGTATTTTCCTTCGTTTATTGTTACAGACCGATGGGTCATGTTCTAATGATCTCTCATTGTATACTGCACTACTTAGACTCAGATCTCCTAGGGATAAATTTCGGAGCAAACTATACCTTCCTTCATGTTCTAATGTGATACAATCACAGTTCAACATGTATTATTTCTAACTACCTACTTCTTTAACAATGAGTGCGATACTTCTATTGATCGCTTTGATCATTTCTCACTTCAATCTTCTGGCTTAAGTCAAATACTACATCGAACTTGGTTCTCTGAACCACATAATAAACTCATCTTAGTCGGACTCGATTCGATATGACCTCTAAGGTCGGAATAACAATCATCTTCTTAGTCATTACCGAAACGATGGTAACGACAGACTAGAATAATACGGAATCAATTACTAGCTCCTTGGTAACCTTGTGACTTTCCCTGATCCAAGTGTGAGTCCTGTGCTTCCAGTAGCATAGATCTCTACTACTATTCACACCTACTCATACTCGTCCCAAGTACTGTCTCGCAGTCCCCAAGTCCTAAAATCACAAAACAATTTAACACATACGAATGTGTCCAATTAATCATAAAATTTTCCTAGACTCTACTAGGACTTCTTCCATACGTATCTTCAATCATCAATTCTGCTTCAACTTGGTTGGTGATAGAAATTCCAGACGATTGGGACAACTTCAAAAATTACACCAACCATTCCATTCATCAAATGACAAAACCAGGGTTTATATTATTTCCTTGAAACGATTACACAAAGGTTCAAGTTTACCCTATATTATGCCTCTAATAGGCTAAACCACTTGTTACTATTCACATTACTACTTCGTAACTTGATCTTCGGGTATCAAGTCTTTACTTCTACTTCCTAGCGTTATTAATCGCTTCGTCAAGGATATCATGAAATTCCTTTGGCGTTGATGGTGCACTTGGCCTTGTTACTTCATTGTTCTTCGGACAGTTCTTAGAAATATGGCCTTCTTCTTTACATACATAGCACACCTCCTTAGGAATCGTACACTTATTGGCGTAATGCCCTATTTCTCCACACCTAAAGCACTTCACCTTCCTGTCACAATCCCCAGAGTGTTTATTTTTGCACTTCCCGCACCAATTTCCTTTACCTCCTCTTTTGCCAGATTTTGAGGATATGTTGCTCTTATTAGGCCTTGAAGACCCCTCAAATTTCCTCTTCTTGCGAACTTCAACCTTGTTGGCGGTCCTGTCATTGATCATTTCTTCAATAGACTTAGCAACCCTAATAGTTTCCTCAAGAACATATGCCTGACGTACTGGCATAGTAAGTTCATCCTTACTTTGTTGAAGTAAACGTTTTGTTTCTTCCATCTGTTGATCCAACATCGTACGCACCATTGCCTGCACCCCAACCATCGTGATTGGCTTAGGCTGTGGATTATCCTTTTCGAATCCACTTTGAGTACTCGCCATTTCGATCTATACACCATTCGTAGGTGAATTTAGATCTTTATTTTCGATAGGCGTTAAATCTTCGTTATTACTCCGAAACGTTTATATGTTAGTTCTAATATCGTAGTCATACGTTTAGAATCCTACACACATAAGGTTTCCAGATCCGGTCGGCAACAGACCATAGATCTGAACAAATAATGGCATATATGGCAAACATATAGCATTTAGCACATAAAGCCATTTTAGGCTTCTTTCCTAAAATAAACTAGTGCTCGTTTCAATTTAGGTGTACTACCTAAAATATAATAGACACACTCAACTCACAATCATCGTTTAGCATTCTAAGTTTAAGTCTAGAAATCCTACAAATTTCCTAGTTCGCTTAAACTAATGCTCTGATACCAACTGTGACATCCCCTAAATTCTCGGCCAGAAAAGACCGATTTAATTTATGCTTTTTAAAATAAAATCAGAGAATCTTTTTAAAAGATGTTGCGGAATTGGTCCCCAAAACAACATATGATAAAAGTTTATCAAAACCTTTCTTTAAGAAATATATAATTTCCTTTTTATATTAAAACCTCGGGATGTCATGTTCCGATACAGATCAAAAGCATAAACAAGACATTATAAGCCTTACAACAGTTATTTATAACTACTGGCCTATAATCCATAAATCACTCATCATCATCATCCGACTATGCTAGGGGTCCACTACCTGTAATCATAAAAAGCTGAGTGGGTCAGGCTTGGAAGCCTAGTGAGCATATAGGGTTTTCAACCCACAATAAATAAATTTATTGTACTTAAACATCAAACAATCAACCAAATTACCCCAACCCCATTATCTTATTTATTTCTTAAGGGTTTAACCTAAGAATCAACTATCACTCCTTCCTAAGGATTCATCTTAGGGAATAGGCACAAGGTCACACCATCACCAGGGTTTATACAACAGACACTAAGTCCATAGCTGCCAAGGTTTATTCAACATGTGCTAAGTCCATAGCTCTCATTTATCGACAGTATTATTTACAGGTATTACCCCTTGCAATACATGTCAATGGGTTTTTAGAGTACATCAAATGAACATATAGTTCATTACACCTACAGGTTGCGGGCCTGCTAGTGTTCCACAGACTGTCTAGAATAGTCCATGGTTGTCATCCATACTCTGCTGAATGACGGGGGCCAACATTTTGGGTAAGTGATTCTCTCAAATTTCACCACTCACCCTCAACTCATGATCAATATTACTAATCATCTCCTTTATCCAACTCACCTTTCATCACACCCACTATTTCATCTACCCATGTTTTACCCAACATTTTTCGTAGATAAAAATACATATACAGTTTAAATTATTTAAAAACCTGTATAAATCATTCCTTCAACACCCATCTCAAATAAACAAACAATATATATATTCACACAACACGTATTTTATGTAAAATACTTCATATCTATGTGTAAGGTGAAAGTAACTACACACTCACATGATTTGATGATAATCGGGCAGCAATTCGTTTCCTAAAACGTTCGTTTCTAATAAAACCGGGAGTTTTATTGAGAAAACGGGCTCTGCAAAAGTCGGGCTTCGAAACCGAAAAGATAAATTTTCCGGGCTTCACGGGCACTTCGTGGCGTATTCTGGGGCTTATAATTGATACCAGGGCTTTGGGGGATGTTAATATGAAAGAAATATGGGTTTAGGGGCTAAAAGTGACAAGTTTTCAAAATACCCCCGGCAGGTCTCGCACCCCCCTATTTATAGGGGCCGAAGCTCCTGATCCAACCGCTGAGAAGAGGCCACGCGTCGCTGATCCGGAGTTCGCAGGGGAAGGCTCGCACGAGGCTCGCACCTGCGAAGGCTTGCTGGCAGCCTCCTACTGGACCGAAGTCGGTTCTGGTGGTGGGGTCCGCAGGCGAGGGTGCGCATATGGCAGCACGTGCGAGGGCCTTGGTGGCGGTTGCTGATTGGACCGCGGACTCGCAGTCCATGTGTGAGGCTCGGAGTCGTGGCATGCGAGGTTCGGATTGGGCCTCCCTTCGGTCAAATCAGAATCTGACACGTGGCTTCGCATGACTCACCATTTCGGACACGTGGCACATGCGAGGCGAGGGTGACGTGGCAACTCGTGACTATGCGAATTTTCTCGGTTTTTGTGCAAAAACTTCTAAAATCCATAACTTTCGCATACGAGCTCCGTTTTTGACGTTCTTTATATGCACGCGTAGGTAAAATCACGCTCTACAACTTCCGTTTAGACTTCGTCGGCTAATTTTGAATTTAATTTTTATATTATTATTTTTAACAGACCGGGACAGGAAATCCGTTAAAAATTCATAACTTCTTCATCCGACGCCCGTTTTCGTCAGACTTTTTACCGTTGTGCTACTATTTACGAGACCTTCGATTCTCGTTTAGGTTGTGTCGGCTAAAAATCACTCGATCTAAAATTCGAGTTTTTAGCTGTCTACTACTAAGCTGAAACTTCGAAAAATCATAACTTCCTCATACGAAGTCAGATTCGGGCGTTCTTTTTATCGAACTTCTCGGTTTAACCAACACTACAAGTTTCATTTAGATTACTAAGGCTAAAAAGTAGTTTATCGAAAACTCACTTTTTACGACATTCAGCACCGAGCCGGTTTTGTCGTGAAACTTCGACAGGTCATAACTTCTTCGTTATAACTCGGATTTCGGCATTCTTTATATATCCGTAATCCTTGTCACGACCGCTACAACTTTCTTAATAGATATCGGCTTTATCTAAAATTTAATTTTGACGCTTATTTTTATTCTTAATTAATTAACTCCTAGTAATTAAGCATAAAACACATAAAACACATAGAATTCACATAATTCCTTTTTCATTTCTTCAAAATGAGTCACAAAGGTTAACCTAGACCATTATGTCAATATTAATGCCTAGTCTAGAAACACGGGCGTTACATGCTTTGTTCAGATCTAAAACCAAGATTCGAACTGTAACTCGGGATTTTCTGAACGACACTCTTTTTCAAAAAAACAACACCAGAAGTTTGTAGATCGGGCAAAATGAGTAGGAAAAACTGTTCGGATTCGTTGGAAAACTGTTTGGATCGGGAATCGGGATTCCTCTTGCGATTTATGATTTTTCACCCGACATACTTTTGGATAAAAAAATACTTGAGGGTTGTAGATCACGTAAAAGTGAGTCGGGAAAAGTACTTTTCATGGATTTCGGGGCTGTCGGAATCTCGTCGGAGCTTCACCGAAAAATGAGTTTTTGCATAAAACTATGGTCGGAAACATGGTTTTTCGGAGGCGGGTGGAGGTGGAAGTTGAAGTCGCTTGGAGAGTGGAGGAAGGGTTTCTTTTGGTTGAGTTTGGTGGAGGTTGACGGTGGCAGCCGGCAGCGAGCGGCGGTGCTGTGGTGGTTTGTGGTGGCTGTTGTCTTCGTCGGAGCTGCTGCAATGTAGGGGACTGTTTTCAAAGCTTAGGTCATATGAAGGGAGGCAGCAGGTGGCAGCTTAGTGTGGCGCAAGGCAGAGGAGCAATGGAGCACCAGTGGTGGCTCACGGTGGACAGAAAAATTAGAGCAAGAGAGAAAGAGATAAAGAGAGCCGAGAGGAGAGTGTATGGTGTAAAGAGGAAGATAAGGAGTCCTCCTTTCTATTTATAGCAAAGTTGTAACAGCCCAAATTTCCAGTAAAATTTTTCATTTTAAATAACAGAATCATTTCCATAAAAATAGAATTCCAACCACATTTCTTTTCAAAACCCATAACATCAAATAAATTATTCATAATATCAGAGTGTCCCAATTAAAATGCCAGAGAGTGCATGATGCGCCATCACGTCGGGCTCTTGCCCTTAGATCCCGAAGTACCTGAAACAACCAACAAAATGTAAGCTAATGCTTAGTGAGTTCCCCATAACATACCCCACACAATCCACATAACCATATAAATCATATCATCCATACAAACCATGCATATAACATATAGGGATGTCGTGGACTCCCTCCAGGGTCTTACTCCAGGATGTCGTGGGATCCTCCCAGGGTCATATGCCTATGTGTCATAGGCTCCCCCATGCTATTTACCTGGAATTCCATTGGCTCTCCCACATGGTCTGATATCCAAGTGCCATGGGCTCCCCCTATGGTCTTTACCTGGAATGTCATGGCCTCCCCCACATGGTATGATATCCAAGTGCCAAGGGCTCCCCCCGGGGTCTTCCATGCAAGTATCACAGAGAAAACTAGTATACCACATATCACAAAATCAAATAGTATACCATATCTCACAAAATGGGCCGGCCTTGGTGCCTTCGACCCATTGGTATGGTGAGGAGACTCACCTCAAATGCGAACTATAGATGAATAGGTCCAAGCTCCGAGTATCAGCTTCGTCAAATCCCTAATCATAAACAACCCCTTAGATACAACTCAACTCTTCAAACCCTTAAAAGTGAACCCTGGTCAAAGTCGAAGTCAAAGTCAATACTTCGAGTTGACCTAACTCGTCGAGTTACTCATCAACTCGTCGAGTCCACCCCAAAGTCAGAATCGCGATATTGCGATCCAACTCATCAAGTTTTACTACAACACGTCGAGTTCCTCTGTTTCCAACAGAATCGGGGTAACCCTAACCCAACTCGCCGAGTTCACCTATGAACTCGTCGAGTTCTTTAGTCTGTCAGCCCACTTAATGCATTAAGCCCTTTTTCTTGAATCCAAAGGCTCCAAACCTCAGATCCCAATCCTCAGAGATGCCTAGAAGGGTACAGTTTCCAACTTTACCCCCAAGGATCATCTAATAAGCTCTAAACCCAAGCCCTAGTTCCTTAAAGGAGGGTCTTTACCCATTAAGCCCTTAAACTCTAACTCCAATGTCCCAAAACACAGATATGAGGTCCTAAGGTGGTTTACTCACGTAAAGTTTCCAACTTTATGTCCACGCATGCTAGAACACTCTCTAAGATTCATTTTTGGCTTCATAATGGACATATTTCATGAATAGGACATAGAGGCTATTAAAGTTTTCAACTTTAATCCTCAAGAGGTCATGTAGAGGCCAGATCTACATCCTCAACCCCTGGGAACCTCTTTTCTTTGGACATTGAAGTCAAAGTCCCAAGACTAAGCCAAAACTACAAGAGATGAGATCTAATAAGATACATGTCAAGGTTCTGACTTTTTACCTCAAAGAGGTAGCCTTTGATGTAGAGTTTTCGGATCCACGATCACTACTCCAATCTTGCTACTTCTCTCTTCAAGACTTCCTTCAAGAATCACTCTAAAACTATCAAAACTCAATGAGCAAGTGGAGAAAACGATCTAGGGTTTCTTCTGGGCAAGGAAGGATGGTAAGGAGGCCATCCCTAGAAGTTAAGTCCTTTAATTAGGGTACAATGCCCGAAAAATAGGGTTTTCATTTCCAGCGTCAACTCGCCGAGTTGGGGCCTTCCAACTCATCGAGTAGACCCTTAATTCCCGCGTTCAAATAGATCCCTACACGACGAGTTGGAGCTCCTCAACTCGTCGAGTTCCAACCCAAAACCCTAAAATGTTGAGAAATAAGTAATACCTGGATCAAGCGTTACAAATCTCCCCCACTTGAACTAGACTTCGTCCTCGAAGTCTGCTGGCACAAACAAATCCGGGTAATGCTCCCACATCTCATCCTCCGGCACACATTTCCATTACGAGCCCTTCTGATGCTGCCATTGAACCTTCACTAGCTTCACCTCTTTGTTACGAAGAACCTTAGTTTTCCTATCCAAAACCGCAACGGGTCTCTCAATGTAGTTCAGGATCTTATCCACCTGAATGTCATCCAAAGAAATAATCGCAGCCTCGTCAGTGACACACTTTCGAAGCTGAGACACATGGAAGGTGTTGTGAATCTGGCTAAGCTCATTCGACAGGTCCAAACGGTAAGCCACCTTGCCCACCCGGGCAAAAATCCTGAATGGACCAATAAATCGGGGCCCTAGCTTGCCCCTCTTTCGAAACCTAATGACATCCTTCCATGGCGACACTTTCAGCAAAACGAAGTCTCCCACCTGGAACTCGAGATCTGAGCGATGCAGATCAACATAACTTTTCTGAAGGCTCTGCGCGACTCGCAGTCTGTCCCGCACCTGCTAAATCAATTCGGTGGTATTAAGCACCACCTTGGTGCTTACCATAACACGATGCCCAACCTCACCCCAACAAATTGGAGTCCTACATCTCTGACCATACAACATCTCAAACGAGGGTCGTTCGATACTAGCATGGTAACTGTTGTTATACGAAAACTCTGATAGTGGGAGGTATGTATCCCAACTCTCTTTGAAATCCAATACGCATGCCCGAAGCATCTCCTCGATCGTCTGGATTGTCCGCTCGCTCTGGCCA
Source organism: Lactuca virosa (assembly GCF_052849685.1). Lineage (NCBI taxonomy): Eukaryota > Viridiplantae > Streptophyta > Magnoliopsida > Asterales > Asteraceae > Lactuca > Lactuca virosa. The sequence goes on along the minus strand of NC_136432.1, from coordinate 286,008,696 downwards.
TCGATCTGGGGATGGTAAGCGATACTGAAATGCAATAGAGTTCCCAACTCCTCATGGAACTTCCTCCAGAACCTGGAGGTAAAACGGACATCGCGGTTCGAGACCATCGATACAGGCACCCCGTGCCTGACCACCACCTCTCGCACATAAATATTTGCTAACTTCTCAGCAAAGATGCTATCGGTGATCGGAATAAAATGGGCACTCTTTGTCAATCTGTCCACAATGACCCAAATGGCATCCACACCCCTCGCCGTCCTCGGTAACTTCGTGATGAAGTCCATGGTGATCTCTTCCCATTTCCACATGGGAATGGGTAGCGATTGAACCTTGCCGTGAGGCCTCTGATGTTCGGCCTTGATCTTCCTGCAGGTCAATCACTGCTCCACAAACCAAGCGACCTCTCACTTCATACAGGACCACCAGTAACTCAACCTCAGATCTCTCTACATTTTTGTAGCCCCCGGACGAATAGAGAATTAGGACTTGTGTGCCTCCTCCAAGATCTTCTGTCTCACTCCCCCATATACCGGTACCCACACCCGACCACACTGTGTCAAAAGACCCCGACCATCCCGAACAAACAAGGGAATCTGACCCCGAATCCGATCTATCTTCCAGTTCTATTTCTTCAAACACTCCACCTGAGCCTCCTTGATTATATCCAACAAGGGGGAAATCATCGTCATCCTCAAACAAACATCCTTAATCGGAGAACTCGCTGCCTTGCGGCTCAACGCGTCGGCCACCACATTGGCCTTCCTGGGTGGTACAAAATATCAAAATCATAATCCTTCGGTACATCCAACCACCTCCTTTGCCGCATGTTCAGGTTCCGCTGATCCATCAAATACTTCAAACTTTTGTGGGCAGTAAACATGGTGCACCGAACTCCGTACAAGTAATGCCTCCAGATTTTGAGGGCAAACACAACCGCCCCCAATTCCAGGTCGTGAGTGGGGTAATTCGCCTCATGAGGATTCAGCTGCCTCGAGGCGTACGCGATCACATGCCCCCTTTGCATCAAAACTGCCCCTAACCCCGAGATAGACACATCACAATACACCACCAAATCATCCAAAAAGTCACATTCTTCTTGGTCAAGCGAGTCAAAGGTACAACAATCTTGGAGAAATCCTAAATAAATCTCCGATAGTACCCCGCTAAGCCCAAGAAGCTACGGATCTCTGATGCATTTTTCGTTATTTCCCACCGCATCACTGCCTCAATCTTGGCTGGATCAACCAAAATACCCTCTTGGTTGATGTCACAACTAGGAAATTTTAGACCCAGCCAAGCCTAAACCCTAACCTAGGACAAATGAAAACTACATTGCAATCCTTGTTGCATTGTACCCTCTATAAGCGTAGGGCTTGTTTATCGAGCTAACAAAGAAGTATGGAATGAAACCTAAGCTAATTTAGGGTAGTATAAATGAACATAGGTTGAAAGACTAAGGGTTTAAAACATAAATATAACCATTAAATGAGTTTTCACCCAAAGTAATTAATGGAGTAAAGGGGTTTACGGACAAGAATAAATCATAAATGTAGTTCACGGTTGGAGATTGTTTTCCAAGGGGGTTCACGGCCATGGTATGGCCGAAAACACAAATGAAGCCCATTAGGGGCGTAAACTCAATAGGAATAGGACCGGAAACACACTAGCCCAAGCCTTTTAAGGCCGTAAACACCTTCCTATAAATATATATTCAGCCGTGAACCAATTCATTTCTCACATTTTCCTTCCATGAACCCTCCCATTTTTCTCTCAACTATCATCCGAGAACACCCCTTTTTCCCTCAATCTTCAAGTGTTTACGCCCAGATCTTCAACATATCTTCAAATCTTCAACCAATTCCCCAAGAACATTCATAACATCTTCAAATCTTCAAACATTCACTCAAGAACATCAAGATCCAACCGAAAACACATTTGCCCAACCGAAAACTCCATTTTGTCCACCAAAAAACCATTTAAACATTTCAAACAATTCCAAATAATTATTGTAAGTATTCCTTACATGATTAAAGTGTTGTTTAACACTTTAATTATTATTTCCAACATTATCTAGTTCATTATTTAAATTAATATCTTATTAATTTAAATACGACGTCGAATAAAATTATTTTAACGATAACGTTATTCGTGCGTACGCTAGTCCGAGGATCGTCTCTACGGCTCGATATTCAAAATCACACGCACTAAATGTGATTTCATACCCCTACATTTTCACTATTTTTCACTGTTTTAGGGGGAAATACAAGTAAAACACAAGTACTCTTGTGTCTAAACGATTTCAAAAACTGTTTTAAACCAATTGTAATTATTTCAAACTAATCTAGTAATTATATTTTATCAAATTGCATTTATATATTTATATATATAAACAAGGTTCAACAGACTTAGAATTAAAAATTTCGTCCTGGATCCTGTTCCTTGTCTGGTTGTGGGTTGAGGATAGAATTATTTATTCGACTGTCTTTTCATTCTTATTTATATAGATGTTGTGAATATATATGAATATAAAATATTAATCGTTAAATTTCCAACCCTTTTGTAATACGTCGAGCAAAAGGGTATTTTACACAAGTCTCTTACCATTGTCTTATACATTGTTAAATTGCAAAGGTTTTCCAGTTCATTACGAAGCTTACATTTAAACTATAATAGGTATAGTTGGTGCGTCACTACATTATTTTACAAGGTTTAAGAAACGATACAGGAACACTACTCTATTTTACTAAGATCATGGTTACATGACTAAATAATTATTTAAGTATAATTATTTCATATTACAAAGTACACTATTACAAGGTAATACATACAGTTTCAAGTACAAGAGAACACTATAACACTACACGTAAACTAGTTTATACAGGGTTGTGAGGCACTACTTCGTTGTACCGATCAGGGTACAGGTTCAAGTCCTATAAATTATAACCAGAGTCTCCTGGAGAGAGAGCGTGAGATTTATGAATAGATCTATACGGGACTGACAATCCCGCACCTCGACTGTTAGCTACAGTCAGGCCGGCAGGCCTGGGGTGACAAATGTCATAATATACCGACGCCTGAAGAACGTCGTAGAGGCCACTAGGTCATATTAGTATGGTTATATGAAACTCACAATAGTATCAACTAAACAATGTTTACAGGATTAACACTACTTTAATGGTTTTATTTTAATTAATGAAACTACAACACACTACTATACATAACAACTGGTGACATCCATGCATTTATACAAAGGTTTTCATACAATTCACTATTATACATGACAATTGGTGACATCCATGCATTTATACAAAGGTTTTCATACAATCCACTACTATATGTGACAACTGGTGACATCCAGGCATTTATACAAAGGTTTTCATACAATTCACTACTATACGTGACAACTGGTGACATCCAGGCATTTATACAAAGGTATTCATACAATTCACTACTATACGTGACAACTGGTGGTAACCAGGCATTTATACAAAGGTTTTCATACAATTACAAGAAATACGCAGAAAACAGTTTTATTTATTAATAAGGCTACAGTTGCTACTATAGAATACAGTGACTACATACTTTTTGGTCATAAGTCCTAAGACTACATTACATTCACTAAAGAAAATATAGGATTTTCTGGAAGAACATACTAAGGTTTTTAATGATACAAAGAACATGCTTTCTAAAACAAATGCTTATGAACTCACCAACTTTAATGTTGACACTTTTAAAACCACTTGTATTCTCAGGGCACTAGTAGACAGGTACGCGCACAAGTTCTTGAAGATGGAGCATAGTAGCTTCAAGTCTTTATTTTACTAATTACTCTTGGAGTCAATCATATGTGATTTGAATACAATGTAAACACTATATTATTAATACAATGGTTGTTGTTGCTTTGATTACTATTATTCAATTGTTGTGATACTATACATGACGTCCTCTGCCCCCGAACGTTTCCGTCGTTCTGGTTTGGGGGTGTGACAGTTGATGATGTTCCCCAAAAATTGCACCTCACGCAACCACAAATCACACTTTGAGAACTTGGCATAAAGCCTTTCTGTCCTCAGTGTCTCCAATACCTCCCTCAAATGCTGCTCGTGTTGATCCTTGGTATTATAATAAACCAAGATATCATCGATAAAAATGATCACAGACCGATCCAACATCGGTCTATACACCCTGTTCATGAGGTCCATGAACGCTGCTGGAGCATTGGTGAGCCCGAATAGCATCACCACAAACTCATAGTAATCGTACTGTGTCCTGAAAGTTGTCTTCGGTATATCCTCCTCCCTAATTCTCATATGATGGTACCCCGACCGAAGATTAATCTTGGAGAACCAAGATGCACCCTGAAGCTGATGGAACAAATCATCGATCCTCGGAAGCGGATAACGGTTTTTCACCGTTAGCTTGTTCAGTTCCCGATAGTCGATGCACATCCTATGTGACCCTTCCTTCTTCTTCAGAAACAGGATCGGTGCTCCCCACGGAGAACTGCTCGGACGGATAAACCCTCGGTCTAGCAGCTCCTGAAGCTGCGTAGACAGCTCCTGCATCTCGGGCGGAGCTAGCCGGTATGGTGCCTTGGCTATCGGAGCGGCACCCGACACCAAATCAATACGAAACTCTACTTGCCTCTCCAGAGGCACCCCAGGCAACTCCTCGGGAAAGACATCCTGAAAATCCTGTACAACCAGCACACTGCCCAAATCTGTCATGGTCTCAACCCTCGTATCCGAGATGTATGCCAAAAACCCCGAACAACCCTGATGGAGGAGTCTCCTTGCCCTCGTAGCCGAATAGAGGGTTGGCCCCTGCGAGGCCCTCTCCCCATGAATAACCAGTTCTCCCCCACTTGGGGTTCGAACTCTCACCAGTTGGCGCTCGCAGTCTATCATGGCCCCAATGGCCCCTAACCAGTCCATTCTGACGATCGCCTTCAACCATCGCAATGGTATCGGAACCAGATTGACACGTAACCTCTCCCCAAACACGTTCAGGACACAGTCCCGATATACCCTCGCAGCACTCACGGTGCGGTCATCTAAAATCTCAACCTCAAGCGGGGAACCCAAAGTCCCCGGAGCATCCCAGAATCTATTACTGAGCGCAAGAGATACAAACGATTGGGTGGTTCCCGAATCGAAAAGAACATGAGCCGACATACCATTGACCAAAAAGGTCCCTATACAAGCGCACACACACACACACACACACATATATATATATATATATATATATATATATATATATATATATATATATATATATATATATATATATATATATATATATATATATATATATATATATATATATATATATATATATATATGTATATAAGCATAACAAGTAAATATCAAGCAGGAAAAATATATTACGTACCAGCCACAACGTCTGGTGTTGCCCGAGCCTCTTCGATAGTCAACTGAAATGCGCGACTCTTCACCGCAGGAGCATCCGCCTTGACAGGGCGGCCATCAGTGATCCTCGTTCTGGCGGGCGCAGGCGCCGCCACTGCTCCTCCTCCTCCCTACAACCTCTAACAATCAGCCCTTTTATGGCCAATCTGGTTGCATTGGTGTCACACCTCGGCCGTCGGCAGAAACACCGGGCGGTGTAACGTCATTTCTCGTATCATAGTTATTAACTTCGTGAAAACACATGCATTTTAAAATACGTCAACATAAAGTTGGTGAGTCCACAGGTTTTGACTCCATATAAAAATAATACATTTTCCAAGTTCAAAAGTATAGTTTTGAAAGTAGCATTTTGACTCTTCAACGTTTAGTATATATATCCTAGGTATAATGGTTTACTTACCAAATAAGTATATACCTATAAGTCTTATATATTATAAATATAAATGTTTGTAATTCCATACAAACTAAGTTCCTACGTATAAATCGTATTTCAATTCTATACGAGTAAAACCGCTACGTATAAATCTATTTCAATTCTATACGAGTAAAACCGCTACGTATAAATCTATTTCAATTCTATACGAGTAAGTAGGATATGTATAGTGGTCTACTTAATATACAAGTAATATACCTACTAAATTCTTATACTTAGAGTATAAGTCTTTAAGAAACTTATACTTAACATTCATACTTGTATATCGACAAAGTATAATGCTTCTAAAGTTGTGCTACCATGAGTCTGTAGCTGCGACTGTATGACTTAGTTTTATACCTCTTATTATTATTACAAGGATCACACCTTGTGGTAGTTACAAGGATCACACATTGCGGTAGTACAAGGATCACACCTTGCGGTAGTATAAGGATCACACCTTGCGGTAGTTTCCGCACGCTTCATCGACGTCGGATGGTAGTAAATTAGGCAAGTTCGTCACCCGAATACCGTTGGGTTGGAGCTAGAAACCACGGGTGGGGTTGTCAACCCGTATAGATCCATATACAACTTCCTCGCTCGCATGGGATTAACGGTTACAGGTCAGAGGATTTCCACTAAGATTTCCAATCTTAGTTGATGAATACAATAGCTCATGTAAATTTTGACGGCGTTCTATAGTTCTAATAACAAAAGCATTTTCGTGTCTAAAACCCTAAGTTACTAGACTATGCTTTTAAACATTACTCCTAATTTCATAACATTTAGGCAGTATAACAGCTATAACTTGAAGTAAAACCAGGTTTTATCTTGACATAAAACCAACAATAACAATATAAAACCAACAATAACAACATATAGCATACCAAGTTTTATCTAGACATAAGACCAATAATAGCAACATACTTGTTAACATATAGAACTCCCGAATATAACTTCGGAACTATATCGCACACAACATATATATAGAATCCTAAGTATATCTCAAGATCTACATTAATACAAGAACATGCTAACAAGTTGATAATAGTTGTATATATTCAAAATATTATATTTAGAACAACTATATCCCGGTTAATATAACTATCTACGTTGATACTAATATACTATCATATAGACATAATAGTAACGTATATACAATATTTAGCATGCGTTTTCCCCCGAAATATTAGAAAGTGGGGCCGGGAAACTCACCCTATTATCGTGATCTATAGAATCTAAACGGTCAGAGGCTCGTCGTTGTCAGGCTCGAGAAGGGAAACGACCTTCGGAAACGAGAGAGAATGAAACGAGAAGGTGTAAGGATTGAATGAGCTTTGATCGCTATTTATAGGGTGTTCTGGGCTCATTCATGCCGTGAACATGATAGGTTCACGTCGTGAACTTCCATGAGTTAGCCTTAACGCGTGTTTTCTAGCTCCGATTAGTATCCTGGACTACTTTCACGTCGTGAATTTAATGTTCACGTCGTGAATCCAGACAACTAGGGTTTTCTGCCACGTGTCATGCTCTAAGACAGCTGTAACTTCGGAAGGTCGTAACTTTTGCATACGAACTCCGTTTTTGACGTTCTTTATATCCACGCATAGGTAATTCCGAGTACTACAACTCTCTATTAGATTCCAATAGCTAATTCTAAGACTATTTTAAATTCCTCTTGTTATAGAGATTTCGAAAAATCATAACTATTCACTCACCTGACAAAACTAGGTGACTACAGCTTAGGGCCGCACTTCGCCTTAGCACCTATTTAAAAGATCTAGATGTACATAACACTAAGTTTTAGTCTATTTTCATATTCCTTGTGACTAAAATAATGATAGTCTTGATTCCTCAATAATCCCAATGTCTACATCCAGATCTATTAACTAAGGAATAACCATGTAGGATCATATCGGAGGTAGGGTCTGTTTGGTATACATAGTATATTGTTTGGAAATCCCACTTTAAACACCTCACTAAATCTAGCCTAGACATCACTCCCATAAGTCGATCAATCAACATAATGACTTGGAATCACTGATAAATCTTAATTACAGGTTCATAATAATGAATATGACTATAATTATAAGCCACACTTAAAGTAGAGTAAGTGTAGCTCAACTTACAGGGTATTTTAATGAGAACCAGGAATTATGCAGACAAAAATCTGAACCGAGTGCTTCTAATCATCACCTCTCTAATGCCGAAAGGCCTCGCTAAAGTAGTTTGGAACTAGAGAGTAAAGGTAGTAAGGGCTAGAAAAAGTTCCAGAGAGATTTGGAGGAAAAGTGTGAAGAGAAACGGATGAAATCGAAGGTATATATAGGCCAAAACTCAGGGTGCACCGCACGCTATGTCTATGCACGCTGCACACAATGTCAGAGAAGGGTGACATGGCAGTTTTGGAGTGGTGACACGTGGCAAAATCTTGTGGTATGTCAGAGGCGCGTTGTGCACCTTGTTGGCGCGCGCGCTTGCCTGCAGATTTTTATAAATCTTTAAAAGTGCGTATCTTCTACATATGAGCTTCATTTTTTATGTTCTCAATATCCATGCGTAGCTGTTGACGAAATCTACAACTCTTTTTTAGACTCCGTCAGCTAATTATCACTTTATTTTTAAATCTATATTTTTAACAGCTTAGACTGCTAAGTCCGTATAAAAATCATAACTTTCTCATACGATATCCGTTCTTGACTGTCTTTATATCGGCAAATAGGTATTGACGAGATCTTCAACTCTGGTTTATATTGTTTTTCCAAACAATCGACCAATTTTAGTTTCGGTTTTTGGGTCGTATACTGCTACGTTGAAACTTCGAAAAATCATAACTTCCTCTCACGAAGTCAGATTTCGGTGTTCTTTATATGCACGAGTTCATTTTCCGATTACTACGACTTTTGTTTGGATTATTTATCGAAAATAATCTTTTATTTTTAATTTATAGTTTCACATTGTTTATTACGTTTCGATGTAAGATTTCACACAGATATCACATACACCTAATATTTATAAAATTCATATATATATATATATATATATATATATATATATATATATATATATATATATATATATATATATATAACTTACTTTATCTATTCTCAAAAGTTTACATAGTTAACTAACAAGGTTACAAATTTGATAACTAAGCATAACAGGAAACGTGGGCTTTACATGCCTACAGTCACAATAGTTGGTAATATTTCCTTTTGAAATGTTCAAGATGAAAATTTCATAAAGCATAAATGATTATGCTACTCGCTTGAAAACGGTGGCAATCAACATGAAGAGAAATGGAGAAGCTCTTAACGAGGTATAGTTGATGGAAAAATTACTTGTTCATTAATCAGCAAATTCGATTATGTAGTCACAAATACCGAAGAGTAAAAATATTTGTCCTTAATTTCCATGGATGATCTCATGCGTACTCTTCAAGCCATGAACAGAGAATGAAACAAAATGATGATATTGGAAAGTTGGAACATGCTTTACAAAGTAAGATATCCATCAATAAAAACCAGACAAGCAACAACTATACACTAGGTAGAGGAAATCATGGTGGTTATAGAGTTGGTCCTGGTATACGAGGTCGTGGTAGGCAATCTTTGGATAGAATTAAGCAAATGAAAGGTAGTATCCCTCTAAAAGATATCATTCCCTTGGTCGTGGTTGAGGGTTTCAAAGCCAAGGAAGAGGAAGGTTTCAAAAACAAAGTGACAAGTCGTAGGTTTAATGTTATAACTACAATAACTATGGTCATATTAGTTATGAATATAAATAATCCAAAGTGGAAGAAAGAAGTCACATAAAAACAACAACCGAAGATCAAGATAAAAATGGGGCATGTTATATTTATCAGTGTTGTAAAAATCCACCTAGGCGCCCTCTTATTATCTACGATTAATGCTTGTCAGTCGAGTTAGGCAGAGTCGGTCCTTGGTGGCTGTAGGCGGTCCTGGGCGGTCCTAGGCGGTCTAGACGGTCTAAGTCGGTAAAAAGTCAGACAGTCAAAGTTTTCAAAAACAAATCCTCGATTAGTAAAACTTATAATATTATGTGACTAAATTATGATGATTGATGACTAAAATTGTTCAAACAGATCTCTAATTAGTCTAAAAATTATTACATACAATAATTTAAATATTTAGACGACTGAAAATGCAAAAGTTTTATGGTTTTTTACTCATTTTGTTAGTATATAGGTACTATTTAATTTGTAAAACAATAAATTCTATTACAATTAAGAGTCTTCGCTTAGGCGCCGATTAATCCCCGCCTAGACCGATTAGTCCCTTAACCCCAGTCGACCGCCCGACCATCGCCTAAAGACTTTACAACGTTGATATTTATTATATATAGAGGAAACGAAGAAGGTAAGAAAAACATTTGGTATTTTGATAATGGTGCAAGTAAATTATGATTTCCTCAAAGAATATTAATAAAGTATATACATTATGTTTATTATATACTTGCTTTGAAAACCACTATTATCAACCCTGGGCAAATTCTTGAAAAGGGATATGATATTCACATGAGATATAATTTTCATACAATAAGAAATAAATTTCAAGAGTTGATTGCTATAGTCCAAATGTCAAAGAATCGATTGTTCTCCATTAATATACAAACAAAGGTTCAAAAGTGTTTAAAGACTGTCATTAAGAATGACTCGTGGTTGGCACTTAAGGTTCGAGCATCTTGGATTTACCATTATGAATGTATCAAAGGAAAGCAACATCGATACAATTTATAGTAGGAAGGTCACTGAGAGATAAAAGACCATTAGAGCTTGTTCATACATATATTGCAAGACCATTCGACATACCTTCACTCTGTCAAAATAGGTATTGCCTAACGTTTATTGATAATTTTGGTATAAAAAGTTGGGTGTATATTATCAAAGAAAAATCAGAAGCTCTTGATAAATTTAAATGATTCAAAGCAAACCGCAAAGAAAAGTAGGGATACTTGAAGATACTCATATCTGAAAAAGGAGGTGAATAAACATCAAATTTGTTTAAATTTTTTTGTGAAAATCATGGGATCATTCATTAGCTAACAACATATATGCCACAACAAAATGGCATTGCAGAAAGAAAGAATCATACAATTATTGATATTGAAAGAAGTATGGTGAAGTGAAAATGTAATACCCGGACTCTGGTATGCATTTAATTACAAATTATTCATGTTTGAAAAGCTACTCGACGAGTTGGCAACCCCAGACTCGTCGAGTATAAGTTAGTCTTGGACGTGGGATTCAGCCACCTACTCGACGAGTCTAGAGATCTGGACTCGGCGAGTAGGCATGGCAGAGTGAAACCCTAATTTCAGGGTTTTACACCCTATTTAAGCATCTTAATCCCCACCCCTTGGCCTCATTTATAGCCTTCTTGTCCCAAACCCTAATCCACGAAACCCTAGAACTTTCCTGTAGTGTGTGAGTCATTTTGAGTGATATTTGTGCATTTTTGAAGCTTGTAGAAGAAGAAGAAGTTAGAAGGCTCAAGAGGGACGGAGTAGATCCAGAAGCTACATTCCATTTGCTACATTTTCTGGCAATCAAGTCTTTAACTTGATAATTCCTTTCTTAGATCTATTTACTTCCACTTTATGAGGGTTTTGGTTCAAGAACCTTGGCCTTTGGGATTTGGACGTCCCAAGTGACTTATATCTCAAATATGGGATCTAGGAAGGGTTCCATGGCATAAAGGTGCAAACTTTATGACCATGGAAGCCCCATGCAAGCTTATAAGCATTTATATGGCCTTTTTAGCCCTAAAAGACCATGCATGGAAGGAAAGCTTGGAACTTTACGTGTCCAACTGATGTCCAAAGCCTAGATCTAGTATATTGTGCCTTGGTTTAGGGTGGTATGGCTTGTGGACCAAGATCTATGTTTTAGAGAAGTTAGGGTTTGAGCTAAACCCATTAAGAAGGACTAAGGGCGGGTAAAGTTGGAAACTTTACCCTTAAAAGTGTATTCCCAGGGGGTAGATGAAGTTTGGATCTTGGATATGAAGAGTAGGAGCTTTATCCATTGAGATGGCTCAATCAGACAGGGGAACTCGGTGAGTCCATAGAGGGACTCGACGAGTTGATTTAGGTTGTCCCGTCTTAGCTTAAGGCAAAAACTCGACGAGTCAGTGAAGGGACTCGGCGAGTTAAATCAGTAGATCATGACTGTAAGTAGCCTGGAAACTCGACGAGTTAGGGGGAGACTCGACGAGTTAGATCGTGATTTCAGGATCTAGGACTCGACGAGTTAATGGAGCAACTCGACGAGTTGGGTCAACCAGAAGGTTGACTTTGACCCACGCGTTGACTTTGACTAGGGGTAAAATAGTCATTTTACCCTAAGAAGGATTATCATATTCTGATTAAGTGTTATTATGAAATTGATAGTCGGGGAGTCGCCGGAGCAGCAGTCAGAGATTCCTCACTCGAGTTTTCAGCAGTCAGCCTTGCGAGGTGAGTTTCCTTCAGTAGAGACGGGTCTACCGCACCAAGGTCGACCCGTAGTATGACTATGTTAGTAGCTGAGTGTGGGCGAGGCCCGTATCTCCCAGTTAGCTGAGTGTTGGCGGGGCCCTTTTCGCATAGCCTAGTTAGATTATGGATATATGTCTGATTGATAGAATTAGTTATACTTGTTGTTTGTGTGATACTCGTATGTATGGTTAGTAGCTGAGTGTAGGCAGGACTCGTATCTCACAGCAGCTGAGTGTGGGCGGGGCCCGTATCTCATAGTAGCCGAGTGTGGGCGGGGCCCGTATTTCGTAGTAGCCGAGTGTGGGTGGGGCCCGTATCTCAGAGTCAGCGGAGTGTGGGCGGAGCCCGTATCTCCCAGTTAGCGGAGTGTGGGCAGGGCCCATATCTCCATGAGTGTGGGCGGGGCCCGTATCTCCTAGTTGCATGTTATGTGTATGGTATGTGGTAGTTTGGGGAGACTCACTAAGCTTCATTCTTACAGTTTTCAGTTTTGGTTTCAGGCACTTCCGGTAGCAAGGGGAAGAGCTGGGGATGATTGCAGTGCACACACCATTTGTTTTAGCCTGAGATGTTTATACTCTGATATTTTGATATACATTGATATGATGTTTGAAATATTATGACATGTGTTTTGGATATCTATGGTTTTACTAATGATTTAAAATGAAATTTTTGGACCGTATTTTTGGGATGTTTCAAGTTGGTATCAGAGCCTTTGTTTGAGGTATTCGGGCACACTCTCGGGTGTGTTTGAACTCAAACTAAGGACTTGGTATGAAAATTTTCAAAGGAAATCATTTTTTACAAAAAGGATTTTAAAAAGGGAAAGGAATTTAGAAAAGATAAAAAGGGTGTGTTGCATGCAATCGGCCGAGCTCAAGTAAGTACTCCCAAATTACCCATACAAGTTTATGTTATGATATGTGTATCAGCTTTATGAGAACTGCATGCTAGATTAGGACTAAGGATCTAGGAATGATGCCTTATGTTCCTGCTATATGTGTATCAGCTTTATGAACTGCATGCTAGTACAGATTAGTCAGTATGATGGCATGTTTAGTATATGCTTGAGTGCGTGTACTCAATGCTCGAATGTTGCTTGATTTGTGCTTTTAGGAGTTCTAGTTATCTTTTACTAACTAGTAAACGAATATGTTGGGTTACATATTGCGAGGATTAAATAATTTCAGAAGGTTAGGTTTAGCTCTATTTCGCAGCTCTCGTTTGAGTCTAACCGTTGTAGGGTAGGACGTCTCATTCGAAGAATTATCTAGTCTTAGTGATATGTAATAGTATTCGCGAGCTAGTTAGGGGGAGATGGCAGGGACTTCTTATGCAGCTGATGGCGGAGAGTGGATTGGTGATTACCCTAGGGCAAGCCTAGGATAAGATTAGCATGAGATAAGCAGTAGTAGTATAAGGAACTTGGTGGAGTCAATGCAGTTCTTGAGGAAAGTACGGATAGATGTGGAAGGTAGTATGGGCCCGTACTACTGAAAGCAGAGGATCCGTACTCGAATCGAGTAAGGCTGAGATGAATCCAAGAAAGTTGTAGTGTATTAGATCCCTCGAGATATGATGAGTATACTGATGTTTGTTATGCTGTATTTTCAGTATGGTGACGCTATGCACTAGGCCAGTTGGCACTTCAGGCACTGGCGAGGGATCAGGCTCGGGCAATGGGGCCGAGCAGCTTGACGAGCAGACGAGTGAGTTCATCTCGTCTGAGATCACACGTACCATTCTAGACCAGACTCCTGTGATCTTTGGTTCGGTCAAGGAGGGTATTTTGGAACTTCTAGATGAGAAGCTGAGCGCCTTCCGCACTGAGGTGTCGGCCATGATGGGGTCGCTCACACTGAATTTCAGGGAGTTCAGGGCTTGTGGAGCTCCCGACTACCATGGGGCTCGGGACCCCATTGCTAGCACCAGATGGTTGGAGGATGTCGCCAGCGCATTCTGCACCACCAGATGTCCCGAGGGGGACAAGGTTAGACTTGCGCCCTGTCTTCTAAAGGACATGGCACGTGATTGGTGGGAGGAGGTTGGGAGATTCATTGGAGATGATGCAGTTTTGGATGTTATAACCTGTAGTGATTTCTCGACCAGGTTCAGGGCCGAGTTTTCACCTGTGATTGAGGTGCAACAGCTAGCGAGGGAGTTCCAGGATTTGAAGCAGACGACAGAGACTGTGGCGGAGATCAACGTCAAGTTTAGGGAGAGGGCCTTTCTCATTCCGCAGTACCTGACGGACGGGGAGATGAAGAAGGCCTGATATCATGAAATGTTGCGGAGTGATATCCTCCAGTTTGTGAGCCGCTCCAGCTGCAAGACGCTGGAGGACATGATTGCTAGGGCTGGTGAGAGAGAGATTGATTTAGAGATGGAGAGGAAGAGGAAGCCAGAGTCTGTGTCTGGCGTGAAGGGCTCGGGTAAGAAGCCCAAGACAGATTCCCGAGGGAAGGGCCAGCAGGGCCGAGGCCGCTGTGGAAAATGCAGTAGGTCGCACGAGGGGACGTGCAGGGTGGGTAGTTCGGGCTGCTTCAAGTGCGGCCGAACTGGACATGTTAGCAGGGATTGTACTACTGCTTCTACCACCACTACCACCACATTATCTGATCGTATTTGCTTTCAGTGCAATCAGAGGGGCCACAAGAGGTCCTAGTATCCGAGTTTGGTAGCAACAGGGAAGGTGGAGGCACCCGCCCCTGCTACATTGAGGATTACAGACGGTCGTCAGGGCCGGGCAGAGGCGCCAGTAGCGAAGAGCAGAGCCTTCCAATTGACAGCAGAGGAGGCACGTGCAGCTTCTGATGTCATTACGGGTATGTATCTTCTCCTTATCTCTTTATTTGTATTGATTATTGCTCATGTTTGAGAGTGTGAGCCATTTTGAGTGATCTCTGTGCATTTTTGAAGCTTGTGGAAGAAGAAGAAGATAGAAGGCTCAAGAGGGGAGGAGTAGATCCAGAAGCTACATTCCATTCGCTACATTTTCTAGTAATCAAGTCTCTAACTTGATCATTCCTTTCTTAGATCTATTTACTTCCACTTTATGAGGGTTTTGGTTCAAAAACCTTGGCCTTTGGGATTTGGACGTCCCAAGTGACTTATATCTCAGATATGGGATCTAGGAAGGGTTCCATCGCATAAAGGTGCAAACTTTATGACCATGGAAGCCCCATGCAAGCTTATAAGCATTTATATGGCCTTTTTAGCCCTAAAAGACCATGCATGGAAGGAAAGCTTGGAACTTTACGTGTCCAACTGATGTTCAAAGCCTAGATCTAGTATATTGTGTCTTAGTTTAGGGTGTTATGGCTTGTGGACCAAGATCTATGTTTTAGAGAAGTTAGGGTTTGAGCTAAACCCATTAAGAAGGACTAAGGGCGGGTAAAGTTGGAAACTTTACCCTTAAAAGTGTATTCTCAGGGGGTAGATGAAGTTTGGAGCTTGGATCTGAAGAGTAGGAGCTTTATCCATTGAGATGGCTCAATCAGACAGGGGAACTCGGCGAGTCCATAGAGGGACTCGACGAGTTGATTTGGGTTGTCCCGTCTTAACTTAAGGCAAAAACTCGACGAGTCTGTGAAGGGACTCAGCGAGTTAAATCGGTAGATCGCAACTATGAGTAGCCTGGAAACTCGACGAGTCAGGGGGAGACTCGACGAGTCAGATCGCGATTTCAGGATCTAGGACTCGACGAGTTAATGGAGCAACTCGACGAGTTGGGTCAATCAGAAGGTTGACTTTGACCCACACGTTGACTTTGACCGGGGGTAAAATAGTCATTTTACCCTAAGAAGGATTATCAAATTCTGATTAAGTGTTATTATGAAATTTATAGTCGAGGAGTCGTCGGAGCAGCAGTCAGAGATTCCTCACTCGAGTTTTCAGCAGTCAGCCTTGCGAGGTGAGTTTCCTTCAGTAGGGACGGGTCTACGACACCAAGGCCGGCCCGTAGTATGATTATGTTAGTAGCTGAGTGTGGGCGAGACTCGTATCTCCCAGTTAGCTGAGTGTGGGCGGGGCCCATATCTCATAGCCTAGTTAGATTATGGATATATGCCTGATTGATAGATTAAGTTATACTTGTTGTCTGTGTGATACTCGTATGTATGTTTAGTAGCTGAGTGTGGGCGGGGCCCATATCTCACAACAGCTGAGTGTGGGTGGGGCATGTATCTCATAGTAGCCGAGTGTGGGCGTAACACGTATCTCGTAGTAGCTGAGTGTGGGCGGGGCCCGTATCTCAGAGTCAGCGGAGTGTGGGCGGGGCCTGTATCTCCCAGTTAGCAGATTGTAGGTGGGGCCCATATCTCCATGAGTGTGGGTGGGGCCCGTATCTCCTAGTTGCATGTTATGTGTATGGTATGTGGTAGTTTGGGGAGACTCACTAATCTTCGTGCTTACAGTTTTCAGTTTTGGTTTCAGGTACTTTCGGTAGCAAGGGGAATAGCTCGGGATGATTGCAGTGCACACACCATTTGTTTCGGCCTGGGATGTTTATACTCTGATATTTTGATATACATTGATATGATGTTTGAGATATTGTGACATGTGTTTTGGATATCTATGGTTTTACTAATGATTTAAAATGAAAATTTTAGACCGTTTTTTGGGATGTTTCAGAAAACACATACCAATAACATTTTTGCCAGAAGCCATTCTATGTATTTGTTTATTTGTTGAATCATTATCCAAATAAAAGTGTAAGATTCAAAATTCCAAACTAAGCATAAAGTGGTACCAAACCAATGATTAGACATCTAAATTTTTTTGGGTGTATTCCATATGCCCATGTTCCTGATCAAAAGAGAAAGAAGCTAGATGAAAAAGGAAAGAAGCATATTTTCATTGGATATTATAACGTAGCAAGACATACTTATAAAACCCATTAACGAAAAAGGTAATCATTTCACAAGATGTTGAATTTGATGAAACGGATTATTGGAGATGGGGCAACGAAGAAAGAAAAATTGAAGGTCTGTTACTGGAATATGATAACTATTATTTCAATAAGTCAGATGACGAAAAGCATCATCAGACTCCTCCATTAAGTCATATTCCAGTCTCTCATGCATCACTGTCATCGACATCACAAAGTAGCAACAACCACAGTCAAACGGTACCATCACAAAAATGAAAAGTCTAGATGATGTTTATGATGCAACAAGCCCAATTGATACTCCATTTGATTATTTATTATTTTGTTTGATGGTTGAATGTGATCTAGTAACATATGAAGAAGCTAAAGAAGAAACCAAGTTGAGTAAGGTGATGGATGGAGAAATCAGTTCAATCAAGAAGAATGATATATGGGAACTTATAACTCTTCCAAGGGGACATAAAACAATTGGTGTCAAATGGGTCTATAAGACAAAGACCAATCAGGGAGGAAAAATGGAAAAGTACAAGACAGGTTTAGTTTCAAAAAGGCTATAAGCAAAGACATGGAATTGATTATGATGAAGTTTTTTCTCTAATATCAATAGCTCATACCATGAGACGGCTTATGCCAGCAATTACAAAACAAAATTAGTATAAGATTTATTAGATAGTTGTGAAGTTGGCATTCTTAAATAGATATCTTGAAGAGGAAGTCTATATTTGGAAACCTAAAGGTTATGTTCATAAAAACTATCTATTAAAGAAAGCCTTATATGGATTGAAGCAAGCTCCAAGAGCCTGTAATACAAGAATAGACGAGCACTTCAAGAAAGATGACTTTGTAAAAATTTCATATGAACATGCACTATACACAAAAAGAAATCAAGATGGAGGTATTATGATTGTATGCTTTTATGTGATAACATGACCTTCACCAGAAACAATCCATGTATGTTTCACGATTTTAAGAAAGTGGTGACTACTCTTAAGACAGAAAATTGATTAGTTATTTAGATAGCGATTATGGTGGAGATATGGATGATGGTAAAAGTACTTATGGATATGCATTTCATATTTTTTAAACAATGTTTGTTTGGTCTTCAAATAAGCACCATGGTTTGTGTTACACTTACTCTTAAGAGGAAAATATTACTTGGCTATTCAAATAGTGATTATGGTGGAGATAGGAATTATGATAAAAGTACTTATGGATATCTATTTAATATTAGTTGAACCGTGTTTTCATGGTTTTCAAAGAAGCAACAAACTATTTCTCTCTCAATATGTGAATCATAATACATGTTAACTGCAACATCCACATGTCAAGCTATATATGGTTAAAGAATATTTTAAATGAATTATATATTATATATGAAGATCAGTTCCAATATATGTTGATAATAAATCTGTTATTTTACTCATGGAGAATCTCATGTCACATAGTCGAAGCAAGCATGTCAACATAAAGTTCCATTTCATTCGAAAAATATGTGAAAAATAGAATGGTCAAACTGGTGCATTGTAGCATCGGAGAACAATCGGTAGAAATTTTCAAGAAGCCTTCGAAGACAGTTTGATTTCAGAAATGGTGAAGATGCTTGACATGTGTAGTTGGGTTTGAGGGGAATGTTAGAAATCAAACCCAACAAAGTCAAAGAAAAACGGATAAAAATAAAAGTCAATGTTAAGTATTACTTTATTTTTTTCCTATATAAAAGGACCTTATGTTTATAAAAGAAAATCAAGCAAGTAAAATGACATAAGTAAAAATACAAAAAACGTAGCAATAGCTCTCCTCCGAAAAATATAATTATTTTTGTATGTATGAAAGTTTATGGACTAATTTTATATATTTGGCTATCTGACTTGTTATATATATATATATATATATATATATATATATATATATATATATATATATATATATATATATATATATATATATATATATATATATATATATATATATATATATATATATATCCAACATTTGGTAGTGGTGGACGATGGTGGTACAGAATGAAAAAGAGGAAGAAGATGGTATGTTTTAAGGCTAGGATGAGGTTGGGTAGTTTCTAATTAAAACTCAAAAAAGAAATAAAAATCAAACATAGATAAAATGGTAATTTTAGAATGAAACCATAAGAACTAAGAACCAAGAGGGGAATGTTTACAAACTACAAGGACCAAGTATATAGATATTATGACAGTGGTACTCACCATACAAGTTTTGTCAAACTACAGGGACTAATACTATAATTTTGTCTAAAATCCTTTTATTTGGGAAGAATTAATATTTAATACTAAATATTTGGTGTCCACGGAATATAGTGGAGGATGGGCCCACAAGTATCAAACCCTTTGTAGTCATTTCATAAATAAAGTGTCCCACTTTCACCATGCAAATAACACCATACACGTTCACATCAAACTCCATACGCTACATAAATGCTGTGTAGTTGTTATTTCATGTAGGGTCCCACTCTTTTGTAACGTTAATATCACATATACATTCATTTATTATATGATATCATGATGTTAATATACTATCCGCACATAACGTAAAAGTTTACAATGACATAACATATCTCAATTTTCTATTATTCATCATCATGCGAGACACATTTCGTTAAGATAGTTCACAAGTAATATCTTTAAATATAGTTTTTTAGGTCTTTCATATTATCAAAAATTCAAAATCCTACGTACGTACATAACATACCCCACACTTCTCGACTTATTATGAGTGCTATAGAGAAGATATTTCATGGTGGTCCATGTTCATCGATCTCACCTAATAATGTCGTAACGGCTATATTTCATGCACACCATACGAAATAATTAACATACATACATTCATTCATACATGCATGGAACTCGTATCTTTTCAGGTTCTTGACTTCAAAAAAACAACACATGAAATAGTGTTTATAGTTAAAGAGAGACTTGTTATTATTCGGATAACTATAAGGCTACCCGTGCATAGAAGCCTCAAAAAGTTCTTATAAACTCTAAAAAGCCGATTAAAGAGAAATAAAACTATTCAGTTAAAAAGATATTGATAAAAAAAAAAAAAAAACTCATCTTGTAAGCATTGTTCCATTATGGATAACTAGGAGGATAGTATGATGTTGAAGATCGCATACGAGATGTTGAACGCGATGGTGATGATGATGATCCTACATTCCACTTGCCAAGATCTCCATTGAAACTGCCACCATGAAACACCATTGAACCACCACCACCACTACTGTACAGATGACCGGAACTTTGTGCCTGGTACATCGAGTATAACGGATTCATCTGCCCGTGGTTTCTTCTCAAGATATCGTTTCGCATAGAATCATCCAATTCATTTTCAGGTAGATCATCAATTATGATGATCTCCTTACTGTTATGGCCATGGTGGGAGTGGGACCTTGCATGGGGCACTGCAGTGTGCCCCAGGTAATGACCACCATAGCCATATCGATCCACAGATGCCATGAAACCACCATGAGTAGTACTTCTCATGTTCATCTGTGGATGTGGATACACATTGAAACGTTGAGACTCAGAGCCATTTTGGAACTGGGTAAAGATAACCGGTGGCTGAGGATGGTGTTGTTGACTTCCCTGCGGTGGTCTAAATGGCTGTGAAGATGGTGATGGTAATACATCTTCGTCTGTTTTAACCACGGTTAAGTTTTTTCCCATTAACCTAAGAACAGGTTTCGAAGGGCTAGCAACCGAATCATTATCACCGTAAATTGGTAATTTTTTCATGGTAGGTAAAGGAAAGATTGCAGTTTCAGGTGCTTGGGAAGTCGAGTAGTTGCTTAGTGGAAACGTGTCAGATCTGAAGTTGAAATTAACACCTGGAGCACTACTACTCTTATTTGATTCCATCGTTTGTCTCCTTACAATTGATAATTCTTGATTATATGAAAAAGCACCGTCTTTTCTCGAGCAACAGCAAGGCTGATGATGATCGTTCTTGAAACTGGTCGGAAAATATTTTGTATCATCTGGTGCGACAGAAGTAGATCTTGAATCTGATCTTGCTAAACTGGGATTAGAAACAGTTGAAACTGGAGAATTAGACATGGAATCTCGATCCATTGTATCATGATGATGGTTTTGATCACTTGATGGAACTCTTGTGGTGGTGGTGGATGACGAATTTGCCTGAACCTGTTCTTCAGAAACTACATCTCCGCCAGGGCTTGGCGGCAAGAACGATCCGGGTGGTCCGGGAATCGGTATCGGTTCATCTTCATGAAAGAAAAAATCGTGTTTTTCAACATCTGGAGCACGATTAGTCGAACATAATAGCTGTTCTTGATACATCTCAACGCATTTTGAAAAGTCTGGATCGAACGAGTTGCTCAAACCCGTGAAATTTGGAGGTGGAACAACACAAACTTGTTCAAGATTCGATAGCAACGTCTCGTTTCTAACAGATTGAATATCATGAAATGCATCCACGTCAGCAGTTTCAACCCCAACAGAAGATTCTTCATTTGAAGTCTTTGAAGTAACGGATCTTGATCTTGTCTCTTCATTGTTTCTTACAGCAGCCACGTGTTCTTCATTTCTAGAAAGAGAATTCTCTTTCGATGAATCTTGAAATGTTCCATTAAAAGAAGAAGATTTCCTTTTTAAATTAAGTTTAGCTACTGGGAACGATAGATTCTTCCTCAAAAACTTTCTACCCTTTGATCTTTTATCGGCTCTATCAGAATTGTGAGATGGACTTGAAGAATCTGGAGAACCCTCGTTGTCTTCATGCATACGGGTGCTTTCTTTTCTGAACTCCGCCATTAATGGTGAGGAAGTTCTCGTTTTTTTCCTACTTTGTAACAGTGCCACGTCATCAGACGAAAGCGGAGGATATCCCAAATCACATCGTGAAGAAGACTTATCACTTTCAATGCGCAAGTTCTTCCTATGCTTCCGTTTCCCAGTGAGTTTCTTTACAAGATTTGTTCTCTTAGAGCACGCCCATGGTGGCCTTACAATAGCCAAATCATCCACCGGATCATTCACAGGCTTTCTGGGTGGTTCATCTTTTCTGCAATTTTCAGCTATGGCAGCATCTTCTTCTTCATCATTTCTCGCCTGTTCATCAACAATCAGCTCAAAAAAAAATCAAATATCAACAGCGATCTAAAGTACAAAGAGAAAGAATTTACCTGCGGCTTTGATGAGCAAACTTTTCTGGCATTAGGGATAAGTTTCAGATACTTCTTGTGATGTTTCTGCTTATGAAGATTGCTTTTGAATTTCTTCTTAGTACCTATGACAAGTTTACTCCCTTTTACTCCTTTCAATAACTTCCGATTTCCATGATTATTCTCCAAAGAACCAGATTTTGGAACCGATAAGATCCGAACTTTTGTGCCATCGGTATCGATATAAACATCGCCTTCATTATCAACAACTTCATGATTAATGGTAGTTGTTCTTGGGCTTTGCTCTTGTTTCTCTTCTTCTTCTTCTTCTTCTTCTTCTTCTTCTTCTTCTTCTTCTTCTTCTGCTTCTTCTTCTTCCTCTTGAAATTGAAATTCTTGAGCAGGAAAACTCGAATTTGTAGCCCAGCTTGTTCCGTTTCTTTTATCGAGTTCTTCGATTGTACAGTGAGGAGCTGTTTTATATATTTCCAGCATCAACCTCGTCTTCCTAGGTTTGACCCTATGTTTGACTATAACCTTGGGGTTATCGGTCCACTTCATAGTCCCTTCACCAGTTAGACACTGATCGATATGAGCATTTAAGGTGGTGTTTGAAGATGATGAGAAAATTTTGCAAACTGGGCAAATTTTGGAACCCATGGAAATCTCTTCAACTGGTTCGACACCAGGATTAAATTTCATTACCAATCTACTTTTTTTGATGTTTTCGGTGTGATGCGAAGAAGCAGGTGGTTTCTCCTTTGACTTTGTGCGAATCAAGTGTTCTTGGTTGTTGTGTCGTTTGGAACAGCTTGAATTTGTACTTACAGTTACAAACCCAGATGGTTGTTCGCCTTTGGATATGAATTGATCATCATTTCTGGGCTTCTCATGAAAACTGATTATGGTTTCTTCATCGTGTAAAGGATCTTCAAGATTGCATCGGCTAACAGATGAGTTATCTCTCAGTAAATCAAGGGGCTGGAAAGGTGGCAACAAATTCTTGACTCCATGTTTCAAGCAAAGTTGCAAACTTGTGGGAGAGAAAGGCCAATTACAGGCGACATCTTTGCTCCTTAAACCGAAGACATAATCCCTACAAGAGAATCAAACCAAAATTTGTGTCAA
The DNA here is from genome assembly GCF_052849685.1 of Lactuca virosa. Lineage (NCBI taxonomy): Eukaryota > Viridiplantae > Streptophyta > Magnoliopsida > Asterales > Asteraceae > Lactuca > Lactuca virosa. The sequence continues at coordinate 285,985,183 of NC_136432.1, read as the reverse complement.
AAGATTCAAGATCTGACCATAGAAAACTAATAGAAACAGTAATATCACATGCGAACAAGAAGGAAAGTCCATGAACACAGAACAGAAATCAAGAATTAAAAGCTAAACATGAAATCACATCACATAAGAAGATATATATAGTCAAGAAAAAAGAAAGCAACCAATAAATTCACCCTCTTAAGTCTTAGGTAAGAAAGGAAATTTAAGAGCAGTGATTGGGCGAAACATAAAACATTAAAAAGCGATAATCTTGAATAAGTAATAAAATCGAAGGCTGGGGACAAGATGATCTTTTCATGAAATCCGAGCCACGCACTTACTTCTACTGGTCAAGAACACCTGTTACCACTGAATTGGGTTACCTTGGATCTGACCCAGTAAAAAAAAAAAAAAGAAGAAATCTCGGAAGAAATTACAGTCATCAAAGTCGAGTAAAAAAAGAAGAAATCTCTGATTTTCTCTACCTTATAGAGAAATTTGGGAGATGGTTGTCGTTGGTGTCATCAAGATCAGCATCTAGAAACTTCAGATCTATATCAGAAAGCTTGAGATCATGAGAGATATGGTTTTGTTGTTGATGATGATGATGCGATGATGAGGGATCTGGTGGTGGATGATCATCAATGGATATCATCTGCTGCTAATAATCTTATGTCTTCTTGTGCTGTCTAAACAGTCACAAGAACTCTCCTTCTCAACAACTGCAACTTTACACTTGGCCTTCAGCATATATAACAAGACACTAGTACCCCTTCCCCTCTCTCTCTAGCTAGCTAATTTTCTCTCACTAGAATTTCAAATACACAACCCCACTTATCTGACTAAAAACATGCGTGGTGAGAGATAGTCATCAGATAACTCCAAGCTTAGAGCAAACCCTGTAAATTAAAACCATATTTTATGTGATCTTGAAGCATCAAATTAACAACTTTCTTTTTAAAGAATCCAATCGAACAAGAAAAGAACCAAATTAGTTGGCGTAGTACAAAACCCACAAGCAAAGATTGAAGTTATAGAGACTAGACGAAGTTCAACAACTGTTATTTTATGTGAGAAATGCAAGAAAAGAAAGCTTCATAACCAGTATCCACGAAGTTTAACAACGTCACAAAACAAGATAAACACAATTCCAGACCTTAACCCAAATGGGTTTTATAAGATTTGAACTTTTCTTCAAGCAGTTAAAAAAAATTAAAAAAAAAAACTTTTCTTCAAGATAATTTGACCACTGGTTTAAAACAAACGCAAGAGTCAAGATCCCCACACCAAAAAGATATAAGAATGGCAAAGATTTCAAGTCTTCGGGTCTTGTTTAGTGAACAGTGGAACATGACCACAAAAAATATGGATAAAGAAATTAGACCAATTTGGGTAAAGGTCGATGATTGAAAGACTGTTCATGTTGAAAGAGATCATGAAATCACAAACACAAAAGATTTGTCTTTTAAAACTTAGAATCTATAAAACATACATTTAGATTCAATTCACAAATACAGAAACAAAATCAAGGATAAAAGCATCCATCGCAAAGAGATTGAAAGGGAAGATTTTTCAAGAAAACCCCAAAACCCTGACGAAAAACGAAGCAAACGAACTTGAAGAAATCATCATATCAAGAAAGTACGAAGCAAACCTTATCTTTATGAGCTTTTTGTTTATGGGTCAGTTGGGAAAACGAGAGAGAATACAAAGGGAAAAAAGAGAGAAGAACAAGAAGAACAAGACTGAAACCCAAATTGGAGAAGGTTAGAACAGCAGCAGCACCACCCACTCACACATCAAAAAGAGGCATCAGGTTCTTCTCTCCACCAAAAAGCAAAATTTGAACCATTGACACCACTGATTCACCTTCCATCTATGAATATGCGTGTTTGTGTGTACGAGAGAGAAAAAAAAAAAAAGGAAAGACAAGAGAAGAGAGAGATGTTTTGGGTACTCTACAAAGCTGTCCTATCTTAAACCTACCCTACATCTCTCATAATTTTCTTCATTTCTTTATTGCCGATATTATTTATCATGGTGAGTGAATTGTCAGTTGTGCCCCCCTTTTCACAGGGATTTACGCATGAAAATTCTCCACTCATGGCTACAGGACAAGACCCCCTACCTCTTAAAAGACACCCTTGTCCAAATACAGTTCATCTATATATTTATTGTATGCATAATAATATACTAGAAAGGTTACCCGCTACGTGGGGCCAGAAGCTTTCAATGTTGTTTCCGAATTGATAAATATGACAGACATAAAAAGTGCAAGGATGAAAAGTCTGGGCTTTGTCCCGAACAAAAAATGTAAAAGTTTTGACTGCAATGACCAGAAGTGTGAAAATGGCTAAAGAATTAAAGGGGTATGAATTAGCAACTTTTTAGAAAAGGGATCAAAGTTGTCAAACCGTTAAAGTTTTGTGGTCAAACTTTAAATATTAAAAGGTTCCAAAAAAGTGTAAAAATATTGATTGCAAGGACCAAAAGTGTCAAAATGGGTAAAGAATAATGAGCAAAGTTGCTAAAAAACATCCAAATTTAATATTCCTAACTTCCAACAATAATACAGGGACCAATTCTGCCAAAAAAATGGGAAGTTGAATGGAACACAAACAAAAGGACATGAATAAATTAATTAAAGAAGTACAGGGACCGGATATGTAAATCAAGGGACCAAACTTGGACAAAGTATCTCAAGTTTACTATTCCTTTCTTCCACAACTTTAATATATATATATATATAATAATATGTCTATGTGTTTATTTATTTTTCGAAGAATTAACGGTAATCGTTTTTGTCAGTTAAGCATGAGGTCGGTGATCTTCAAAAACCTGAGGCGACTTCTTAGAGTTTTAGCATTCCATCGGGGTTAAAAGTTAATTTCAATAAGTTCATCTGATATGATAACCATGGCCTTGGCTGTGGTTTCCTTCCACCTTAGCAAGCAAAGAGCACCACTACATATTGTGCCTGCAGAGTGCTCTTTGTTAATACCTTAAAACCTTAAAACCATAGATCATCGGGGTTAAAACCTTTTTTTTTACTTTGTTTATGGGTCATTTGCATGTCTGTGATAACTTGTGTTGTACCAATACTATGCGAGGTGAAGACACTTATTCCAATGGTTCGGTTCATCACTTGCAAAGTGGCAAAGGTAAGACCCCAAGCAACGGTTGAATACCTATGTTTGCTCATCGGTTTGGGGCTGGTATGCACTCGAGTGAAGCAGTTTGGTGCCCAACGTTTTGAATAGTTCTTTCCAAAAGTGATTGAGGAATAATGGGTCACATTCAGATAAGATGGTCTTTGGTAGCCCATGTAATCAGTAAATGTGGTGCATGAATAGTGTGGTTAGGGAGGTGGCTTGTAATGTCCCAAAATTATGAGGTAAAATTTTCATTTTTAATTCAACCAAAACATTAATTATCTTTAAGTCAACATTCAATATCCTTGTTCTAAATATTCAAAAGTACTTTATAAGAAAACAGTTATCAGAGTACAATCCCAAAATCATCATAAGGCAGAAACATGGGCGGATGCTCTACGATCAAGTCGGGCCCTTCACTTTCGAACCGGAAGTACCTGAAACCACAACAATAAAAACCATAAGCACAAAGCTTAGTGAGTTCCCAAAATACCGCATATTTTACATACCATTAGGCCTAGCCCTCACATTGGGCCCATCCCACATATTGGGCCCAACCCACCATAATGGGCCTAGCCCTGCCAATCTAATGGGCCTAGTCCGACCATACAAATGCAAAAGTCACAAAGACAATTAGCACCTACATAACATGCAATTGGCCTAGCCCCTCCTGATCCATGGGCCTAGCCCAACATACAAATGAGCCTAGTCCGACATACAATAAGCCTTGCCCAGCATACAAATGGGCCTAGCCCAACAAACAAAGCAGGAGTCACAAAAGACAACTAGTATAACAGAACCTAGTGGGTCGGCATTGGTACCTTCGACCCACGAGTACAATGAGGAGACTCACCTCAATCCGCTGATAATCAAATAACTGCTCGGGCCGCTGAACCGGATAACCTCGCGCCAACTAACAATAAATACAATCTTAATCAATAATTATCCCGACAGGGCCATTCCAAACATATTTTGGGCCCAGGGCGAGAGAAAAAATGGGCCCTTAAAATACACAAATGGCATCAAATATTTTATAATAACTCAATAATTGAAAGAAAATTGCTTGTACTATCTTCTAAATATAACAATTTCTATAAAAAATTTGGGCCCCTTTAAAAGATGGGCCCTGGACGGTCGCCCCTATCGCCCACCCTCTGGGACGGGTCTGTATCCCGATAACCCAAAACTCGAGGCCCTCCATAAACCAACTTCCTAAAGGGTAAAATACCATTTTACCCTTTTCGTACTTGTTCCATAACCAAGGTCCAACCCAAATGCACAAAAGCCCAAAATAGCAACCCAAAGCCCAATATGGCCCAACTTTCTAATTGGGCCCAAAAACTATCATGGGACCAATTCTAAGAAGGCACAAACCTAAAAAGCCCAAAATCACATATTGGGGAGTACGCCCCACATACCAGAATGGTACGCCCCACATACTCACCCTCGAAGCACATGGTACAATCGTTTGATGCACGAAACACCCATTACGCTGAGCGTACTCCTACATACCCATCAGGGACCTAAAATCCATATTAAGCTCTTAATGGTTAAGACAATGACTTCCAAACTCAAATATGACCTAATGAGATGTCTTAACACGTAAAGTTGGCAACTTTACTCCTTAGCATGGCTTAATGGGACCATAACCTTAATAAAATCCATAGAAAACACCCAAATTCATGCATGGTCACAAAATAATTCATCAAGATGACATTTTTATGAACAAGGGACCTCCCAAAGGCCAAGATCCAACATTCTAAGCTGTTGGAGTAGCTCATACTCACAAGGATGACTCTAAGGACCAAAATGAACCCAAAATACTCCTTAAACTAGATCTAACACCTAGAGTCATCAAGACAGAAACTTTATACCTACAAAGGGTAAATCAAGATACAACAAGCCTGAATCCAAAAGCTTCAAGCAATCCCACACTTCTCCAAGAAGTTCCTTCTTCTTTTATGAACACCAAAAAGTATGAAATACCACCAAAAGCTAAAAAACCACTCAAATAGGGGCTAGGTAGGACTGTAAACGAACCAAACGAACACGAACGAGGCTTGTTCATGTTCGTTCGTTTAAGTTAGCCGAACAAATGAACGAACACGAACGAGTTTTTTTGTTCATGTTCGTTCGTTTAACAAATTACATTGTTCATGTTCGTTCGTTTATGTTCGTGAACATGCTAAACAAACATAAACAAACGAACATAAATGAACAAAGATAAAAAAAAACATAATTGAAGATATATGAACATAAATGAACATATAATACACTAATGTAATCAAACACAACTAAACATATGTGAACATAAAATGAACTTATATGAACAAACATAAACGAACGTAAACAAACAACATAAATGAACGTTCACGAACATAATTGAACGAACGAGACCATTGTTCATGTTCGTTCGTTTAACTAAACGAACGATAAATTGTGTTCATGTTCGTTCGTTTACTAAATAAACGAACATAAACGAACTTCCTGCCGAACGGTTCACGAATAGTTCGTTGAACGTTCAGTTCGTTTACAGCCCTAGGGCTAGGGTTTCGTTTATATGGTTTAGAAGGATGGAGGCTGAAGATAATAGGGTTTGGTGGTGAGTTAAGGAGCTTAAACAGGGTCCAAGACCCTAAATTAGGATTTGGATCTTATTGGAGTACACCATGCATAATTCTGGTACGCCCAGCGTACTCCAAGGAACACCCGCGATGCATCTGCTTAGTACGCCCAACATACACCAATGTACGCCCCGCGTACTGGACTTAACCCTAGTAAGCCCTACGTACACTTGTGTACGCCCCGCGTACTTGATTTAACTCTAAAACCACCAAACTACCGAAGGCCATAACTTCTTTGTTCTAAGTCTGATTTCGATGATCCTTATATCCATGGAAAGATAATGAGAAGCTCTACGCTTCTATTAACTCATGTTTTACTTAAAACTTCCCGAACTAAAATCTAATTTCCATAAAAGCCCGAACTGACACTTTACCGATATACCCCCTTGGCTCCATAACACAAATCGAACTCCCAGACCACCTAAATTACATTATGTCACACCCCCAAACTATGACAACCCGAAATTATTATCTTGTAATGTCAATCAAATCAAACAAAAGTTCAGACTTGTTTCTGTTATCTTTTACTGAGTTAAGGGTCATTTTATGAGTTCTAAGCCTAGTACACTTAAGGGATTGTGTGTTAGGAAGTGTTAGCAATACATCAGTGGATTGTAATCGAGCCAGAAGCACCTTCAAAAGTAGTTCACGGCCGTGAACCCATCTTGGGCCATGAACTCATGCCATATATATGAGTTTTGGCTCATTTTCTCCACTTCTCCCCTTCTAGCCGTGAATCCTTCCTTTCTCTCTCAAGTATCATCCACAAAAGATTCTTCTTTCACCCCCAAAAACGTAAGTATCTCATCCCTTTACTTGTTTATACTTGGAAACCCCTTTGATCCTATCATTGATTCATCACTTTTCATCATCATCTTCAAGATCTTCAAAGTGTTCATAGGGTTGTGAACCACTCTAAGGCCGTGAACCCATCATCATTGGCCGTGAACCCTTCTTAGATCCAAGCTTGGACCGTGGACACATCAAGTATTCTTAGGCCGTGAACAACCTAAGGGTCGTGAACCCTTCTAGCTTGGCCGTGATCATCCTTCAACCCTTCACTTGCAATTCTAACACTTCATTGTAAGTATTTCCTAGATCCTAAGGTTGTTACCTTTACACTTAGTTGTTATAAACACTAATTGTATGCCTATATATGTTAATATATGCTAAATAGGATCCATTTGTGCTCGGGACTTCACTTGGCATACTTAGCATCCTATATCGATCTTTCATTCGAATCACTCACTACAGGTGAGTTCATACCCCTACAACTACACTTTTAAATGCTTTTTAAATGCTTTTAGGGGGGGGGGGAATACAAGTAGAACACAATGAAATTGTGTTAACCATTTACATGTGAAAACAACATCCAAAAGGATTTCTTATACTCAAAACTTGTTAAAACTCTTTTAAAACTATTATAAACTTCTTTTATATCAAATCATATTCGTCTATCTATTTACGTATAAGTATGCTTTAACAGACTTAGAACTATTGCTAGATACCTTGACTCCTGTTCCTTGTTTGGTTGTGGGCTTGGGGTAGGATCACTAGTCCGACTGTCGGCTAAATCATAGTTATACTTATTAAATACATATATGAATATTAAACCCATTTTTAAGGTACATACTTAACTTAGCTGTTTATGGTGAGTAATTGAGTATTTTCTACAATCGGTAACAGTCAATCAATCATACTAGTAAACTATAATAGGTATAGTTTAGAGGATTTCTACTTACTACTTCTAGATCAGTGAAACATACATGAGTCAGTTCATACATGAGTCAGTTCATACATACTATAACTAGAACAGAAAGGAACATACATACTATAACTAGAATAGGAAGGAACATACATACTATAACAAGAACAGAACAACTAGAATGTGAAACACTATTTCATGGCACAACAATATACTTGTTGTGTCACGTTTTGTAACCAGAGTCTCCTGGGAGGAGAGCGTGAGTTTGTGTATAGATCTATACGGGATTGACCATCCTACACCTTGTTGCTAGCTACAGTGGGACCTGCAGGTCTACGGGTGACAAATGTCATACCATTTCGACGTCTTTAGAACGTCGTGTTTTATACTAGTCAATCAAGCATGGTTATAACCTCATAACATTTTTACCTTAATTAACAAATTGGTTTTAAGGTAGTTAGTACTTTAGTAGTTATTTTATACAACACTACTGTACATCTTCATTTTTCCATTACATTCATACCGTGATATTCTCACATCGAGAAATACAAACTATTTTCTAGTAAAGATAGTCATAAACTTGGGAAAACATACATTTTTACGAAGAGAACAAACATACAAAACAATCGGGTCTTGGTAGAAGACTACTTTCCATTTTAGTAGAAAATATAGGATTTTCTAGGAAGTATACAAACATTTACATCAAAACACTTGCAAACATTTTCATAAAACTAATGCAAACATTTGACACAAAAATACTTATGAACTCACCAGCTTAAATGTTGATCTACTCTTTCAAAATAACTTGTATTCTCAGGTCACCAGTAGACAGGTACAGATGACCAGGTTTTGAGAAGACGGAGCATATTCGAGATTCGTCTTTATTTTTTATTACATATTTTTGGTGTCTTACAAACTTTACACAGAACACACTTGTATTAACTATATTATTAATGCAATGGATGATGTTGTTGCTTGTTTTACTATTGTGCATTGTTATGATACTATACATGACGTCCTCCGCCCCCGAACGTTTCCGCCGTTCTGTTTTGGGGGTGCGACACAAACCGGAACGGCGGAAACGTTCGGGGGCAGAAGGACGTCATGTACAATATCACAACAATTGTATAATAGTAATCAAAGTACAACAACCATGTATTGATAAAATATAAGTTTTTATATATGTGTTCAAGTCATTGTATATATATGACACCAAAATGTATATCAAAAGTTAAAAGACATGAGTCTATGAAGCTCCGTCTTCTCAAAAACCCATGGATGTACCTGTCTACTGATTTCTTGAGAATACAAGTAGTTTTGAAAAGAGTGTCAACAATTAAGTTGGTGAGTTCATAAGCATGTTTGTAATTGAAATCTATCATTTGTTCCTTGAAAATGTAAGTATGTTTTCCCATAAAATTCTATATTTTCTGTTGTAATGTGTTGTACTCAAAACGTGTAAATGTTATTGTACTCTAAAATAGTATAATGTAGTTTTAATTCACATAAAACCGTGAAAAGTATGTTTTCTCTGTACTAGAATAGTATTCTTTATTTATACATGTATGAAAACAGTGTAATTGTAACTGTCTGGATTCACCAACTGTACTTGTAAAATATTGTATTATAGTTTTATTATTTAATAAAACTATGTGAAGTTGTTTACTTATTCATACATTAATCGTATTGCTCAATACCAAATTGTGAGTTATTATAACCATGCTTGATGACCTAAGATGGCCTGAACATGACATTCTTCAGGAGTCGGAATCGGTACAACATTTGTCACATCAGGCCAGCCGGCCTAGCTGTTGCAAGCAGCTCAGGTGCAGGATTTTCAGTCCCGTATAGATCTATACACAAGTGTCACGCTCTCCCTCCAGGAGACTCTAGTTATAATTTCAGGACTTGGTTGGTACTTGTAACAACGTAAATTTCCAAAACAATTTTTCATTTTTAAATCATACTTTCAATCACACGATAATCACAAAACATAATGTATCCACTGTGTCATAATAAAACATATCCCGGAATCTCAATAACATAAACTCTATAAGTGTGTACGGATCATGCCGGTGCCTTCCTGCGATCATCACTAGTACCTGAAACACATAATATAACAACTGTAAGCATAAATGCTTAGTGAGTTCCCCAAGATACCACATACAACACATACGCCTTTCCAGGCCATAACTCTGTAGGATCTTCCGATTCATGTGTCTCAGGGGACTTCCGTCCCGAATCCCGGTAGACCTTCCGGTCCTACCCGTATCGACCTTCCGGTCCGTAACCACTTGACCTTCCGGTCCATATCATCTTGACCTTCCGGTCCATATCATCTTAACCTTCCGGTCCATATCGTACATAACATAAATAACACATGCATATCACATAACAACATACAGCTCATACATCTCATAGCATATAAGACCTTCCGGTCACACATAGGTACCCTTCCAGGTACAGTATAGTGAGAAGACTCACCTCAATGAAGTCGGATAAATTTTCGTGCTCAACATCCCGACTTAGCCTCCTCCTATTATTCAAATAACATCCCCGATCAATATTCTCTCGTGATCTCATCTCTACAGATTGGGTAGAAGGCCATTCTACCCTTCCCTGAACTCTTTTGAATCAGTCTTGACCAGAACCCTAAGGTCAACGAAAGTCAACGGTCAAACTTTGACCCGAATCGTCGAGTGCACAAGGGCGACTCGGCGAGTCCATGCGGGTCCTCTGAATCCTTTCAGCCTCTCTTGGCTCGTCGAGTCATCCTTCCACTCGACGGGTTACACCTGTCATGAATCACGGGGCAACCCCGACTCGACTCGTCGAGTCCACTTATGGACTCGGCGAGTTGCTCCCATAACAACTCTCAAATGACCTTCTGAGGTCAGATCTGCTTCTCTAAACTATAGATCTGGCCTTCAAGTGCTCAAAGGTCACGTAAAGGTGCAACCTTTACGTGCATGCAACCCACATCAAGTCATAAATGGTGAAATAACTCTAAAAATGGCAACCTAGTCTCCAATCCTCCATGAACAAGCATAAAGCAGAATGGGAAAGGTTCTCTGGACCTCTATGGGTCCAGATCTGAGGTCTAACCCAGCAAGGGACCATAACCTCAACCTTTCAAGCCTAAAGAGGTTTATAGAAAACCCTAAATCATAGATCTTAACCCAAAACAGAAGGGAAGTTCGATTTGATACCTCAATAGTGTAGATCTGAACTTGAAACCCTGGATCCACAGCTCCCTTGACCTCCTCTTGTTGGAAACTACTTCTCTTTTGCTAAAACACACAAGAAATGGTGAATTAGCCTTCCTCTTACACCACAAACGTTCTCTTTCTCTCTCTAGGGTTTCTCAGGGGTGAAGTGGCCGCAATGGAGGCTACAAAGGCCTTTAAATAGGGCACAGGCCCCGAGAATTAGGGTTTCACTTAACAGCGCGGACTCGCCGAGTCCACGCATCGACTCGTCGAGTCCTTCATTAAATCAGACCAGAAATGCGCGATCCCACTCGGCGAGTCTGAGCGCCTACTCGCCGAGTCCCTCTCTAAAATTCAATATAAATACTTAAAATAAGATACCTGGGAATCCGGATGTTACAATTCTCCCCCACTAGAATCAGACTTCGCCCTCGAAGTCCTGCTCGACAAATAACTCTGGATGCTGCTCCCGCATCTCCAACTCCGGCTCCTAGGTCAGCTCGGACCCTTTCCGATGTTGCCACTGGACCTGCACCAGGGACACTTCCTTGTTCCTCAGAACCTTGATCTTCCGATCCCGGATCGCGATTGGTCTCTCAGCATAATTCAGGCTCGCATCCACCTGAATATCCTCCAGCGGTACCACCGCCGATTCGTCGGTTATACACTTCCTCAACTGAGACACGTGAAAGGTTTCATGAATCTGTCTCAGCTCCTTAGGTAGCTCCAACCGATAAGCTACCCTGCCCACCCTCGCGGTCACCCTAAATGGCCCGATATACCGGGGTCCCAGCTTGCCCCTCTTCCTGAATCGGATCACTCCTTTCCAAGGAGACACTTTCAGGAGTACGAAGTCTCCCACTTGGAACTCAAGCTCGGATCGTCGCCTATCCGCATAACTCTTCTGACGACTCTGAGCCGTCAATAACCTCTGTCTAACCTGCTGTATCTGCTCTGTCGTCTGAAGCACTATCTCAGTGCTACCCATCACACGCTGTCCTACCTCTCCCCAGCAAATGGGAGTCCGACACCTCCTACCATACAACAACTCGAAGGGAGGCATACCAATACTCGAATGGTGGTTGTTGTTGTAGGAAAACTCATCCAACGGCAAGTACGTGTCCCAACTTCCTCCGAAGTCCAACACACATGCTCGAAGCATGTCCTCGAGTGTCTGAATCGTCCGCTCACTCTGTCCGTCCGTCTGGGGGTGGTAGGCGGTACCGAAATGCAACCTCGTACCCAACTCCTCGTGGAACTTCTTCCAGAACCTGGAAGTGAAACGTACATCTCGATCTGACACAATCGAGATCGGTTGTTTAGTAAAATTCAATGTTTTATGTTCCAATGGTACTAAAATAGTTTGCAAAAATTATATTTTTGTTAAACAAGTTTAAAATGATTTTATACTTATATAAATATAATATTTATATAATTTTGATTAAATAAACAGTCGAATAAATAATTCTACCCCAAGCCCACAACGAAACAAGGAATAGGAAATGGAGTCAAATTATCAATTCTAAGCCTGTTGAATCCTAATTATATAATTTATACGTATATAAATATATAATTTTAATAACGGCAACAATTAATAAATATTGAACACATTTAGATATTAACACAAATTTCTTGTGTTACACTTGTATTCCCCCTCCCCCCCTAAAACAGTGAAAAATCATGAAAATGTAGGGTATGAACTCACCTCGTGTGCCTGTTCTTGGTTAGGTACGGTGTGGTTGCGATAATCTTTGGATTAGAATACGTATAATTTCCAAATTCCTAATAATATATAAACACATAATATTGTGTTCATATTAGTAAATGAATATTAAAGTATTATATATAAGTAACTAGATTAATGAAGGATGCTTACTGTGAATTTTTATGAAAGCTTCTTTCTGGGATGAGTTTGAAGATGTTCTTTGAATTGAAAGGAAAATAATTTTGATACTTGGGAGAGAATAGGAAGGTTTTCGTCTACTGGATGTCTGAAATGAGTTAAAATATTAATATAGTATCTTAAGTATGAAGGAACTTGTGAGGCGGTGATGTGTAGTTTACATAGGGAAATTGAATCAAGATATTTAAGGATGTTTTCGGCCAAGAAAAGGAGTAGATTTCGGTCCTAATGTGTGCTCAAGAAGTGATTTCGGTCCTAAGTGGAGGATGTCAACCGAAAACACAAAGTTTGATCAAAGATGCTCCAAACCGCAAACCCTTTGTTTCTAGAAGAAAATAGCCGAAATCACAACTATCCCAAGATTATTATGGCCGAAATCACATATATAAGGTGTTAAATTTGAATTTTAATTTCACCTTTTGACTCATGTTGACTCATATCATCTTATATAAGCATATATTTGCATGGTTTTCAATATAAGTATATATAACTTATATAAGTATTGTTTTCAATGTATAATTATATACAATAACATATACAAGTATTTATTCTTGGTATCTAAAGTTCTTATCATATTATTTTTATAATGTTAATTCACTTGTAGACGGTTGAAACTTAGACTTTTATTTGAACCAGTTTAACTTATATGGACATGAAATAACACGTTGTTACATTATCCCCCCGTTAGAGGGAATTTCGTCTCGAAATTGTTTCTGAAGTGGTACTCATGAACTAGGGAAAATATGTGGATACGTTTGTTTCATTTGATCTTCCCGTTCCCAAGTGAATTCAAGTCCCCGCTTGGCATTCCACTGAACCTTCACTATTGGTATACGACTTTGTTTTGTTCTTTTGATTTCCCTATCCATGACTTCCACTGGTTCTTCTACAAAGTGTAGACTCTCATTTAACTCGATTTCGTCGAGTGAGATTACAAGAGTCTCTTCAAATAGACACTTCTTGAGATTAGAGACTTGAAAAGTGGGATGAATGTTACGGAGTTCATGCGGTAGATTGACTTTATATGCTACCGGACCAATTCTAGCAAGAATCTCGAATGGTCCGATGTACCTTGTATTTAGTTTTCCATGTTTACCGGAACGTATCATTCCTTTCCAGGGTGAGACCTTTAACAAGACGCGGTCACCAACCTGAAATTCCAAGGGTTTTCATCGTTTGTCCGCATAACTCTTTTATCTGTCTCTAGAAGCTTTCAACCGTTCCAGAATTTGGACAATTTTTGCTGTGGTTTCTCGAATGATCTCGGGACCGGTTAGAGTACTTTCGGGTATTTAGTTCTTGGCTAGTTGCGTATCACCTACTTCAGCCCAGCACAGAGGAGATCTGCACTTGCGGCCATAGAGGGATTCAAAGGGAGCAACTTTGATGCTAGTGTGATAGCTATTGTTGTACGGGAATTCGACTAGTGGTAAATGAGTATCTCAAGCTTTACCAAAACTTATCACACAAGCCCTCAACTTATCTTTCGGTGTTTGTATGGTTCTCTTGCTCTGCCCATCAATCTGAGGATGGTACGTTGTACTCATGTCAAGATTGGTTCCCAAGGACTTTTGCAATGATTGCCAAAACCGCGAGGTAAATCTACTATCTTGGTCAGAGATAATGGATATTGGCACACCATGCAATCATACCATCTCTTTAATGTACGTCCTTGTTAACTTCTTCATTTTTTTCAGTTTCTTTTACTGGCAGGAAGTGTGCGGATTTGGTTAATCTGCCGACGATCACCCAAATGGTGTCATGACCACCCGTTGTCCTGGGTAACTTGGTTATGAAATCCATTGTAATCCGCTCCCACTTCCACTCAGGTATTTCTGGTTGTTGTAGTAAACTTGAGGGCTTTTGATATTCTACCTTGACTTTGGCGCAAGTCAGACACCTGCCCACATAAGTAGCAATCTCAGCTTTCATGTTCGGCCACCAATATAGTTTCTTAAGGTCCAGATACATCTTGTCTAAACCTGGATGAACGGAGTATCGAGTTTTATGGGCTTCATTCATGACAACATCTCTTTAACCACCAAAATTCGATATCCAGATCTGATTCATGAGATAACGAAGTTCGTCACCCTTGATTTCCAAATTCTTTTCCATTCCTCTTAAGGCTTCAACCGTCACGTTCTCAGATTTCAAGGCTTCCAGCTGAGCCTCCTTGATCTGTGTGGATAGGTGGGAATGGATAATCATAGTTAGAGACTTTACTCGGCGGCCCGAATACTCTTTTCGACTAAGGGCATCTGCTACCACGTTGGCTTTGTCGGGATGATAGCGAATCTCACATTCGTAATCATTGAGTAGTTCCACCCATCTCCATTGCCTCATGTTGAGTTCTTTTTGATCGAAGATGTGCTGGAGGCTTTTGTGATCCGTAAAGACTGTGTATTTCGTACCATACAGGTAATGCCTCCAGATCTTTAGAGAAAAAACCACTGCTCCCAGTTCGAGGTTGTGTGTGGTATAGTTGACTTCGTGGTTCTTAAGCTGTCTCGAGGCATAGGATATGACCTTTCCTCGCTGCATAAGAACACAACCTAGTCCTTGCTTGGATGCATCGCAGTAAACTACAAAATCTTCCGTCCCTTCTGGGAGGGACAAGATCGGTGTGCTGCAGTGTAACATCCCATTTTTCGAGTCTAAAAATTTTGATTTTTATATAACGACTTAGAAAACATTCATAAGAAAATATCATGAAGTCATATCATTTCGTAAAAACCATAATCTCATGTCTGAAAATCATATCGTAAAAGTATTAATAATGTCAGAGTACAATCCCAAGAAATCTCATAATGCGGAATCCAGTGTGTGTATGATGTGCAGCTACCGCGCCGACTCCTTCCCCTTCGTTGAAGAGGTACCTGAAACAAAACTGAAACTGTAAGCACGAAGCTTAGTGAGTTTCCCCCTATCGTACCACATACCATACAATCATATAGCATACATACTGCCTAGCAGTTCTGGGGTACCCGACCTACCCGGTACGGCCATTCTGGGGTGCCAACCTACCCGGTACGGCCATTCTGGTGTGCCGACCTACCCGTGTCAAGCCATTCTGGGGTGCTGACCTACCCATCGGTCCTAACAACCGACCCTCGGGGACTATTCCACCCCCTACTGTGTGACAACCGTCAAATTCTGGTCTAGTCAAAGTCAAATAAAGTCAACAAGTCAAACCCGTCAACTCTACTAACTCTTGTATACTAGGGTTCACTTTATGAAATTACTGTACAACTCACTATTCTAATAAGAAATCATCACTTGAAAAGTTTGTATTTTTAGATTTGTTGAACCCTAATCGGGGTAAGTGAGGTAGCAAAGCGATAAAACACTATTACATACCCTTCGGGGGTGTGTAAGACTCTTAAACATGGCTAAACGAGGTTTGTGGACCTTGCGTTTCAAAGCCAAACACTCAAAAAGGCCACAAAAGGAATCTCTCCCAAATCTCTCCAAGTATGCCAAATCTCTCCAAGTATCTCAAATCTCTCCCAAATCTCTCCAAGTATGCCAAATCTCTCCAAGTATCTCAAATCTCTCCCAAATCTCTCCAAGTATGCCAAATCTCTCCAAGTATCTCAAATCTCTCCCAAATCTCTCCAAGTATGTCAAATCTCTCCCAAATCTCTCTCAAAACCTCTTTTGATTTTTTTGTAATCATCTGGGGCATCCCGACACTTGACTTGGTGAAAAACCATTCGAAACGGGATGATACCTTGGAAAATAGCCTTTTAGGGCCGAAGCCTCTCTATTGGGACCAAACCCTCCTTGAGCCGAAGCTTCAAGGACCAAATCCGAAGGCCTCTTAAGGAACCGCAACCATAGGACCGGAACGGCTGAGGACCAGAATATACAATATCACAACAATTTTATAATAGTAATCAAAGTACAACAACCATGTATTGATAAAATATAAGTTTTTATATATGTGTTCAAGTCATTGTATATATATGACACCAAAATGTATATCAAAAGTTAAAAGACATGAGTCTATGAAGCTCCGTCTTCTCAAAAACCCATGGATGTACCTGTCTACTGATTTCTTGAGAATACAAGTAGTTTTGAAAAGAGTGTCAACAATTAAGTTGGTGAGTTCATAAGCATGTTTGTAATTGAAATCTATCATTTGTTCCTTGAAAATGTAAGTATGTTTTCCCATAAAATCCTATATTTTCTGTTGTAATGTGTTGTACTCAAAACGTGTAAATGTTATTGTACTCTAAAATAGTATAATGTAGTTTTAATTCACATAAAACCGTGAAAAGTATGTTTTCTCTGTACTAGAATAGTATTCTGTATTTATACATGTATGAAAACAGTGTAATTGTAACTGTCTGGATTCACCAACTGTACTTGTAAAATATTGTATTATAGTTTTATTATTTAATAAAACTATGTGAAGTTGTTTACTTATTCATACATTAATCGTATTGTTTAATACCAAATTGTGAGTTATTATAACCATGCTTGATGACCTAAGATGGCCTGAACATGACATTCTTCAGGAGTCGGAATCGGTACAACATTTGTCACATCAGGCCAGCCGGCCTAGCTGTTGCAAGCAGCTCAGGTGCGGGATTGTCAGTCCCGTATAGATCTATACACAAGTGTCACGCTCTCCCTCCAGGAGACTCTAGTTATAATTTCAGGACTTGGTTGGTACTTAGATAAGTACGTGAAGTGTGTCTCACAAATTCTATATTGACGGTTACGTGTAGAATAATGAAAAGTTACCTTGTAATGGATAAACTGTAACTATATCTCATAAACTATATTTAATATAGTTTATATGTTTGTTATCCGTAAGTTATTCTGAATATGTAAAGTAGTATATATGTTCCATAAACTATACCTATTATAGTTTATATGTTTGTGTTTTACTGAAATGAAAACATTTATATTGTTAATGATTCGGCAAGTTTAGATTGTACTGTGATACGGTTGTTTAGTAAAATTCAATGTTTTATGTTCCAATGGTACTAAAATAGTTTGCAAAAATTATATTTTTGTTAAACAAGTTTAAAATGATTTTATACTTATATAAATATAATATTTATATAATTTTGATTAAATAGACAGTCGAATAAATAATTCTACCCCAAGCCCACAACCAAACAAGGAATAGGAAATGGAGTCAAATTATCAATTCTAAGCCTGTTGAGTCCTAATTATATAATTTATACGTATATAAATATATAATTTTAATAACGGCAACAATTAATAAATATTGAACACATTTAGATATTAACACAAATTTCTTGTGTTACACTTGTATTCCCCCCCTCCCCTAAAACAGTGAAAAATCATGAAAAATATAGGGTATGAACTCACCTCGTGTGCCTGTTCTTGGTTAGGTACGGTGTGGTTGCGATAATATTTGGATTAGAATACGTATAATTTCCAAATTCCTAATAATATATAAACACATAATATTGTGTTCATATTAGTAAATGAATATTAAAGTATTGTATATAAGTAACTAGATTAATGAAGGATGCTTACTGTGAATTTTTAAGCAAGCTTCTTTCTGGGATGAGTTTGAAGATGTTCTTTGAATTGAAAGGAAAATAATTTTGATACTTGGGAGAGAATAGGAAGGTTTTCGTGTACTGGATGTGTGAAATGAGTTAAAATATTAATATAGTATCTTAAGTATGAAGGAACTTGTGAGGCGGTGATGTGTAGTTTACATAGGGAAATTGAATCAAGATATTTAAGGATGTTTTCGGCCAAGAAAAGGAGTAGATTTTGGTCCTAATGTGTGCTCAAGAAGTGATTTCGGTCCTAAGTGGAGGATGTCAACCGAAAACACAAAGTTTGATCAAAGATGCTCCAAACCGCAAACCCTTTGTTTCTAGAAGAAAATAGCCGAAATCACAACTATCCCAAGATTATTATGGCCGAAATCACATATATAAGGTGTTACATTTGAATTTTAATTTCACCTTTTGACTCATGTTGACTCATATCATCTTATATAAGCATATATTTGCATGGTTTTCAATATAAGTATTTATAACTTATATAAGTATTGTTTTCACTGTATAATTATATACATTAATATATACAAGTATTTATTCTTGGTATCTAAAGTTCTTATCGTATTATTTTTATAATGTTAATTCACTTGTAGACGGTTGAAACTTAGACTTTTATTTGAACCAGTTTAACTTATATGGACATGAAATAACGCGTTGTTACATTATCCCCCCGTTAGAGGGAATTTCGTCCCGAAATTGTTTCTGAAGTGGTACTCACGAACTAGGGAAAATATGTGGATACTTTTGTTTCATTTGATCTTTCCGTTCCCAAGTGAATTCAGGTCCCCGCTTGGCATTCCAGTGAACCTTCACTATTGGTATACGGCATTGTTTTGTTCTTTTGATTTCCCTATCCATGACTTCCACTGGTTCTTCTACAAAGTGTAGACTCTCATTTAACTCGATTTCGTCGAGTGGGATTACAAGAGTCTCGTCAAACAGACACTTCTTGAGATTAGAGACTTGAAAAGTGGGATGAATGTTACAGAGTTCGTGCGGTAGATTGAGTTTATATGCTACCGGACCAATTCTAGCAAGAATCTCGAATGGTCCGATGTACCTTGTATTTAGTTTTCCATGTTTACCGGAACGTATCATTCCTTTCCAGGGTGAGACCTTTAACAAGACGCGGTCACCAACCTGAAATTCCAAGGGTTTTCATCGTTTGTCCGCATAACTCTTTTGTCTGTCTCTAGAAGCTTTCAACCGTTCCTGAATTTGGACAATTTTTGCTGTGGTTTCTCGAATGATCTCGGGACCGGTTAGAGTACTTTCGGGTATTTAGTTCTTGGCTAGTTGCGTATCACCTACTTCAGCCCAGCACAGAGGAGATCTGCACTTGCGGCCATAGAGGGATTCAAAGGGAGCAACTTTGATGCTAGTGTGATAGCTATTGTTGTACGGGAATTCGACTAGTGGTAAATGAGTATCTCAAGCTTTACCAAAACTTATTACACAAGCCCTCAACTTATCTTCCGGTGTTTGTATGGTTCTCTTGCTCTGCCCATCAATCTGAGGATGGTACGTTGTACTCATGTCAAGATTGGTTCCCAAGGACTTTTGCAATGATTGCCAAAACCGCGAGGTAAATCTACTATCTTGGTCAGAGATAATGGATATTGGCACACCATGCAATCATACTATCTCTTTAATGTAC
This sequence comes from Lactuca virosa, assembly GCF_052849685.1. Classification (NCBI taxonomy): domain Eukaryota; kingdom Viridiplantae; phylum Streptophyta; class Magnoliopsida; order Asterales; family Asteraceae; genus Lactuca; species Lactuca virosa. The sequence continues at coordinate 285,965,399 of NC_136432.1, read as the reverse complement.
GTCCTTGTTAACTTCTCTATTTTTTCAGTTTCTTTTACTGGCAGGAAGTGTGCGGATTTGGTTAATCTGCCGACGATCACCCAAATGGTGTCATGACCACCCGTTGTCCTGGGTAACTTGGTTATGAAATCCATTGTAATCCGCTCCCACTTCCACTCAGGTATTTCTGGTTGTTGTAGTAAACCTGAGGGCTTTTGATATTCTACCTTGACTTTGGCGCAAGTCAGACACCTGCCCACATAAGTAGCAATCTCAGCTTTCATGTTCGGCCACCAATATAGTTTCTTAAGGTCCAGATACATCTTGTCTAAACCTGGATGAACGGAGTATCGAGTTTTATGGGTTTCATTCATGACAACATCTCTTTAACCACCAAAATTCGATGTCCAGATCTGATTCATGAGATAACGAAGTTCGTCACCCTTGATTTCCAAATTCTTTTCCATTCCTCTTAAGGCCTCACCCGTCACGTTCTCAGATTTCAAGGCTTCCAGCTGAGCCTCCTTGATCTGTGTGGATAGGTGGGAATGGATAATCATAGTTAGAGACTTTACTCGGCGGCCCGAGTACTCTTTTCGACTAAGGGCATCTGCTACCACGTTGGCTTTGTCGGGATGATAGCAAATCTCACATTCGTAATCATTGAGTAGTTCCACCCATCTCCGTTGCCTCATGTTGAGTTCTTTTTGATCGAAGATGTGCTGGAGGCTTTTGTGATCCGTAAAGACTGTGTATTTCGTACCATACAGGTAATGCCTCCAGATCTTTAGAGAAAAAACCACTGCTCCCAGTTCGAGGTCGTGTGTGGTATAGTTGACTTCGTGGTTCTTAAGCTGTCTCGAGGTATAGGATATGACATTTCCTCGCTGCATAAGAACACAACCTAGTCCTTGCTTGGATGCATCGCAGTAAACTACAAAATCTTTCGTCCCTTCTGGGAGGGACAAGATCGGTGTGCTGCAGTGTAACATCCCATTTTTCGAGTCCAAAAATTTTGATTTTTATATAACGACTTAGAAAACATTCATAAGAAAATATCATGAAGTCATATCATTTCATAAAAACCATAATCTCATGTCTGAAAATCATATCGTAAAAGTAGTAACAATGTCAGAGTACAATCCCAAGAAATCTCATAATGCGGAATCCAGTGTGTTTATGATGTGCAGCTACCGCGCCGGCTCCTTCCCCTTCGTTGAAGAGGTACCTGAAACAAAACTGAAACTGTAAGCACGAAGCTTAGTGAGTTTCCCCCAATCGTACCACATACCATACAATCATATAGCATACATACTGTCGGGCAATTCTGGGGTACCCGACCTACCCGGTACGGCCATTCTGGGGTGCCGACCTACCCGTGTCAAGCCATTCTGGGGTGCTGACCTACCCGTCGGTCCTAACAACCGACCTCGGGGACTATTCTACCCCCTACTGTGTGACAACCGTCAAATTTTGGTCTAGTCAAAGTCAAATAAAGTCAACAAGTCAAACCCGTCAACTCTACTAACTCTTGTATACTAGGGTTCACTTTATGAAATTACTATACAACTCACTATTCTAATAAGAAATCATCACTTGAAAAGTTTGTATTTTTAGATTTGTTGAACCCTAATCGGGGTAAGTGAGGTAGCAAAGCGATAAAACACTATTACATACCCTTCGGGGGTGTGTAAGACTCTTAAACATGGCTAAACGGGGTTTGCGGACCTTGCGTTTCAAAGCCAAACACTATAAAAGGCCACAAAAGGAATCTCTCCCAAATCTCTCCAAGTATGCCAAATCTCTCCAAGTATCTCAAATCTCTCCAAGTATGCCAAATCTCTCCAAGTATCTCAAATCTCTCCCAAATCTCTCCAAGTATGCCAAATCTCTCCAAGTATCTCAAATCTCTCCCAAATCTCTCCAAGTATGCCAAATCTCTCCAAGTATGTCAAATCACTCCCAAATCTCTCTCAAAACCTCTTTTGAGTTTTTTGTAATCATTTGGGGCATCCCGACACTTGACTTGGTGAAAAATCATTCGAAACGGGATGATACCTTAGAAAATAGCCTTTTAGGGCCGAAGCCTCTCTATTGGGACCAAACCCTCCTTGAGCCGAAGCTCCAAGGACCAAATCCGAAGGCCTCTTAAGGAACCGCAGCCATAGGACCGGAACGGCTGAGGACCGGAACTACTGAGGACCGAGGCGGATGAAGACCGAAGCTTGAACCGAACCCGAAACTGGAGCACCGCATCTGACCTTTAGCTGTGGTTCCTTCTGATGAGTCCGCCTGCAGTACGTGCTCGGATCGAAGTCCCTCCCCCTTGGTTCCAATGCACCAACCAAACCATCACTGCGGTTCTAAGTCTGCTAAGACCGGAACCTCGCCCCTGACTGCGGATTTTCCCATTTTCCACCCGGTTTTCGACCACGACTCCGTTTTAAGCCCGTTTTTAATTATTTTAACGAGGGATTTTCACCCAAACTTATATTTTGACATATAAGACCCCATATATTCATAAATTAAGCATATTTTTAGGGAAATCCTTATTTAAGAATAAAAATCTATTAAGTTAGATCTTGTGGTGGATGTGTTGACTTTGCCTTAGTGTATGACACAAGCAACCACCCCATGCCCACTCCATGACCAACCATTGTCCTTCCACCATACCTAGTCACTTCCATCGTCCTTCCCATCATTTTCTTCCAGCCATACACTTGAACAAAAGGTAGAATCATTATCTCTCCTCTCTTATTTCTCTCATTTCCACCAAAGAACAAACACCTTTCTCTCTCACTTCTCTCTCTCTTAAATTCGAGATTCAAGGGCTGATCATCAAGTTTTCTTTCATTTTTGGTAAGTGATATTATCCTCCTTATGATTATTTCACTTCCTTCTACTCAAATCATAGATATTTTACACAAACATCATCACATTCTTGTTAGATCTTCGAACCTTCTAGGCATCTTCTTAGTGTTCTTGAGTAGAACACTTCTTTTCTTCAACATCCATCCACTAAGAACACACAAGGTGAGTTCATACCCCTGTCTTTTCATGTTTTTCTTAAGTTTTAAGGGGGGGGGGGAATACAAGTTAAAACACCAAGAACACAACTAAACTCATTTAACAGCCTTCATCAGAAACGTTTAACTCCATTCACGGACTGTTTTGGTTGACTTAAACATTTTAGTTCTCAAAACTGTATTAGGTGCAAATAGTTCAGGTTCATACCTTTAAAATGACTACTTGCACATCTCCATAAGATTTTTCTACAATTTATGATGATTTTTACAAAACTGCCTATCATTTCAAGAACAAATACGGACCAGTCTGTGATTAAGGACTTTTTCACACAAGTTGGAGGTCACTAAAAATCATAATAAAATTTATGAACAAACTAGACTCATTTTCCAAACTCTTAGAATTTACAGATTCTGATTTGGACCTTGGATGATTTTTCTATAAATTTTCTAAGAACAGTAATAGAAATGTTAATACTAGAAAAATGCTATCAATTTCATTTGCACCTTGTAACTTGTTGAGCAAGGTGTGTATCATTATGTGAATATATTTTTTTACATTATATGTCATTTCGTCTTGGTGTATTGACATACATCAGAAAACAAATGGATTTTTACCTTCACGAGTATGGTAATTAATTTATTGTTATAAACAAAGTTTACATCCATTGTATACAAACATTTGATAAACTATGGAAGTATAGTTTATGTTGCTTTTACATTATAAACGATTATAATAAACTATAATAGGTATAGTTTATGCTTCATTACATTTCAAACTCTTTACCTAAGGTTTTTCGGTTCACGTAAATCTGTTAATGAATAAATTTGTGAGACATTCGCTTCGCGTTACATCCAAGTAATGAAATCAAAAGTCCTGTAAATTGTAACTAGAGTCTCTTGTAGGGAGTACGTGATAGTTGTGTATAGATCTATATTGGGTCTGACAAACCCACACCTGAGCTGCATGCAACAGCTAGACTGGCAGGTCTGGGGTGACAAGTGTCATTTAACTTGCGATGCCTGAAGAACGTCGTATTACGAGGCCGTCTGAGTCATAGTATGGTTATAATAACTCACATTTGGTATTAACAAAACATAAGATTTACGGGTTTTACTTCTAAATTTAACGAGTTTATGTCGATTTAAACTTGCATAAATTTCTTTAAGTATGGTAAAATACTTGTACACTTCGGTCTTGACTTTTAAGACTACAATGCATTACATAAGAAAATATGGGATCTCTCTTGAACAAACATCATTTTTACAAGAAAAGGATTTTAGCATCACCTTCAAAAGCTTATGAACTCACCCACTTAATTGTTGACGCTCCTTTAAAACTACTTGTATTCTCAGGAAATCAATAAACAGGTAATCGGTCGCTTTTGAGGATGGAACGCTAAGGCGTCAAACATTGTATTTTTGTCAACATAATGTAATTGATTCAGAAACATGTAAACATATACTATGATGTAACCTTCTCAATTATATTTATGTTGGTTGTGTTTACTTTGATCACTATTGAAATTGTTGTTATGATACTATACATGAAGTCCTCCACCCCCGGACGTTTCCGCCATCCTTGGTTTGGGGGTGTGACAGATTGGTATCAGAGCAATGTTTATAGTGAACTAAGTATATCGAACCACATAAGATATACAAACTATAAACGCAATTGGGACTGAAAGTCTCTGATTGAACATTTTCAAATGACTATACTTTTAGAAAGTAAAAGGTTTCTTGTTAAAAGTATAAGTACATGCATCCATGCTCGCATAGTGTCATAACTAGGAAAAACATAAGGTAAAATAGGAGGAGTTGTACGTTACAAGTATGCCTTGGGATATGTGGTCAAGTCTGGGATGGATATTGCATGATCAACTATATCTGTCCGAGAAGTGACTTTCATGTATTAGGGGATAGTCGTAGTGGACAACAAATCTGACAACCTAACATCACCCTATAATGAATACACTAAGAACCAAACATAACATTTAAAAATACTATAGGAGTATTTTGTAAATTTATAACTCAACATTTTAGATTCATTTCATATCTCTTACACCCCTATTCTCGTACAGACAACATGGCGGGATTCCATCTACCTGGAGACCCTTACTTCCCTATTGAGGGAAACGCTGGATGGCTCGAGGCAGAACCCGAGGAAATGATCGAGGAGGATCCTGAGGAAGACCCCGAAGAGGTTGAGGAAGAAGAGGAACCCGAGGAGGAAGAAGAAATGGAGGACGACGAAGAAGAAGAAGAAGAGCCAGAGGAGGAGGTCATCAACCCTCCTTACATCGCCAGGGTGCCTGCAAACCGTCTTGGCTACAACGGGCCTGAGCCCCGTTGGGAAACAGTGATCGAGCGATGGGGCCGTCAACAACGACAACGATCACCATTTGGTGATCAACAGGGTTACTACGACCTTAGTCATGCGGGACCGGCTGATAGAACCCTCCCAGTCGTGATCCAACAGATCACGAACCTTGGAGACCAGAATAGGGAAGTGGTAAATCAGGTTCGGGATCTCAACGCTGCTGTAGACGCCTCGAATGCTCATACCAGGGACTTGGAAAGAGACTTCTACCCCATTGACCAACTCATCGAGGACCTTACCACCGCTCGGGCGGAGGTAAGGGAGTACCAGATAAGGCACGCAGCTCTCGAGGAGAGAGTAATCACGGCCGAATGCCGGATTGCAGAGCTTCAGGAAGCCTCGACCTCATCTCAAGGCCAAAATGGACCAGATGCCACCCGCTACGAGTAGTTCTTACACTACTCACATTTTGTTGTAAACTAGGATTTTGAGTATGCGTTGGTGCTACTCTTTTGCATGTAAGCTAACCCTGCGATTAAGTGATTACACTACTCAAGGGGCTATGTTATGCCAAAGTTTTCCGTTACATTGATGTAGACCTGCTTAAAGGTCAAATTCTCCTAAACAATATGTATCAAATTATATCAATGAAATTGGCATGTATTTTATTTCATTGCGATATTTTTTTTATGACAAATCTCATAGCATGACAGTGCAAACAATTTGCTTTCGGTGTTTCTGAGATTCTTAATGTGCACCTCGTGGTTAGTTGTAATTTTGAGACAATCGACTTAGAAATGGGGAGTCCGCCTTAGGTCCTGTTCCTTGTTTGGTTGTGGCCCTAGGATAGACTCGTTAAGTTCAACGGCCTATTGGATCATAATCACAAATAACCGGTGTGCATCGAGTGATCATAGGAAAGGGCCAGGCATGACCAAAGATTACAGAATTACATTTGAGTCACTACTAAATTCGGGGAGTTCGAGCGCAAGAACTTTCTTCATAAATCATTTCTGAATGTTTTAAGTCGAGACATATAACAAATAATCAAATTCAATAAACTCTGACTTACATTGAAGACTTACCGATTTTTCGTCTTTATAACTTTTGACAGAGCTATGCCGCCAAGGAAAAGACCCAGACCTTCCGGCAGCACAGCACCACCTCCTTCGCCGCCACCTCCACAGTTTGATTCCGTGATGTTCCAGGCTGCAGTAACAGCAGCCGTGGCGGCCGCAATGTCGCAAATAGGGACAAACGGTGCTGGTGGTTCTGGATCGGGTGCTACGCACTCTAACAATGGGAACAGTACGGGGCGTACAAAAGAGTGTTTCTACAAAGATTTCACGAATGGCAAACCTGATTTTTTTTAATGGAAGCGGGGGAGTGGTCACACTAATGCAATGGTTCGAGAGGACTGAAGAAGTTTTCAAAATCTGTGCTTGCCCCGAAACAAGCAAAGTCAAGTATGCGGCATTCACTTTCACCGGTAAAGCTCTCACTTGGTGGAATGGCCGAGTTAAGTCACTTACTCCTGCAGTGGCTAACTCTATCAGCTGGGAGGACTTGAAAGCTTTGATGCTAAAGGAGTATTGCCCGAGGGGCGAAGTGCAAAAACTCGAAGAAGAACTCTGGAACCTCAAGATGTCGGGCACAGACCTTGAAACTTATACTACCCGATTTAATGACCTCGCACTCCTCTGCCCAGCAATGGTCACTCCAGAAGAGAAGAAGGTGGAACGATACCTCTGGGGGCTATCATCCCAGATTCAAGATAGTGTGCTGGCCTCGAAACCCACTACTTTTGACAGTGCCAAGGAATTGGCACAACAACTTATCGACCATAGAGCCAGCCACGGTACTGTTACTACCACCCATGATCAAGCTAAGGGGGGGAGCAATAAAAGAAAATTATGGAACAACAAAAAGAAGCAGTCGGTGCCGGACTCTGCCAAAAAGCAACCGACAGTTGCTGTCCGTGCTGCCACTACTCCTGCCACTCCAGCACCACCGAGGCAATATGCTGGAAACCTCCCCAAGTACAACAAGTGTAATTTCCACCACACCGGTGCTTGTCGAGAAATAGACTGCAAAAATTGCAACAAGAAGGGGCATACCGCTCGCTTCTGTAGGGCGCCAGCCCAACCAATCACTCAAGTCGCCAATACGGGGGCAAGTCAAGCCTGTTACGGCTGCGGAGAGACAGGACATTTCAAAAGAAACTGCCCAAAAACACAAACCCCTAATGCTGGTGGCGTGGGGAAAGTCCTGGCTATAGGACATGGAGAAGCAATCAAGGACCCCACGGTGGTTACTGGTACGTTTCTTCTCAATAACTCATATGCATGCATACTCTTCGATAGTGGAGCGGAGAGGAGTTTTGTGAGCCATCAATTCAAACATTTACTTAAACAAGATCCCCAATTTCTAAAAGACACATACGTCGTAGAAATGGCAAACGGAAAGGCAGAGCGCGCTAGCGATATATACTCAGGGTGTACCCTCAATCTAGATAATCATTCATTTAAAATCGACCTAATGCCGGTAACAATAAAAAGTTTCGACATAATCATCGGTATGGATTGGTTAAGTTCTCATCGTGCCGACATCCTATGTTACGAAAGGGCCGTTCGCCTCAATCTGCCAAGTGGCGAAACCCTTCTCGTCTACGGTGATAAACCTAATGCAAACTTACAAATCATCTCTTGCGTCAAGGCTCAAAAGTATCTCCGAAAGGAATACCACCCCTTCTTAGCCCACGTAGTAGATAAGAAACAAGAGACGAAGGATATCAAGGACATTCCAGAGGTGTGCAACTTTCCCGACGTATTCCCTGAAGACCTTCCAGGCGTACCCCTCGCACGGCAAGTCGAATTCCGAATCGATTTGGTCCTCGGAGCTACCCCAGTAGCCAAAGCTCCATACCGCCTAGCGCCGGCAGAAATGCAAGAATTGTCCAATCAATTGAACGAGCTGTTAAGCAAAGGGTTCATCAGACCGAGCTTTTCACCTTGGGGAGCACCAGTCCTGTTTGTAAAGAAGAAGGACGGATCTTTTCGCATGTGCATCGACTACCGCGAGTTAAATAAGCTTACCATCAAAAACCGATACCCTCTACCCCGAATCGACGACCTCTTCAGCCAACTTCAAGGAGCAAGCTACTTTTCAAAAATCGATCTGAGGTCGGGCTACCATCAGCTACGACTTCAAGAAGAAGATATCCCCAAGACAGCCTTCAGAACTCGCTATGGGCACTACGAGTTTGTAGTGATGCCCTTCGGGTTAACAAACGCACCTGCGATATTCATGGACCTGATGAATCGAGTGTGTCGACCCTACTTAGACAAGTTCGTGATCGTATTCATCGACGACATTTTGGTCTACTCACGAAGAAAGGAAGAGCACCGCCAACACCTACGACAGGTGCTAGAGACGTTGAGAGCTGAGAAGCTTTATGCTAAATTCTCTAAGTGCGAATTCTGGATCCGAGAAGTGGATTTCCTTGGCCATGTGGTCAGTGAGAGAGGGATACATGTGGACCCCTCCAAAATCAAGGCAATCGAGAACTGGTCAGCACCTACAACACCAACGGAAATCCGATAATTCTTGGGGCTCGCTGGGTACTATCGAAGATTCATCCAAAACTTCTCCAAGATCGCTAAACCGCTCACCACCTTGACTCAAAAAGGTGTGATGTTTAAATGGGAAGATAAACAAGAAGCTGCCTTCCAAACGTTAAAACAAGCCCTGTGCAGCGCACCAATCCTGTCTCTGCCAGAAGGAACCGAAGACTTTGTAGTCTACTGCGACGCATCAAATCAGGGGCTTGGGTGTGTATTGATGCAGCGAGGAAAGGTCATTGCCTACGCATTGAGGCAATTGAAAACGCACGAAGTCAACTACGCCACGCATGACCTCGAACTGGGAGCAGTAGTGTTCGCCCTAAAGATCTGGAGGCACTACCTTTACGGAACAAAGTGTACTGTCTTTACCGATCACAAGAGCCTTCAACACATTCTCAATCAAAAGGAGCTCAACATGAGGCAAAGGCGATGGGTAGAACTACTGAACAATTACGAGTGTGAGATTCGTTATCACCCAGGTAAGGCAAACGTAGTAGCAGATGCCTTAAGTCGAAAGGAATACTCGGGGCGCCGAGTAAAGTCATTAACGATGACAATCTATTCACACCTGTCCACACAAATCAAATAGGCTCAGCTGGAGGCCTTGCAACCGGAAAATGTGACGGGTGAGGCATTAAGAGGAATGGATAAAAACCTAGAAGTCAAAGACGACGGAGTTCGTTACCTCATGAACCGAATCTAGACACCGAAGTTCGGTGGTTTCCGAGACGTCATCATGAACGAAGCACACAAGACTCGATACTCCATCCACCCAGGTTCAGATAAGATGTATCTGGATCTCAAAAAGTTGTACTGGTGGCCAAACATGAAAGCCGAAATTGCTACCTATGTAGGCAAGTGTTTGACTTGCGCCAAGGTCAAAGTAGAATATCAGAAACCCTCAGGACTTCTACAACAGCCTGATATACCTGAGTGGAAGTGGGAACAGATAACCATGGACTTCATAACCAAGCTACCCAAGACCACGGGCGGGCTTGATACCATATGGGTAGTCGTAGACAGATTGACCAAATCGGCGCACTTCCTACCGATAAAAGAAACCGACAAGATGGAGAAACTGACTAGGACGTACATCAAAGAGATTGTACGACTGCATGGCGTGCCAAAATCCATTATCTCAGACAGGGATAGTCGATTTACCTCGCGATTCTGGCAATCACTTCAGAAGTCCTTGGGAACTAGGCTGGACATGAGTACAACCTATCACCCACAAACCGACGGGCAAAGTGAGAGGACCATTCAGACGCTAGAAGACATGCTTAGAGCGTGTGTGATAGACTTTGGTAAATCTTGGGATATCCATTTACCACTTGTCGAATTCTCGTACAATAACAGTTATCACACTAGCATCAAGGTTGCACCATTTGAAGCCCTCTATGGCCGCAAGTGCAGGTCACCTCTGTGCTGGGCTGAAGTGGGTGACACGCAACTAGCTAAGGGACAAGTCCCTAATAGCACCCTCACTGGCCCGGAAATAATAAGGGAAACTACAGAGAAGATAGTTCAAATCCGAGAACGGTTAAAAGCTTCTAGAGACAGACATAAAAGTTACGCGGATAACAGACGAAAGCCCTTGGAATTCCAGGTTGGGGATCGCGTGTTATTAAAGGTCTCACCCTGGAAGGGTTTAATACATTTCAGCAAATGAGGAAAACTGAACCCTAGATACATCGGACCATTCGAGATCCTCGCTAGGATTGGCCCAGTAGCTTACAAGCTTCGCCTACCACAGGAACTTAATAACGTACATCCTACCTTCCACGTATCAAACTTAAAGAAATGTCTATCCGACGAGACCCTCGTCATACCTCTCGACGAAATTGAAATCAACGAGAGTCTCCACTTCGTGGAAGAACCGGTAGAAATCATGGATCGAGAGATCAAAAGAACAAAGCAAAGTCGTATCCCCATAGTGAAGGTCCGCTGGAATGCTAAACGAGGACCCGAATTCACCTGGGAACGCGAGGACCAGATGAAACAAAAGTATCCACATATCTTCCCAAATTCTTGAGGTCCCAGTCAAAAAGCAAATTTCGGGACGAAATTCCTTCTAACGGGGGGATGATGTGACAACCGTCAAATTCTGGTCCAGTCAAAGTCAAATAAAGTCAACAAGTCAAATCCGTCAACTCTACTAACTCTTGTATACTAGGGTTCACTTTATGAAATTACTGTACAACTCACTATTCTAATAAGAAATCATCACTTGAAAAGTTTGTATTTGTAGATTTCTTGAGCCCTAATCGGGGTAAGTGAGGTAGCAAAGCGATAAAACACTATTACATACCCTTCGGGGGTGTGTAAGACTCTTAAACATGGCTAAACGGGGTTTGCGGACCTTGCGTTTCAAAGCCAAACACTCAAAAAGGCCACAAAAGGAATCTCTCCCAAATCTCTCCAAGTATGCCAAATCTCTCCAAGTATCTCAAATCTCTCCCAAATCTCTCCAAGTATGCCAAATCTCTCCAAGTATCTCAAATCTCTCCCAAATCTCTCCAAGTATGCCAAATCTCTCCAAGTATGTCAAATCTCTACCAAATCTCTCTCAAAACCTCTTTTGATTTTTTTGTAATCATTTGGGGCATCCCGACACTTGACTTGGTGAAAAACCATTCGAAACGGGATGATACCTTGGAAAATACCTTTTAGGGCCGAAGCCTCTTTATTGGGACCAAACCCTCCTTGAGCCGAAGCTCCAAGGACCAAATCCGAAGGCCTCTTAAGGAACCGCAGCCATAGGACCGGAACGGCTGAGGACCGGAACTACTGAGGACCGAGGCGGATGAAGACCGAAGCTTGAACCGAACCCGAAACTGGAGCACCGCATCTGACCTTTAGCTGTGGTTCCTTCTGATGAGTCCGCCTGCAGTACGTGCTCGGATCGAAGTCCCTCCCCCTTGGTTCCAATGCACCAACCAAACCATCACTGCGGTTCTAAGTCTGCTAAGACCGGAACCTCGCCCCTGACTGCGGATTTTCCCATTTTCCACCCGGTTTTCGACCACGACTCCGTTTTAAGCCCGTTTTTAATTATTTTAACGAGGGATTTTCACCCAAACTTATATTTTGACATATAAGACCCCATATATTCATAAATTAAGCATATTTTTAGGGAAATCCTTATTTAAGAATAAAAATCTATTAAGTTAGATCTTGTGGTGGATGTGTTGACTTTGCCTTAGTGTATGACACAAGCAACCACCCCATGCCCACTCCATGACCAACCATTGTCCTTCCACCATACCTAGTCACTTCCATCGTCCTTCCCATCATTTTCTTCCAGCCATACACTTGAACAAAAGGTAGAATCATTATCTCTCCTCTCTTATTTCTCTCATTTCCACCAAAGAACAAACACCTTTCTCTCTCACTTCTCTCTCTCTTAAATTCGAGATTCAAGGGCTGATCATCAAGTTTTCTTTCATTTTTGGTAAGTGATATTATCCTCCTTATGATTATTTCACTTCCTTCTACTCAAATCATAGATATTTTACACAAACATCATCACATTCTTGTTAGATCTTCGAACCTTCTAGGCATCTTCTTAGTGTTCTTGAGTAGAACACTTCTTTTCTTCAACATCCATCCACTAAGAACACACAAGGTGAGTTCATACCCCTGTCTTTTCATGTTTTTCTTAAGTTTTAAGGGGGGGGGGGAATACAAGTTAAAACACCAAGAACACAACTAAACTCATTTAACAGCCTTCATCAGAAACGTTTAACTCCATTCACGGACTGTTTTGGTTGACTTAAACATTTTAGTTCTCAAAACTGTATTAGGTGCAAATAGTTCAGGTTCATACCTTTAAAATGACTACTTGCACATCTCCATAAGATTTTTCTACAATTTATGATGATTTTTACAAAACTGCCTATCATTTCAAGAACAAATACGGACCAGTCTGTGATTAAGGACTTTTTCACACAAGTTGGAGGTCACTAAAAATCATAATAAAATTTATGAACAAACTAGACTCATTTTCCAAACTCTTAGAATTTACAGATTCTGATTTGGACCTTGGATGATTTTTCTATAAATTTTCTAAGAACAGTAATAGAAATGTTAATACTAGAAAAATGCTATCAATTTCATTTGCACCTTGTAACTTGTTGAGCAAGGTGTGTATCATTATGTGAATATATTTTTTTACATTATATGTCATTTCGTCTTGGTGTATTGACATACATCAGAAAACAAATGGATTTTTACCTTCACGAGTATGGTAATTAATTTATTGTTATAAACAAAGTTTACATCCATTGTATACAAACATTTGATAAACTATGGAAGTATAGTTTATGTTGCTTTTACATTATAAACGATTATAATAAACTATAATAGGTATAGTTTATGCTTCATTACATTTCAAACTCTTTACCTAAGGTTTTTCGGTTCACGTAAATCTGTTAATGAATAAATTTGTGAGACATTCGCTTCGCGTTACATCCAAGTAATGAAATCAAAAGTCCTGTAAATTGTAACTAGAGTCTCTTGTAGGGAGTACGTGATAGTTGTGTATAGATCTATATTGGGTCTGACAAACCCACACCTGAGCTGCATGCAACAGCTAGACTGGCAGGTCTGGGGTGACAAGTGTCATTTAACTTGCGATGCCTGAAGAACGTCGTATTACGAGGCCGTCTGAGTCATAGTATGGTTATAATAACTCACATTTGGTATTAACAAAACATAAGATTTACGGGTTTTACTTCTAAATTTAACGAGTTTATGTCGATTTAAACTTGCATAAATTTCTTTAAGTATGGTAAAATACTTGTACACTTCGGTCTTGACTTTTAAGACTACAATGCATTACATAAGAAAATATGGGATCTCTCTTGAACAAACATCATTTTTACAAGAAAAGGATTTTAGCATCACCTTCAAAAGCTTATGAACTCACCCACTTAATTGTTGACGCTCCTTTAAAACTACTTGTATTCTCAGGAAATCAATAAACAGGTAATCGGTCGCTTTTGAGGATGGAACGCTAAGGCGTCAAACATTGTATTTTTGTCAACATAATGTAATTGATTCAGAAACATGTAAACATATACTATGATGTAACCTTCTCAATTATATTTATGTTGGTTGTGTTTACTTTGATCACTATTGAAATTGTTGTTATGATACTATACATGAAGTCCTCCACCCCCGGACGTTTCCGCCATCCTTGGTTTGGGGGTGTGACAGATTGGTATCAGAGCAATGTTTATAGTGAACTAAGTATATCGAACCACATAAGATATACAAACTATAAACGCAATTGGGACTGAAAGTCCCTGATTGAACATTTTCAAATGACTATACTTTTAGAAAGTAAAAGGTTTCTTGTTAAAAGTATAAGTACATGCATCCATGCTCGCATAGTGTCATAACTAGGAAAAACATAAGGTAAAATAGGAGGAGTTGTACGTTACAAGTATGCCTTGGGATATGTGGTCAAGTCTGGGATGGATATTGCATGATCAACTATATCTGTCCGAGAAGTGACTTTCATGTATTAGGGGATAGTCGTAGTGGACAACAAATCTGACAACCTAACATCACCCTATAATGAATACACTAAGAACCAAACATAACATTTAAAAATACTATAGGAGTATTTTGTAAATTTATAACTCAACATTTTAGATTCATTTCATATCTCTTACACCCCTATTCTCGTACAGACAACATGGCGGGATTCCATCTACCTGGAGACCCTTACTTCCCTATTGAGGGAAACGCTGGATGGCTCGAGGCAGAACCCGAGGAAATGATCGAGGAGGATCCTGAGGAAGACCCCGAAGAGGTTGAGGAAGAAGAGGAACCCGAGGAGGAAGAAGAAATGGAGGACGACGAAGAAGAAGAAGAAGAGCCAGAGGAGGAGGTCATCAACCCTCCTTACATCGCCAGGGTGCCTGCAAACCGTCTTGGCTACAACGGGCCTGAGCCCCGTTGGGAAACAGTGATCGAGCGATGGGGCCGTCAACAACGACAACGATCACCATTTGGTGATCAACAGGGTTACTACGACCTTAGTCATGCGGGACCGGCTGATAGAACCCTCCCAGTCGTGATCCAACAGATCACGAACCTTGGAGACCAGAATAGGGAAGTGGTAAATCAGGTTCGGGATCTCAACGCTGCTGTAGACGCCTCGAATGCTCATACCAGGGACTTGGAAAGAGACTTCTACCCCATTGACCAACTCATCGAGGACCTTACCACCGCTCGGGCGGAGGTAAGGGAGTACCAGATAAGGCACGTAGCTCTCGAGGAGAGAGTAATCACGGCCGAATGCCGGATTGCAGAGCTTCAGGAAGCCTCGACCTCATCTCAAGGCCAAAATGGACCAGATGCCACCCGCTACGAGTAGTTCTTACACTACTCACATTTTGTTGTAAACTAGGATTTTGAGTATGCGTTGGTGCTACTCTTTTGCATGTAAGCTAACCCTGCGATTAAGTGATTACACTACTCAAGGGGCTATGTTATGCCAAAGTTTTCCGTTACATTGATGTAGACCTGCTTAAAGGTCAAATTCTCCTAAACAATATGTATCAAATTATATCAATGAAATTGGCATGTATTTTATTTCATTGCGATATTTTTTTTATGACAAATCTCATAGCATGACAGTGCAAACAATTTGCTTTCGGTGTTTCTGAGATTCTTAATGTGCACCTCGTGGTTAGTTGTAATTTTGAGACAATCGACTTAGAAATGGGGAGTCCGCCTTAGGTCCTGTTCCTTGTTTGGTTGTGGCCCTAGGATAGACTCGTTAAGTTCAACGGCCTATTGGATCATAATCACAAATAACCGGTGTGCATCGAGTGATCATAGGAAAGGGCCAGGCATGACCAAAGATTACAGAATTACATTTGAGTCACTACTAAATTCGGGGAGTTCGAGCGCAAGAACTTTCTTCATAAATCATTTCTGAATGTTTTAAGTCGAGACATATAACAAATAATCAAATTCAATAAACTCTGACTTACATTGAAGACTTACCGATTTTTCGTCTTTATAACTTTTGACAGAGCTATGCCGCCAAGGAAAAGACCCAGACCTTCCGGCAGCACAGCACCACCTCCTTCGCCGCCACCTCCACAGTTTGATTCCGTGATGTTCCAGGCTGCAGTAACAGCAGCCGTGGCGGCCGCAATGTCGCAAATAGGGACAAACGGTGCTGGTGGTTCTGGATCGGGTGCTACGCACTCTAACAATGGGAACAGTACGGGGCGTACAAAAGAGTGTTTCTACAAAGATTTCACGAATGGCAAACCTGATTTTTTTTAATGGAAGCGGGGGAGTGGTCACACTAATGCAATGGTTCGAGAGGACTGAAGAAGTTTTCAAAATCTGTGCTTGCCCCGAAACAAGCAAAGTCAAGTATGCGGCATTCACTTTCACCGGTAAAGCTCTCACTTGGTGGAATGGCCGAGTTAAGTCACTTACTCCTGCAGTGGCTAACTCTATCAGCTGGGAGGACTTGAAAGCTTTGATGCTAAAGGAGTATTGCCCGAGGGGCGAAGTGCAAAAACTCGAAGAAGAACTCTGGAACCTCAAGATGTCGGGCACAGACCTTGAAACTTATACTACCCGATTTAATGACCTCGCACTCCTCTGCCCAGCAATGGTCACTCCAGAAGAGAAGAAGGTGGAACGATACCTCTGGGGGCTATCATCCCAGATTCAAGATAGTGTGCTGGCCTCGAAACCCACTACTTTTGACAGTGCCAAGGAATTGGCACAACAACTTATCGACCATAGAGCCAGCCACGGTACTGTTACTACCACCCATGATCAATACTCGCGTGGTAGCTGTTGTTCCTCCCGTATAACATCTCGAAGGGAGGACGGTCAATACTCGCGTGGTAGCTGTTGTTGTACGAGAACTCAGCCGATGGGAGGTAAGCATCCCAACTACCACCGAAATCTAAAACACACGCCCGCAGGATATCCTCCAGAGTCTGGATGGTCCGCTCGCTCAGACCATCTGTCTGCGGATGAAATGCAGTTTGAAAGTGCAGACGAGTACCCAACTCGTCATGGAATTTCTTCCAGAACCTGGAAGTGAACCGTACATCCCTGTCAGAAATCACGGAGACTGGCACTCCGTGTCGAGCCACCGCCTCTCGAATGTAGATGTCGGCCAACTTCTCGGCCGAGATACTCTCCTGGATCGGTATGAAATGGGCACTCTTGGTCAACCGATCCACGATGACCCATATCGAATCCACTCCCCGCGCTGTCCTGGAAAGTTTGGTGATGAAATCCATGGTAATATCTTCCCACTTCCACAGGGGAATATCCAACGAGTGCATCTTGCCGTGTGGCCTCTGGTGCTCGGCCTTGACCTTCCTGCACCGCTCCACATACCATGCTACATCCCACTTCATGCAGGGCCATCAATAGTCAAGACGAAGATCTCTATACATCTTCGTCGCTCCGGGATGGATAGAAAACCTGGATTTGTGCGCCTCCTCCATCAATGTCTGGCGCACGCCTCCATGATAGGGGACCCACACCCTACAGTGAAGAGTCAATAACCCTCGACTATCATAGTCGAAGGAGGAAACCTGCCCTACTATACGCTCACTCTTCCGATGTTTCCTCCTTCATAGCCTCCTGCTGGGCCTCCCGGATCTGTTCCAACAATGGAGTCACTACTGTCATTCGCATGCAAATATCTCTGATCGGCGCTGCCTTACGGCTAAGCGCGTCGGCCACCACATTGGCCTTCCCTGGGTGGCAAAGGATCTCGCAGTTGTAATCCTTCACCACATCTAGCCACCGGCGCTGCCTCATGTTCAGATTCGGCTGATCCATGAGGTACCTCAAACTCTTGTGGTCCGTGTAAATGGTACAACGGACCCCATAAAGGTAATGACGCCAAATCTTGAGGGTGAACACAACAGCCCCCAATTCCAAATCATGCGTCGGATAGTTCGCCTCGTGAAGCTTCAGCTGCCTCGAAGCGTAGGCGATGACATGTCCTCTCTGCATCAGTACTGCCCCCAAACCCGAAATAGACGCGTCGCAGTACACCACAAAATCCTCTACGCCCTCTGATAGGGCCAAGATTGGCGCCTCACACAATCTCTGTCTCAGTGTCTCAAACGCTGCCTGCTGCTCAAGCCCCCAATGAAAGATGTCACACCCCCAAACCAAGGATGGCGGAAACATCCGGGGGTGGAGGACTTCATGTAAAGTATCACAACAACGAGTATAATACTGCTCAAAGTAAATACAACCATCATAAATATAATTGAAAAGGTTACACCATAGTATATGTTTACATGTTTCAAAATCAATTACATTATGATGACAAAATGAACTGTTTGACGAATTAACGTCCCATCCTCAAAATGCTGTTGTTTTCCTGTTTCACTGATTCCCTGAGAATACAAGTAGTTTTAAAAAGTGTCAACAGTTAAGTTGGTGAGTTCATAAGAGTTTTGTTTGCGGAAGAAACCGTTTTATTGTAAAAGCGATAGAGTATGATTTCCAGAAAATCCAATATTTTCTTAGTTAAGTGTGAAATGGATGCTCCTATGTTATGCGATAATGAACCCTAGATAGACCCGTAGATTTCTTCTATAATCACCCAGTGTATATAAGTTATATAAAATTTAAGTTAAATAAACCTTCGAATATAATGGGTCTGCCCTAGGTCCACAACCAAACAAGGAACAGGAAGTAAGGCGGGCCCACCAATTCTAAGTCGATTGTGACTAGATTCTTATATAACTCTAGCATATACACTTAGCAACTATAGCTGAAGTCTAACAACTCTAGATGAAGTGTAGTTTTAATATCATAAAAACCATTTTGTGTAAACCCAGTACTTTGTATTTGTACCCCTTTTTGTATAAACCCGGTACTTTGTATATAGTACCCCTTTTTGTGTGAACCCGGTACTTTGTACTTGTACCCCTTTTTGTGTGAACTTGGTACTTTGTATTTGTACCCCTTTTTGTATGAAAACACGGTACTTTGTATTTGTACCCCTTTTTGTGTGTAAACCCGGTACTTTGTATTTGTACCCCTTTTTGTGTGTAAACCCGGTATTTTGTATTTGTACCCCTTTTTGTGTGTAAACCCGGTACTTTGTATTTGTACCCCTTTTTGTGTGAACCCGGTACTTTGTACTTGTACCCCGTTAATGAAAATCCTTTGTAATGAGTTTGAAATGTAAATGAAACATAAACTATACCTATTATAGTTTATCATAATGTTTTTAATGTATATGTAACCTAACTATACCTATTATAGTTTAGCATATTTTCTGTTATATAATTATACCACAACAAGAAACACATGTAAAATATGAAATCTTCAAAGATTAACACTTTGCTCAACAAGTTACAAAGTGTGATGAAAGTTATAAGCTGTTATCTAGATTTTTACCTTTCTACATTGTTTTAGAAAAATCATAGAAAAATCATACGAAGTAGAAAACTGATTCCGTAAATTCTGAGAGTTCAGAAAATGTGTCTAGTTTATTCATAATTTTTATTATGATTTTTAGAAGTTTTTAACTTGTGTCAAAATGTTCATATTCACAGACTGGTCCGAATTCGTTTCTGAAATGATAGGCAATTTTGTAAAATTCACCATAAATAGTAGAAAAATCGTATGGAGATGTGCAAGTAGTCATGTTAAAGGTATGAACCTGAAATATTTGCATATTAAACGGTTTTGAAAGATATTAAGTTTAAGATAGCCAAAACAGTCCGTGAATAAGACTCAACGTTTCTGATGAAAGCTGTTGTTTGAGTTTAGTTGTGTTCTTGGTGTTTTAACTTGTATTCCCCCCCTAAAACTTGAAGAAAACATGAAAATGTAGGGGTATGAACTCACCTTGAGTGATTTCGGTAGATGGATGATGAAGAAAGGAAGTGTTCAACTCAAGAACACTTAGAAGATCGCTTGAAGATTCGAAGTTCTAACACAAATATGATGAAGTTTGTGTAAGAAACCTATGATTTGAGTAGAAAGGAGTGAAATAATCATATGGAGAATGATAATACTTACCAAAAGTAGAAGAAAAGCTTGGAGAATAGCCTTGAATCTCGAAATTTAGAGAGAGAAAGTGAGAGAGAATGAAGTTTGTTCTTTGATGGAAAATGAGAGAAATGTGAGGAGATAGGGGAGTTTTCCATCCTTTGATCAAGGATGTGGCTGGGAAAATGATGGAAAGAGTACAATGAAAGGACAAATAATTGACTAAGCATGGAGGAATAGTGACTGAGGGTTGTACTATGAAGGTATGTGGAGGTTGCTTGTGTCCTTGTCCAAAGGATAAGTCAACACTCCACCTAAATATCTCACCAAATAGATTTTATTCTTAGGCAAGGATTTTCCCCAAAATATAGTTAAAATATGAATATTTGGGGTTTATTCTGTTAAAATACGAGTTTGGGTGAAAATCCTGCGTTAAAATCTCGAAAAACGGGCTTAAAACAAAGTTTGGGTCAAAAACCGGCAATAGGGACCGAACCTGCGAGGTTCGGCTCTTAGGAGTATGAGAACCGAGAGGAGGGGAGAAGGAACCGAGAGAAGAAGGAGAATACCGAAGGTGCGAGGGGGAGGGCCGAAGGTCAGGCCTCGGTCCGAAGTAGCTAGGGAACCGAAATAGACCGAACCCTCGGTCCATTTCGGCTGAGAGGGTTTCGGTTCTGATGCATGTTCAGTCCGAGAATAGGAGGTTCGCTTCGGACAGGTTCGCTTCTAAGCGGTTCGGTTCATAAGAGGGTTCGGCTCCTTAAGAGGTTCGGTTCCTAAGAGGGTTCGGCTCCTTAAGACTGTTTTTCGCGTAGACTTCCGTTTTCGAGTGGTTTTCGACTAATTTGAGGGTCGGGATGCCCCGAGTGATTATAAGAAGTTGAGAGAGATTTTGAGAGAGATTTGGGAGAGATTTCACATACTTGGAGAGATTTCTCATACAGGGAGAGATTTGGGAGAGATTTCACATACTTGGGGAGAATTCTCATTCAGAGAGAGATTTGGGAGAGATTTCATACACTTGGAGAGATTTCTCATTCAGAGAGAGATTTGGGAGAGATTTCACATACTTGGAGAGATTTCTCATTCAGAGAGAGATTTGGGAGAGATTTCACATACTTGGAGAGATTTCTCATTCAGAGAGAGATTTGGGAGAGATTTCACACACTTGGAGAGATTTATCATTCAGAGAGAGATTTGGGAGACATTTCACACACTTGGATAAATTTCTCATTCAGAGAGAGATTTGGGAGAGATTTCACATACTTGGAGAGATTTGGGAGAGATTTCACATACTTAGAGGGATTTGGGAGAGATTTGAGGTAAAGTGAGATAGAGTGAAAGAGATTGGGAGAGACTTCTTTTGTGAGCTTTTTGAGTGTTAAGCTTTGTAACGCAAGGTTTGTAAACCTCGTTAAGTCTCGTTATGATTGTTATATGCCCCCAAGGATTATGGAATAATGTTTTATCGTGTAGTTTCATCACTTGCCCTGATTAGGGTTTAGAATTTCCGAACAGTGAAAACTCTAAGTGATACTTTGTATTAGGATTGCGAGTTGTACAATAAGAAACGTAATGGAAACCCTAATATACAAATGTTAGATGAGTTGACCGGTTTGACTTGTTGACTTTAGTTGACTTTGACTTGGCCAAAAATTGACGGTTGTCACAAAAGATTACGGCCTTCTTCGTCAGCCGCGTCAAGGGTACGACTATATTGGAGAAATCCTGGATGAATCTCCGATAGTAGCCGGCTAATCTGCCACACCCCAAAACCGGAACGGCGGAAACGTTCGGGGGTGGAGGACGTCATGTTTAGTATCACAAGATATGCATTATAGTAAGCAAGTAATGAACAACCATTTCATTAGAAAGAAAGTGTTTACAGAGTATGTGTTCACAAAACATAGAATACATAAGCAAATAACAAAACAAGACTTGAAGCTATTATGCTCCATCTTCTGAATTCCCAGCACGAGTACCTGTCTATTAGTCTCCTGAGAATACAAGTTATTTGAAAGAGTTGATCAGCAATTAAGCTGGTGAGTTCATAAGATTTTAGTGATGTAAGTAAGTTGTAAAATGTAGTTGAAAACGTTGTTGAAAGATGTAGTTGTAAAATGTAGTAAGTTGTAAGTTCTGTTTAGAAAAGTTCGCCTGTTCCTCTAGAAAATCCCATATTTCCTACTTTAATGAAAGATAAGTAAAAATGATTCTACAATCCTTTCTATGAGTACTAAATAGATACAAGTTATATAAGACTCAGAGTAAACAAACAATTGATTGTGCGCATCTGCCCTAAGGCGGAAAGCACACATCCCATTGTTTGTTTGATCATTGTGGTATATAACCCAGGTGTATTCACTTGTTACTCATGGAGTTAATTGTAATGGTTCCTTTATTTTTAATGAAAATATTCTTTAAGAAAACCCTTATTTCTTATAATAAAATGATGACCACGGTGATTACTTCTATAATAACTTAGTTTATACTGGATATATATGATCTAATATCGGATAGAAAGTTAATTAGGTGAATCTGCCCTAAGCCCACAACCAAACAAGGAACAGGAAGTAAGGCGGAAAACACACATCCAACTACCTATTGGGTATTAGTTATATATAACCATGATGTATAAACTAAAGTATTATAGAGTTAATCACCTAAGGTCCTTTAAGTTTATACTGGTTTAATAAAATGGATTAAACCCTTTACTGGGGAGTTTCTAGTTTTATATACCAAAGGTTCTGATTTGGAAAGTATGTTTTGCACTAGAAAACTGTGCATTGACTCTGTGTTCTATGACTTGACCCATACCTGGTACCCTTATGATGACTTAATGTATACTGAGCATATATATATATATCTAGAATCGAATAGAAAATAGGCTGGGTGAGTTCGTTCCAAGCCCACAACCAAACAAGGAACAAGAAATGAAGCGGAGAGCACACATCCTATTACCTATCGGATCCTATTGATATATATATCCTTTGATATATACATTAAGGAATCATAAGGTTAGCATTATGGTCCTCTCTACTAAACGTAGCCTTCTACCAAGGCATCTAATGTTATCTATGTTTGTTTCTTGCATGAGTTGTGTAATTTCCCAAGTGAGACTATCATTTACCAAAAATATAGTTTTTACATTACTGTTTATTGTGAGAAGATCACAATGTGAATGAAATGGGGAAATAATAAAGTACTGTAGTGTTGTATTTTAGTAACTACTGTTGTACTTTCTACCTTAAACCAATTGATATTTAAGGTATGATGTGACCTGATTGTACCATAGTATCGACTAATAACACGACGATGAAAGACGTCGGAAGAAATGACATTTGGCACCCGTAGACTTGCAAGTCCCACTGTAGCTAACAACAAGGTGTAGGATAGTCAATCCAGTATAGATCTATACGCAAATTCACGCTCTCCCTCTAGGAGATTCTGGCTACAAATCGAGCCATGACAGGTGATGTCATGCCCCGAACGATGGTCCACATTTATGTTATTGTATACTTGTATATGTAATGTATGTACTAGCTGTATTGTATGATCTCTCTGTCTAGTATGTATGTATGTTCTGTTTGTTTCTCATCATAGTATGTTTGACTCATGTGTGAACTGACTCTTTGTATGCTTCATTGTACTAGAAGTAATGAATAGTATCTTCCTAAACTATACCTATTATAGTTTACTAACGTTTTTACTTGAACTGTTATTGAAAAGACTCATTTTACTACTAAGTTATGCTTGTACTTTGAAAACGGAGTTTGATTAAACTATAAAGTAACATAACTTTAAAAGAGTTTTTGAAATGTTTTGATCACTTATAAAAGACATAAGCAACATTTTGAAAGATGTTTATAACAAACAATTACACAATTATCATTGTGTTCAACTTCTATTCCCCCCCCCCCCTAAAAGCATTTAAAACAGTTAAAAGATTCATTACGGGGTATGAACTCACCTGATGTGGGTGATTCAACGAATACGCGTGTAAGGATGAGAAGTTCCACGAATGAAGTCTCGAGACACAACAAGTCCTAAATGACATATATTGACATATATTGGCATGAATATAGTGTTTATAAGCAACTATATGAAAGGAAACACCTTCCGGGACTAGGAAACACTTTGACCAAGTGTTGGAATCACATGTGATTCATCAAAGGAGAGTTGAATGGTACTAATATGAGTTTACTACCATGGGTTTACGGCCAAAGGGAGTTTACGACCGTAAAATCATGGTCAAACATGCATAAGTGGGTGTGTGAAGGCTAGGGAAACTTGAAGGACCATTGCTCTACACAAGGATGATAAAGACCATCATAAGGAAGGCTTTTGATGAGTTTACGGCCAAGCAAGGAGCTTACGGCCGTAAACTCATGGAAATTATGAAGTGAGTGTGGTTTAAGGTCCTATACTCATCAATGAATGGTTCTAGGTCACAAGATTTACACCTAGAAGGGTTTATGGTCCATAGATGCTATAACATTGAGTTTACGGCCAAGGGAGATCTTGGGCCGTAAACTCAAGATGTTCTTGGGAAAATGTATGTTTCAAGGGTGTGATTCAAGGCTTCCTAGTAGATATGAAGTATGATGAAGGAATAGTTACGATATGGAGGCTTGAAAGGGTTGATTTTGGCCAAGAACACTAGTGTGTGTTCTTGGTGTTTCTTGAAGATCTAAGAAAACATGATTTCCATGGATGAATCATGAGGATGAAGCTAGTTAAGAAGGATTAACAACAAACTAGAGAAAGAACACTTACACTTTTGAAGATCTAAGATGAAAAGTTGGATGATACTTGAGAGAGAACTCAAGTGTTCTTGAGGGAAAGTGAGATAATGAATGAAAATAAGGGAATATGAGTCTTAAGGGTGAGTTTCGGCCCACCTTGAGTTTACGGCCGTAAACTCAAGTGTTGTGGCCGTGAACTCTTTTTGATGAGGTTAAGGCTGGATTTGTTGCACATTGTCTTTAGCAGGTACATTCTAACACTCATTCCTTAAGTGTACTAGGCTTAAAACTCCTTAGAAGGACCTTTAACCAGGCTAGAACTCATTACCAATGAGTTTGACACTCAGTTGAGCTGACTGACTGGGCTTTTAAAGCAAAAAATTTTCGGGTTGTCACATAATCCCAGGAAACTCCGAATCTCAGATGGAGACTTCGGAACCTCCCATCTCATCACGACCTCCACCTTGGCCGGGTCGACCAGAATACCGTTCTGGTTGACAAGGTGCCCAAGAAACTGCACCTTGCGCAACCAAAACTCACACTTGGAGAACTTGGCGTACAAGCTCTCTCTCCTCAAAGTATTCAAAACCTCTCGCAGATGCTCCTCATGCTGCTCCTGCGTCTTGGAATAGACCAAGATGTCATCAATGAAAACTATCACGGACCGATCCAACATCGGTCTACACACGCGGTTCATGAGGTCTATGAAAGCGGCAGGAGCATTGGTGACGCCGAAGGGCATCACCACGAACTCGTAGTGGCCATAGCGAGTCCAAAACGCAGTCTTCTGCACATCCTCCTCTCTGACCCTCATCTGGTGATAACCCGAGTGCAAATCGATCTTGGAGAACCAAGATGCTCCCTGCAACTGGTCAAAGAGGTCGTCAATCCTCGGGAGTGGGTAACGGTTCTTCACCGTTACCTTGTTCAGCTCCCGGTAGTCTATGCACATGCGATGCGACCCGTCCTTCTTCTTGACAAATAGGATCGGGGCTCCCCAAGGCGAACTGCTGGGCCTGATAAATCCCTTGTCTAGCAGCTCCTGCAGCTGCATAGACAACTCCTGCATCTCGGGAGGAGCCAACCGATATGGTGCCTTGGCTATCGGAGCCGCACCAGGGACTAAGTCGATCCCGAACTCCACCTGTCGCTCCGGAGGTATCCCAGGAAGCTCCTCTGGGAACACATCCGCGTAGTCTCGCACTACCGGAACCTCGCTCACCGTCGCCTTACCCGCCTCCCGGGTATCCATAACATACACGACATACCCGGAGCAGCCCTGCTGTAGGTAGCGCCTAGCCCTTGCTGCTGAACACACTATAGGTCCACGCTGTGGCCTCTCGCCGTGGATCACTAACTCTCCCCCACCTGGGGTCCTGACTCGCACTAGCTGATGTGCGCAATCTATCACCTCCCCATTAGGGCTCAACCAGTCCATGCCTATAATCACCTTGTTCCCACGCAACGGAATGGGAACCAAGTCTACCAGGTAGCGCTCCTCAAATAACCTCAGTACGCAATCTCTGAAAACTGTTGATGCTCGCACCGATCGGTCATCGGCAATCTCTACCTCTAAAGGGCAATCCAATATGCCCGAAGACTCAGGAAACCTCTTGCTAAGTGCAAGGGAAACAAAAGATCGAGTGGCACCTGAGTCAAACAACACATGTACTGGGATACCGTTCACATGGAACGATCCTAAACGTATACACAGAGTACATATCAATATCATAAGCATCAAATAAATAAATCAGAGGGAAATAATCATACTCGTCACCACATCAGGTGCGGCGCGTGCCTCCTCGGTAGTCAACTGGAAGGCCTGGCTCCTCACTACTGGAGCCTCTGACTTGCCCTGCCGGCCATCAGTGATCCGCAGGGTCGCTGGGGCTGGCGCTTTCACTGGCGCTGCTACTGTCAACTGGGGGCAATTGGCCTTCTTATGGCCCCTCTGGTTGCAGTGGAAAAACAACAACTCGGACGTCTGAATAGTGGGTGGAGGGGCGGTACAATCTCTAATAAAATGCCCCGTCTTGCCGCACTTGTAGCAGCCCGACGATCCCAACCTACATGCCCCCTCGTGTGTCCTACCGTATTTCCTGCAGCGGCCTTGTCCTGACCGGCCTTTCGGCCTACCATCTGATCCCTTGGGCTTCTTCACCGAAGCCCCAATCACCTGCCCCTCCTCTACCTTCCTCTTCCGGATGTGCTCCAGATCAATCTCCCTCTCCCTTGACCTGGCAATCATGGAATCCAGGGTAGGGCAAGCTGAAAAACTAACATGCTCCCGAATATCAGCTTGTAACATGTCATGGTAGCGGGTCCTCCTCATGTCCTCATCTCCTGCATACTGGGGCACCAATAACGCCCTCTCCCGGAACTTGGCGGTGATCACCGCTACTGTCTCAGTCGTCTGTCTCATATCCAGGAACTCCCTGGCCAACTGCTGAAGCTCCACCGCAGGTGCGAAATCATCCCTGAACCGGGTCACAAAATCCGGCCATGTCATAGCCTCAACAGCCGAGGCTCCCAGAGAGTCACCAACTGACTCCCACCAATCTCTGGCCCTGTCTCTCAAACACCCTGCTGCATATCTCACCTTCGACCCCTCGGGGCAGAAGCTAGTCAACTGTGCAGACTCAATGTCTGCAATCCATCGCCTAGCCACAATGGGGTCCTTCGCCCGATGGAAATCCGACGCACCACTGCCCTTGAAGTCCTTAAAGGACAGTGTGCGTGATCCTGACTGGCTGTTCGCCATGTCACTCCTGAACGCCCGGAGGCGATCCTCCATCAGCTCGACATCCCTTCCTTGATCGACCCAAAGATGACCAGGGTCGCATCAAGGATGCCTCTAGTGATCTCAGACGTGATGAACTCGCGTAGCCTCTCATCCACCGGTTCCGAACCTGAACCCGAACCCGATCCCTCTCTTGAGCTGCCAACTGCTGGCCTCGGACGTAGTACCACCATTCTGCAATACATAATGACAACCGTCAGTGATACTGATACATTTAGAGGGATCACATCTATCACAAGTTCCCTAGTATTGCCTCAGCCTTCCTCGATTCAAGTACGGATCCTCTGCTTTCAGTAGTACGGGCCCATACTACCTTCCGCATCTATCCGTACTTTCCTGAAGAACTGCCTTGACTCCACCAAGTCCCTTCTACAACTACTGATCTCTACTACTCTCTTCCTAGGCTTGCCCTAGGGTAATCACCAACCCACTCTCCGCCATCAGCTACGTAAGAAGTCCCTGCTTTCTTCCCCTAACTAGCTCGCAAATACTATTACATATCACTCAGACTAGATAATTCTTCGAATGAAAGATCCTACCCTACAACGGTTGGACTCAGACAAGAGCTGCGAAATAGAGCTAGACCTAACCTTCTGAAATTATTTAGTCCTTGCAATATGTAACTTAACATATTTTTTTACTAGCTAGTGAAAGACAACTAGAACTCCTAAAAGCACAAAGCACGCAGCATTCGGACATCGAGTGCACATAAGCAAGCATATACTACTCAGGCTATCCTCCTGACTAATTTGCACTAGCATGCAGTTCTCATAAAGCTGAAACACATATAGCAGGCACATAAGGCATCCTCCTAGATCCTTAGCCCTAATCTAGCATGCTGTTCTACTAAAACTGATAATCATAACATAAACTTGTATGGGTAATTTGGGGAATACTTACTTGAGCTCGGCCGGTCGCGCACATCACACACTTCGTTCTTTCTCAAAACTCTTTTAACTTATCTTTTAGAAAGCCATTTTCTTGTAAAAGCTTTTAATCCCTTGATTTGAGTCCGGACACCCCCGAAGGTGTGTCTGAATCCCTCAAACCAGGGCTCTGATACCAACTTGTAACATCCCATTTTTCGAGTCCAAAAATTTTGATTTTTATATAACGACTTAGAAAACATTCATAAGAAAATATCATGAAGTCATATCATTTCGTAAAACCCATAATCTCATGTCTGAAAATCATATTGTAAAAGTAGTAAGAATGTCAGAGTACAATCCCAAGAAATCTCATAATGCGGAATCCAGTGTGTGTATGATGTGCAGCTACCGCGCCGTCTCCTTCCCCTTCGCTGAAGAGGTACCTGAAACAAAACTGAAACTGTAATCATGAAGCTTAGTGAGTTTCCCCCAATCGTACCACATACCATAAAATCATATAGCATACATACTGTCGGGCAATTCTGGGGTGCCCGACCAACCCGGTACGGCCATTCTGGGGTGCCGACCTACCTGGTACGGCCATTCTGGGGTGCCGAACTACCTGTGTCAAGCCATTCTGGGGTGCTGAGCTACCCGTCGGTCCTAACAACCGACCCTCGGGGACTATTCCACCCCTACTGCTACTATCACATATATCATAACATAAACATACTATCAGACATATCTGGGGTGTCCGAACTACCCTTCGGTCCTATCAACCGAACTTGGGGACTATTCCCCTCCTACTACCACTATCACATATAACATATCCTGCCAACATATAAACATATCATCACATACTGTCAGACATATCTGGGGTGCCTGACCTACCCTTCGGTCCTAACAACCGAACTCTACTACTATCACATATAACATGTCATGCCAGCATACAACATATCAGGTAGTAGCAAACCTAGATGATATCACAAAGACGATCACCTAACATACAACTCCTACTGGTGGGCTGGCATCGTGGCCGTAGACCCACCGCTACTGGAAGGTAACTCACCTTGAACGAAGCTGCTGATAATCTGCACGGGGAAAATCTCTGTCTGCTGCTACTCCGAAAATCCTCAGGCTATAATCCCCACAAAACACTTAGTCAGAGTCTGATATCTATTCTCAGGGTAAAATGACCATTTTACCTGTGACCAAGTCCAAGACAAAGTCAAAGTCAACTTCCAGTTGACCCGACTCGCCGAGTTGGGCCGCCAACTTGTCGAGTCCCTATCCTTTCATCTGTCCTTCTTCACGTCTCTACTCGTCGAGTTTGGCAACGACTCGACGAGTTCTCCTTCTAGAACAACCCTGGATGAACCTTCATCCGACTCGCCGAGTTGTATGAACAACTCGTCGAGTTCATCCTCAAGAGTTGGGAGATTGCCTTGGACTCGCCGAGTATGTTCATGTACTCGCCGAGTCCTATGAACTCCAGGACTATGGCTTATCCCAATACGTTGGGGTCACTCCTCCGGATCCTCTAAAACCTTTCCAGCACTCCACCAGGTCTCCTTGACCCATAACAGAAAAGGGGAGTCTAGCCTCAGACTCGCCGAGTCCCAAGAACGACTCGCCGAGTCCCAAGAACGACTCGCCGAGTCGATACAGTCCAAGTCTTATTTCTTTGATTTTTCTGGTGTACAACTCTTGTCCAAATGATAGATCTAGGTCCCTAAACTCAATCTAGCATGTAAAGTTACGAACTTTACGTGCATGCATGGGACTTTGAGTCTAAAGGGCTCTAAAAGAGACTCTTGGGTTGCATGGGGGCTTCCATGGGTGCAAAAGCAGCCCCTTTCTGCCTTGTAATTCCTCCATGGACCTAGATCCGAAGCCTCAACCCCCAACCATGCTTGCAATCATGGTTGGTTACCAAGAATGGCTTATAAAAGCCCTAAATCTCCCCAAAAAGGGATCTAGCAAAAGAACAAGCAAGGTATCGACTTTATACCTTCTGTGAACTGCAAATGGTGCACCAACTTGAACTCCCTTGGTCTCTTCTTGATTCCTCTAGGCTTTTCCTTCTCCTTTGAATTCAAAATCACCAAAAAGCACCACAAAAGCCTTAGCTCTTTATACAAACGGCTAGGGTTTGCTATGGGGGTTTTCTGGAAGCAATAGGGACGAAGGGTGGCTGAATGAGATGTTTACATCGGGTGCAAACCCTTAGATTAGGGTTTTGTCCAGTCAGAGCCTACTCGTCGAGTCTGAAGCCGACTCGACGAGTCCGTCATTTAAATCCCGAATCAAATCCGTTTCTACTCGACGAGTTGGTCCTTCAACTCGCCGAGTCCCAGGCCAAAAATGCAAAATACTTAAATAAAATACATACCAGGAACCAGGTGCTACAAATCTCCCCCACTTATTTTAGACTTCGTCCTCGAAGTCTGTTGCTCGTTCCTAGAAAAGCTCTGGGTAATGCTCCATCATCTCATCCACCGGCTCCCAAGTCCATTCCGAGCCTTTCCGATGCTGCCATTACAGCTTTACCAGCTCGACCCTCTTGTTCCTCAGATCCTTCGACTTCCGGTCGAGAATCGCTACAGGCCGCTCGATGTAATTCAGGCTATCATCGACCTGAATATCCTCTAATGGTACCACTGTCAAACCGTCCACAAAACATTTCCGTAACTGGGAGACGTGAAAGGTGCTATGAATGTGACTGAGTTCGGCTGGCAGGTCCAGCCTATATGCCACCTTGCCCACCCGGGCTATAACCTTGAAGGGTCCAATATACCTGGGACCCAACTTGCCCCGCTTCCTGAATCGGATGACGCCCTTCCATGGCGACACCTTCAGGAGAACCATATCCCCGACCTGAAACTCCAGGTCTGATCGACGCTTGTCGGCATAACTTTTCTGCCGACTCTGAGCAGTCTGAAGTCTGCTCCGAACCTGCTGAATCCTCTCTGTCGTCTTGAGCACCACTTCGGTGCTCCCTATGACCCTCTGGCTAACCTCACCCCAACATATCGGGGTCCTGCACTTCCTCCCGTATAACATCTCGAAGGGAGGATGATCAATACTCGCGTGGTAGCTGTTGTTGTATGAGAACTCAGCCGATGGGAGGTAAGCATCCCAACTACCATCGAAATCTAAAACACACGCCCGCAGGATATCCTCCAGAGTCTAGATGGTCCGCTCGCTCATACCATCTGTCTGCGGAGGAAATGCAGTGCTAAAGTGCAGACGAGTACCCAACTCGTCATGGAATTTCTTCTAGAACTTGGAAGTGAACCGTACATCCCTGTTAGAAATCACAGAGACTGGCACTTCGTGTCGAGCCACCACCTCTCGAATGTAGATGTCGGCCAACTTCTCGGCCGAGATACTCTCTTGGATCGGTATGAAATGGGCACTCTTGGTCAACCGATCCACGATGACCCATATGGAATCCACTCCCCGCGCTGTCCTGGGAAGTTTGGTGATGAAATCCATGGTAATATCTTCCTACTTCCACAGGGGAATATCCAATGGCTGCAAATATCTCTGATCAGCGCTGCCTTACGGCTAAGCGCGTCGGCCACCACATTGGCCTTCCCTGGGTGGTAAAGGATCTCGCAGTCGTAATCCTTCACCACATCTAGCCACCGGCGCTGCCTCATGTTCAGATTCGGCTGATCCATGAGGTACCTCAAACTCTTGTGGTCCGTGTAAATGGTACAACGGACCCCATAAAGGTAATGACGCCAAATCTTGAGGGCGAACACAACAGCCCCCAATTCCAAATCATGCGTCGGATAGTTCGCCTCGTGAGGCTTCAGCTGCCTCGAAGCGTAGGCGATGACATGTCCTCTCTGCATCAGTACTGCGCCCAAACCCGAAATAGACGCGTCGCAGTACACCACAAAATCCTCTACGCCCTCTGACAGGGCCAAGATTGGCGCCTCGCACAATCTCTGTCTCAGTGTCTCAAACGCTGCTTGCTGCTCCGGCCCCCAATGAAAGATGTCACACCCCCAAACCAAGGATGGCGGAAACGTCCGGGGGTGGAGGACTCCATGTAAAGTATCACAACAGCGAGTATAATAGTGCTCAAAGTAAATACAACCATCATAAATATAATTGAAAAGGTTATACCATAGTATATGTTTACATGTTTCAAAATCAATTACATTATGATGACAAAATGAACTGTTTGACGAATTAACGTCCCATCCTCAAAATGCTGTTGTTTTCCTGTTTCACTGATTCCCTGAGAATACAAGTAGTTTTAAAAAGTGTCAACAGTTAAGTTGGTGAGTTCATAAGAGTTTTGTTTGCGGAAGAAACCGTTTTATTGTAAAAGCGATAGAGTATGATTTCCAGAAAATCCAATATTTTCTTAGTTAAGTGTGAAATGGATGCTCCTATGTTATGCGATAATGAACCCTAGATAGACCCGTAGATTTCTTCTATAATCACCCAGTGTATATAAGTTATATAAAATTTAAGTTAAATAAACCTTCGAATATAATGGGTCTGCCCTAGGTCCACAACCAAACAAGGAACAGGAAGTAAGGCGGGCCCACCAATTCTAAGTCGATTGTGACTAGATTCTTATATAACTCTAGCATATACACTTAGCAACTATAGCTGAAGTCTAACAATTCTAGATGAAGTGTAGTTTTAATATCATAAAAACCATTTTGTGTAAACCCGGTACTTTGTATTTGTACCCCGTTTTGTATAAACCCGGTACTTTGTATATGTACCCCTTTTTGTGTGAACCCGGTACTTTGTACTTGTACCCCTTTTTGTACTATGACAAACTTGTCTAAGTAAGGTCAACACACACGGTTCATCAGGTCCATGAATACTGCGGGTGCATTCGTTAGACCAAAGGGCATCACTACGAATTCATAGTGACCGTAGCGAGTTCTAAAAGTGGTCTTTAGAATATCAGCTTCCTAGACTCGTAGCTGATGGTATCCTGATCTCAGGTCAATCTTGGAGAAGAAACTGGCTCCTTGAAGTTAATCGAAGAGGTCTTCTATACGTGGCAAAGGGTATTGGTTTTTAATGGAAAGCTTGTTTAGTTCGCGGTAGTCTATGCACATTCGGAACGATCCATCCTTCTTTTTCACAAACAGGACTGGTTCTCCTCAGGGTGAGAAGCTCGGTCTAATGAAGCCTTTGACTAGAAGTTCGTTCAATTGGTTGGATAGTTCCTGCATCTCTGATGGTGCAAGACGATACGAGGATTTGGCTACAGGGTTAGCTCCGGGGATCAAGTCGATTCGGAATTCGACTTGGCGTTCAGGAGGAACTCTTGAGAGATCTTTGGGTAAAACATCATGGAAATCACAAACTTTAGGGATATCCTTGATGCTTTTTACTTCTTGTGTCTTATCTACCACGTAGGCTAAGAAGGCACAGTAATCTTTGCGAAGATACTTCTTGGCCTTGACACAAAAAAATGATTTGAAGATTTGCACCGGGTTTGTCGCCATAGATAACGAGAGATTCGTTACTTGGCAGATTAAGACGAATGGCTTTTTCATAACATAGGATATCAGCACGATGAAGACTTAACCAATCCATGCTGATTATAATGTCAAAACTTTTAATTGAGACCGACATAATGTCAATTTGAAAAGAATGGTTGTTTAGAGTAAGTGTGCATCCTATGTATATGTCATTTGTGCTCTCGGTCTTTCCGTTGGCCATCTCAATGGGGAATGTATCTTTTAATGATTGGGGATTTTGTTTTAGTAGATGTTTGAATTTATGGCTCACGAAGCTTTTCTCTGCACCACTATTGAAAAGAATGCATGCATAAGAATTGTTGAGAAGAAACGTACCGGTAACCACGGTAGGACATGCCATCGCTTCTTCGTGGCCAATTGCCAAAATTCTCCCCACACCTCCAACATTCTTTGTCTTTGGGAAGTCTCTCTTGAAATTCCCTATTACACCACACTCATAGCAAGCTTGACTTACTCCCGCGGCGGGGACTTGAGAGATGGGTTGTGCTGGCGCTTTACAAAAGCGGACGGTATGCCCCTTCTTTTTGCAGTTTCTGCAGTGCATTTCCCTGCAAACTCCCGTATGATGGAAGTTTCACGTATTGCACTTTGGCAAAGTTCCAGTATATCGACTCGGAGGTGTTGGAGTAGCAGATCAGTAGTAGGAATAGAAGCAGGAATAGCAGCAGGAATAATAGAAGTATGAACTGCCAATGTTTGTTGCTTCTTCGAGGGCTCTTTTGACGATTGCCCCTTTCGTTTATTCCAGAATTTCTTTTTTGCTTCCTCCTTCTTTGGGCTTTTAAGGAACGGATGGCATCGAGCCTTGACGAACTCCATGATCTACAAGTGTCTGAGCCAGACTCTTGGCACTGTCGAATGTAAGTGGGTTGGCTACAATAACGTTTCCTTGAGTCGGGGGGACTTAACCCCCAGATATACCTCTCCACCTTCTTATTCTCTGGGGTGACCATCCCGGGAAACAGTAGAGCCAGGTCACTGAATTTGGCAGTATATGCGGCAATATCGGAGTCCTTCATCGTTAGACTCCAGAGTTCCTGCTTTAACTTTTGTATTTCACCTCTGGGACAATATTGTGCCAGCATCAAAACCTTTAAGTCTTCCCAGTTCATGGCATTGGCGACTGGGAGAGATAACGACATGACATAGTCGTTCCACCAAGAAAGGGCTCTGTCTAAGAAGGTGCATGCTCCAAACTTTACTTTGCTTGCTTCAGGGCAAGCAAAGATTTCAAACACTGATTCGGTTTTCTCGAACCAGCGTGTCAGAGCAATGACACCTCCAGTGCCATTGAAAGATTTGGGTTTAGCATTCGTGAAGTCTTTATACGAACACTCCCTTGGGTGTCCAAGACTTTCCCCGTGATTTGAGTTGTGAGCACCACTACCAGCTCCACTAGTACCACTGGCGTTAATTTGCGTCATGGCAGCAGCCACAGTGGCGGTTACTGCTGCTTGGAAGACAGCGTGATCATACTGTGGAGGTGGTGGCAGTGGTGGGATTGGTGGATTGTTATTGAAACGCCTATTTGATT
Source organism: Lactuca virosa (assembly GCF_052849685.1). Taxonomy (NCBI): domain Eukaryota; kingdom Viridiplantae; phylum Streptophyta; class Magnoliopsida; order Asterales; family Asteraceae; genus Lactuca; species Lactuca virosa. Next base: position 285,929,959 of record NC_136432.1, on the reverse strand, counting down.
TGCGTGGCAACATCTTTTTCTACAAAGTTTAAAGAGGAAAAGATGTTAAGTTCTTTATATTAGATATGAGTCAAGTAATATTGAACAAGATATATCTTTGTTCTAAATGCAATATATCCTGACTTTCATAGTGTTCAGTAATTTACAATAGAAGTCTACTAATATAAGTAAACAATCGTCGATGCCATTATAACAATACTTGTAACAAATTTGTATAGTGTGTTCCATACCAGGTCTCTCTAAAATTACAGTAAGTAATCATAAATTACCATAAGTAAGTAAACTGAAATCACGAAGTCATGAAATGAGTGTTAACTAAAATTCTTGTCAATTTCTTTGATATATTTGATACACAGTGTTTTGGAAAATTTGATCTTGGTACTAGTCTATAATACATCAAAGTTTAAAGGAAAATCTTGACAGCATTATGATTCCCTGAATAGTATAAACACCTAGACACAGGGTTGAGTTTATATGTAGATAAGGTAGTATCTAACGCATATCCATAGTCCTAGTTTATATAAAAAATGTGAGTAGTGTAAACACTACTCATGGCGGGCATTGCCCTGAGTACTGGACTTTGCCACATGACGCTTCGCTTCCATCAAGCATCTTTCTAATGTAGCCTGATGCTACCAAAGAGTTCTTATTTCAGTTCGGGCAACAGTAATCTCTTCTTGAAGAGTTTCGGTGTGGTTCTTGGTCCGATCAGGGTCTTCTTCTAAGCGAAGAAAGTTAACCACAATAATCTGAGTGGTAGCGTTAATTTCCATGAGTTGGTTAACCGATGCTCGTGCTTGTTCCCCGTTACGAGCGATACGGTGTATTATAACAGGAAGAGCCCTGTATGCTGAACCTCCTTTGGAGAGGTTATAGAAGCCTCTTTCCATTCCGTAAGGGGGCGTTGGCCTTATTCTTGGCTCTAGTTTTGTAAGTCTACAACTCATCTTGGTGTCGGTCCTTGAAAATTCTGTCTGACTACGGGGTATCGATCTGCTTGCGGTGGATTGTAGACCTCAGGATCCGAGTCGGTGCCTTCTGAATCCTCCTCATCTTCGACTCCCATTATTTCTACAGGATTCTCCTCCAAATCCTCTACAATCCAACCACCGTTGCCTTGATTTGGGAAATAAGGGTCTCCATGTAGATGAAATCTTGCCATTGCGTCAGTGCGAGAATAGGGATACATGAAAACTCAAGAGAATGATTTATGTTAAAGCCTAGATGTTGTAGTTACGGTTCTTATAGTATCATAAAATATTCCTATAGTGTTTTAACTTTATGTTTGGTTCTAGAGCTCTTATAGATTTGGTAAGTTTTAGACTTTTTGCAACACCATTATCACTCCCAAACACATGTTGGTCATATCTCAAATAAATATATCAGGCTATATTTATCCCATATATAATTACATAACTGTCTAGGTTTAACTGTAATGTCCAACATCTAAATACTTTTATGTAGTTCTCACTGTGATACTGTTTCTGGTATGTATGCATGTTACTATACTTCTTATAAAATACTTAGATTTTAAAGGTATACTTTTAGTCAGAGCGTTTCAGGCCCATTGTATTTATAATTGTATATCTTTTATGGTCTGATATACTTAGTTCACTATAAACAATGCACTGATACCAATCTGTCACACCCCCAAACCGGAATGGTGGAAACGTTCGGGGGCGGAGGATTTCATGTACAGTATCACAACAATTGCATAATAGTAATCAAAGTACAACAACCATGTATTGATAAAGTATAAGTTTTTACATATGCGTTCAAGTCATTGTATATATGACACCAAAATGTATATCAAAAGTTAAAAGACATGAGTCTATGAAGCTCCGTCTTCTAAAAAACCCGTGGATGTACCTGTCTACTGATTTCCTGAGAATACAAGTAGTTTTGAAAAGAGTGTCAACAATTAAGTTGGTGAGTTCATAAGCATGTTTGTAATTGAAATCTGTCGTTTGTTCCTTGAAAATGTAAGTATGTTTTCCCAGAAAATCCTATATTTTATGTTGTAATGTGTTGTACTCAAAAAGTGTAAATGTTATTGTACTCTAAAATAGTATAATGTAGTTTTAATTCACATAAAACCGTGAAAAAGTATGTTTTCTCTGTACTAGAATAGTATTCTGTATTTGTACTCGTATGAAAATGGTGTAATTGTAACTGTCTGGATTCACCAACGGTACTTGTAAAGTATTGTATTATAGTTTTATTATTTAATAAAACTATGTGAAGTTGTTTACTTATTCTAACACTAATCGTGTTGTTCAATACCAAATTGTGAGTTATTATTACCATGCTTGATGACCTAAGATGGCCTGAACACGACGTTCTTCAGGCATCGGAATCGGTACGACATTTGTCACCTCAAGCCTGCCGGCCTAGCTGTTGCAAGCAGCTCAGGTGCGGGATTGTCAGTCCTGTATAGATCTATACACAAGTATCAAGCTCTCCCTCCAGGAGACTCTGGTTATAATTTCAGGACTTGGTTGGTACTTAGATAAGTACGTGAAGTGTGTCTCACAAATGCTATATTGGCGGTTATGTGTAGAATAATGAAAAGTTACCTTGTAATGGATAAACTGTAAGTATATCTCATAAACTATATTTAATATAATTTATATGTTTGTTATCCGTAAGTTATTCTGAATATGTAAAGTAGTATATATGTTCCATAAACTATACCTATTATAGTTTATATGTTTCTGTTTTACTGAAATGAAAACCTTTATCTTGTTAATGATTCAGCAAGCTTAGATTGTAAAATCTGTGATACGGTTGTTTAGTAAAATTCATTGTTTTATGTTCCAATGGTACTAAAATAGTTTGCAAAAATTATATTTTTGTTAAACAAGTTTAAAATGATTTTATACTTATAAATATAATATTTATATAATTTTGATTAAATAGACAGTCGAATAAATAATTCTACCCCAAGCCCACAACCAAACAAGGAACATGAAATGGACTCAAATTATCAATTCTAATCCCGTTGAATCCTAATTATATAATTTATACATATATAAATATATAATTTAATAACGGCAACAATTAATAAATATTGAACACATTTAGATAGTAACACAAATTTCTTGTGTTACACTTGTATTCCCCCCCCCCCTAAAACAGTGAAAAATCATGAAAATGTAGGGGTATGAACTCACCTCGTGTGTGTGTTCTTGGTTAGGTACGGTGTGGTTGCAATATTCTTTGGATTAGAATACGTATAATTTCCAAATTCCTAATAATATATAAACACATAGTATTGTGTTCATATTAGTAAATGAATATTAAAGTATTGTATATATGTCACTAGATTAATGAAGGATGCTTACTGTGAATTTTTAAGAAAGCTTCTTTTTGGGATGAGTTTGAAGATGTTCTTTGAATTGAAAGGAAAATAATTTTGATACTTGGGAGAGAATAGGAAGGTTTTCGTGTACTGGATGTGTGAAATGAGTTAAAATGTTAATATAGTATCTTAAGTATGAAGGAACTTATGAGGCGGTGATGTGTAGTTTACATTGGGAAATTGAATCAAGATACGATATCAAGATATTTAAGGATGTTTTCAGCCAAGAAAAGGAGTAGATTTCGGTCCTAATGTGTGCTCATGAAGTGATTTCGGTCCCATGTCGTCTTAAATTGGTGATTTCGGTCCTAAGTGGAGGATGTCAACCGAAAACACAAAGTTTGATCAAAGATGCTCCAAACCGCAAACCCTTTGTTTCTAGAAGCAAATGGCCGAAATCACAACTATCCCAAGATTATTATGGCCGAAATCACATATATAAGGTGTTAAATTTGAATTTTAATTTCACCTTTTGACTCATGTTGACTCATATCATCTTATATAAGCATATATTTGCATGGTTTTTATTATAAGTATCTATTACTTATATAAGTATGTTTTCAATGTAAAATTATATACATTAACATATACAAGTATGCATTCTTGGTATCTAAGGTTCTTATCGTATTATTGTTATAATGTTAATTCGCTTGTATATGGTTGAATTAACCAAATGGGTATAAATTTCTCTTTTCAAAAGGCCCTAAGCCTTATGATAACCGATCTTCGGACCACCGCCCCGAATTAGGAAACGATTCGGAACAAGGTGTTACAACTCTCCCCCACTAAATTTAGATTTCGTCGTCGAAATCATTCCTTACTACCTCCTGGGAACCAACGTTCCGCACAAAAGCCTCTAGTGCTGAACTATTCACTGATCCCATAACTGTCGATCAAATATGTTACTTCTATAATTCTGAAGCCCCATATCTTGCCTAACCTCCACACAGGTAGAACCATTCTGCAACACAATCATAAGGGTCTCCTTCTACCATCAGAACTGAAAACATCCTTTTGAACCTGAACCTTCTAACTGATAACCCGACATATAGATTCCTTAATCCATGACTTGCTAATGTAAAGATCTTATATAACACACTAGCGACTCCCAATGCGAGTCCCGACCAAAAGCCAACTCGGTACATAACTCATAACCCGAGATCCAATGATTTACACTTACATTTCACCTGAAATCTTCTGATCCAATGCCTCCATTCACTAAAATGGGATATAAAATCCCCAATCCACCGCTGAGACTACCAGTCTCAACCTGGTCCAACCACCAAGTTCCTGAGATTCTAACTAATAAGGCTACCCTAGCCTATGCACCACACTATGCCATTCCCTAGCCACATATTCAACCTACTAAAACCATAATCCAATTCCTTAACCCAACGGGCTCTATCAGGTCTCACCTGTATTGCCATAATCATACGGGCCTCGCCCACGGGTCTCACCCAGTCCATACTAATGAAGGAGCCATGCTCACTGGTCTCACCCCATCGAGAGCTACATAGGCCCAACCTCGCCTCGGACCCCAATGGTCGTCTTCCCATAATAGAGAGATGCTCTCCGACTCCATTGTCTGCCTTGCCTAAGGCACGAGTTGATCCTCCTTTATACTCACGACCGCCCCAACAATGGTCTACCTTAATCTGGTGAATGCTACAATCCCATCGCAAACTTACAACAATTTTCCACAACTGCCTGATATACAGCCACCCTACAGTCTTACAACACTTCCATACTATCTGCCAATCCAGTGAGTGCTATTGCCACCCCGTAGCCTTACGATATGTCTATCCCGCCATGATCACCGCCCATGGTCTTACCACACCTCTACAATATCAACCACAATCATCCTGAGTCGAACCCACATCCGACTGAATCCCAATCAGGTGTTCGGGTCATGTTTCGAACCCCAAAGTCTTCATCAAACAAGAACAGGCAACGAGGCTCTAACACAACCCTAACTTGGATCCATCCACATGCCTGTTATACATCACAAGGAAGATGCCAACCAACTTTTGGAAGTTTCCTGAACTCCCAACTTACACAACTTCAATTCAGACGGCCACTTGAGTCGTCTTCCCTCCCGATTGGGATGTGAAACTCACCCTAGTTTCACATCTGATTCAGCTTCCGGAAATCTGAATGATTTTACCCCACTTGGATTCATCAAAGCTCTCCCAAACCACAAAATTTGATGGATTCCCAACCCGTCTTACCTCCTTATAACTCGGACCATCAACAACCTGAGCTTACCTGTACTAGCATTCCATTACTAACCAATTCCGTTGACTGTATAAACTCTTGAAATTCAGATGAACAATCCTCGAAACCTCAGTAAATCCGACAACCCCAATCAATTCCTATGATACAGCACCACCTCATTAAGTCCTTTATGTTGGTGACAAAGACCATAACCCTTTCTCTGAACTGGCGAATCTTCACTCCAACTTCCCATCCTCAGAAGGATCTCTGAATTCTAACCATCTTCAACCCTTGAGATTATAAAATTCCCTTGGCACTTCCAGTGACCAAACAACTCATGTGACTGCCACCAGCATCTTGTTGCTACCGCTCCTTCCCTAGCAACGGTAGTGATTGAACCTAAAGGTTCTTCTATGGACGACTGCCGATCCTACCGGAACAAATGCTAACACGACTGAACTATGACTTCATTGTAAAACTAACCAGCTAATCCGACCATAGACCTTCCAAATGATACCCCTGAATTGACTCCAACAAGGAACCAGAACAACAACCAAACAAACTTAAACCCGCTCAACAAGATACGACCCACTAATGACACTTGGCAAGCAAAATGGCATATAACAATTCTTGATGATATAACCAAAGAAATAACAGAAAACTAAACCAAAGATAATGATTACCCATACCCAACCAAGATTCCAAAGCAATATAAATACTAATAATAATCAAGAAGAAAGCAAAGATTACATACCCACAAAAGCAAATGATGAAACCCTGGCCTCCTGGCCTCCCTTGACTGACACTGCAATGCTCGGCTCCTCGGTTTTGGGGCTCCTGCCCTACCCTCGCGACCGTCAATGATCCTCAAAGCAACCGGAGCAGGTGCACTCACTACTCCACCCCTCAACATTGGACAATCGGGCTTCTTGTGGCCCACCTGGTTGTAGTAAAAACACATCGTATCCGACCCACGAGGGAAATCCTGACTAAAATGACCCATTGACCACAACTGAAACATCCTTGACATGTCTCCCGACATCCTCCCTCATGGGTCCTCCCACACTTGGCACAACAGCCCCGACCCTGATGGCCTCTCGAAAGTGAATCCTTGGTCTTGGGCCTCTTCACCTGGCCCACTAAAATCTGAATTTGCCCTGACTTCCTCTTTCCGAGGTGCTCCAAATCAATCTCACACTCTCGGGCTCTAGAAATCATATCATTCAGGGTCTCGCACCCTAATAAACTTACAAACTCCCTAATGTCATCTCTCAACATGACATGATACCTTACCTTCTTCATCTTCTCGTCCGCTGCATACTGCGGAACCAACAAAGCCCTCTCCCAGAACTTGGCAGTGATCTCTTCCACAATCTCATTCGTCTGGCGAAGGTCCTGAAACTCCCTCACCAACGACAGTACCTCAATAGCTGGTGCAAACTCGGCCCTGAACCTGGTCACAAAATCATCCCTAATAATCGTCTCCAGGGCTTTGCCTCCCAAAGTGAAGTCTACCTCCTCCCACTAATCTCGTGCTCTATCCTTCAGAAGACAGGAGGCAAATATGACCTTCGACCCTTCATGATAGAAAATCGTCCTGAAAACGTTAGCCATATCCGTTAACCATCTCAAACTGGCAATGGGGTCCTTCTCCCCAAAGATATAGTGCAAGCTCCAACAATAGCCATGGCTCAGTATGGAATGCGCCTAGAAGCTCATCCAAAATATCCAAAATCCCCTCCTTGACCGTACCAAAGATTACTGGAGTCTGCTCCAAAATACCGCGGATAATCTCTGACGAGATGAACTCCCACATCCGCTCATCGATCGGCTCAGTACCTGCACCTAAGTCGGAACCAGAACCTGAACCCCCTTCCTGAGTGCTCATCACCATACTAAAAAACAAACATGCAAATGATCAGAACACACCCAATAATCCTCATCTTACAGGCTTCCTAGATTCTCCGAAACTCTCCCCGATTCGAGTATGGATCCTATGCTTTCAGTAGTACGAGCCCAATACTACCTTCCCCACCTATCCATACTTTCCTCAAGAATCATCCTGAATCCTCTAAGTCACCTTCTCAAACTGATACACCATGTACTCACTAAACAACACAACTAAACCCACTGAAGCACTTCCTAGGCTTTCCTAGGCTTCCGACCTCACCCTGCCATCAGTTGTTGAATAACTCCCCATAATGTCAGTTAACCACCTCATGAATACAATCACATGCAACAAAGCTCAGATAATCCTTCAAGTAAAAGACTTATCCCTACAACGGTTAGACTCAAACAAGAGCTACGTAATAGGGTCAAATCCATCACTCTGAGATTATTCAACCTTTGTCACATGTGACTTAACATATTCAATTAATAACTAACTCACATCACTTAAGAGTTCCACAAAGCATAAAGAAAATAGCATTCGTGCAATAGCACTCCAATCCGTAGAATAACCAAAGAACATTCAAACTCACATACTACAACTCATGCTAGGAACTTCCACTCTCGCTGTCGGTTGCCTTATGCATGAAAATTATACATAATACATGATCAAATAGACCGTCGAATAAAAGACTTTACCCTAGGACCACAACCAAACAACAAACAAGACATAAGGCCAAATCAATCATTTTAGGGCTATATGATTCTAATCGTATACAATTTTTAAAGCATAAACTTAGTAATTACTGATACTAGTATATATTCCCAATCTAGCATAACATCCAATGCTTCCTAGGCTACAAGGCATCACATATCAGGCCAATAAATCATATAATTCCTGAAAGTATCCCTAGCCTTATCTAAACATGTGATTCTCATAACATCTAATCAAAACAAACATGTATGGGTATTCTGGGAATCACTTACTTAAGCTCGGCCAATTGCACGCATCACACCCCCTTTGTCTTTATAAAATCGTTTTCAAAATTTATTTCATTTTTCAAAATCTTTTAAGAAACTCATTTTCTTTCAATTCTTCAGTTTGAGTTCAGACATACCCGAGAGTATGCCTAAATCCCTCAAACCAAGGCTCTGATACCAACTTGTAACGTCCCAAAATTATGAGGTAAAAATTTCATTTGTAATTCAACGAAAACATTAATTATCTTTAAGTCAACATTCAATATTCTTTTTCTAAATATTCAAAAGTACTTTATAAGAAAAACAGTCATCAGAGTATAATCCCAAAATCATCATAAGGCGGAAACATGGGTCGATGCGTTACGATCAAGCCGGGCCCTTCCCTTTCGAATCGGAAGTACCTGAAACCATAACCATAACAATCGTAAGAACAAAGCTTAGTGAGTTCCCCAAAATACCGCATACAATACATAACATTGGGCCTAGCCCTCATATTGGGTCCAACCCGCATACTGGGATTAGCCCACCATAATGGGCCTAGCCCGACCAATCTAATGAGCCTAGCCCGGTCATACAAATGCAAAAGTCACAAAGATAGTTAGCACCTACATAACATGCAATGGGCCTAGCCCTACATACAAATGAGTCTAGCCCGATATACAATGGGCCTAGCCCAACGTACCATGCAAGAGTCACAAAGACAACTAGCATAACAAAACCTAGTTGGTCAGCATTGGTTCCTTTGACCCACAAGTACAGTGAGGAGACTCACCTCAATCTGCTGATAAACAAATAACTGCTCAGGCCGCTGAACCGGATAACCTCGCGCCAACTAACAATAAATACAATCTTAATCAATAATTATCCTGATAACCCAAAACCCGAGGCCCATTCCATAAACCAACTTCCTAAAGTGTAAAAGACCATTTTACCCTTTTCTTACTCGTTCCACAACCAAGGTGCAACCAAAATGCACAAAAGCCCAAAATGACAATTCAAAGCCCAATATGGCCCAACTTCCTAATTGGACTCAAAAACTATCATGGGACCAATTCTAAGAAGGCCCAAACCTCAAAAGGCCCAAAATTACATACTGGGGAGTATGCCTTGCGTACCAAAATGGTACGCCCCGCGTACTCAACCTCGAAGGATAGAGTACAAGCGTTTGATGCACAAAACACCCATTACACTGAGTGTACTCCTAGGTACGCCCAACGTACCCATCAGAGACCAAAAATCCATATTAAGCTCTAAATGGTCCCATGATTAGTACCAAAATAATTCATCAAGATGACATTTTTATGAACAAGGGACCTCCCAAAGGCCAAGATCCAACATTCTAAGCTCTTGGAGTAACTCATACTCATAAGGATGACTCTAAGGACCAAAATGAACCCAAAATACTCCTTAAACTAGATCTAACACCCAGAGTCATCAAGATAGAAACTTCATACCTCCAAAAGGTAGATCAAGATGCAAAAAGCCTGGATGCAAAAGCTTCAAGCAATCCCACACTTCTCCAAGAAGTTCCTTCTTCTTCTATGAACACCAAAAAGCAAGAGATACCACCAAAAGCTCAAAAACCACTCAAATAGGGGCTAGGGTATCGTTTTTAGGGTTTAGAGGGATGGATTCTGAAGATAATAGGGTTTGGTGGTGAGTTAAGGAGCTTAAATAGGGTCCAAGACCCTAAATTAGGGTTTGCATATGACTGGAGTACGCCATGCGTAATTTTGGTACGCCCAACGAACTCCAAGGAACACCCGTGATGCGTCTGCTTAGTATTCCTAACGTACACCAATGTATGCCCCGTGTACTGGACTTAACACTAGTACACCCTACGTACACTTGTGTACGCCCCGCGTACTTGGTTTAACCCTAAAACCACCAAACTTCCGAAGGCCATAACTTCTTTGTTCTATGTCCGATTTCGATGATCCTTATATCCATGGAAAGGTAACGAGAAGATATACGCTTCTATCAACTCATACTTGCCTTAAAACTTCCCGAACTAAAATCCATATTCCATAAAAGCCCGTACTAACACTTTACCGATATACCCTATTTGCTTCAAAACACAAACCGAACTCCCCGACCACCTAAATTACATTACCCATACCCAAATGGGTCTAAATCTCTCTTTTCCAAAGTCCCTAAGACTTATGATTACCGATCTTTAGGCCACCACCCCTGTTGAGAATCAGCGCTACCAATTGATCTAAAACCAATTGGTGTTAGAAAGGGCGCAACCTTACCCATATAGCGCATTCAGCCCTCCAGGACCAGGCATTCGATTGCGGCACTCCAGGCCATCGTGCGAGGACTTGGTCGATGCCATTTCTGACCCCCAACAATCCCCCCCTCAGAAATTGCTCCCTGAGAGAATCGAACCCTCGCCACTGGCTCTGATACCACTTGTTGAGCATCAGCGCTACCGGTTGATCTAAAACCAATTGGTGTTAGAAAGGGCGCAACCTTACCCATATAGCGCATTCAGCCCTCCAGGACCAGGCATTCGATTTCGGCACTCCAGGCCATCGTGCGAGGACTTGGTCGATGCCATTTCTGACCCCCAACAATCCCCCCCTTAGAAATTGCTCCATGAGAGAATCAAACCCTCGCCACTGGCTCTGATACCACTTGTTAGGAATAAATCCGAGATGACGAATGCGGAATATCAAGAACAATTAGAATCAATCACCATAATATGCAAGTAATCTGATAAAGGTTTTTGTGTATATTGATTATCTCATGAACGTACAGAGAAAAACCCTAATCTGATAAAAAGCTTACACCAAAAGTTAACCTAATGATTATTTATAGGGAACAATAAATATCTACCATAAATATAAAATAAATGCCTAATATAAAACCAATGCCTTAGAAGAGCTCGATTAAGAACTTCTACTGTAAAGGCATCGTAGGGAATCATAAAATTATTAACCCTAAAAAGGCTTCCCTAAATAACCAAATATGCCAAATCAGTTTCAATATCTCAAATACTCAACAACCCCGAATTAGGAAAGGATTTGGAACAGGGTGTTGCACAGTTGTATAAGTGGATGGTAAGGAGATGAGTGTGTGAACTTGGATAATTTGTCCACTACTACTCATATGGTATTTCCTGTTGGAGGTTGGTGAATGGGTAATGAAACCCATAAAGATTTATTCTCACACTCGGCTGGGAATAGGTAATGTTTGGAGGAGCCTATAGGGTTACTGTGTAGACTATTTTGTTTGTTGATAGACCAAACATTCTTTAATGAAACAAGTGACTTCTTTTTTAGGTTGGGACAAAAAAACGATGCATTGATCCATTGTATGGTTGTAGATATTCCCGAGTGACCTCCCCTTGTTGATGAGTGAAATTCTTGTAGAAGTTTGGATCTTAGCAATTCAATTGGTAGAATGAAGAGGCGCTCTTTAAAGTATATCAACCCAGAATGGATCTGGTAGCCTGGACAGTTGTTGGGAGTGAATGAAACTCTTTGCAACCAATTATACATGTCTGTAGTAGTAGTGTAATAATTACAAAGTTCTTGTAACAATGTGTGTTGGGATATTAATCCTTGAATGATCGATTAGATTCAAATAGATTTAAACAAGAAACAGATTTAAACAAGAACACAACGATGACTTAAAATATGTTGAATGATTCAAAAGTCACGCCTCAGAAGAACTCGATTAAGAATTGCTACTGTAGAGGCGTGGTTAGGGTTACAAGAACAATATCAGAGTTACCAAAATACGATGCATGCATGCACCTTAAATACTCTAACCCTAGTAAATAAATACGGGAGGACAGGCCCAACTCGTTTACAAAACAGACTATACATAAGGCCCAATGACGCAACATAATTATCCTAACAATCTCCCCCTTTGCGTCGATTGAGGCGAGATCATCAATTCTGAATTCGCTTTTTCACATCAAATACCTTTGGAATTATGCTCAATAATGCCTCGCGAACTTGGACATACCAACGAATCATGTACGAGTAGCACTTTTTATCACCCATACTATTGCCCTTGAATTTGTTAACCAGATCCATAATGAACTCAAGACAAGAAGTAGTATACAAGTGTTTGCCAGGGAGGAAGAAACATGCTTTACGAAAAGCAGCATCGTTTCGTTCCCTTGCTTGAAATACTACATTCCAACCTTCTTTGTAAATTTTCCCGGGCTTCAACTTCTCAAGATCTTCTGGAGCTTCTTTAGAAACAGCAGAAGGCTTCCTTCGCAACACGACAGCTATCTCCACATCCATATTTCCCACCTCTTGAATATATGAAACAATCATGAGGTTGAGGTGTAGGATAACAGGCTCATACCTATGTTCATCTCTCAGCAATAAGTTGTAGAGCGTGATCCATTCATATGGGTTGAGACACAGCAGGTCTGCGAGAGTGAATTCATGAACTTGACTCGCAGAACCTCTGACAACTTTGAATTTTGCATTGAAAACTGTCAGTCTTAATTGGTCCAGTGGCCTTCACTACCATTATCTTGCTTGCACTCCATGTCTTGTACAGTGCACTCATGTGCTTGAGATAGAATGCGAAGAGTAGTTGATCAACACCATTGTCAGTAGAAGGAACATTCACAACTTTTATGAAGGAGCGAAACTTGAATGCCTTAGGAGTTATTAGAAGATCCAGTTGTGAGTCTTGAGTATTATGAAGTTTGAACGACACAACCGGTTCTAACCAATATTGATTCAGAGAGTCAAGAGCTTCACTCTGAATCCGCTGCAGCGTCCACACAGGAAACAAGAGTTTTCTACTTTCAAGTGTGACCTGAGCTTCTCTTTCAGCCTTCTCTTTCGCTTCAGCCTCCCTGATGATTCGTTGATGTTCGTCCAATTTAGCCTTTCTTGCCTTTCTCCTCTTGAGTTTGTTTTCATCAGGCTCTTCATCTTCACTATTGTCAATAATTGGTTCTTCATTGAAAAGCTTTTCTTTGCCTTTAGGCTCAAATTCGCTTTTAACAGTTGGCTTGACTAAAGTAGTTGGCTTGGCAGAAGACTTCTTTGGTAGATCTTCCCATTGTTTCGGAATGCTAGATGATTCCGGAACACCCTCCAAGCGGTGAAGCATGGCGAACACTGGCCTTAGCTTTTCAGCAAGATGTTTTCTAACTATAATGGTAATCATTGAGTCCCTAGTCTCAATGATATCTGAGAGTAGGCCAGTAATATCGGTGATACAGTTTTTCATTACTGCCCTCTCAGTTACCAAATCCTGGATTTGTTTCTCAGCCTGTTCTAGATTGACAATTAGAACTTTAACTTTTTCAGTCTTGATAGCGAGAGAGTCCATTATCTTACTTTCCATTGCAAGGTCTTCTTGAAGCTTGGAAATTTGAGAAGAAATGGTGGATTTGAACTCATTGTGATCGGTGGTGATTCCAGTTCGAACTTCTTGAAGTTTCGCCCTTTCATCTTTATGAGAGGAGACAAGATTGGCAATGGCTTCATTAGCTTTCACTGTATTAGACTCAAAGGATGTCTGGAAGTTGTTCATGAAAGCTGTAGCATCAAAAATTAGTTTATCAACTTGTTCATCTTTTCAAAATTTGAGGAGTGCTCTTTGGTGAGAGTTTCAAGGATGGACTTGACTGAAGCTTGGGAGTAGACATCAGTTAAGTAACGCTTTGAAGCCTTAAGCAATGAGTCAAGCTTTTCATGGATGGATTTGAGTTGCCCCTTCATTACTGGAGCTTCGTCATCACTCTCAGTCCTAATGATGAATGGACTAAAAGTGAATCCTGCTAAGTTGTCTTCACCATCCCCATAGATCATATCCGGATCATCTTAGCGAAGTGGGGAAATGGGTGGTGAGATATGAGACGTTGTAAAACCTAAAGTGTCAGCCCCCACATCAGATGCGTTGACCGAAACAGGAGGTTCTGCAGACATTATTGGTGGAGTAATAGAATCAGATAAGAGCGGAGTAGATAAAGGAATACTAGTCTGAGTTTGAGAAGAGACTGGTGGGGGACAAGGTGCAATCGTTATTGGTGTGGAAGTTGTTGTAGTTTTGGGTGAAGGAGGAGGAGATGGAAAGAAATCATTGTAAGTAGGAGTTACCTCAGGGTTAGATGTGACATCTTCATTGCGAACAGGCTCTTCCTCCTCGTTGCGAACAGGTGGTTCCTCCTCATTGCGAACAGGCTGTTCTGCCTCATTACGAATAGGCTGTTCTTCCTTATTATGAACATCTGACTGAGTGTCGGAATGCGAATCTTCGCTTTCAGATGGAATGGGGGACTTGGTCTTATGAGCTGGCTTTTTGAGCTTTCGCCTTTTTGATGCAGGAGGTTCGGTCCGACCTTTCCTTTTCTTAGGAGTTTGAGTTAGAGCAGATTGCCCCTCTTGCCCCTGTGTTTTCTTTCCCTTTTTCTTCCCACCTTTTTGAACTCCCTTCTTGGGTTTATCTACTTCATCAATTATCGTTTGCATTTCAGAAGTCAAGGGACGAAACCCTGTAACAGGAATTTTCCTGTATCCCTCCAGAATCTTGCTAGACACCGGCACATCATGAAACATCGCCTCTGGGATTGATCCAACAAAAGAATATTTTGATGTATCGGCAATAATGATCCTTGTAGTGTGAAAAGTCGAAATTGATGCCACCATCGCATCTTGCATCACTGGAATTTTAAGTTTCTCCATAGCTCTGTGGACGATGATGTTCTAGAAACGTGTACAGGAGACTTCACTGTGACATGTGGTTGAATGAGTGCTCTAAATGACTTGAGCCCATAGAACTGCTCCAAAATCAATATTTAGACCTGTGTAGATGCCATAAAGAATCCCCATGAACAACTTGCTGGCGCAATAAGATCCAGTAACTCTTTCAGAAAAGGCCTTAAACAACAGAGTGAAGAGGCCATTCCATTGTGGTGGCAGATTTGGTTTCCGGAACTTGGAGATGGAAGTTAGGATTCCTTTATACCCAAAACATCTCCAATAGGGCAACGTCGGACACAGATTCAGGGTTAATCATGTCGTCCGATTGAGGAAGCCCTAGAACAGAGCATAATTGTGATTTGGAGATGAAGGCTTTGTGATTGAGGATCTCAAACGTAATCCTCTGTTCTTCTTTGAGAAAACTTGCAGAAGAATAGGCTTTGCATAAGTGTGACATCGGGACGTTTTCCATCTTGGTGAGTGCAATTGTCAATGGAGAGTATTTGTGGCACTCGACATTAGGAAGCATGTAGCTATCATATTTTCATGGATCGAGATCGATCACCAGATTCTGATTTTGCTTGATGGCAAGGAGTGAAGACTACGCTGTTTGATCTTGAACTGAGGGAGTTTCAGAACAACCCGCCATTGTTGATAGCTTGAGAAAGAAGATGAACAGTAAAATGCTTTGATCGCCAGAAATCTTTGAGAGAATTGTGTGAGTGGTAATGTGAGATGAAGCGCCAAAAACCTTTTATATCACTTGTTTGGTGAGAGAAATCTGGAGAGAGATTGCCTTGGGAACTAAAACATCGCCTGCAAAAGCGCAAATTGACAGCTGTTACGTCAGAAGCGTGCGTCATACGGAGAAAAGGAAACTTTCGTTCAAAAATTCACGCGCCCATTTGTAGTTCTATCCAGATAAATTTCCGTGTCAGCTTATACTCTTTCGCAATCATTGCATAGATAAGACATTCGTAGTGAACCATATCCTTTCGCAGTGAGACATTATTGAAAGCCCTGGGAAACTAAAATGAACCATGAGAACCACGAACCAGACTTTGGAAAGATCACTAGTATCTTCGTGCAAGAGTGTGCCAAAGAAACATAAATAAAGCAATAAGTTCTACGAGATTCTAGTGATGTCTAATTAGACGCGAAACAGTGGATCCCGGGCACAGATCTCTTCCTTCGAAGTCAAGAAAGACTAAGAAGTGTCTGTGTGGTTTCCCATTGAAATACGATCAATTGATTATTAAGAATCACTTAAAGGCATCTTTTTGTTAGACTTATAGGGTTGCTTTATCTTCAACCAAACACCAAAACTTGATATAAGTACGAGCGTTCAGATGAAGTACTTGTGTGACCAGTGTAGTCAGTTGAACGAGTAGGCTTGAAATTATTTTAGGTGACTTGGATAAATATGGAAATCTCAAGAAAAATTAAAATTGGATCTAGTGGGAAGAAATGTCTTAGGTCTAGAACATTTCATTAAGATCTCGCAAAAGGAAAGAGATTTCTTGGTACAGACCACGAATGTGGCATTCGTTAATTCCTTGGTGAAAAATCTAGAACGTTTAATTGTTCACCGTCAATTCATCAAAGTGTGTTGGATTTTGGGTTTCACTCGGTTCGTTGTGGAACGAAGTTAAGATCATTAGCACAGATGTTGTGTAACCATAAACCTCAGTGGTAATTTCTGAGAGTTTCAAGGGTTACAATGATGAATGCGAAGGTGATGAAGAAATTTGAAGGTGGTTCCAGAGAAATGAATGTACCTCTGCTATGCGAAAGTGACCAAGCAGATAACTCTTAACTCAGTTAACTCAGTTTGAGAAGAGTAAGGTAGCTCATGACTTATGTAAAATTAACAGCCGTATTGGGAAGAAACAATTGGAGTCATCGATTCATTAAGGCTTCAACATAAAATCGTCGAGGCTTTAGACAACATTCAACAGCATGCTTCTAGGGACGCTTAGCTAGTACATAGGTAAAGAGATTAATACCTGCCCCATTACACCAACATAGAGAGATTACGAACGTGTTCCTCCATGAGATTCTCAGTTGTTTAGTGTTTTTGATATTTGTGAAAAATAAAAGAAATAATAAAAAAACAAATAAAATATTTTTGAATTTTGATTATCTGAAAATAAAGAAAAAAACAGAAAGAAATAAACTAATTTTGAAATTTTGGAATTTTCTGAAAAGAATTAAAAACAGAAGAGATTGAAAAATGAAACAATGATAAACAACATTATACATATTGTACAAAAGGATACTTGAGAAACCGAACCACTAATGAACAGTAGACTGCGAATGAACAGTTGTCTATGAATTACTGCGAGCGTTCGCACCGATTCACAAGGTTGAGGTAGACTACGAATGAAAAGTAGACTGCGAACTACTGCGAGCGTTCGCACCGATTCGTAGTGTTGAGGTAGACTGCGAATGAACAGTAGACTGCGAACTACTGCGAGCGTTCGCACCGATTCACAGTGATAACTTTATGAATGCGAAAGTGGTTTCAGAACAGATTCAGTTTCCAACATTCCTAGGCCTTGAAGAATTCTATTGAAGGTGGATTCAGGTAAGGCCTTT
Source organism: Lactuca virosa (assembly GCF_052849685.1). Classification (NCBI taxonomy): domain Eukaryota; kingdom Viridiplantae; phylum Streptophyta; class Magnoliopsida; order Asterales; family Asteraceae; genus Lactuca; species Lactuca virosa. The sequence continues at coordinate 285,912,229 of NC_136432.1, read as the reverse complement.
GTGAATACGTCAGCTAACTGATCAGCGGATCTTACGAAGTGAATTTCAACATTGCCATCTTCCACATGATCTTTGATGAAGTGATACCTTAGTGTTATGTGTTTCATCTTAGAGTGTTGCACTGGGTTATGACAAATGCGAATGGCACTTTCGGAGTCACAGTATAATGGGATTCGTTTCATGCTTAGGCCATAGTCACGAAGTTGGCTTTGAATCAAAATGACACGGAATGTGCATGAGGCAGCTGCAACGTATTCAGCCTCAGCTGTTGACGAGGAAACACAAGTTTGCTTCTTGGATTGCCAACTTACAAGTTTTCCATCAAGGAATTGGCATCCCCCAGTTGTACTCTTTCTATCTAACCCACATCCTCCAAGATCAGCATCCGAAAAAGCTTGTACAAAGAACCCAAAATTCGAAGGGTACCATATTCTAAGTAAGGAAGTTCATTTTAGATACCAGAAAATGTTCTTGACTGCCGTCATGTGAGGTTCTCGTGGATTAGCTTGGAACCTAGCACAATAGCAAACAAAAAACATAATATTTGATGATAGAGTGTCATATTTGCAGCCGGTTTATCCAAAGAAGGAGTTAGTTTCGTTCCGAATGTCATTGGAACCTTCGCTTTTGAGTCTCCCACCATCCCAAACTTTACAAGCAGATTCTTCGTATAAGCCTTCTGGTTAATAAAGATACCTTCCTGACTCTGTCTAATGTTCAGTCCAAGGAAAAAGTTAATTGGACCCATGGAGCTCATCTCAAATTTAGTTTCCATCAACTTTCGAAATTCAGCTGTTAAGCTAGGAGTAGTAGATCCGAAAATGATGTCATCAACATAAATGTGGACAATCATCAAGTGGTCACCCTCTTTCTTATGAAAGAAGGTTGGGTCAACTGAACCTTGTTTAAATTTAGATAATTTTAAGAATTTAGTAAGAGTTTCATACTAGGCTCTTGGAGCTTGCTTCAGACCGTAAACAGTCTTGTCTAGGATGTAACAGTGATTGGGGTACTTCTCGTTTACGAACCCTGACGGTTGTTCCACATAAACTGTCTCTTCAAGTTCGACGTTCAAGAATGCACATTTGACATCCATCTGAAATACTTTTAAGTTCTTGTGCTCTGTATATGCCAAGAAGATGCGAACGGATTCCAACCTTGCAACTGGTGCGAAGGTTTATTCGTAATCAATACCTTCTTCTTGGCAATATCCCTTGACAACGAGTCTTGCCTTGTTTCTGATCACATTTCCTTCTTTATCCAGCTTGTTGCGAAATACCCATTTCTAACCTATAATTGATGCATCATGTGGAGTGGGAATCAACCTCCAAACCTTGTTTCGTTAGAACTCGTTGAGTTCGTCTTGCATCGCACCCAATCAGAATGATCAAGAGAAACGTTAACAGTTTTGGGTTCAACCTTGGAAACAAATGTATTAAACATACAAAATTCCACTTTAGAGAATAATGCAGTTTGTTTCGCTTTTTGTTGGGATCTTGTGAGAACACCTGCAGAAGACTCGCCAATGACTTGGTTTTTCGGATGATTTTTGGTCCATTTGGTTAGTGGAGGGTAATTCGGATCATAAGAAGGATCCAATTTAGCATTTACCTCCTCAAACTCTGATTGTACATCCGAATCATCATTTGCATCTTGATTCTCCGCATCGAATGATGAGAGTTCCTCTACTTCAGGAATGTAATTGTCTCCTCCAAATGGAGATTCGTGAGTCATTGTTGGTGGGTTAGTTGTTGAAGTAAACCCCTCCCCTGCAATGAAATGTTCGTATCTTGTGGTGTAGAGTGCTCCCCCTGAAAGCTTGCATTGGTAGTTGAATCAAAATCCTTCCCCTGGAATGTAGTATTCGTGTTTTGAGGGACGTTCGCACTTGGTGACTGTTTGTACATATCCTTCTCAGCATCATCAAGTATTTTCTTCAATTCATCCTCTTTGTTGTCAACTGCTTTTGATTCGGATGAAATAGCCTTCTCTGGCTCGTCAAAGAGTAACATGAATTCCTCATAAAGATTGGATAGAGGAATCGTGGCTGGACATGTTTTCGGAAAGATCTCCTTTGATTGACTATCATTCGACTGAATCCTATTCAAGTAGTTATCATCGAACGTGACATAGTAGGTTTCTTCTGTATTCTTGGATCATTTGTTGAGAACCATATATGCCTTGGAGGTCAGCGAATATCCCAAAATATACCCTGGTCAGCTTTCGCATCGAATTTGTTTCGTTGTTCCTTGGAGTTGCAGATGAAACACCTGGAACCAAATACATGGAAAAACTTAACGTTAGGTTTGCGATTATTTATTATTTCATAAGGAGTGATAGAGAATCGCTTATTCAGGATAGATCTGTTTTGGGTGAAGCATGTAGTTGCAATCGCATCCGCCCAGAAATAGAGAGGCAGACATGCGAAAGATAACATGGTTCTCGCAGCTTCGCACAAGGAGCGGTTTCGCCTTTCAACTACACCGTTCTGTTGTTGAGTATAGGGAGCAGAAAAATTGTGTGAAACTCCCTTCCCAACAAGGAATTCTTCAAACACTTAGTTTTTGAATTCCAGACAATTGTCACTGCGAACATTGCAAACCGGCTTTCGTAGTTGAAGCTCAATTTGCTTGATGAAGTCCTTGAGTTTTGGTGTTGCTTCAGATTTTTGTTTAAGAAAATACACCCAAGTGAAACGTGAAAACTCATCGGCTATCACAAGAATATACTTACTACCACCAACACTTTCAATTGCAGATGGTCCATAAAGGTCGACATGTAGAAGTTCTAGAGGTTCGATGACTTTCGTGTTAACTATGGTAGGATGACTTTTTCTACTTTGCTTCCCCATTTCACAAGCTGCACATAAGTGATCTTTATCGAATTTCAGGAGAGGAAGTCCTCGCACGTGATCACCAAGAACAAGCTTGTTGATATCTTTGAAGTTAAGGTGCGAAAGTCTTCTATGCCATAGCCAGCTTTCGTCAGAGTGAGCTTTCGTTAGTAGGCAAATGGCAGACTTCCCTCGTATCGTATTCAAATTTAACGGATACATTTCTCCTTTACGCTTCGACTTTAGAAGGATTGCTTTGGTTTTCTTTTCTATGATTTCAGACCCTTCTTCGTCAAAGGATACCTTCAAACCTGTCCCTACAACTAACTGCGAAACACTTATGAGGTTGTGTTGCAGGCCTTCTACGTACGTCACTTTACGAATAGAAAACTCTCCATTCGTCATCATCCCATAACCTTTAATTTTTTCAAAAGAGTTATATCTGTACTTCACATGTCCACCATCTTTGAGAGCTCGAAAATCTCGCAATTCCTCCTTCCTTCCGGTCATGTGACGCGAGCAGCCACTGTCGATGTACCATTCAGAGTCAAACTGCTCGTCACGTATTACCTGTGAAAATCAAGCAGATTTAGGAACCCAAAGTTGTTTGGGTCAATGTGAGCCTTTTACAAAGAGGGGAAAAGTAAATGCAAGATCAACCATATAAGTACGTTTAACTAAGGTGGTACTATCTTTGTTTGTTATGGTGAAAACTTTTATCCTATTACCTTTCAAGTTCGTTTCTTTTGAAAAAGATCATTTTTGTTTACTTTTGATTTGATTCTTTACAAACTCTTTTTTAACTTTCTTTGAGTTAGTTTTCGATTCTTTGGTTGGAATATTATGGCCCGAGACTAACTTTCCTTTTCCTTTAGCCTCTTTGGATGAAGATTTCGTGGGTTGATAGTGATGAGGTTTTGGTTTCTCCACATGCTTCTTTGAAAAGGCAGGTTTTAGAACAATTTTTTGTTTAGAATCATGTGGACTGTGAAAGTGATGGTGCGAAGATTTTCTGGTGTTCGCATGCGAAGGAGCTTTCGCATTTTGATTTGAAGGTTTTTGATTCCGAACAAAGTTAGGATTTTGGGATTTCCAAAATTGCTTCCTTTCACTGAGATTTCTTTGATATCTCGCATTCATTTTCCCTTTGTGAGCTGCAAGTTGCTCTGAGGATTTGTGGATGTTCGCCTTGGGTTTCGACTTTCTTACATGAGATTCGTTCTTCACTGATATAGGTTGGCTTTGAATGTCCTTGGTTCCACTTGGAATTCCTTTCTCATAGCTTGAGAGATTGTTCAGTGGTTCTGCCACATATCTTCATTTCACTCTCCAACAGGTCTTTTCTGAAAAACCTATGGTTTCTTCTGCATTGTCTATTGGGCCAGACCAGAAGTACTCATCACATCCATCTTTGTTGTCGTCATCTACGAGGGATGTTAATTTGATTGTTTGGTTTTTATCCGGTCCTTTAGTAGCAAATACTTGGTTAGGGACATTTTGCACTTTAGGAAAAACCGTTGCTTTAGCTTTTAAAATTTCAGGTTTATCTTGAGAGATACGTGCGAACTCAACTGAGTTTTTGGAAATTTAAGCTTTCGTTTTCCCAAATTTTGAGCAATCACTTTTTCTACCTCATCCTCTACATAGATTCCGCTCATATCGCTGTCATCATCGAATTCAGATGTATTTTCAACATTAATTTTATTATCTGAACTCAATTTGGCACTAAATGAGTCGAACTTTTGTATAGTATCAGATTTTTATTTGCTTCTTGTCATTTTCATCCAAAAGTTGTTTTAACATGTTTTTATGGTCTTTGGACTTAATGTATGATTCAATTCTTTCCAGTCCGACCCTGTAAGCATCAGAAGTTTCGTCAGACGAAACGATGGATTCACACTTATAACAATCAGCGTCAATTTTGTCTTCCTTTAATTCAAGAAATGGTAAGATCATCTTGTGAATTTTCTTACCAATCTCACAATCAAGGTGCAACGGAGTAATATTGAAATAAAGCCTTTTAGCAATCAAACAGAAAATGTTATGTTGTTTCAAAAGCATTAAATTGTCTCGTTGCAAATAAATCAATTGATCCCTAGACTTAGACAAATCCGACTCAATCTTCTGTATCCACATGTGCCTCTCATCACTTTTCGACGAAATCCTGCTGATTTGATCGGTTAGGTTAGACTTTGTCAAACGAGTTCTTTTTAAACTATCACTAATGCTTGTAAAGGTGAATTTTAAGTCATTTAATTCAGTTTCATATCTAGACACAGGTATATTAAGAGATTCAAGAATAAAATTTACCTTGCTTATCATCTGTTCGCATTCATTGATCTGTTCAGGAACTGGCCTTGTTGCGAAGCATCTATCATCTCCTCTTCCACCATCAGTGGCATACCCCTGCATCTATGACACCTCATTTGTTACCATCAAGCATCTTCCTCTGAACTGCGAACTCTCTTCTTTCGCAACGAACGCCTTGACATGCGTAGGCCTACGAACCTCGTCATCTTCTGAATCAGTGGACCAAACTTCCACTCATCCAAACTCATTCTCATCATCATTTTCCTGCACAATTAAAGCAGGCATAGATTTATCAGTATTCTTTTTCTTCTTGATGTCTTCGGGCTTTCACATGTAGTAAGCTTCATCATCTTCTCCTTCTTTCTTCTCGTTCAACCTTCGCAGCATGCATTCCTTGGCCAGGTGGTTTTTACCATGACAGTAGTTGCAGTCATAGCTAGAGTCACCCATGAGCTTCTTCTCCTTCTTGTCTTCCTCCTTTTGAGAGATGTTCGTACTTTCCTCTTTTACCTTCTCAGAACTATAGCTACCCTGCCAGTTTCAGTTCTTGTTTTTTTTTATAACGGCAAATCTACTCCTAAACTTCTCCTAATTCCACCTATGTCTCCAATGAGACTTGAACCCTCAACCTCTAGGAGGGAGGACAACACTGTTGGATTAGTGTCTAAGTCCATAACTATTTTGGTATGTACTTGACCTGATGGTGCATGGTCCTTTTGGGTTGCCTTCACTAAAGCAACTTGATAGGATGAACTATGGAGAGAAAGGATTAATTATGATTTATTAATATATTATGAGAATAATAAATCATATTGTTTAATTAATATTAGTCAAGAATTAATTGATAATTAATTTTGTGGCTAAAAGAGATTAATTAAACTTAAGGGACTAGAACTGTCAATTGTATGATAGTTGAATATTGAGCTAATGGACTACATATTAAAGGGGTGGACGAATTCTATGGGGAAACCCATTAGAAATCGTCCAAGGCCCTTAAGGAAAGGAGTCTATGGGTTGCTTAGGGCTTAAGCATCCAAATTAGGGTTTCCTTGTTAGATAACCCTAATAGCCTCACTATATATAGAGCCCTTATGCCTCAAAAACGTGGAGAAGCTTCCTTCTAGGGTTTCCATACATTTTTGAGAGCCTCCTTCTCTTCTCTTCTTCATCCTCTTGCTCTTGGTGTTTGTGAGCCATTAGAGGAGTGACACTTGTGACTCTAAGCTTTCTAAAGTCATTACAAGAAGGATTTGAGATTGTTATTGATACATAACAATCAAGGTATGATCTAAACCCTCATTCATATGTTATATTGATTATCATATACTAGATCTAGGGTTTAAAGTCTTGGATGAATTGCATGTACAATAGAGAAACCTAGATCCAAGCATTAGGGTTTGTATGAGCACATAGGATGTTCTTATGGCCTAAACCCATCAGTGGTATCAGAGCCTTGATTGGTTTCTATTGTATTGATGCCTAGCATATTCATTCTTGTTGCAAAATCGATTCTTTGGCTCCCTGACTGCTGAACTCGGCGAGTTCCAATGTGGACTCGGCGAGTTGGCTCCAACTCGGCGAGTCCATAGAGGAACTCGGCGAGTTCGAGCGTCAAAAGGAGGCAGTTTCGGGATTTCTTGCTGTTTTACTCATGGATACTTGCCTTAACTGTTTTGGGTCATTAAAATCCGATTTTAAACATATTTTGAGTATATCCTTGATTAAACAAAAGATAATTACCAATTGATTAGATAATAACTTCCTTATATGATTAAAGATTAATTATTTGTATTAATTGGGTAACTTATCTTGCAAGAAATTGAAATTAGGTCAAATTTAGATAATCATTAAATTAATTGTTTAATTTAAATTATTTGCTATTTGATCCTTGTGTTTTTGAAATGTTTCAAATACTTGCCCTCAAGTTTTGGAATTTAAATTTTGACTAAAAGGTTTGATTTGAAATATTTAAATTCTAAACCCTAATGTTTTGAAATGTTTCAAAACTTGCCCTCAAGTTTTGGAATTTAAAAGTTGATTAAAAGTTTAATTTAGAAATGTTAAATTCTAAAACCCTAGTATTGTTTTGAAAAGTTCAATTCACCCCCTTATGGTTTTATTAATTAATTAAAGTGTATAATTAAGAGAGATTTAATAAATCCATAAAAGTTTTGGTTTACAATTTAATTAAATTGAAAGTGTAATTATTAAATTTGACCACCAAGTATTTTAAAAGTATAAAATACACCCTATACTATATATAACATTAAAAGTCTAGTATTATATATGTATGAGTAAACAGTCAGTCTTACCATTAGTAGGCCTCATTCACGAAGCTGGTCTATAAGGGGTGTTTAAGGAAATTGCCTATAAAATGGCGATTGAATGGGTATCCACTCTTACCCACCGCACTCTTGACTAGTGGAGGGTCATTAGCCGAAAGGGTAGGATAGGACAGAAACCTTCCATTATAAGTATAATGAAGTACAAAAGTAACTAAATGCTTTTACAAAATTCCCAATCTTAGTTGCTTTAGGCAAAAGTGAATTGATGCAATTCCATGAAATTACACTTTGTGCCCTTGCGAAGACGTTAGTGGAGCGTGTGTGGTTAACCGGCACACTAAATGGTTCTAAGCAAAGGTAGCAAAGGGTGACTCATTGTTTGTCATAGTTCGGTGGAGCGTGTGTGGTTAACCGACATATCGAATAGGTGACTGTAACATTTGAGGGCACCATGTAAGTTTGCATGGTTATTCACACCCTGTTTTGTGATCCTCGGCATCCCAGTCACAAATCGAGGGGCATATCGAGATTTAAACATGCCATTGAAATGTTCAATGAATCTCAAAGGATCTAGGAGTTTTCATAAATTTAAAACTTAATTTTTTTTTGTTTTTCATGGTGGAAATTAGTGAATCGTCATTCACTTACCTTCAAATGTTCTGCAATTTGGGTTACGGCATCCCTCTCCCAAGTTGTAGAGTATTGTGTTGGGTCCTAGCCTTAATATCTCATTTGGGTGATTTATTAAGGACTCAATCAATCAACTAACTTGAATTTGTTTTCTCCCGTTTTGTAAATGTCAAAGTTCGACAACTATGGTCTTCCCAAATCCCGTGGAACAAGCTTTCCACATGAAGATGATATTCCACGATTCGATCGAGGAACAAGAGATCATGCTTCACTTCCTCCACATCCTTCAATTATTCTCCCTAACCCACAAGTTCGAAGGCTTGAAAAGTTCAAGCTCACTCAAGCCCTTTTGGCAAGCAAACATATAGAAGGAAAGTCGGTGTGTGCACACGTCCTAGGGATGAAGTCACACATTGATAGGTTAAGAATGTTGGGATCCGTTGTTGATTGGTTTCTTCAGTCACTTCCTAACTCATATAGTGAGTTCGTAAGAGAGTACTATATGATGAACTACTACGTGACCATTATAGATCTCACCTATATGCTTATTGCTGCTGAATCAGCAATGGTTTGGCGCAATGGAAAAGCAAAGTTGATTGGTGAATCTGCCTTCAAGACCTCTATGGATATAGAAAATGGCAACGAAAGACATGCTATGATCGAAAAGTTTGATCATAAGAGAAAGGCAATGTCTGAAGTAGTTCCATGTCCTGTTCCGAAAGAGTCGATTTGCTTTTATTGCTAAGAGAAGGGGCATTGGAGACGAAGTTGCCCTATTTACCTAAGAGATCTAAGAGATGGGAGAGTCAAAACGTATGGCTCTACTTTAGGTAAAATCCATTAACTAACTCTTTTAAGTTCCTATTCTAGATTCTTAATACATAATGTGATAAGATTACATTTCGATGTCTTGTAGGATCGAAGAAAAGAGAGGAATCTTAAGGGAAGAAGTGAGCGGAATCTAATCGTGAAGAAATGGATTTCGATCGCATTACTTGAAGATTAGAATCTTAAGCTACTACTTGGAGTTAGAATAGATTGCTTAGGAATATTTAACAACATAGTTTTTCAGTTGAATTGCATTGTAAGGACAAATTTTTCCGCAAATAATATAGATTTTGATTTTATATTGTTTATTTATCCTTGCAATGGCGTATATGAAAAATTGATGTAAGTTTCTATTATTAGCAATAATGGATTTGATTCTTAATTATGTTATTTGTGGAAAGGTCAAGAATTTACCAAATAGGGAAAGTTTCTCATCGCCCAAGTTTCAATTGGACAGAAACTTGGAATCATACAACTTGGTTGCATGATGAATGAGAAATTTCATATTTGGAAATTAGACTAATTCATTGACAAAGTGTCAAGTGAAGGACTAGGAGATCGAGTATACAAGGTTGTGTGTTGATCAAGTCCACCACAAGAGTAACAAAGATATTCGTCATGATTTACTAAGGTTAAGTAAATATGATTATACTTATGAGATTAAGTGTAATTCTCAACTGATTGAAAGAGTTTCAATAAATAGCAGAACGAATAAGAAGAATCAAGTAGGCAGAAAGATAAAAGTTTCTCTATTCTAAGAAGAAGGGAGAGTACCTTTTTATTATGTTTTATGATAGGTCTTAATGATTAAGAACCATATCTCAATTGATCCTCTAAGTGAGTCTTAGTGCAATTGTATGTCTGAGAAGAGGAATCAAGAATTGAAGAAATGGTTAAATCAAAAAGTCAATCATACTTCGTTCCAAAACCAAGTCTTAGAGTTAAGATTTTGAATTGAGTGACAAGTCTTAAGAAGGTTTATAACATTCATCAAGTGTGAAATTTGAAAAAAGGTTTTCTTATTCTTGCACAATTGGAAAGTTGTGATGTCTTGGATAAGACAAAGACCAACTAGGGCCAATTTAGTGAAATGTTTTGTCTTGATAAAAAACTACACTAACTCTTGAATATTTGTTTGTCGAGAAATGTTTATTGACAAAAGAATCTTATATGTCAAGGAGTCAGTGGGAGTCTTAATTGTCTTGAAAAGTTTCAAGAACTAATCGAGAATAAACCTTATCGATCATCACTAGCACACGACTTGAGGTTTACAACCTATCGTGTTGACATTATTTTGTTTCTGTGCCATTCCAATTAAGTTAATTATGCATGTGAATTCTATGAGTTCTCATTTGAACGCATAAAAGGCAAGCACCTTGATCAATGAAAAGTACGTTGATATGAAAGGGTGAGCTGCTTAACTACTTGGAAGACATGATGGGCACTCGTGTTACCATAAGGCAAGAAATCAAGATTGAGAAAGTTCAGTCTATATGAGTTTGGATTTGTCGCAAACTTTGGTTTTGACAAATTCGCATGGATAGGAACACATACACCATTAAAATCTAAGTGTCATAAGATTCCCTCCTTCATGAAAATGACTGTGAGGAAATGCTTTCACTAAGAGAGATTTTAAGAAGATAGTGATTGTGAAATTGTATTCTCGAATTCTATTATGGTTACGGCATCCCTTTCCATAATTCGATTGTGAGATTTGGCAATTAGTCTGGATTGTTTAGACACACATATGAGCTATCTAAGGCAAAGGTGTAAAAGTTTAAGAAGCTTAGATAAAGGATTATCAAAGCATTAGGTATTAGAAATATGAACTTCAGAAATTCAATAAGTATTGTTTTCTGGAAGTTCAGTTGTTTTCTAAAACATGTCAAAGCTAGTGGGAGCATAAGTGTTATGCTTATATGATAATAATCATCATGATAGTGGGAGCATAAATGTTGTGCTTGTATGATTATTAAGGCAAGTATTGCAAGTTAGCAATATTAATTATAGAAAACAAGAGTCATACTTTGCAAAGTCGTAAGGGTTGAATAGTTGTTTTGCTATAATTAAGGGAGAGAATATTGTACTTCGTTTCAAAATCTAAAGCTTAGATTGAGAAATTTTAATAAATTTAGTCAAAGGATACATAGTGTGTTCTTAAATTTCGATTATGATTACGGCATCCCTCTTCATAGTTCGAATTGTAAGAACGAGACACATAAAATAATTATGACAGAAGATTGATAAAGTATCATATCTTTATGTAAGACATTATGCATCGTGTCCCATACGCTTAGGGTATAGGATTGATTGCTAGTGCTATTATATTTGACCATTCTAAAATTTTCCAAATGTCTAGCACATTTAAAGGGAAAAAGGACTAGAATCGGTTTTGACTAAAATAATTAAACAACTATCAAAGGACGATCCAAAGATCGTTGAGGATTGATCGCTTGTGAGTAGTTGGAAGTATGGTATTGGATGACATTATTATGAATAGATAAGATTCTATTAAAAATGAATTGTCATATGGCAAATATGGAAATGTTTCCATATTGGGAGTTGGATATTGAGAATCTGTATCTAGATTAGAAACTTTTATGCAAGAAGGATGTTCAAAGGAATGTACTTTGAGTGAGAGACATCATATCTATAGAATTGTTTCTGATAGAGATTGGCCGAGTCTTGATGATTTTGAGCTGTGACTTTACGAAAGAATCATTGCATAAAATGTTAGAATCTAGCATAAGTAACAAGAATTTGATATTCTTATACTTGTGATAAGGATTGGGAGTTGTGAAATGAATATGATTGGAAATGTGTTCATTTGATCTATTTCACAAAGAAAGGACCATAGGTAAATATTGTGTGCATGCTGAGAGCATGGGACAAGTGTAGTAATAATTCAAGTAAGAAGTTGATTACCCGAAATAACAAATAATGAGTAATCAATATGGTGACTAAATAAAATGTTTTATTTATACCCAGAGTTTGGGGCCATATGGGATTAGTATTATTCTTGTGTTTCACTTTGCATGTTTTGACTTCCTGAATAATTAAATTATTTCAGAATAATCAAATTATTCGAATGGTCCACAGTCGTTCATATGTTGGAAGTAGGTATGAATGAAGACTGTCATGAATTGGTTTGTAGATTGTCTAAAGTGTATTAGACATAAGCAAATGTTTGCTGCAACGTTCATGAGTGCTTATGAATATGATTTGAGCATTGGATTAAACCCACGCTCACTTGGATCACTTCATGGATTTTATCACGAGTGATTGGTGAGACGATAACATCTTATATTCTTGAAACCGAGATGTGTGAGTTGTATCTTGCGAGTCGGTTACACATTGATAATATGTAAACGCACCAGTAACTTGGTGTTATAAAACATATTGTTGTGTGTGATTCGGTGAGTGAGTGCAAGCGAGCATTGAATCAAAGTTTATCCGTTCCTTTTATCCAAAGTAGGGTGAAAGCGATATCTGTGGGCCCCTCGATGATTTAGTGATGACAACTAAGCGCTTGGCCAAGCCGGGACTAATTTGATGTGTTCAATTGTAGTCTGTTGTCAGTCGTCATAAATCGGAAATCGAGAAACAACTCATAGACAGAGAGAATGATTTAAATCCATGTCTCAGTCTATATGATATCTAGAATGGAGGAATATATGATCCCTTATCTAAAGGACACGCTTCTGATAGGATCAGAGTTGACAGCGGTTTTTGAAAGCTACGATTGCAGATCAGGATCTGAAGTCATACGCAGAATAGTTGTTAGACTTATCAAAGTGGGAGATTGTTGGATTAGTGTCTAAGTCCATAACTATTTTGGTATGTACTTGACCTGATGGTGCATGGTCCTTTTGGGTTGCCTTCACTAAAGCAACTTGATAGGATGAACTATGGAGAGAAAGGATTAATTATGATTTATTAATATATTATGAGAATAATAAATCATATTGTTTAATTAATATTAGTCAAGAATTAATTGATAATTAATTTTGTGGCTAAAAGAGATTAATTAAACTTAAGGGACTAGAACTGTCAATTGTATGATAGTTGAATATTGAGCTAATGGACTACATATTAAAGGGGTGGACAAATTCTATGGGGAAACCCATTAGAAATCGTCCAAGGCCCTTAAGGAAAGGAGTCTATGGGTTGCTTAGGGCTTAAGCATCCAAATTAGGGTTTCCTTGTTAGATAACCCTAATAGCCTCACTATATATAGAGCCCTTATGCCTCAAAAACGTGGAGAAGCTTCCTTCTAGGGTTTCCATACGTTTTTGAGAGCCTCCTTCTCTTCTCTTCTTCATCCTCTTGCTCTTGGTGTTTGTGAGCCATTAGAGGAGTGACACTTGTGACTCTAAGCTTTCTAAAGTCATTACAAGAAGGATTTGAGATTGTTATTGATACATAACAATCAAGGTATGATCTAAACCCTCATTCATATGTTATATTGATTATCATATACTAGATCTAGGGTTTAAAGTCTTGGATGAATTGCATGTACAATAGAGAAACCTAGATCCAAGCATTAGGGTTTGTATGAGCACATAGGATGTTCTTATGGCCTAAACCCATCAAACACCCGGTACCGCTGGGCTAGAAGCCCTTTGGTAGTTTCAGTTCTTGTTGGAAGGAAACTTCTTCATTGTGAACCGCTTTGGATTCGGCACCATTAATGCATATTCTTCATTCGTAAGCTCGAATTCTAAAGATCGGACTCAGAACCTTCTTCTGCAACATTCTTGCCCTTCACAACTTGGGCAAGAGATCCCATTCCTGATACAACTTTTGCTTCGTTTGTTACCTCATTTTCATGTGCCTTCAGGATTCCAACCAGCTTTGCTAAAGTATAATTTTTGAACTGCTCATGCGCCTTGACCGTTGAAACTACTGTCTTCCACTCAGATCTAATCCCGTTCATAAGTGTGACTTTTTGTTTGATTACTTCACGTCCAATACCATGTTTCATCATCTTATTGAGAAGATGATTGTAGCGATTACATGTTTGACTTAGACTTTCTTCAGGCTTTTGTGTGAAGGCACCAAACTCCAAAAGCGGGAGTGTTTGAGTAGAGTGTTCAAGATCTGCATCAGTGAAGTAAAGTTCCTTGAGCCTATCCCAGATAGCTTTTTAAGTATCACAGGAACTAACAAGACGAAAGGTATCGGCGGGCAAAGCAAATCGAATGATCCTCATTGCCTTAACATTGCTGATTAGTTTGTCCTTCTCATCTTGTGTAACATCCTTCACATTAAGAAGAAGTTTGTTATAATTAGATTGAGTCTTAATGACTCTTCTGGTTCCAGTGTGAACAAAAGCACCCAGAGTGATAGCTTCCCATATAAGATAACCATTGTCCTCCAAACCAAGAACATAATCTTCAAAGTGAAGCGTGTTGGGTTATGAGCATTCTAACACTCCTAAGTGTACATGCAACCCTAAATACCTTGGATCTATGTTTTCTCTATTATACATACAATTATGAACATCCAAGGTATTATCCTAATCTAGCATACAAAATAATAAATATAACAAGATAGAATACATACCTTTTTGATGTAGAATGTCTTCATGAAGCTTGAGTGCCTAGTGCCCCAAGTGTGACACCTCAAATGGTTCACACAACACCAAATGCACATGGAATGACTTGAGAGAAATAGAACACTCCTTGAAATCGTCTAGCCCTCATATTCACACATTAGTACCCGATTTCTTGAGCCATGGGATTCTTTTATATGGTGGCTATTAGGGTTACACCATGTAACTCATAAATTCACCCATTCCTTATGCTCCATGGATTTTAACCTCCATGGAGTATCCATGGGTCACCCCATGGACTTAGTCCAACATAAGGAATCTTGGATCACAAGCCCACATATATAAGAATGAATGATTTACACAATCAACCCATATATTTAATTAGTCTCCTTTTGATCACTTAATTAATTCTAAATTAATTCTTGATCAATACTAATTAAATAACCTTCTTAATATATTAGAACTTATAATATATTAACCAACCTTAAATGTTATTTCTCTCATTATAGTCTATCCAAATGCATGATGCCATGCAACCCAAATGGACCATGCCGGGTCGGGTCAAGTCTTACCAATTATAGTTATGGACTTAGACATTAATCCAACAGTCTCCCACTTGGATAAGTCTAAAACTATTATTGCGTATGACTTCAGGAACCGATCAGCAATCGTAGCTCTCAAAAGCTTCTGTCGAACTCTGACCTTGTCGATGAACTCTGACCTTTGTCAATGACTTGTCCATTAGATAAGGGATCATATATTCCTCCATTCTAGATATCATATGGACCGAGACATGGATTATCAATCATTCTCTCTGTCCATTTGTTGTTTCCTGATTTCCGATTCATGATGACTGACTGATTGAACAAATCAAATCAGTCCTGGCTTGGCCAAGCACTCACATGTATCATCTTTAAATCATCGAGGGGCCCACAGATATCGCTTTTATCCCGAAGGTAAAAGGAATGGATAAACTTCGACTCATATGGCTTGTTCTACTACTTGTTGAATCATACACAAATGCACGTTTTATAACATCGAGTTACCGAATGTGTTTTCGTGCAATCAATGTACAACCAACTCATAGTAACAACTCATATCTCTAGGTTTGAAGAATATAAGATATTATCGTCTCATGATCACTCGTGATAAAATCCATGAAGTGATTCAAATGAGCGCGGGTTGAATCCAATACTCAGAACTTATGAGCACTCATGAGTGTTGTAGCACCACTTTGTCCACCAACTTGGACCTCTACAAACCAACCCATGACAGTCTTGATTCATATCTACTTCCAACATATGACCGACTGTGGATGGTTTGAATAACATAATCATTCAGGAAGAGCGACTTAGTTATTCTGGAAGTCAAAACATGCAAAGTGAAACACAAGAATAAATGAATCAAATATGGTATCAAACCCTATGAATATAAATAAACACTTTTATTTATCACCATACTGATTACTCATTATTCATTGTTTCGGTTTTATCAACTTTATACTTGAATTAAAAACACTAGTTGTCCCATGCTCCAAGCATGTACACTATGTTTTTCTTAAACAATAGTTTTGCCATACACCAAGTATGCACTCTATGTTTGTCTATGATCCTTACTTTGTGAAATAAACCAATTGAACATAATTTCAATGATTCTAATTTCACACTCCCAAATCCTTATCGAAAAATGTGAGAATTTCAAATTCCTATCATTTATCGAAATCTGTTTAGATTTTAAACTTATATGCACTGACCCTCCTGTAATGAATATGTACAAAGTCACAAAGACTTGTTAACAGTCATTATAAGGTATTCCAATGGAGATCAACTCCATGGAAACTAAGTCTCATATTCAAAGTACATTGCTTTGGACATACTTCTTGCATTAAGTTTTCTAATCTTACACAGATAACTTCCACCTATGGAGACAACTCCATATTCTCATTTCGACAATCACTTCTGAATAAGAGATGCCTCTTTTCAGAATATGTCAATATGGTCCTTCCAAATTAGCACTATACTTCCAACTGTCCCTGAGCAACCAATCTTTGGTAAACCTCAGATTGTCCTCGACAATTGCTTAATCATTTTAGTCATATCCAATTCTAGACCTTTTCCCTTCTTAATGCCTCTGGGCATTTGGAAAAATTTAGAAATGACAAATATTATAGCACATGCAATCGATCCTGTACCCAAAGCAAATGGTACACGATTCATGATGTCTCACATAAAGACATGATTCTAGACCAGTCTTTTGCTACAATATTTTTATTTGCCATGTTTTCAAAATTTGACTATGAAGAGGGATGTCGTAATCATAATCGAATTTTGAGAACGCAATATATAGAATTTCCTTAAGTTGAACCAATCCAACATGAAATTCATATATATATTCTTGACTAAAGATGATTAAGGTCTCAATCTAAGCCTTTAGAACTGAAATGAAGTATATCCTCTCCCTTAATTATAGCAAGACAACTTTTTCAATCCCTGCAGCCTCACGAATTGAAACTTTTGTTTTCTATAATTAACATTGCTAACTTGCAACACTAACAATAATTATCATGCTCCCACTAACATGATGATTGTTAGCATAACACTTATGCTCCCACTAGCTTTGAGATGTACTCAGAAATCAGCTGGACTTCTAGAAATCAATACTTTATTGACTTCCTTACCAAAGTTCAGATTTCTGATACGAGATGCTTTGATAAAACTTTATCAAAATCATACACCTTTCCTTAGATAGCATGCATGTGTGTCTAAACAATTTCAGAACTATGAAAAGGGATGCCGTAATCATAGTCTCAATTGTTTAGACCTTTTGCCATCTGCTTCAAATCTATTTGGTGGAAGTGTTTCCTCACCATCATTTTCATGAATCGGAGAGAAACCTTATGACCCTTAGATTTTATGGTGTATGTGTTCTTATCCATGTGAATCGTCAAAACCATAGTCATAAGACAAGGATAATGACAAATCCAAACTCATATGGACTGAACTTATGCAATCTTAACTTCTTGCCACCTGGCAGTACAGGGCCTGCCATTGCTTCCAAGTTGTTATGCAACCAATTGAGAACTTTCAGAACTCCTATGCAAAGCCAACTTTAACTGGAATGGGCACAGAATATGTCAACACGATAGGTTATAAACCTCATGTTGTGTGCTAGTGAAGAACCTCAGGTTTTATTCTTGATTAGTTCTTGAAATTCTTTTTAGGATCTTTAAGACTCCCACTATCCTCTTGACATATAAGACTATCTTGCCAAATATTCAAGAGATAGTGCGGATTCTTTATCAAGACAAACACTTCACACAATTGGCCTTAGTTGGTCTTTGTTTTATCCAAAACATCACAACTTACCAATTTCAAATGTACAAGAGTAGGACACTTTTACTCTTACATTTGACAAGTGTTTTAAACCTTTCTTTAAGATATGTCACTCAAGTTACAATCTTGGAGTATGACTCTAAGAATTGTTTTGGAACGAAGTATGACTCATCTTCCTGATCTAACCATTTCAACAATTCATGACTCCTCTTCTTAGTCATAAGAATGCACTAAGATGACCTTTAGAGGACTAATTGTGATATGATTTCTAAATCATTAAGATGATCACAAACATGATACTAAAGTACTCTCCCATCTTTTCAGATTTGAGAAACTTTTATCTTTCTGCCTAATTTGATTCTTCCCATTCGTTCTGCCATACATTGAGCCTTTTCCAATGTTTCAGAATTATACTTAAACTTGTAAGTATAACCATATTTACTAAACTTTAGTAAATCAAATAGTCTTAACGAGCTTTGTGGTGGACATGACCAGTGCACAAGAATGTGTACTCGATCCCTGTAGTCCTTCACTTGACTCACACATCCATGTGAACAAGTAATTAGTCTTGATTTTCCAATGCTTGAAAGTTCTCATTCATCATACTATTCAACTTGCATGATTCCAAGTTTCGGTCCAATTGAAACTTGGGCGATGAGGAACTTTCCTGATTTGGTAAATTTAGACACTACCACAAATGAAAGAATCAAATTCATTTTCCAATATTGCTGTCAGTGGAATCATATAAGCAATAATTTTCCACAAATGCCATTGTAAGGATACTTCAAATAAATAAAATTAAACAATTTTCTTTTATTTTAAAACTTTGCGGAAAAACTTATCCTTACAATCCACATGGAAAATTGTTGTTATCTATTCCTTAGCAATATATCATAACTTCTTAAGCAACTGCTCAAAATTCTGATGCGATCGAAATCCACCTTCGCGATTAGAATCAGCATATACTTCCTTTAAGATTTCTCTCTATTCTTTGATTCTTAAAACATCAACATGTGACCCAGTCACATCATGTAATGAGGATCTCAGAATAGAACTTAACAGAGTTAGATAATGGGCTCTACCTGATGTAGAGTCAAACTTATTGACTTTAACATCCTTAGGTAAATTTGGCAGCTTTGCAATCAACGCCCCTTCCTTTGGCAAAATAAACATATGGACCCTTTGGTAATGGGACTATCTCAGACTTAGCCTTTCTCTTTACCATTTGGTCAACCGGGTTGACTATGGCCTATCCCTTTCCATTGGGAAGAGAATGCTTTTTCTGGATTTCCAGTGTCACCATTGTCACTGTCCATAAAGTTTTTGGGAAGTTGATCTTCTAATCAAATTTGCTTTACTATCGTTCCAAATCATTGCTGATTCAGCAGCACCAAGCAAATAGATATGATCATTAAGGTTCATGTCATAGTCTGTTTCATAGTAGTCCCAAAGGAACTCACTATGTGACTTAGAAAGTGATTGAACATCCAACTTTCTCAAGACTTTGACACCCAACTCTCCCAGCTTGTCAATATGTGACTTCATCTCTAAGATGTGATCACACATAGACCTTGCTTGCCATTAGGGCTTGAGTGACCTTGAACTTGTGGGTTAGGGAGAATAATTGGAGGAGGTGGAGGAAGTAAAGTTCCAAGAGATTTGGGAAGATCATAGATGTCTGAACTAGACATCTTTTGGGAGATATTCAAGATAGTTGAGCTAAAGTCCTTAATATAACACCCAATATGAAATATTAATGCTAGGATCCAACAACCTATTTATAACTGGAAGAGGGATGCCGTAATCCGAGTTATAAAATAGTTGAAGGTAGGTAAATGACAATTTACCAATTTCCACCATGAAAAACGAAATAATGTAATTAGGTTTTTAATTGGATTTGAAACTCCTAGATCTTTTGAGATTCATTGAACTTTTCAATGGCATGTTTCAATCTTGAGTGTGCCCTTCAGGTTTTGTGACTGGGATGCCGAGGATCACAAAACAAGGTGTGAAGTAACCATACAAATATACTTGGTACCCTTAATATTTACCCCTCAATCGATGTGCCGGTTAACCACACGAGCTCCACCGATACTATGATAAATATTAAGTTACCCTTTGCCTACTTTGTTAAATCCAGGTTAGTGTGCCGGTTAACCACACACGCTCCACTAACGGTTTAAACAAAGTGCAAAATGTAATTTCATGGATTAGCACCTTATTCACATTTTCCTAAGTAACTAAGATTGGGAATTTATAAGTGTTTAGTTACTTAGTATTTATCATTAATACTTTTAATGAAGGGAAAATTATAGTCCTTGTCCTACCCGTTCGGCTAACGACCCTCTACCAGTCAAGGAAGCGGTGGGTGAGAGTGGACACCCATTAAACTGCCATTTTATAGGCAGTATCCTTATACCCCCCTTATAGTCCGGCTTCGTGAATGAGGCCTACTAACGGTAAGACTGACTTGCTCTTATACATATATTTATTATTAACTTATAATACTATAAAGTATAAGGGTTGAATTTTAACTTTTAAAATTCTAAGGGCTAACTTGGAATTAAAGTATTCATGGGGAAAACTTTACAAATTCCAAAACTTAAGGGCAAGTTTTGAAAATATTCAAAACTAATTAATTCCATAACTTATGTGTTTAAAGTAGTTTTAATTAAAAAAAACTCTTCATGTTCCATAACTTGAGGACAAGTTATGGAAGACTTTAAACTAATAAAAAAATGTAACTTTTCTTTATTTTTGTAACTTATGGAACTAATTAAGGTTACATATTTTATCATTTAATGAAGTGACTCTTGAACCTCCATAACTTGAGGACAAGTTATGGAGTCATAAAACCATTTAATGAGGACAAGACTCTTCATTTTTGTAACCATTGCCAACTTTTTATGAGTTTTATGAAACTTAAATGTGACTTTTCATATAACTTGAGGACAAGTTACAAAAACACATTTTAGAATGAACTCTTAGATTAAAATGGATTGAAAACACATAATCAATTAACTTTTCTATTAATCTAATAAACTCATATGAACAAAGATAATTCACATCAATTTTTTTTCAAGTAATTAGCATAACTTTTAAACTAATACAATTCGATTTTTCAGCTAATTTTGCAAGTATAACAAGAAAACAAGCCTTGGCTCTGATACCACTGTTGGGTTATGAGCATTCTAACACTCCTAAGTGTACATGCAACCCTAAATAACTTGGATCTATGTTTTCTCTATTATACATACAATTATGAACATCCAAGGTATTATCCTAATCTAGCATACAAAATAATAAATATAACAAGATAGAATACATACCTCTTTGATGTAGAATGTCTTCATGAAGCTTGAGTGCCTAGTGCCCCAAGTGTGACACCTCAAATGGTTCACACAACACCAAATGCACATGGAATGACTTGAGAGAAATGGAACACTCCTTGAAATCGTCTAGCCCTCATATTCACACATTAGTACCCGATTTCTTGAGCCATGGGATTCTTTTATATGGTGGCTATTAGGGTTACACCATGTAACTCATAACTTTACCCATTCCTTATGCTCCATGGATTTTAACCTCCATGGAGTATCCATGGGTCACCCTATGGACTTAGTCCAACATAAGGAATCTTGGATCACAAGCCCACATATATAAGAATGAATGATTTACCCAATCAACCCATATATTTAATTAGTCTCCTTTTGATCACTTAATTAATTCCAAATTAATTCTTGATCAATACTAATTAAATAACCTTATTAATATATTAGAACTTATAATATATTAACCAACCTTAAGTGTTATTTCTCTCATTATAGTCTATCCAAATGCATGATGCCATGCAACCCAAATGGACCATGCCGGGTCGGGTCAAGTCTTACCAATTATAGTTATGGACTTAGACATTAATCCAACAAAGCGCCCATACTTCATATTCATTGAGAAATAGAATGGGGATCCTAGTTGTTGATCCAATGCTGCTAGAAAGATTTATGGAGTTGATGTGAGAATCGTCGTGTTGCATGATGATATTTTCTTTGAAACCTGTTAAGAATCAGACGTGTAAACTCAGATAGTTTAGGGTAATATCAAGATCACTGAATACCGTCAAGATAACTATAATGACGATTGAACTAGATCCTATATTAACAGAAACCCTAATAACTCTATAAACAGAAGAGATGCATATAGATTACACAGTCTCCTGCTCTGATACTAATTATTGGGATATTAATCCTTGAAAGATCGATTAGATTCAAACAATTTTAAACAAGAAACATATTGAAAGAACAACACAACGATGACTCAAAATATGATGAATGATTCAAAAGTCACGCCTCAGAAGAACTCGAGTAAGAATTGCTACTATAGAGGCGTGATTAGGGTTACAAGAACAATATAAGAGTTACCAAAATATGATGCATACATGCACCTTAAATACTCTAACCCTAGTAAATAAATACGGGAGGACAGACCCAAACCGTTTACAAAACAGACTATACATAAGGCCAAATGACGAAACATAATTATCCTAACAATGTGGAAGTGGGGAAGGAGAGAACTAGTAGGTGATTGTCTTCTTGGAGGCTTAGCGCATCGGCTGCACGATTATCTTTACCCGATTTATAAAACACTTCAAAGTCATACCCCAATAGCTTTGGGGCAAATTTATGTTGTTTAGGGGTGAGAATGACTTGTGTTAGGAGGTGTTTGAGGTTGTGTTGATCTGTGAAGACCCGGAAACGACGACCTAGAAGGTAGTGGCGCTAGTTTTTTATTGTTTCCTTTATAGTATAGAGTTCCCTGACATATGTAAAATCTACCTATATATGTGGACATAGTTTCATGCTAAAAACGTAATAGGTTTATCAGGTTGAGAAAGTACCGCTCCAATATCCATGCCGGAAGCATCGATGGTGCCATCAAAAACCTCATCGAAATTTGGCAATGCAAGAGTCGATAATTGAAGCATCTTCGTCTTGAGCTTGTCAAAGGCGGTGGTGACCTTTGGTGTACACTGTACCAAAATAGGTCGGTTAAGGGGTGGCTATGTGTGAGTAGTTGTTTACGAACCTTCTATAGAAGCCCGATAAGCCCAAAAAGCCACATAGGTATGTGAATGATGTGGGTTTAGACCAGTCTTTGATGACTTGGACTTTTTTTTTGGGTCTGTTGCCACACCAGCCTTGGAGATCATGTGCCCTAAGTATTGAATTTCTTTTACTCCAAACATGAATTTAGACATCTTTGGAAAATCATGGTGTTGGGCGAGTGTTTGAAATACAAAGCGAAGATGTTCATGGTGTTATGTACGAGATTGGTTGTATACAAGAATGACATCAAAGAAAACTAGTAAAAAACTCCGTAGGACTATTTTTAAGATGTCGTTCATTACCGATTGAAAAGATGAAGGGGAGTTGTAGATCCCAAATGGCATGACGTTGAATTCATAATGTCCATCGATTGTTCGAAAGGCGGTTTTATGTATGTCTGCTTCATGAACTCTGATTTGGTGATAGTCAACCTTAAGACAGAGTTTGGAAAATATAAAGGCATCATGGAGCTTGTCCAAAAGTTCATCTATTTTGGGTATAGGGAAGAGATCACGTATGGTTATAGCATTGAGAGCTTGTTAGTCTATGTAGAAATGGCAAGTGTCATCTTTCTTTTTGACTAACAGTACTGGTGAAGAGAATAGGCTCGTACTACGTCTAATGAGTCCTTCCTTGAGAATGGTTGTAATGAGGTCCTTCATGATCTGGTTTTTGGAAGTGGGAGTAATGTGTAACACCAGTCAAAATAGGTCAATAACAATCACATGTGATTATGCCAATCATGTAATGTGATTTTGTTAAACTAGTAATGTGATAAAATTGCTATGTAATTCATGTTAAAGTATGAACTTTCATACATAATTTATGATACAACTCAAAGTATACGTCCATACGATTCCAAAAATATAGAGAACATCTAAATCTGACTTCGTGTGAAGAAGTTATGATAAACCCTAACACTATAAATCTCTATAATAAGATGAATTTAAAATAGACATAGAATTAGCTATTGGATTCTAAAAAAAAGTTGTAGTACTCGGAAATACCTACGCGTGTATATAAAGAACGTCAAAAACGGAGTTCGTATGCAAAAGTTATGACCTTCCGAAGATGCAGCTGTCTAAGGACATGACACGTGGCAGAAACCCTAGCCGCATTCAGTCACAAAGTGAAAATGAAGTTCACGACGTGAAACGTGTCAGGGACACTAATCGGGGCTAGAAAACACGTGTTAAAGCTACGGGGTGATTCATGGATGTCCACGACGTGACCCAAGGTATGTCACGACGTGAAATGGCCCAGAAGAGCCTATAAATAGCGATCAAGACCCTTTCATTCCATACACCAAATCTATTCTTTCTCTCTCGTTTCCGAAGGCCGTTTCCCTTCCCGAGCCTGACAACGATGAGTCTCTGACCGTTTAGATTCTATAGATCGCGCTACTAGGGTGAGTTTCACGGACCCACTTTTAATGTTTTCGGGGGAAAACGCATGTTAAATATTGTATATACATTACTATTATGTCTATATGATAGTATATTAGTATCAACGTAGATAGTTATAATAACCGGGATATAGTTATTTCGTATTTGAAAATATACAACTATCGTAAAGTGATTAGCATGTTATTGTTATAGTAGTATACTAATATAGATCTTGAGTTCTACTTAGGATTCTATATATATGTTGTGTGGGATATAGTTCCAGAGTTATACTCGGAAGTTCTATATGTTAATTTATAAGGTATGTTGTTATTGTTAGTTTTATGACAAGATAAAACTTGGTATGTTATATGTTGTTGTTGTTAATGGTTTTATGTCAAGATAAAACCTCATTTTACTTCAAGTTATAGCTGTTATACTGCCTAAATGTTATGAAGTTAGGAGTAATGTTTAAAAGCATAATCTAGTAACTTAGGGTTTTAGACATGAAAATGCTTTTGTTGTTAGAGCTATAGGAAGTCGTCGAAGTCTACATGAGTAATTGTATTCATCAACTAAGATTGGGGATCTTAGCGGAAATCCTCTGAACTGTAACCGTTAATCCCGTGTGAGCGAGGAATTTGTGTATAATTAGTATACGGATTGACCACCCCACTTGTGACTGTTAGCTACAGTCAACCATAAGCAAGTGACGAACTATCCTTTTACTTGTTATTGTTCCGGCGTCGATGAAGCGTGCGGTGTTCCTCATGGAAATCATGAGTGGGTTGTCCTCATGGAAATCATGAGTGGGTTTTATCAGAGGTATTATGTCATAGCAGCGGTTACAGGCTCATGGTAGCAAATTGTTAGAAACATTATACTTTGTCGGATACAAGTATTAATGTTAAGTATAAGTTTCCCCCTAATTATACCCTAGGTACTACTTGTATATTAAGTAGATAATTATACCTAACACACATGCTCATATAGAATTGAAATAGATTTATACGTAGCGGTTTTACTCGTATAGAATTGAAATAAGATTTATACGTAGCAACTTTCGTTTGTATGGAATTACAAACACTTATAATCATAGTATATGAGATTTATAGGTAAACTACTTATTTGGTAAGTAAAATTTTATACCTAGGATATATATATATACTAAACATTGGAGAGCCAAAATGATACTTTCAAAACTATACTTTTGAACTTGGAAAATGTATTATTTTATGGAGTCAAAACCTGTGAACTCACCAACTTTATGTTGACGTATTTTTAAAATGCATGTGTTTTCAGGAAGTTGATAACTATGATACGAGAAATGACATTACACCGCCCGGTGTTTCCGCCGACGGCCGGGGTGTGACATAATGGTATGGCCTTACGTTGACTGGTGCAACATTTGGGTTGTAGCGGAAGTCAATGATCATGTAGTCTAGATGGTGGTAAGGTGGTGAGTGGGTTAAAGATGTTACAAAATTCTTGAAGAAGGGATTAGATGGTGGGTTCGGTGCTAGGTAAAGCTGTTTATTGTGGTTTAAATAGAAGAGTATGCATGGATACTATTGACTGTTTATGTATGAGTTGGTGGATAGATCTAGCGGTGACCAGTGACGCAAGGGGTTCTTCTTCTAAAGTTATGGTTTTGTTGTTGTGGTTGAAGGTAATTTGGGGAATTGAAAAATCTATTGTGATGGGTCCGAGAGAACACAACCATTGGATTCCTAAGACGACATCCACACCTTTCTACAAGAAGAATGAAAAAGGGAATAGTGAACTTAGTCGAGCGAAGATGTAATTGAACATCTGGGCAATATCCATTCCAGTGAATGTGGGACCTATTTCCAACTATAATTAAAAATGTGGAGATATGGTTAATGAGTAATTTTAGGAAGGTAGTTATGTGTTGTTGCATGATGTTGTAAGTGATTCTACAATCTACAACTACAGTGATAGAGTATCCATCGCTATAGCCTGTAACATGTAGGGCCCGAGGTAAGAATGAGCCAAGTAGTGCTGCCAGAGATAGAGACAAGACTTATGGTGGTGTTTCTGTTTTGTGAGGGTCAGTGCTAGGGAAGAAATTTGTAGATAGGATGGTGTAATCATCTATTTCAGTTGGCATCTCATCTTCCTGGCTGGGCTCTTTATTGTCTACAAGTATGAGGAATTATGACGAACTACACTTGTGACCCGGGTGGTATTTTTCCAGACAACAAAAACATAATTTGACGACCCTTCTTTGTTGCATTGCATCAGGTGATAGACGTGTAAATGGGAGGGTTGGGTTGGGTTTAGTTGGGGCTGGTAGAATGTTAGTGGTGGTGAGTAGTGTCGTCATTGAATTAGGGGTTATGGTGGTGATGGTCAGGGCGTTGATGACTGTGGTAGGTGATGACCAACAGTTTGGTGTGGTGAAGCGAGGTTGGAAGCGGGTGTCATTATTTTTGTCTTCAATGAGTTTGGCTACCCTAATCGCTTCAGTGATGGTAGTGGGACTGATGATTGCTAGATCTTGGGCAATGTCCAAAAGGATACATGAAAGAAAACAATTCAATAGTTCATTATTTGGTAGTTTGACGATACAATTGCTAAGGCTTTCAAACTCAGTTTGATATGATGTAACTGTGGTGGTTTGGCGTAGTTTGAATAGGGTGGCTTGATGGTTATCATAGAACGAGGGACCAAATAGGGTTTCCAAGGGCTCAGTGAATGTGTGTTATGTAGTAAATAGGATGTTATTGAAAAAGTACTTGTACCAACTCAATGTGTCACTGGAGAGGTGGAATGATACAATAGTTAATCGTTCTAGTGGTTGAAGTTGGTAACTGGCGAAGTATTGATCTGCATGGAATAACCAATCTAGTGGGTTTGAACCATCAAAGGTGTTAAGGTTGAGTTTGGGGGGACGGAGTTGAAAATTGGTTTTGGGAGTTTTGAATTCTAGTTTTATAAAGGAATTTGAAGTGGATGGTGCTGCAGAAAGTTTGATGAGGGTGGTTAAAGGGTGTTAGTTTGTTTATATTGAACCGTCAATTGCTTCATAATAATGTCAAGTTGAGATTGGGTGGTCGATCGATTGGTCGTGGTGGTGTGGACGGGTTGTGAGATGTTCTCCATTATTGCTTCCATAAAAGCCTCAATGACGGTTGGTTTGTCGGCTGAGAAGAACGCAACTGATGATTCCGGTTTTAGAGGCATGCTTAAAGGTGAATCAAATGAAACCAACAACTGTAGTACCTATTTGAGATGGTCAGTCTCCATAGAAATTAGATTCAGAAAACAGAGAAAAGCTGGAGCAATATTCGATGATCTATTCCCGAAGCAAAGTACAAATTAAATACTAGTAGTGGTCTCTATGATCTCCAAAATTCTAGGAACTACAACTATCATACTAGACTTATTTAATGAGCTAAAGAAAAACATGCAACTAAAAGAAACGTTAAAATAACATGCAAAAACTGATGCTTATTGACTTAGTCTTCCAATGTCTTATAGTCCTCATACCAGTATGGTTTACGACTGTTCCTCTTAACCTGATTATGGACTGGAATCATATCACTCTCCATGGCGAAGAAGATACAGAATGAAGAAAGAGAAGAAGATCATTGGTCGATGTCATTTGTACTCCACACCACAATCAAAGCACAACCACGATGGTTCACGAACTACCAGGCTGGTTTTCACTATGACACTATCGTGGTCGTTGCCATCTGGACAACCACGATGCTTCGTGACGAGTACTCCAAATGACCTAAGAGGAGAGTTTTTTTTTGAATTGGGGTTAATTCCATAAAGGTGACACAACTGACCAATTTTCTTTGTTGTGATGCTTCCTCACTTTTGTTTTCTTATCTCGGGCTTCTGATAAGTTCCAACATGAAGCTTTCTTGGGATTGGACACCGAATCACCGATAAACAAACAATTCAAAGTTCAACTCAATGTTTGGAAAGCTAAATCACTTTCTTTTGGTGCTAGACCCATACTTGTAAATTCGATCCTTGGGAGTCTTCTCTTGTATTAATTTTCTATTTTTAAAGCCACTAAGAAAGTTCTAGAAACTCTTAAAAGCATCCAGAGAAGGTTTATGTGGGGCTGGAACCTTGATAAAAAAAAGATTAATCAGTACTTTTGGAACAAGGTCATCACTCCCAAAGATTTTGGTGGGCTTGGTAGGTGGCCTTCGGAATTTCAATCTTAGTTTTCTTAATAAATGATGGGAACATATACAAATGGATGAAGATTCTATGTGATCAAAATATATCTGGGCCATTTACAAGTACGATGGGTCACGACTTTACCTCGATGGCAATGATTTCTATTCCCAACACTAGGCATTACACTACCAAGATTGAGATGATCTCATAGACTTTGGAATTGATATTCCCGGTCTCTTTAAGAGGAAAATGGGTAAATATGGAAAAATTTACTTATAGAAGAACCTTTAGATATGTGAACTTACCCATAAAATTCGATTTCCATACCTCAATATGCTAGACGAATAAAAAGTGTCTTCTTTCTGATCACAATAATTTCCTACATGGTGCTTCATTACCGTGGTCTTAGAATTGGAAAATAATGTAACACCTATTTCTCGATTCTCGGTATGTAATTCTTTTTAAATGTTTAAAAAGAATAATAATAATAATAATAATAATAATAATAATAATAATAATAATAATAATAATAATAAATTTTGAAATATATAAGTTCAGGGGGTTTTGTGCAAATCCTAGAAATTAGTTTTGTTAAGGAAATTGTTGTTGTAGTCGAGCCTGTCAGCATGCCAAATCTCGGGGACAAATGCTGCCAAATCCGAAAACATTACTCTTGTGCTTGTCTTCTATGATCACAACTAATGTGGAGACTTTTCTCCATTTAGTTCCAGCAACTCGAGGTTTCCATGAAAGTGAAAATGATCCTAACCTTTATTAAGTTTATCCTTGTCCATTAAAAGTCTCCCCTCTCATACCTTGAGCCTGAAACCGACAAAAACAAGACATAGGAGGTATCAATCTAAGGTATTCATAAAAATAAAGGGAGTTTGAGTTTGTTTCTTCTACTTTCCGGTCACCCCAAGGTATGTATTAGCTTGCCTTCGACCCTAGCATATTTGTCTTGCCTTCCCCACCACTATGAAGGTCGGAGTTGCCTCCACTGACCAACAAAGCGTCGGAAAACGCATTTTTGTAGGATTTACTATTTGAAATTGCTTCAGTCAGTTCTTGGACCTTATACTTCTTGATTAAGTTGTCTACTTCTTCCTTTATCATATAAGATCATGTATTGAAAACTAGAAAAAAGAATATCACCTTAGAATGCTGAAACCTCCTTTTGAACTCGTATTTTGGGATTTTTGTTAATGTATGATTTTGGTTCTCTTTTTTGAGGTTATGGATAGGACCTAGAACTTTTTGAAGTTTGCTAGGACTAATACTTGTCATCCTTAGCTCATTTGGTCTTGTATTGATGCCTAGACCCAAGAAGCGACATCCTTTCGCTAGTTTTTTACCCGTAAACCAAACAAATTCATTTCGTGTGTACCTTGCCCTTTGAAATCAGAATTTTATTCACCAGTTTACTGTTACATATATCATATAATGTGTCCTACAAGTTTTGTTGGATACGGGTGTTAAAAACAAAGAATAAGCTGAGTTTAAGGATATGCTTGTACTTAGTGTGTGTAAACCCAAGAATGTGTTAAATTATTCATTCCATAATGCATGTATAAAAAGATGTATAAAAATTTGTAGTTTAACGCTTATATAGTCATCATATAAGAGAAGGTATGTGTACGACATGATAACACAAGAAGGTTTCCGAAGTAAAAGTATAAATAAAGTATAATATATGTATTATCTGGTCATGATTTAAGTAGAGTTTTGGCATGATATGTAGGTGTTCATAGAGGGAGTTCATCTTAGCCACTTCAGTGGTTCTGTTCTGTGTTTATTGTTTCAGGTGAGTTTTTCTCATTGTATTGCTAATAACATAGTTGCTATGACATGTTTATATGCTTAGCTAGACTCGTAGGTTATTACTTTTCTACTTGCATGTTATATCGGTTGAAATAGACTTGTCGGATGAAATAGACCTGTCAGATGAAATAGTTTTGTTGGTTGAAATATGCATGTAGGTTGAAATAGACATTTCGGTTGAAATAGGCATGTCGTTGAAATAGACATGTGGGTTTAAATATACTTGTTACTATTATGGTTAGTTATATGTGTTGTATGTTGTATTTTGGGGAACTCACTAAGGTTTGGCTTATAGTTGTGAATGTAAATGTTTTCATGTACTTCATCATATCATGGGAAGGGCTTTTCTTGACTATACACATGCGTTGGCATCATAATTTGAGATTTCTACATGTATATTTTATATATTCTTGTTCGGGTTGTTAGAACTTAATTTATCAAACAATGCTTTTGTCTATCGTGAATGAATGTTTTAATGAAATGTTATCTTTTAAAAACTGAAAAACTAGTTTGTAAAATGGGACGTTACAAGTTGCTATCAGAGCCATGAATTTAGGGATTTAGA
This sequence comes from Lactuca virosa, assembly GCF_052849685.1. Classification (NCBI taxonomy): domain Eukaryota; kingdom Viridiplantae; phylum Streptophyta; class Magnoliopsida; order Asterales; family Asteraceae; genus Lactuca; species Lactuca virosa. Next base: position 285,881,423 of record NC_136432.1, on the reverse strand, counting down.
TGAACATTCCTGTGATTTCATACTCAAACTAAGGTTTGAGAATTTTTTATAACCTTTTTTTGTAATGACGCGTACTTTCCCTTCTGTCACCAAGGTTAGTTTCCGTTATGTTTCCTTGTTAATTTACCTCTTTGTTTAGTTAAAGTTAACTTTTAGGGGTTAAATGTGCAAGGAAATGATACTTGATCATATATGTGGGTCATCGAGTCATTTTCTCACACTTTAGGGGCCTAGAATGAAAGTTATCAAGTATTTAAACAACACTAACCCTAAAATACAGGAATCATATCATTGTGCAGCCACCAAACCCTAACTTTCAGCCTCCAAGTCCCTTTGAAGTGAGTTCATAATTATGGTTTCCATTCTTGAAGATTTAAGAAGGTGGTGTGGTGTTTTTGGTGCTTTTTGAGTGGGGATTCTTCTAGTAGAGACCAAATCTTCCACCCTCCTTCTTTCTCCTGGAAATTCATCATATTTCCAGAGGTATATGACTTACATTTACTTATTTTTTTCATCTTTGTGTTCTAAATTGATTCGGTTGTGGTGGTGGCCATTTTCATGCACTCAAGGAAGTGTTTTTACTTGTTTCAGAGTGTTTTGAACATCCAAATGTTTACCACAATGCTCGTGGATGATCTAGGCATCATAGGCATATCCCTTATGATTGACATCACCTCATGGTTTGCTAGAAATTGAATTGGAACACCAAAAGTCATTTTTCCCGAAAGCTGAGAAACTAAAAGACGTGATGCGGTACGCTTGACAAACAGAACATCGCAGTTTTGTAGTTTGGCTTCATTTTTTATTAGGGAATTCATGTTCTGTTGTAGGGTGTTTTTTGATTGCTTTTGCTTTTTGGATAACTTCCTCTGTTCCTAACTTGTTTCATTTGGACTAGAGGTGAGTCATTCTTGTGGTTGTTGAAGTACATACATGAGAATTTTGCTTGTTTTAGTACAAGTGTATGATCTAGATTGTTGTATGTGATGTTACAAGATGAGTTTTATGTAATGTTTAGGTTTTGAATTTGTATTGAATGGAAGTAAAAAATAAATTAGTGGAGCTTTTGTAAGCTAGACTCTTTAATACTGTTAAAGTGTGGATGGAAAGAGTGGTAGGTTCATGGTAGTGGTGATGATTTTATTTGGTGTTAAATATGTGAAGTTACGCATGCTACAATTCTGTTATATAACATGATCTTATGAGGTTACACAATGCATGCTAGAAATTATATAGCTAAAAGGTATATTTGTTTACATTCTTATTTATGATGTTATGTGTTGAATTTGATATATACCTTTGTAGTGTGACTTGTAATGTAATATGACTTGAACTACTAATTAGAATACAATCATGATTACATAATATGGAATGGCGAGGTATGAGCATGTCCCATGCGAGTGAATTAATTAATCATAAAATTAATTAAAAAAAGGGAATACATATAGTGGGGATAAAAGGGTAGAAACCTAAAATTAAGTGCGCGCCCTACTAGATGTTATGGTGGAATAATATCGTTGGAGAAAAGAGCTTAAGCCAAGTCGATGTCAAGTGGTTTTCTAGGTAACCATTTCGAAACATGGTAGTAGTGCATGTTAGTGTGTAGAATTCAAAACTGTTGTGAAGATATTTGATATCGAAGTATGTATGTTGAAGTGTTTATATCGAATTGGTTATCTATACTCTATACCGAAGGCTACACACCTTATATATCTATGTATTTCAGAGAACACTTTTGTTTTAGTAATTTGATGTCGTAGTCTGTGTGCATTTTGTAGTCTGTTGAGGGCACTATAAATAGTGTTGCAGTCTAGGTTATTAGGTACACATTCTTATTACATCTAAAACCTTGTAACCTTGATTGCTTCCACACTTAATAAGAGCTTAAATAGAATTATTTACATCGTGTGTTCATTTCTTTTACTGAAATCATAACTAGATTAAATTCTTATCACATCAAGTGGTATCAAAGTAGGAATCATCAATTTTTTGTACAATTCTTTTCGATTTCATCCATTGATTTAATTGTTTCTGAATTCAACAAGTCCGCATTTTGAAAATCGTTTTTCATCGAGCTTTGTTTGAGATTGTACGATTCTGCAAACAAATTTCAATTAACTTCATTTAATTTCACTTTAATTCGATATTCTTACTTTAATAAAAAATTCAATGACAAACATGAATATGAATACGATGACGAATTATGCGAACTTGCTTGGATCTTCAACAAAGACACCGATGTTGCTTCTAGAGTACAACGATTAATAAGCAGATCCTATGGAGGATTATTTGACCACCACCCAATCATTAAAGGTCCATATTATGCTAATGTTGTTGAAGTTGTTGGAGCTGCTGCTCAAAATGAAAGTGTAACGACAACTCGACTCAAGAAATAAGCGAATTATAAAATATGCATTAGAGAATTGAGAGGTGCATTAACTCCTGTTGTTTACAACTATATGGGTGGTTGTAAAACTTCACAAGAAATTTGGGAATACTTTGAAAGAAAAGTTTCAAGGAAATGACAGAACCAAGAAGAGTTCTGTAATTTAGTGTCTGTCTGAGTTGTCTGAGTTTAAGCAAAAACAAAATTGAGTCTGTTGAAGCTTATTATGAACGATTTAATGATTTGATCTATAAGTGTTCAAGGTATAAGGTTGTTCAAACTAAATTGGAGTTCATCATAACCATGATATTGGGGTTGAGGAAGGAATGGAATAATATTTGTTTGATGATCAAAACTCATGAAAATTTTGATTCATACTCTTTGTCAGTCTTGTATAACATTCTCAAAGAACATGTTTTGGAGGTCCTTTAACCCTTGTTTTGAAGACAAATGTCAAAGATGGTGTATCAGATAAAGAAGATGGTGATAATGAAGAAGGAGTAATTATTAATTCAGATGATGAAGCGGTAGCTTATTACTCAAAAAGTAATGTCAATAAGTTCTACAAAAAGGTGATGAAAGGGAACTTCAAGAACAATTAATTCAATAAAAATTCTTCGATATCAAACTCATGAGTTCAGAATAGGAATGGTGACAATACAAGTGAAAATATGCCAAAAGTGAAGCTGGTGGATGATTCAGGATATGATTGCAACTACTGTAATGTGAGGAATCATTTAACAAGAGATGGCATGTTGAAGAAAAAGGAGGAAAAACAAGAGAAAGTCAAGGAAGCATACTATGCAATGAATATTGAGGAATTAAGGGCAAAATAAAAGAACTTGTCACTTGTAGCAAAAGGAGTAGAAGAGAGTGATGACACCTATCAGATTTGGTCTTTAAGGTCTGATGATAAGGAAATGCGTCATTGATGTGCACTTTATATACATATCTAGCTTTAAATTTATAAACCTAACTACTTAGCTAAATTATGCACTTATAGGCAGTATACTTAGTCAGATTATAAAATCACTTTGGTAAGTTGGCTATTGAACATAGGGAACGGATTTAGATAATAATATAATTACTAAAAATTAATCTAAAAACAATAATTAAAGAAGGGGTTTTTTATCTGAATTTTCAAGTTCAGATTAACTTAAAACTAAAATCTCAAATAAAAACAATTGTAAACAAGATTAAGAAGGCACTTGCGTTTAGCTTCGAATCCCCCTTTTTCCTATGTGTAGTTTCTAAATATGGATTTATTCAGTTGGTTACCAATTTAAATGTAATTAGAAATCTTGATCCGATCTTCTAATATTTTCACCAATTTATGGACTACTATGCAATGATTATACACAAGCAAACACATAATTGATTATTAATGATAATTGAGTTATCTGAGATATATCTAAGTTAAACACAATTATGATCAAATTTATGTTCTCCAACATAGTTAAAGTTGTTACCTTTATTACTTAATCTAAGATGTGATTAACCCTAGCTCTAACAACTTAATAATCATAAACTTCTAGGTAGACAACTCTATGCAATTTAAATGATCATTAAACTAAACTTCACTTGAATCTAAGCAACAAAGATGCAAACTTTAACATCCTAGGTAATATTTATAGTTTCCAAATACCGCATCTCACGTCGTGAGCATTAAGGCTCATGTTGTGATCTCAGTACAATTCGTGTTCGGCAAGGAAACTGCATTCTGCGTAGTCATCTTCTGGAAGAATCGGTACTCATGTCGTAAGCTTGCTTTGAAATCAATTTTCTCTTCTTTTGCAATATATATATATATATATATATATATATATATATATATATATATATATTCATATCTTACTTTTTTCTCTCAAACTAAAACCAAAAGAAAAACATATGCTTAAGAAAGGAAAATTAACTTTAACCCTTATTGGTTAGAGGCATTAGTTTAAGGTGCAATGACTACATAAGATCTTCTGGATACATTTATGGTACACGTTGCTAAACATATTGTGGCCCTCAAAGTAAACAAGGTCGTGTTTTTGTTCGATGATTTTACTAGAATAGGGAAGCCACAAATACACTATAACATATATTGGCTCAAATAAACATTGAAACTCGCATCAGATCCTCCCACATAATACTAGCAACCTAGATCTCAACATAACAATTTTTTTTAACTACATTCAATTTTAGATTATTGCTTCAAATCTTTCTATTAATTTTTAAATCCAAGTCATTTTTTAATTGAATTTTAATCAGAATGCTTGTTTTCCTAGATTCAATCTCCTACCCCACACTTAAATGATGCAATGTCCGCATTACATGCTAAAAGAATTAAAGAAAATATAATTAAAAAGGAAGAATTGGAACATAATCTCCTGTGGTAGTAATGGCGAGATAAAATTCTTGAAAGTGGTGTGGAAAATCTTGAACATTTTGCGAGATCAAATTGTTGAAAGTGGTGTGGAAAAGCTTGAACATCTTGAATTTGTACTGGAAATGGACTTTGGCAGCTACTCATAAATTTTGTCAAATAAAAATGTAAACCAAAAAATTGGATCTTTAAAAAGCGTGGTGCATAAAATCTTCAGAGCAATGCATCGTAATGTGGGAAAACATATGCCACATTTTATGGTCGAAAAAAATAGCAGTAACACGATTCATTATATCTCAAGTCGTGATAATTGTGAGCCACGACATGAATAAGGAATGAAAAACTTCAAAATCATGAAAATATGTCGCTCACGACGTGAGTCCGGAATTAACTTTTTAATCATGTAAAACCCTTGCTCACAACATGAAGTATAATGCTCACGTTGTGAGAAATGGGCCAAGGTAGAATGTGTAACACCCATAAAATCATGCCAATTTAAAACTTTTTAAATTAGTCAAAAACCAATAACTTATTACAAATTTGTTTTCAAAATGTTTTCGTGTCAGAGTATCCCAGAATCAAATCATAAAAAGATATAAGGAGGTGCATGATCATGCATTCGCCTTCCCGCGATCATCAGAAGTACCTGAAACAAAATCAACAACTGTAAGCCCAAAGCTTAGTGAGTTTCCCCTAAAATACCAACGCCATACAAACCATAACTATATCATATAAACAAACAGCATGCATAATGATCCATCAGCCTGACTGAACGGCCTCGTAGGGCCATCAATCTATCTGGACTGCTCTCCGAGTCATCGGCACGTCTGGACCGCCTCTCAGGGCCTTCAGCCTATCCGGACCGCTCGCCGGGCCTTCGGCCTGACTAGTATGCCCTAACCGGGTCTGCAGTCTATCCGGTCCGCCCTAGGTATGTTGGCCCAAGCACAAAGCATGGCCGCCTCAACCCAACCCCCAATCAAACAATCATGTGCACATAAATATCGTATGTTAGCTAGCATGCATAGGTAGTCATATAGCTTTAACAGATCACTAACATAGTAACATCCTATAACCAGGATACCGACCTAACCGATCATTAACATAGCATTATCCTATATATCAGGATACCAACCTACCGGATCACTAAGCATATTATCATTCAATAAACCCATATACAAATCTGAAAAGGGCCGACATTGGTGCCTTCGACCCTGTTAGTATAGTGAGGACAACTCACCTCAAAAGTAGGTCGGGATGATAATGTCAAACTCCCCAAATATAGCTCCCAACTCAATCACCTACATCCACCAATGATCCACTTCCATAAATTTCCAAATTACTAAAATACCCTCAGAAGTCAAACGGGTCAACCCTTAGTCCAAGTCAAAGTCAACGGTCAAGGTCAACAGTCCATGTTGACCCAACTCATCGAGTGTAGTCCACTGACTCGTTGAGTTCCTTCAGAACTTGAGAAACCGTGAAAACCCCAGTTGATTCGCCGAGTTTCCAGACAACTCGTCGAGTCCATGTGGTGTCCATAATGTCGGGAAAACCCTAACTAACTTGTCGAGTCATCTCACTGACTCGCCGAGTCGTTGCAGAAACCAAAAACGTCCAATCTTCATCCGACTCGTCGAGTTGACCATGCAACTCGTCAAGTCCCTTCAGTCGATTTATCATTCAGATGCTTTTACGTGCAACCAAAGCTCCAAATTGTAGATCTAGGCTCCTAGGGTGTTGTTATCACGTAAAGTTGCTAACTTTACGTCCATGCAAGACTCCATGAAGCTAAAATACTCATAACTAGCCTAAAAGAAGGTTTTGGACATGAAAGGGGGCCAAAGCTTCATAAAGCTTGAGACTTTATGTCCATAAGGGCCTAGAGGAGTCCAGATCTGAAACTATGCCCTTGTGACAAGCTCAATCCGCAAGTGACTCCATTTTTGCCCCAAAATGCTAATATTCTCACATAAGAAGAGATCTAACAAATGGAAGGCCAAGGTAAAAGCTTTTTACCTTCAAATGCAATCCAAGACGATGTAGACACTGGATCTACTAGCTTCTTCTCGTTCCAAGCTTCTTAATCTTCAAACTTCTTCAACAAATGCACCAAAAACACACTTTAGCCTCTCACACACTCAAGAATAGGGTTTAGATCGATTAGGGTTTCTTCTGGCCGTTAAAAGGTGGTAAGGAGGCTGGAGGAAAGGACTTAAGGTCCTTTAAATAGGGTGAAAACCCTAAAATTTAAGGTTTCCATGCACAACCTCTACTCGTCGAGTCGGGGTCCTCCGAATCGTCGAGTAAGAGTCATCAATCACGCGGGCTAACTAGGTTCGACACGACGAGTTGGGGCCTCCGACTCGTCAAGTTCCTTCAATAAAAAGAATGTAAAGCTTTTAAAGTTTTTACGTGGGAGCCGGGATGGTAGAATTCTTCCCCACTTGAACTAGACTTCGTCCTCGAAGTCTCATGCGGCAAACAACTCCAGATAATGCTCCCGTATCTCTGCCTTCGGCTCCCAATTCCACTCGGATCCCCTCAGGTGCTCCCATTGTACATTTACCAAAGGTACTTCCTTGTTCCGTAGAACCTTCACCTTCTTCTCCTGAAAGGCCACTGGCCTCTCCACGTAGTTCAGGCGCTCGTCGACCTGTATATCATCCACCTTGCCAACCATGGCAATGATCCTGAATGGCCCACTGTATCGGGGACCCAACTTCCCCCTCTTCCTGAAGCGAATCACACCCTTATAGGGTGAGACCTTCAGGAGTACCATGTCACCGACCTGAAATTCCAACTCAGATCGGCGCCGGTCGGCATAACTCTTCTGCTGACTCTGTGCGGTCTGCAACGGCTGTCTGATCTGCTGAATCCTCTCGGTAGTCTGTAAAACTACCTCTGTCCATCCCATCACCCTGTAACCGATCTCACCCCAAAAGACTGGGGTGTGACATCTCCGTCCATACAACAGGTCATATGGTGGAGTACCAATACTGGAATGAAAACTGTTGTTGTAGGAGAACTCTGCAAGGGGTAGGTTGGAGTCCCAACTCCCACCGAAGTCAATAACGCAGGCTCTCAGCCTATCCTCGAAACTCTGTATGGTCCGCTCACTATGTCCGTCTGTCTACGGATGATAGGTTGTACTGAAGTGCAGCCGCGTGCCCAGATCCTCGTGGAACTTCTGCCAGAAACGGGAGGTGAACCGAACATCGTGGTCTGAGACAATAGAGACCGGTGCCCCATGGCAAGCAACGATCTCGCGGATATACAAGTCGGCCAGCTTCTCGTCCGATGAACTCTCCCGTATCGCTAAAAAATGGGCGCTCTTGGTCAATCGATCCACGATGACCCAAATAGCGTTGGAGCCCCTAGCTGTCCTCGGTAGATTGGTGATGAAATCCATCATCATCTGCTCCCATTTCCACATGGGAATCTCCAAAGGCTGCAACTGACCATGCGGCCTCTGGTGCTCGGCCTTGACCATCCTGCAGGTCAAGCACCTCTCAACGTACCATGCGATCTCCCTCTTCATGAATGGCCACAAGTAACTCAATCGCAAATCCCAATACATCTTGTTGGCCCCCGGGTGAATAGAGAAGCGAGACTTTTGAGCCTCCTCCAGAACAATCTGTTTGAACCCACCAGACATCGAAACCCAGATCCGACCGCAACAGGTCAATAATCCTCGGCTATCCTGCACAAAACGGGTGTTCTCGCCCCTGATCCTCTCAAGCTTCCAATTCTCCTGTCTCATACCCTTAGCCTGATCTGCCCTAATCAAGCTCACAAGTGGAGAATCCACTGATATCCTCATACATGTCGTTGGAGTAGAAGATCCAGCTGACTTGCGGCTCAAAGCGTCCGAAACCACGTTTGCTTTACCCGGATGTTAAAGGATCTCGCAGTCATAATCCTTGACTACGTCCAGGCACCTGTGTTGTCTCATGTTCAAGTTTAGCTGATCCATGATGTGCCTCAGACTCTTGTGGTCCGTGTATATAGTACAACGAACCCCATAGAGGTAATGTCTCTAGATCTTGAGATCGAATACCACCGCTCCTAACTCCAGATCATGAGTAGCGTATCTCGTCTCGTGCAAATTCAACTGCTATGATGTGTAGGCTATCACTTGTCCTCTCTGCATGAGGACCGCTCCCAGTCCCATGATGGATGCATCACAGAACACTACAAAATCCTCAACTCCCTCCGGGAGAGTCAAGACTGGAGCCTCGCAAAGTCGCTACTTGAGGGTCACAAATGCCCTCTGCTGCTCAGGGCCCCACCGGAAATCCACCCCTTCCTCTTCAGACGAGTGAGGGGTACTACAATCTTGGAGAAATCTTGTATGAATCTCTGGTAGTACTTGCCAATCCCAAGAAGCTCCTGAAATCCGAGGGAGATTTTGGAACCTCCCACTACATAACCGCCTCGATCTTGGCCAGATCGACCAAAATCCCCTCCTGGTTAACGAGATGTCCAAGGAACTGAACCTCTCGTAACCAAAACTCACACTTCGAGAACGTGGCATAAAGCCGTTATCGTCTCATAACTCCCAGTAGCTCACGGAGGTGCTCCTCATGCTGCTCTCGGGTCTTGGAGTACACCAAGATATCGTCTATGAACATGATGACCGAATGATCGAGCATCGATCTGCATACCCAATTCATCAGGTTCATGAACACCACCGGCACGTTGGTGAGCCCAAACGGCATCACCACTAACTCGTTATGTCCATAACGAGTCCGAAATGCGGTCTTCTCCACGTCCTCCTCCCTAACCCTGACCTGATGGTACCCGGACCTCAGGTCTATCTTGGAGAACCAAGATGCCCCCTGCAACTGATCGAAAATATCATCTATCCTCAAGAGTGGATAATGGTTCTTCACCATCAACTTGTTCAACTCCCGGTAGTCGATGCACATCCGGTGTGAACCATCCTTCTTCCTAACGAAGAGAATCGGCGCTCCCCACGGAGAAATTCTTGCCCATCAGTTCCTGCAGTTGTGATGACACCTCCTGCATATCTTGTGGTGCCAACTGGTAAGGCGCCTTGGCGATAGGGGCCGCACCTGGTACTAGGTCGATCCTAAACTCGACCTGCCTCTCCGGAGGCTTTACTTCAATACTGTACTCTTAGGTGTACAGTGATAAATCCTTTTAGTATAACCAGAGTATCCTGGAGGGAGAGCGTGAGATTTGTGAATAGATCTATTCGGGACAGACAATCCCACACCTGAACTGCTAGCTACAGTTAGGCGGGCACGCCTGGGGTGAAAAAATGTCATTTAGCTTAACGCCTGAAGAACGTTATAAAGGTCTCTAGGTCATATCAAGTATGGTTATACGACTCACAAATAAGTATAAACTAACTTTGGTTTACGGAATCTACTCTTCATTGTTTTATTTTGAGTAATAAAACTAATTTTATACATACTGATAGAAATCAGGGATTTCTAAACTTGCATCTCTACCTCTAGGACGGATAACCTGTTTAGGGAAAATATGGGATTTTCCCAGGATAACACTGGCATTTCTAAAACTGATGGTTTACTTTCTACTAATAGATACTCTTTCAAAACTGCTTTTCATAAGAAAATACAGGATTTTCTCGAGGAACACTTTTCAAAAAGGATCAAAGAAACATTTTCCACAAAAACTAAATGCTTATGAACTCACCAGCTTTATGCTGATATTCTTTTAAACTGCTTGTATTCTCAGGGAATCAGTAGATAGGTACCTTCCGAGCATGATGAAGAAGTCGGAGAAAATAAGATTTTGTCTTTATACTTTCCTTATACTTTCAATGTATTCAAATCATATTTAAAACCGATGTAAACTTATTAAATTTTCATGTATGCAATGTTTGGTTGTGTTTACTATGATTGCTATTATACATTGGTTGTGATGCTAAACATGACGTCCTCCACCCCGGAATGTTTCCGCCATCCTGGTTTCGGGGTGTGACAGATTGGAATCAGAGCCCTTGTTTATAGCGAACTAAGTATACCGAACCATACATGGTATACAACTATAAACATCAAGGGGCCTAAGTGCTCTAAACTAAAGGTATACTTTCAAAAATATAAGTATTTTTATAAAAAGTATACAAATATACCTAGGTACCGGAGTCAGTATCATAAGTAGAACAAAACAAAAGTATTTGGATGTTGGGACACTGTGGTTAAACATGGGCAGTTATGTGTGTTGGATTAATGTCTAAGTCCATAACTATAATTGGTAAGACTTGACCCGACCCGGCATGGTCCATTTGGGTTGCATGGCATCATGCATTTGGATAGACTATAATGAGAGAAATAACACTTAAGGTTGGTTAATATATTATAAGTTCTAATATATTAATAATGTTATTTAATTAGTATTGATCAAGAATTAATTTGGAATTAATTAAGTGATCAAAAGGAGACTAATTAAATATATGGGTTGATTGTGTAAATCATTCATTCTTATATATGTGGGCTTGTGATCCAAGATTCCTTATGTTGGACTAAGTCTATCGGGTGACCCATGGATACTCCATGGAGGTTAAAATCCATGGAGCATAAGGAATGGGTAAAGTTATGAGTTACATGGTGTAACCCTAATAGCCACCATATAAAAGAATCATATGGCTCAAGAAATCGTGCACTAATGTGTGAGTGTGAGGGCTAGACGATTTCAAGGAGTGTTCAAGTTTCTCTCAAGTTATTCCAAGTGTATTTGGTGTTGTGTGAACCATTTGAGGTGTCACACTTGGGGCACTAGGCACTCAAGCTTCATGAAGACATTCTACATCAAAGAGGTATGTATTCTATCTTGTTATATTTATTATTTTGTATGCTAGATTAGGATAATACCTTGGATGTTCATAATTGTATGTATAATAGAGAAAACATAGATCCAAGGTATTTAGGGTTGCATGTACACTTAGGAGTGTTAGAATGCTCATAACCCAGCAGTGGTATCAGAGCCTAGGCTTGTTTTCTTGTTATACTTGCAAAAGTAGCTGAAAAATCGAGTTGGATGCATATATTCGATTGTTTTGGCTGGAATTGGACTAGGAACATTACCCTAAGATGTTTTTGGACTTATAAACTTGTTTTTGATGTGGTAATGTTCATGCTAATCCAATTTCTAAGATAATTGTCATAATTTCAAGATTTGTATTAGTTTGTATGTTCATGCTAATTTCTTGAAGATTGATGATTTGAATTATCTTGTTCTTATGAGGTTCTTAGATTAATAAAAAAGTTGTGTGAAATAGTTGTTTTCAATCCATTTTAATCTAAGAGTTGATTCCAAAGTGTGTTTTTGTAACTTATCCTCAAGTTATATGAAAAGTCACATTTAAGAATCATAAAACTCATAAAAGTTGGCAAAGGTTACAAAATGAAGAGTCTAGTTCTAATTAAATGGTTTTATGACTCCATAACTTGTCCTCAAGTTATGGAGGTTCAAGAGTCTCTTCATTAAATTAAAAAAAAGTGTAACATTAATTAGTTCCATAAGTTACAATAAAAAAAAGGTTATTTTTTTTTATTAATTAGTTTAAAGTCTTCCATAACTTGTCCTTAAGTTATGGAACTTGAAGAGTTTTTTTTTTTTTAATTAAAACTACTTTAAACTCATAAGTTATGGAATTAATTAGTTTTGAATAGTTTCAAAACTTGCCCTCAAGTTTTGGAATTTGAAAAGTTTTCACTTATGAATACTTTAATTCCAAGTTAGCCCTTAGAATTTTAAAAGTTAAAATTCAACCCTTATACTTTATAATATTATAAGTTAATAATATTTATATATATGTATAAGAGTAAAGTCAGTCTTACCGTTAGTAGGCCTCATTCACGAAGCCGGTCTATAAGGGGGGTATAAGGTTACTGCCTATAAAATGGCAGTTTAATGGGTGTCCACTCTCACCCACCGCTTCCTTGACTGGTGGAGGGTCGTTAGCCGAACGGGTAGGACAAGTACTATAATTCTCCTTTCATTAAAAGTATTAATGATAAATACTAAGTAACTAAACTCTTATTAATACCCAATCTTACTTACTTAGGAAAATGTGAATTTGGTGCTAACCCATGAAATTACACTTTGCACTTTGCTTATGTCGTTAGTGGAGTGTGTGTGGTTAACCGGCACACTAACCTGGACTTAACAAGGTAGGCAAAGGGTAACTTAATATTTATCATAGTATCGGTGGAGCGTGTGTGGTTAACCGGCACACTGATTAAGTGGTAAATATTAAGGGTACCAAGTATATTTGCATGGTTATTCACACTTAGGAAAATGTGAATAAGGTGCTAATCCATGAAATTACATTTTGCACTTTGTTTAAACCGTTAGTGGAGCGTGTGTGGTTAACCGGCACACTAACCTGGATTTAACAAAGTAGGCAAAGGGTAACTTAATATTTATCATAGTATCGGTGGAGCTCGTGTGGTTAACCGGCACATCGATTGAGGGGTAAATATTAAGGGTACCAAGTATATTTGTATGGTTACTTCACACCTTGTTTTGTGATCCTCGGCATCCCAGTCACAAAACCTGAAGGGCACACTTGAGATTGAAACATGCCTTTGAACAGTTCAATGAATCTCAAAGATCTAGGACTTTCAAATCCAATTAAAACCTAATAAATTATTTCGTTTTTCATGGTGGAAATTGGTGAATCGTCATTCACCTACCTTCAAATATTTTATAGCTTGGATTACGGCATCCCTCTTCTAAGTTATAAAATAGTTTGTTGGGTCCTAGCCTTAATATTTCATATTGGGTGTCATATTAAGAACTTTAAATCAACTATCTTGAATATCTCCCAAAAAGATGTCTGGTCTAGACATTTATGATCTTCCCAAATCTCTAGAAACAAGCTTTCCTAAATGAAGATGATGTCCCATGGATATCATACTTCTTTCACCTCCTCCAATTATTCTCCCTAACCCACAAGTTCCTAAAAAGTTTAAGGTCACTCAAGCCCTATTGGCAAGGCAAGGTCTAGGTGTGATCACATCTTGGAGATGTAGTCACATATTAACAAGCCGAGAGAGTTGGGTGTCAAAGTCTTGAGAAAGTTGGTGGCTCAACTACTTTCTAAGTCGCAGTGAGTTCTTTGGGGAATCCTATGAAACAGACTAATACAAGACCCTTAATGATCTTATCTATTTGCTAAGATCAACTTCCTAAAACGCTATGGACATTGACAATGATGACATTGTATATCCAGTAAAGCTCTCTTTTCCCAATGGAAAGGGATGGGCCATAGTCAACTCGGTTGACCCAATGGTAAAGAGAGAGGCGAAGTCTGAGATAGTCCCATTATCAAGGGTCCATAGGTAACTATTGCCAAAGGAAGGGGCATTGGTTACGAAGCTGCCAAATTTACCTAAGGATGTTAAAGTCAATAAGTTTGGCTCTACTTCAGGTAAAGTCCATTGTCTAACTCTATTAAGTACATGCTGATTCTGATCGCGAAGATGGATTTCAATCGCATGGTTCGGTGATCAGAATTTTGGGCTATTACTTAAGAGTTATGATATTTATATTGCTTAGGAATAGATAACAACAAGGTTTTCATATGGATTGTAAGGATAAGTTTTTCCTTAAAGTTTTAAAATAAAAGAAAAAGGTTTTGATTTTATTTATTTTAAGTATCCTTACAATGGCATTTGTGAAAAGTTGTTGCTTATAAGATTCCATTGATAGCAATATTGGAAAAATGGATTTGATTCTTTCGGTTGTGGTAGTGTCTAATATTACCAAATAAGGAAAGATTCTCATCACCCAAGGTTCAATTGGACCGAAACTTGGAATCATGCAAGTTGTATAGTATGATGAATGAGAACTTTCAGCTTGGAAAATTAAGACTAATTCCTTATGTGAATAAGGAAAGGACTAAGGGATCGAGTACACATTCTTGTGCACTGGTCAAGTCCACCACAAAAGATCAAGAAGACTATTCGTCATGATTTACTTAAGTTCAGTAAATATGGTTATACTTATAAGTTTAAGTATAAGTCTGTAGCATTGGAGAAGTTTCAATGTGAGACAGAACGAATAAGAAGAATCAAAGTATGGCAGAAAGATAAAAGTTTCTCAAATCTGAAAAGATGGGAGAGTACTTTAGTATCATGTTTATGATCATCTTAATGATTAAGATACCATATCACAATTGGTCCTCTAAAGTCAAGAAGAGGATTCATGAATTGTTGAAATGGTTAAATCAAAAAGATGAGTCATACTTCGTTCCAAAACAATTCTTAGAGTCATACTCCAAGATTGTAACTTGAGTGACATATCTTAAAGAGGGTTTGTTAACACTAGTCAAATGTAAGAGTAAAAGGTTATCTACTCTTGTACATTTGAAATTGGTAAGTTGTGATGTTTTGGATAAAACAGAGACCAACTTAGGCCAATTGTGTAAAGTGTTAGTCTTGATAAAGAATCCGCACTATCTCTTGAATATTTGACAAGGGAGTCTTATATGTCAAGAGGACAGTGGGAGTCTTAAAGCTCTTGAAAGTTTCAAGACTTAATCAAGAATAAAACCTAAAGTCCTTCACTAGCACACGACTTGAGGTTTATAACCTATCGTGTTGAAATTTTTGTGCCTATTCAAGTTGGATTTGCATAGGAGTTCTGAGAGTTCTCAATTGGTTGCACAACTACTTGGAAGCAATGGCAGGCACCTGAGCTGCCAAATGGCAAGAATTTAAGATTGCACAAGTTTAATCAATATGAGTTTCGATTTGTCACTAACCTTGTCGTGTGATTATGGTTTTGACAAATTCACATGGATAAGAACACATACACTATTAAATCTAAGTGTCATAAGGTTTCTCTTCGATTCATGAAAATGATGGTGAGGAAACACTTTCACTAAGTAGATTTTAGCTAGATAGCAATTGTGATATTTGCATTCTCAAAGTCGTTAGTGGAGCGTGTGTGGTTTACCGGCACACTAACATGGACTTGTGAGAAGTGGCAAAGGTCTAAACAATTGAGACTATGATTACGGCATCCCTTTTCATAGTTCTAAAATTGTTTAGACACACATGTGAGCTATCTAAGAGAGGTGTATGATTTTGATAAAGTTTTATCAAAACAATCTAGTATCAGAAATCTGAACTTTGGTAAGAAAGTCAGCTGATTTCTGAGTACATGTCAAAGCTAGTGGGAGCATAAGTGTTATGCTAATAATCATCATGTTAGTGGGAGCATGATAATTATGACAAAGGTTGCAAGTTAGCAATGTTAATTATAGAAAACAAAAGTTTCAATTCGTGAGGTGGCAGGGGTTGAAAAAGTTGTTTTGCTATAATTAAGGGAGAGGAAATTATACTTCATTTCAATTCTAAAAGCTTAGATTGAGATTTTAATCGTATTTAATCAAGGATATATATATGAATTTCATGTTGGAATGGCTCAACATAAGGAAATTCTATATATGGGTCCATTATTTGCGTTCTAAAATTCGATTATGATTACGGCATCCCTTTTCATAATCTGAATTTTGAGAACTTGGCAAATTGAAATGGAAATATTATAGCAAAAGACTGGTTTAGTCTTTATGTGAGACATCATGAATCGTGTCCCATATACTTCGGATATAGGATCGATTACATGTGCTATATTCATCATTTCTAAAATTTTCCAAATGCCTGGGGCATTATGAAGGGAAAAGGTCTAGAATTGGATATGACTAAAATGATTAAGCAATTGTCGAGGACAATCTAAGGTTTACCAAAGATTGGTTGCTCAAGGACAGTTGGAAGTATAATGTTAATTCTGGAAGGACCATATTGACATAATCTGTAAGGAGGCAACTCTTGTTCAGAAGTGATAGTAAAAAATGGAATATGGAAATGTTTCAAAGTTAGAAATTATTCAATCTGTGTAAGATTAGGAAACTTAATGAAAGAAGGATGTTTCCAAGGAGCTGATCTCCTTTGGAATGCTCTGTAATGATTGTTGTCAAGTCTTTCTGACTTCGTGCATAATCATTAAGAGGATCAATGCATATAAGTTTAGAATCTAACAGATTTCAGTAAATGGCATGAATTTGGAATTCTTGCATTTGCAGTAAGGATTTGGGACTGTGAAAAGAGGATCATTGGAGTGATGTTCAATTGATTTTTTTTTACAAAGTAAAGATCATAGACAAACATAGTATGCATACTTGGTGTATGGCATGACTAGTGTTTAGAAAACATAGTGTACATGCTTGGAGCATGGGACAACTATTGTTTTAAATTCAAGTATAAAGTTGATAAAACCGAAACAATGAATAATGAGTAATCAGTATGGTGATAAATAAAAGTGTTTATTTATATTCATAGGGTTTGATACCATATTTGATTCATTTATTCTTGTGTTTCACTTTGCATGTTTTGACTTCCAGAATAACTAAGTCGCTCTTCCTGAATGATTTAGTTATTCAAACCATCCACAGTCGGTCATATGTTGGAAGTAGACATGAATCAAGACTGTCATGGGTTGGTTTGTAGAGGTCCAAGTTGGTGGACAAAGTGGTGCTACAACACTCATGAGTGCTCATAAGTTCTGAGTATTGGATTCAACCCGCGCTCATTTGAATCACTTCATGGATTTTATCGCGAGTGATCATGAGATGATAATATCTTATATTCTTCAAACCTAGAGATATGAGTTGTTACTATGAGTTGGTTATACATTGATTGCACGAAAACGCATTGGTAACTCGATGTTATAAAACGTGCCTTTGTGTATGATTCAACAAGTAGTAGAACAAGCCATATGAGTCGAAATTTATCCATTCCTTTTACCTTCGGGATAAAAGCGATATATGTGGGCCCCTCGATGATTTAAAGATGATACATGTGAGTGCTTGGCCAAGCCAGGACTGATTTGATTTGTTCAATCAGTCAGTCATCATGAATCGGAAATCGGGAAACAACAAATGGACAGAGAGAATGATTGATAATCCATGTCTCAGTCCATATGATATCTAGAATGGAGGAATATATGATCCCTTATCTAATGGACAAGTCATTGACAAAGGTCAGAGTTCATCGACAAGGTCAGAGTTCGACAGAAGCTTTTGAGAGCTACGATTGCTGATCGGTTCCTGAAGTCATACGCAATAATAGTTTTAGACTTATCCAAGTGGGAGACTGTTGGATTAATGTCTAAGTCCATAACTATAATTGGTAAGACTTGACCCGACCCGGCATGGTCCATTTGGGTTGTATGGCATCATGCATTTGGATAGACTATAATGAGAGAAATAACACTTAAGGTTGGTTAATATATTATAAGTTCTAATATATTAATAATGTTATTTAATTAGTATTGATCAAGAATTAATTTGGAATTAATTAAGTGATCAAAAGGAGACTAATTAAATATATGGGTTGATTGTGTAAATCATTCATTCTTATATATGTGGGCTTGTGATCCAAGATTCCTTATGTTGGACTAAGTCCATGGGGTGACCCATGGATACTCCATGGAGGTTAAAATCCATGGAGCATAAGGAATGGGTAAAGTTATGAGTTACATGGTGTAACCCTAATAGCCACCATATAAAAGAATCCCATGGCTCAAGAAATCGTGCACTAATGTGTGAGTGTGAGGGCTAGACGATTTCAAGGAGTGTTCAAGTTTCTCTCAAGTTATTCCAAGTGTATTTGGTGTTGTGTGAACCATTTGAGGTGTCACACTTGGGGCACTAGGCACTCAAGCTTCATGAAAACATTCTACATCAAAGAGGTATGTATTCTATCTTGTTATATTTATTATTTTGTATGCTAGATTAGGATAATACCTTGGATGTTCATAATTGTATGTATAATAGAGAAAACATAGATCCAAGGTATTTAGGGTTGCATGTACACTTAGGAGTGTTAGAATGCTCATAACCCAGCAATGTGATCATGTCTAGGGTCAATATAGCCTGATCAACTATATTCATTCGAGACATGACCAACATGTGCTTAGGAGTGACTGTGGTGTTACAACAAGCCTAAAACTTACCAAGTACAAAAACATTCAACATAAAATACTATAGGAGTATTTTAGCTAGAGCCAAATTCCGCATGTAGATTCATTCCAAGTGTTGCTACCTCTTCTTTCTTAAGCGATAACTTTCTTGCAGTAATAACCTTTTCTGTGCTTGTCATTTGGTGGAACATTTTCTTTATTATCAGGATGAGATATATCTTATTTCATATATCTTGAGGACTTACCATCCTCTTCTTCCTGGTTGTTTCTAGAACAAGATGCCTCCCCGACCAAGACCTATCAGAAGAAACGACGACGCTCCACCACCAGCACCACCCCCTCAGTTCGACCCCGTCATGTTCCAGGCAGCAGTTACCGCCGCCGTAACCGCAGCGATGGCACAAGTGAACGCTGGTGGGGCTGGAGTTGGAATCGACCCCCAACGGCAAGACGGAAGTCATGGACATCAAAAGGAGTGTTCCTACAAGGACTTCATGACCGCAAAACCCAAGCCCTTCGACGAAAATGGAGGTATTATCGCTCTAACTCAATGGTTCGAGAAGATTGAATCCATCTTCGAAATTTGCGCCTGTTCCGAAGCCAACAACGTGAAGTTCGCCGCCTGCACCTTCACCGACAGAGCATTGACCTGGTGGAATGGTCGAGTCAAAACCCTAACCCTGCAAGTGGCTAATGTCATAGGTTGGGAAAGACTATAGGAACTCATGCTTGCGGAATACAGCCCGAGGGGTGAAGTGCAGAAGTTGGAACACGAACTCTGGAACTTGAAGATGAAGGGTTCCGACATCGCTGCCTACACCGCTAGATTCTGTGATCTGGCTCTCCTCTGTCCGGGAATGGTCACCTTAGAAAGCAAGAAAATCGAGAGGTACATCTGGGGACTGACACAACCAACCAAAGGAAATGTCTTGGCTGCTAGACCGGCCACGTATGAGAGCGCCAAGGATCTGGCACAGACTCTGATCGATCATGGGATCGATCTGGATGAGGCATCAGCGGTCGCCGAGCCACAGAAGGAGAGTGGCAAGAAGAAGAAGAAATTTTGGAACAAACGCAAGGGCCAGTCTCCTCAGGAACCCTCCAAGAAGCAACAAACAGTGGCAGTCCATGCTGCTACTACTCCTACTGCTGCTCCCACTGTTGTTCCAACCATCCAAGCTCCTACTGGTGGTTATTCAGGGAAACTACCTCTGCGCAACAAGTGTACCTTTCATCATCACGGACCTTGCCGTGATTTGAATTGCAACAACTGTGGAAGGAAGGGACACACGACCCAATACTACAGAGCACCAGCCTAACCAACCAATCCGACTCCTGGAGCGGGTGCCAGCCAAGCCTGCTAAGGATGTGGAGAAGTTTTGCATTTCAAAAGAAACTGCCCCAAAGCGACAACGAGCGGCAATACAGGAAGAGTGCTGGCGATGGGCCAGGAGGAAGCAGTCTGTTGTTACGGGTACGTTCCTCCTTGACAACTCTTATGCATGCATTCTTTTCGATTCTGGTGCGGAAAAGAGTTTTGTTAGTCATACATTCAAACATCTAATTAAATGTAAATCCCAACCTCTAACCGAAACATTTACCGTCGAGATGGCTAACGGAAAGAAGGAGAGCACTAACGATATATTCATAGGCTGTACTCTTACTCTAGACAGTTATTCCTTTTCCATCAACCTTATGCCTATATCCATTAAGAGTTTTGATGTCATTATCGGCATGGATTGGTTAAGCCCCAATCGTGCTGATATCCGTTGCTACGAGAAGGCTATCCGTCTCAATCTTCCCTCTAGTGAAGCCCTCACTATTTTTGGTGATAAAATCAATTCGAGCCTTCGTATCATTTCATGCATCAAGGCCCAGAAGTATCTGCGGAAGGAGTGCCATGCATTCCTAGCTCATGTTGTCGACGAGACGCAAAAAGTTAAAGACCTCGAGAGCATCCCCGAAGTCTGTGACTTTCCTGACGTCTTCCCCAAAGATCTTCCAGGAATTCCTCCCGACCGTCAAGTCGAGTTTCGCATCGACTTAATCCCCGGAGCTACTCATGTAGCTAAATCTCCCTATCGTTTAGCGCCGGAAGAAATGCAAGAATTATCCAGCCAACTTAATGAACTTATCAGCAAAGGATTCATAAGACCGAGTTCCTTACAATGGGGAGCCCCGATTTTATTCGTAAAGAAGAAAGATGGATCCTTTCGGATGTGCATCGACTACCGAGAGCTGAACAAGCTTACCATCAAGAACCGTTATCCCCTACCCAGAATCGATGACCTCTTCGATCAACTTCAGGTAGCCAGTTACTTTTCGAAGATAGACCTAAGATCAGGGTATCATCAGTTGCGGGTTCACGATAATGATGTGCCCAAGACAGCATTCCGAACTCGCTATGGACACTACGAGTTTGTAGTAATGCCCTTTGGTCTAACCAACACACTGGCAGTATTCATGGACCTGATGAATCGGATGTGCCGCCCTTTCCTAGACAAGTTCGTGATCGTGTTCACTGACGACATACTTGTTTATTCGCGGAGCAAAGATGATCATAAACAACACTTGAGGCAAGTACTCGAAACACTAAGGGCGGAGAAACTATATGCAAAATTCTCAAAGTGTGAGTTTTGGATCAGGAAGGTAACTTTCCTTGGTCACGTGGTTAGCGAGGAAGGCATACATGTGGACCCTTCCAAAATCAAAGCGATTGAGAATTGGTCTGCACCAAAGACACCCACAGAAATCCGGCAATTCTTGGGTCTTGCAAGCTATTATCGCAGGTTCATCCAGAACTTCTCCAAAATCGCTAAGCCTTTAACTACCCTGACACAGAAAGGTGTAACCTTTAGATGGGGAGTCATGCAAGACACTGCGTTTCAAACATTGAAGCAGACCTTATGCAGCGCACCTATCTTGTCCCTGCCCGAAGGGACGGAAGACTTCGTTGTCTACTGTGATGCATCCAATCAGGGCCTAGGCTGTGTGCTCATGCAACGAGGAAAGGTTATCGCCTATGCCTCGAGGCAGTTGAAAACACACGAAGTCAATTACACAACTCACAATCTAGAATTGGGAGCAGTGGTCTTTGCATTAAAGATCTGGAGACACTATCTCTACGGAACCAAGTGCACCATTTTCACTGACCATAAGATCTTGCAACATATCTTTGATCAGAAGGAGTTAAACATGAGACAACGAAGATGGGTAGAGCTACTCAGTGACTACGAGTGCGAAATTCGCTACCATCCCGGCAAGGCCAATGTGGTAGCAGATGCCCTCAGCCGCAAGGAGTATTCAGGTCATAGAGTGAAGGCATTGACTATGACCATCCATTCCCGATTACCCACACAAATCCGAGAGGCTCAGCTGGAAGCCTTAAAACCAGAGAACACGTCGGATGAAGCCTTGAGAGGAATGGAAAAGAATTTAGAGGTCAAGGGAGACGGAGTTTACTATTTCATGGACCGTATCTGGACCCCGAAGTATGGTGGTTACAGAGAAGTTGTCATGGACGAAGCTCACAAGACGAGATACTCCGTTCACCCAGGTTCAGATAAAATGTATCTGTATCTCAAACAACTCTATTGGTGGCCAAACATGAAAGCAGAAATTGCTACCTTCGTGGGCAAGTGCCTGACTTGTGCCAAGGTAAAAGTAGAATATCAAAGGCCCTCAGGTTTGCTTCAGCTGCCGGAAATACCTGAGTGGAAGTGGGAAATGATCACCATGGATTTTATCACCAAGTTACCCAGATCTCCGAGTGGGCACGACGCCATTTGGGTGATTGTTGATCGGTTGACTAAATCCGCCCACTCCTGCCAATCAAAGAAAATTTCAAGATGGAGAGACTCACGCGGATCTACATTCGAGAAATAGTTCGCCTTCATGGGGTACCTGTATCCATTATCTCCGACCGAGATAGCAGGTTCACCTCGAGATTTTGGCAATCGCTACAGAAGGTTCTTGGAACTAAGTTGGATATGAGCACGACTTATCATCCTTAGACAGATGGACAGAGTAAGAGAACAATTCAGACATTGGAAGATATGTTGAGAGCCTGCGTCATCGACTTCGGCACGTCATGGGACACTCATCTTCCTTTGGTTGAATTTTCTTACAACAACAGCTACCATACCAGCATCAAGGATGCGCCATTTGAAGCCCTCTATGGACGTAAGTGCAGATCCCCTCCGTGTTGGGCTGAAGTGTGTGACACATAGCTAGCCAAGGGTCAAGTCCCTGACAACACTCTCACTGGTCCTGAGATCATCCGAGAGACGACTGAAAAGATCGTACAAATCCGAGAATGACTGAAAGCCTCACGAGATAGACAAAAGAGCTATGCCGATAAGAGACGGAAACCCTTGGAATTTTAGGTTGGTGACCGTGTCCTGCTAAAGGTCTCACCCTGGAAAGGCATGATACGCTTTGGAAAGCGTGGAAAGCTAAATCCAAGATACATAGGACCCTTCGAGATCCTCTCTATGATCAGTCCTGTAGCTTACAAACTTCGCCTACCTCAAGAGCTTAGCAACATTCATCCCGTTTTCCACGTCTCGAACCTTAAAAAGTGTTTATCCGACGAGACCCATATAATCCCTCTCGATGAAATTGAAATCAACGAGAAACTAAACTTTGTGGAAGAACCGGTTGAAATCATGGATAGAGAAATCAAACGAACGAAACAAAGTTGCATCCCGATAGTGAAGGTTCGCTGGAATGCCAAGCGGGGACCTGAATTCACTTGGGAGCGTGAAGATCAGATGAAACAGAAGTATCCGCATCTCTTTCCTAATTCATGATTTGTATTCTATGTTCGAATTTCGGGACGAAATTCCTTCTAACATGGGGATGATGTGACAACCCGAAACTTTTTCCGTTATCCTTACCCAGTTTCCGTTAATAAAATGTGGGTTTCATTAAATTCCGACAAATTTCCTAGTTTGAGAAAGACTCCACGTTTTAAATAAATAATATGTATTTTATACGAGTCGGAATGAACCAGAATCGCGAAAAACTCGAACCTTCACTCAAAAATCACCGAGTTCACGGTCAGGACGAGTTTATGACCATAAACTCGTGTAGACCGTAAACCCGTTTACCGTCAGGTGGACCCCCCTTTTTGACTGAGAACTCTACCCTATATATAGAGTATTTGGCCTTCATTTCACACTTTAAATACTTCAAAGGCTTTCTCTCTCTACTCTCTCTACCTTCATCGAGTTTCCTCCAAGATCTTCAAGTTTTCTTCAAGATCCTCAAGAACACGGTTGTGTTTTGGACCGAAAACACCTTCCTTGCCTTCAGAAACCGTAAGTATCATCTTCCCCTTCATGAATCGAGTTAAAATCCTTCATTTTGGACTTAAGATCATCACTCTTTTCTTGAACAAAAGAGTTTACGGTCCTACGAATCTTCATAGACCGTAAACCCTTATAAAGGGTATTCTTATAGCCTTTACCCATCCTAAGGCCAAGCATGGTCCCTAGAATCCGATGCCTTTGAATGAAGCCCTTGAAAACCATCATTTGTGTAAGATTGATGAGTTTACGGTTGTATCTCCTTAGACCGTACACCCTTCAATGACCGTATATTCATGGGCCGTAAACCCATGAACCGTAAACCCATGGACCGTGAACCCATAGAACCGTAAACCCATGGACCGTAAACACTAAGACCATAAACACTTGGACCGTGAACTCCAATAGTCATACCTCTTTGACCGTAAACTCTATAGGGTGGCCATATACCCTAGTTATGCAATCATATGTGATTGTATCCCACAAATCTTAGAGTTTCCTAGCCAATAAGGGTGTTACCCTTCTTATTTACTCGTCGATTCACTAAATTCATACACATACATGTCTATATGTGTCTATTAGGATCGTTGTGTGCTCAAGGTTACACCTGACACTCTGCACTCCTCTTCCAACCACACATCAGAACCACTCAATACAGGTGAGTTCATACCCCTACATTTTCCGTGTTTTTAATGTTTTTAGGGGGGGAATACAAGCCAAACTCAAAGTATTGTATTAAGTTTTAAACTTACTAATACAATTCAACGATTTCCATGTTTAATAAAATATTCCGATATTTTATCCCTTTTGTATTATGTCGAGCATAAGGGAAGCTTTTATTTTGGCTATCTACTTCATGGTTTTCAGAAAAGTTTTTACAAAACATTTTCCATATCAACTCTAATAAACTATAATGGGTATAGTTTGGGATAACCCTCTAGGCAGCTCTTACTAATTCAGATTTCATAAATGAATATATGTAAACAATGACAGATTTAGTTTATGTTATATATTTTCTAAAGAGTATAAAATACAATTATTTAAGGATGATTATTGTTTTATACTGTTTTTAGCACGTAAACTAGATTATACAGAATTGTGAGGCTCTACTTCAATATTGTACTCTTAGGTGTACAGTGATAAATCCTTTTAGTATAACCAGAGTCTCCTGGAGGGAGAGCGTGAGATTTGTGAATATATCTATTCGGGACTAACAATCCCACACCTGAACTGCTAGCTACAGTTAGGCGGGCACGCCTGGGGTGAACAAATGTCATTTAGCTTAACGCCTGAAGAACGTTATAAAGGTCTCTAGGTCATATCAAGTATGGTTATACGACTCGCAAATAAGTATAAACTAACTTTGGTTTACGGAATCTACTCTTCATTGTTTTATTTTGAGTAATAAAACTACTTTTATACATACTGATAGAAATCAGGGATTTCTAAACTCGCATCTCTACCTCTAGGATGGATAACCTGTTTAGGAAAATATGGGATTTTCCCAGGATAACACTGGCATTTCTAAAACTGATGGTTTACTTTCTACTAATAGATACTCTTTCAAAACTGCTTTTCATAAGAAAATACAGGATTTTCTCGAGGAACACTTTTCAAAAAGGACCAAAGAAACATTTTCCACAAAAACTAAATGCTTATGAAATCACCAGCTTTATGCTGATATTCTTTTAAACTGCTTGTATTCTCAGGGAATCAGTAGATAGGTACCTTCCGAGGATGATGAAGAAGTCGGAGAAATTAAGATTTTGTCTTTATACTTTCCTTATACTTTCAATGTATTCGAATCAGATTTAAAACCGATGTAAACTTATTAAATTTTCATGTATGCATTGTTTGGTTGTGTTTACTATGATTGCTATTATACATTGGTTGTGATGCTAAACATGACGTCCTCAACCCCGGAATGTTTCTGCCATCCTGGTTTCGGGGTGTGACAATAACCGATTAAATCCTTGCAAAAACCTTCAAAATTCCTTCACCCAATGTGCTCTGGTATCATGTGTGTATCCAAAAATGACCCAATTCTCGTAATATGAAAAATAGGAAAAACTGCCAAAAGGCAGTTTTCGGATCGAACACGGCCCGTGTCAAAATAAAACAAATCAACACGGGGTGTGTTCAGTGTAATCAACGGCCCCCGTTTGTGGTCAACACGGCCCGTGCTCCTTTTATAGTGTAAATCCAACACGCCCTGTGTACCCCTTTGACTCCAATTCCAAACTTCATTTTTCCAACTTTTCCACACTTCCCCCGATCCTCCCGAATTCTTCACCAATGCATCCCGGCACCTCCCAAAGCGCGCCCCAACCTCCGGTTTACCTGAAAAGGACATGAAAGTGTGCAAATAAGGTTGTTCTAAAGACTAATATGAATATGATAAAATGCAAGAAAAATGAATAACAATTATGCTATATGGATGCATGGAAAGGGATTAAAAGGTGTGCAAAAAGGTGCACAAAATGCACCTAACAAATCTCCCCAAGCTTAGACCTCTCTTGTCCTCAAGAAAGAAAAAGAAAAATCTAGACAGGAGAAAATAAAAGAAAAGAAAAGAAAAGAAAAGAAACAAAAATCAAAATCAAGAACCTTTTAAAACTTAATGCAAAAATAAAAACAATCATGAAAAAGATCCAACCCAATTAACCTCGTTTTTGTAGCATAATTGAGAATGTATATGTCGTGCCTTGAGTCAACTTGGCATTTGTCTCAAAATATTATATGACAATAGAAATAAGACTTTGGCCACTCCCTAACGCAACTCAACAGAATCAAAGATCACAACCCATGTTCCCTTTCAATAGCATCAAGTCAATTCATGGAACTCATTATGGTCTTACTCTCGTGAAAATGTATGTGACAAAAATATGCTCAAGCATCTTTGTTTTACAAAATGTAACAATGACGGACTCCAACTATTTGTTGATTAACAACAATTTTTTCTAAATTTTTTTTTCTAAGAATTCCCTAAAATTTACCCGGATTGGTTACAAATTTCGAACCACTTACACTAGTCAAAGTAATTAACAGTCAGTCCCAATGTCATAAGTTCAAGTCCAAGTCCAAGGGAATCTTTTGGCAGCCAAGCATTTTTCCTAAACATATTATTCAATTAAACTATAAAAATAAATATATACAAACTATCTAATTATGTTGTCCTACAAATAAAACTCATGGCTTTCTTTAAAATCCATGTAGCGGGCTTCCAACAAATAAATCCAGACCAGATTACCTTAGTGTGCTAGATTTAGAAAGATCCATCGGGTTTACTTGCCCAAACCTCAAAGGCCACAAATTAGTTTTATTCGAGTGTATATATATATATATATATATATATATATATATATATATATATATATATATATATATATATATATATTGTTAAGATTAAGTTCATGACTTTCTATGGAACCCGTGTACCGAATTTTCAACCCAATCACTCCCAAACAATTCAGCTTTAGGCGATTAGATGTAGAACACCCCTCGGAGTTTACTTATTCGAGTCCCAAAGGTCACAGATTAACTTAATAATTTTTTTATTTTATATATATATATATATATATATATATATATATATATATATATATATATATATATATATATATATATATATATATATATATATATAGGCCTAGGTTATTCTATTCAAACTAATTATTGTGTTATTGTATGCATAAATATGGGTCAATCAATTTTACTTATTTTAAGAAAGTGATTAATATATATTATTGAATTAAATATAATTGAAAAATATCATCTTAATTAATTAGAAGGGTAATTTAGTCAAATAATATAGATTTAATAAAGGAAAATTTCATTTTTTAAGGGATCATAGATTCTATTAATTTTAAAAATCCGATTTTACGAATTATAATTCTTTTAATTCGGACATTCTGACAGAATATGTTTATGAGTATATTCAAAAATAAAATATTCTTGAACCATAAATAATAAAAATATTTTTGAACCTATTTCTTGATCATGAATTTAAAAACTTCTTGTAGAATAACAAATTCTTGAACAATCAATTGAATAATAAAAACAAAAAATACTTTATTTCTTAGAGAATACGGGTAACAATTGTTAAGAATTACATTTATTGTTAAACAATAAAACTAAAAAAACTTTCAAAACGGGAAAGAAAACATCAAAATCTAACAACGACTAAAATATTCTAAAAGAATAATGTTGCTTAGAATCACTTTCACTTTTATGGTCCGTTCTTCAAGCATTAACTTCTGTGATTCCAAGAGAATTGGAATTCGTAATTCAATTCCAACAGAATTAGAATTCGTGATTCCATTCCAATATAATTGGAATCTCACCAATATCATTCATTGAATCATCTACATAAACATAGTTGATACCTTTTCAAAATTCAACCTTGTCAAGATCCTGCACTGTCCACGTAAATGAAGTTTTAAATCAGAAAAAAAGAACATAAATTGAAACATGACTCAATTCATAAAATGCAGCCAAAAATCAAGTTAAAAACATAAATTGAAACATGAATAAATTCAAATGGAAACGAAGGTTTGTGATTTTGACTCCAAAATCGGAACTCGTTGTTGCATTCTGATATGAACAGGTCTAGTATTCGCATAAATGTTTGAAATACCGATTCATAGCGTTCTTATACAGACAATTCTGAAACTGATTTCAAAGGATTCGAATTTAAGTGTTGATTTGGGATGCTCGACTCAGTATCGGCATTCACAGGTTCATAATCGGAAGTTGATCACAACAATCTTGATCGAATGTTCAAATCAGATTCGGAATTCCATCAATGATAGTCAAAAACATTCCCATCATCCATTCGCATTTACAGAAGAAGCTTTGATCGAAATTTTTGTTGGAATCAAATTCGTCGGGACTCGGGAGTTCTTTGTTTTGGCATCTGTAATCGGAATTTACAAACGAAATTGAAGTCGAAATTGGCTCGTAAAATCAAATCTCGATGGGGTAACGGGCATTACATGGGTACCTGATTACGTACCATTGCTATCGGAATTTGGTTTGAAGGACTTTGACTTTCGAAAGTCAAAGAAACGTCTTTCATTAGATTGAACGAGGAAGATGACTTATGTTGCTTCTTCACTTCGTTGCTTCAGTCTCGTCGATCCCGGAGACGCTTAATTAGCCTGCAATCGATCGACATCCATTGGACCTTGCAGCCGCTTCGTGCTTTCCTTCTCACCTTCATCGATGTATTTGGGGAAGTTGTTTATAAAAGGGGATAAAGTAGGTTAAAATCAACTAGCATAATTATAGGAAAGTATTTGGGGAAGTTGTTTATAAAATTACCTAATTACCCTTATTTATTTATTTAATTATTTATTTATATTTTAAATTTTGATTGGCCCACATTTATACATACAATAACACAATACTTAGTTTAAACAAATGAACCTAGCTCTATATATATATATATATATATATATATGTATATATATATAAATATATATATATATATATATATATATATATATATATATATATATATATATATTTATTTTGCTATGTTTATTTCTTTATATTTCGATCCTTAACTTTTCTATTATGAGGACATCTCACGGTCTATTACCGTGAGGGGCTTTTAAGACATTTTTCGGGGGACTGAAGTCAACATGTAAAGACCCGTAAGTATAGTTGGAAACTATGTCCCCAAGCAGGGTATATAAAATGGAATTAGTAGAAAGGATTTTTTAGAGCATTGGAAGGTTCGGGACACTGAAATTTAATATTCTTTTTATGTTTTCTTGAATTTGACATTTTGGGACCAATTGAGCACTTACTAATCATAAGACCGGTGACGTGTCCCAAAGATAGACTCATACCTGTCGTTATGCTCCGGTGTTGACAACCTTTTCATTTTCTGTTTTGCACGAGTAGCTTCGGGAGGTGTGTTCGTGTGAGATTAGCTTGCTTTGAGTTTTTTCAATAAAAAGAACAAATCTAATCTCTAGGCATACGACTCACTTACCAACTCAACTTTTTTTTAGAAGATTAGGCTGCCTTGTTTTGGATCCAAACAAACGTAGAATAAAAATCCTTTTGGATTTTTTTTAAACATGGATATGATCCTAATGTACAACTCTATCTCTCCCCAAGCTTAAAGATAAGCATCGTCCTCGATGCTCGGAGAGGGCGGAACAACCTATTGTGGAGGAGGAGGAGGAGGATAATAGCCGGAATTTCGGGTCCAGGCCCAAAAGTCCTCCTCATGCTTGCGATGACGCTCTTGATCCCGAATGTACTGAGTGGTGAAGGAGGAAAAACTTTGGGTTAGGTTCGTGAGATCTTGATGGTAAGTGTCGAGGCGGGTGTGGATCGATTGGAATTGATCCATATATTGCTGGTGATATGATGGGTGCCCAGCATGATGGGATGAGCTGGCTCCACCCATGGGAGGAGAATTTTGTGGTGCCGCCCCGCCACTCTCATCAGCCTTGTCACTTTCTCCACCTTCCTCATCTTCCTCCTCGGAGAAGGAGACAGGGAAAATATAAGGCATGATTTGCCAATCGGTGAAGTTAGTAGGCCGCCTGAGGACAAGGATGTTCTGATTTTCGGGAGTGATGATGAGCCTTGGATTGTGGTTTTGGCCCACGGTCCAATTGTGGTTCCCGTCCTCCGTACGAAACATCCTTATGCTCTCGAGTACTGCCGTGGTGAGGTAGGGGTCACCGGGCAGAGGTTGGTGAATTCCGGGATATGGGGCCCGGACTGGAGCACTTTTAGCAAACAAACTTATAATTCCGCCACAATAAATTTTTCTGGACCGTGATGTGCTGAGGCGGGTGAGCTTGTTGTAAAGGAATGAGTCATAGTGAGGAACGAGGTTATCGTCTGGGTGGGCCATCACATAGAGTATTTTGAGCTCAAGAGCGCTAATGGTGCTTCTTTCTTCTCTAGGGACGACAAGTGAAGCAATATTCCTATGAGCCACTTTCATCATAGGGATGTTGACGTGTAAGGTCAGTCCACCACGTAAGATCACTGTATCCTGGGAGTGGGTCATTGGGGCCAAAGGTGTTTTCTGTGGGGGCCCCAACTATGGCGTTGATTTGATCTAAGGACTGGCCATGATCGTGGTTCATAAGACAGAATGTAAGACACCATGGTCCAAATAGAGTGAAGACAAGAACTCGGCTGTCGGGACTTTGTAACTGAGCTCATGGACCTGCAACAACCGATCACATCCAATGTTCCAGAACAAGGTGTAGACTTGATTATAGATGTGCAACTCACGAAGAGATGGCACATGCGCAAATTTCTGAATGGTATGAGTGTACCGGAGAAAGGCCTCAAGTTTGGCAACTTGAATTGGCCCGGAACAAACCACACCTCCATGTGCCGGCTTAGGTGGAGGTGATGGGGACCTACGCGGTGGTGTAAGAGACCTGCGACGACGGGACGACGACTTGGTGTGTCTAGGCCGTTTAGAATGCTCGCCTTCCATATGCAAAATATTTGTTGGGGCAAAAAGTCAACGGGTCAAAAAGTCAACTGTTGACGGGTCCAGTCAACTTGAGTTTGGCCACCAAAAATTTGCGGGAAACTCAGTTTTGAATGATTTCCAAGTTATTGTGAAGTCCAAAATTACCACAAATACATGCAATTTGACCTTAAGAACACAAAATCCACAAGTGAAGAATTGGAAAGATCGTGCCGGATTATGAGTGGATATGCGTTGTTGTTGGTGAGAAATTGCTCTTCAACCTCCCCAAGCTTGCCTCTTTGAAGATTTAAGCCAAAATTGATGGAGAATAAAGTGATTTTTGAAGTAAATCGGACCTTGGGGTTTTCTTGGGAGAAAGGGTTGTTGTGGGAAATGTTTGTGGGTAAATGAAGTGAAAACCCCGATTTTAAAACTTAAAACCCACATGTTCTACTGTACGAACACGGCCCGTGTTCTTTTAGTGTAAATCCACACGGGTCGTGTTGGGTGAAATAAGGCTGAGAATGGCTGAACACGACCCGTGTTCAGTATAAGGCAAAAGTGAACACGGGCCGTGTACCTCTCTGACTCCGAAAATGTTAACCTCGCATGAACACGACCCGTGTTCCGTATAAGGCAAAAATGAACACGGGCTGTGTACCTCTCTGACTCCAAAAAAAATTAACTTCTCTTGAACACGACCCGTGTTCAGTATAAGGCAGAATAAACATGGGCCGTGTACGACTTTGTTTGCCGCTTCCCAAATTTTGAACCCAAAAATCCCCACTTATTCAAAAGAAATGAATTTGCATCTCAAGGTCTGTTTGGTGATTTGAAAACATGTTTAAATGCGTTTAGAACATTAAAAACCACAAACTTCAAAGAAATGGAAGTGTTTTTAAAGAAAAAGACAAAATTACCCCCGGGTTGCCTCCCGGTTAGCCCCCCTTGTTTGAAGTCGTTGGCTCGACGTGGCCCCCGAATATGCTTCAGTCTTGGTATGTGGGGTTCCCAATTACTTCTACCTCATCATCCTTCACCTCGAATCCCTCGTAGAACGGCTTCAACCTATGACCATTGACTTTGAATGTTTTTCTGGTTTGTTGGCTTGTGATTTCCACTGCACCATGGTCGAATACTTTTGTGACCACGAAAGGACCAACCCATCTTGATCTTAACTTCCCTGAAATCAACTTGAACCTCGAGTGGTAAAGAAGCACTTTTTTTCCTTGTGAAAAAGTCTTCCGGGAGATCATTTTGTCATGATACGCCTTTGTCTTCTCTTTGTAAATCTTGTCACTTTCATATGCATCATTTCTGATCTCCTCTAACTCTTGAATGTCTAGCTTCCTTTTGTTTCCTGCCTCATCTTCATTCAAGTTGAATTTCTTTACAACCCAAAAAGCTTTGTGCTCGAGCTCAACCGGAAGGCGACACAATTTTCCAAACACTAGCCGGTATGGGGACATACCAATGGGGGTTTTGAAAGCAATGTGGTATGCCCATAAGGCATCATCCAACCTTAATTTCCAGTCCTTGCGGTTTAGATTGACTGTTTTCTCCAAAATGCTTTTGATTTGCCTATTTGAGACCTCTGTTTGCCCATTGGTTTGGGGGTGATAGGTTGTTGAGACTTTATGAGTCACCCCATACTTCTTCAGAACGGCTTCAACCATCCGGTTGCAAAAATGAGTCCCACGATCACATATGAGAGCCTTTGGAGTGCCAAACCGGGAGAAAATCCGTGGCTTAAGAAAATCCACCACAACTTTGGAATCATTAGTAAGGGTGGCTTTGGCCTCCACCCATTTGGACACGTAGTCCACCGCCAATAAGATATATGAACAACCAAAACAGGGCGGATATGATCCCATAAAGTCAATACCCCATACATCAAAGATTTCACATACTAAAATGGGGTTAAGGGGCATTTGATTCCTAGAGCTTAAGGACCCGGATCTTTGGCACTTATCACAATGTGCACATAACACATAAGAATCGTGAAAAATGGTAGGCCAATAGAATCCGCTATCTAAGACTTTTCTAGCTGTCCTTTGGGGTCTAAAATGACCTCCACAAGCATAGGAATGACAAAATTTGAGGATGGATTGTACCTCTTTTTGCTCAACACACCTTCAGATCATTTGGTCTGTACAATACTTCTAAAGGTAAGGCTCATCCCATACATACCGCTTGGCCTCCTTCTTGATTTTGTCCTTTTGCCAACGTATGGACTTTGGGGGAAACTGATTTGTGACCAAATAATTGACAATGTCCGCATACCATAGGGCTTCCTTGATAACGAACAAATGCTCATCTGGGAATGTGTCACGGATTGGTGTGGTGTCTTCGGGTGTCACAATACGACTAAGATGATCCGCGACCTAATTCTCTTTCCCACTTATATCTTTGATTTCTATATCGAACTCTTGCAGAAGCAACATCCACCGTATTAACCTCGGCTTCGAATCTTTCTTGAGTAGTAAATGCTTTATAGATGCATGGTCCGAATAGATAATCACTATGGTTCCGAGGAGGTACTGTCAGAATTTCTTTAGTGCAAAGACAATCGCTAACAACTCCTTCTCTGTTGTGGTGTAGTTGGTTTGAGCATTATCCAAAGTCTTGGATGCATAGTAAATGACATGATGAGCACGATCTACTTTTTGTCCCAACACCGCCCCAACTGCGGTGCTGCTCGCGTCGCACATGATCTCAAATGGGAGATCCCAATTGGGTGGTTGGATGATTGGAGCGGAAGTGAGTAAAAGCTTCAAACGATCAAAAGCTTCTTTTCATGGTTTAGTAAACTCAAATTCAACATCTTTTTGGAGTAATTGACACATCAACACCGTAATATTTGAGAAATCTTTTATGAACCTCCGATAGAAACCTGCATGACCAAGAAACGAACGAACTTCCCGAACATTTGTCGGGTAAGGGAGACTTTTGATGATGTCAATCTTGGCTTTGTCAACTTCCAAGCCTTTTTGGGACACTATATGACCTAAAATCAATCCCTTGTCCACCATGAAATGGCATTTTTAATAGTTAAGCACAATATCTCTGTCAATGCACATTTGCAAATTTTTTGTTAAATTGTTCAAACATTGATCAAAGGAGTTTCCATAAACTGTGAAATCATCCATGAAAACTTCGATGATGTTTTCAACATATTCAGAAAAAATGCTCACCATGTATCTCTGAAATGTTGCGGGTGCATTGCATAGACCGAAAGGCATACGCCTATAAGCAAATGTGTCAAAGGGACAAGTGAAGGTAGTTTTCTCTTGATCTTTCGGGGCTACCAAAATTTGGTGAAAGCCCGAGAAACCATCTAAACAGCAATAGTGGGATTTACCCGCCAATCTCTCTAACATTTGGTCAATAAATGGTAGGGGGAAATGGTCCTTTCTTGTTGAAGCATTCAACTTCCTATAGTCAATACAAACTCGCCACCCGTTTTGCACACGGGTTGGCACCAATTCTCCTTCATCATTTTTGACAACTGTGACCCCAGCCTTTTTCGGGACTACCTGAATGGGGCTCACCCATTTGCTGTCAGAGATAGGGTAGATCATACATGCATCCAAAAGCTTCATGATTTCTTTCTTTACTACCTCCATCATTGGGGGATTCATTCTTCTTTGTGCCTCACGGGTTGGTTTAAAGTCATCCTCCACGAGAATCTTATGCATGCATAAAGAGGGACTCAACCTCTTTATGCCAACAATCGTCCACCCAATAGCCTTCTTGTACTCTTTCATCAAATTCACCAACTTATTTTCTTCTTCTTTGGACAACTTATTGGAGATGATAACAGGCAATGTCTCTTCTTCTCCAAGATATGCATACTTCAAATGCTCGGGAAGAGTCTTCAATTCTAACTTTGGTGCCTGCACAACACAAGGAAGGAGTTTTGTGTTAGAAATGGGCAATTTCAACTTGGTATTATCATACCTCATTTTCTTCCTTTCTTCCATAAACTCCACAATTTCTAGTACTTCCTCATCAAGCTTGAAATTTGCTGCAATTTCCTTGACCAAATTGTTATTAAAATTCCTGCTCAAAACTAACTCCAAAGAATGATGGTTAGTCAATTCAAAACACTTTTCAGTCAAAGGTTGGATCACATTAACAAAATTTATACAATGAACATCACTTGGATACCTCATTGCTTCATAGATATTGAAGTTAATGACTTCCCTATCAAATTCCATAGACAATGTACCATTGTAGACATCAATTTTTGTTCTTGCTGTTTTTAAAAATGATCTACCTAAAAGTATGGAACTTGAGGTTTGGTCATCATCTCCCATATCAAGCACATAAAAATCAACGGGAAACACAAGTTCATTGACTTGCACTAATACGTCCTCCAAGACACCTTTTGGGTGTACCAAAGATCGATCGACAAGTTGGATAATGACTCCGGTGTCGGCCAGAGGTCCAATTCCCATTGTTTTATAGCTTGAGTAAGGTAAAACATTACTTGATGCTCCAAGATCAAGCATGACACATGGCACAAAAAGGTTACCCATTTTACAAGGAACTGTGAATACACCCGGATCCTTACATTTTTTTGGTAGCCGTTTTTGTAACACCGCTGAAACGTTTTCCCCACCTTTTACCGTTTGATTTCCTTTAAGCTTTTTCTTAGATATGCAAAGTTCCTTAAGGAACTTAGCATATCTAGGAATTTGTGTAATAGCATCTAAAAGAGGAATGTTGATTTCAACCTTTCCGAACATGGACATGATCTTATCATCTTCTCGTTCTCTTTTTGTGCTTGTTAATCTTGAAGGAAATGGTGTTGGAGTTACTTTCAATTTGGTATCTATTGGCTTCTTTGACTTTGAAGCATTTTTCCTTTTCTCTTCTTTGACAGCTTCTTCCACCTCAATCTCCTTTTCTTCCTCTTCTTCATCCGGAATCTTTGGGCCTTCATAGCTTTTTCCTCATCTCAAAGTAATGGCACATGCATTATGTTTTGGGTTCTCCTCGGTTTGGGAAGGTAGCTTGCCTTGTGATTCCATCCTACTCACGGATTGAGCAAGTTGTGACACCTGTTGCTCCAAGATTTTTATGTTAGCCTTGGTTTCTTGTTGGAAACTTTGAGTGCTAGTGGCAAGGCTTTTTTACAATATCCTCCAGTGACATACTTGATGAACCCGCTTGTGGAGGTTGTTGTGGTGGTGGCCTAGGCTGGAATTTTTGAGGTTGAAATGGTGGCCTTTGTTGATTTTGAGGAAATGGTGGTCTTTGTGGGTATTGATGTGGTTGACTTGGTTGATAACTTCCATGTTGATTTCCTCCCCAACCTTGGTTGCTGTTCCATCTTTGGTCAACCCGCGGCTGCTCAAATCCCCTTTGGTTTGACCCGGAATACCCTCCTAAAGCGTTTGTTTCTGCATAATCCACATCTTGAAGTTGAGGGCACATGTCGGTTGGGTGCCCCACTTGAGTACAAATACCGTAAGGACGGGGTGTGAGCTGCACACCCTTATCTTTATTTAGCATCATAACCACTTTTGTAATCTCAGACAATTGGGCTTCAATTTGTGGAGTTTGGACTTCCTTAACACCTTGGGGTGCATCCGTATACCATTCTTCATCATGGCTTGAATGTTTAGAATCTCCAGCCCTGTTTTTGATTAAGTTGCGGATTTCGGTAGGAGTCTTATCGGTTAAAGATCTGCCACTAGAGGCATTAAGAAGTCTTCTTTCCATTGGAGTCATGCCTTCTATGAAGTATTGGAGGAGCTGATATTCGGTGATTCCATGCTTTGGACATCGAGCACAAAGTTTCTTAAATCTCTCCCAATATGTGTGAAAAGCTTCTCTCTTGTGTTGCTTGATTCCAATGATTTACCTCCGTAGGGCTGAATCTTTCATCTCGGGGAAATATTTGTACAAAAAGAGTCGTGCAAGATCAACCCAAGTGGTAACTGTCCCCGGTGGGAGGTCATAGAGCCAGTCTTTTGTTGCGTCTTGCACCGCGAAGGGGAATGCCCTAAGCTTGATTTGATCCTCCGTGACATTTTATGGCTTCATGCCCGCACACACAACATGGAACTCAGTGAGGAACTTGTGAGGATCTTCATTTTCTAGGCCTCTAAAGGTTGAGAGTAAGTGGATGAGCCCGGATTTAAGTTCAAGATTTATGGCTGCCGGATATGTGATACAAAGAGGTTGCTATGTAACTTCTTGTGTCTACCATTGACGAAGAGTTTGCTGGGGTGGTGGGTTTGCAGGTGGATTCCCTCCATGGTTGTCCCCCTTTGTGTGAGTAGTAGTTGAAGTTTATGTGGATGTAGTATTTTGAATGCTATAAGTGGGTGAAGATGGTCAAGTTGTATTTTTAGGTAAGGATGGTTGTGGTGAAGGTGATGGACTTTCTGTTTCGGATACGGACACACTTGAGAGGGGTATATCCTCCCAAATGTTAATGACTGGAGGGGTAGATGATGAAGAAGTCGCAGAAACCGGTTGCCTCTTACGAAGCTTGACTTGCTTCCTTAACCTCTTTGCAGTCTTCTCTATATCCGAATCAATTGGGAATGGTGTACCTGTACGAAAAGATCTAAGTATAAACAATTAGTAACACCGTGTCCCCGGCAACGACGCCAATTTGTTAGGCGTGTCAAACCCAACAAATAAAGGGGTACGATATACTCCAAAAGAATCCCACTATATTGCACTAAAAGGTAGTACAAGGCAAGTAGGGTCGATCCACAGAGACACAGGATAATCAGTCTATACCTCTTTGCACAAGGTACCATGGTCACTAACAGTAAAAGGGGGGTTTTAGGATGCAATGATTAAAACAAACACTTAAAAACACAAGTAATCAGCTAAATGAGTGAATTAAATTCAGAATTTGTAAGGGCTCCAACTCTATGTATGACAACTTAGCAATGCGATTCCAAGATAACATGATATTTGCTCTATTCTATCTAGGTTGGTACTTGGAAGTGTTAACAAGCTCTAACACTTCCCATTCACCACATTAATTAACCAAAACAAGCTCTTTGATTTACCCTAACCTTACTAACCTAATCTAAACAAACTCTTAGAATTAGATTAAAAGATTGCATTAAGCTTTATGTGAATGTTTCCAACAACACCCAATACTCCTCACAAGCTCGGGAGTGTAAAAGTGTGTGAAATGATTTACACTAAATTCATTCAATGGGAATCAATTTAATTCTTGTTACTTAATCCAATTCACAAAACAATTACAGATTTTGCAAAATGAATAACTTGAATGACCTAACGCTAATTCAAATGGCCAATAAGAATCACAATTAGAATCAAACATTCAATTGTAGCAAAATCAATTTCACTAGATAGAAATTAAAAGCAAACATCAAGTCATATGATTGAAATCACAACCAAGAAGTCAAAACATGAAGTTGGAGAAACTAGGGTTCTAGCCACACATGGCTAGAACAAAATCACAAGTTGTAAAGATGGAAATGATGTGCAATTACAACTTTCAATTAAGGGAAATAATGTTTCCAAATGATAACCGATTAAATCCTTGCAAAAACCTTCGAAATTCCTTCACCCAATGTGCTCCGGTATCATGTGTGTATCCCAAAATGACCCAATTCTCGTAATATGAAAAAAAGAAAAACTGCCAAAAGGCAGTTTTTGGGTCGAACACGGCTCGTGTCAAAATAGAACAAATCAACACGGGGCGTGTTCAGTGTAGTCAACAGCCCCCTTTTCTGGTCAACACAGCCCGTGCTCCTTTTATAGTGTAAATCCAACACGCCCCGTGTACCCCTCCGACTCCAATTCTAAACTTCATTTTTCCAACTTTTCCGCACTTCGCTCGATCATCCCGCATTCTTCACCAATGTATCCCGGCACCTCCCAAAGCGCGTCCCAACCTCCGGTTTACCTGAAAGAGACATGATAGTGTGCAAATAAGGTTGTTCTAAAGGCTAACATGAATATGATAAAATGCAAGAAAAATGAATAACAATTATGCTAAATGGATGAATGGAAAGGGACTAAAAGGTGTGCAAAAAAGTGCACAAAATGCACCTAACAAATCTCCCCAAGCTTAGACCTTTCTTGTCCTCAAGAATGAAAAAGAAAAATCTAGACCGGAGAAAATAAAATAAAAGAAAAGAAAAGAAAAGAAACAAAAATCAAAATCAAGAACCTTTTGAAACTTAATGCAAAAATCAAAACAATCATGAAAAAGATCCAACCCAATTAACCTCGTTTTTGTAGGATAGTTGAGAATGTATCTGTCGTACCTTGAGTCAACTTGGCATTTGTCTCAAAATATTATATGACAATAGAAATAAGACTTTGGCCACTCCCTAACGCAACTCAACAGAATCAAAGATCACAACACTTGTTCCCTTTCAATAGCATCAAGTCAATTCATGGAACTCATTATGGTCTTACTCTCGTGAAAATGTATGTGACAAAAATATGCTCAATCATCTTTGTTTTACAAAATTTAACAATGAAGGAATCCAGCCATTTATTGATTAACAACAATATTTTCTAAAAAATCTTTTCTAAGAATTCCTTAAAATTAACCGGATTGGTTACAAATTTCAAACCACTTACACTAGTCAAAGTAATTAACAGTCAGTCCCAATGTCATAAGTTCAAGTCCAAGTCCAAGGGAATCTTTTGGCAGCCAAGCACAATTATGCTAAATGGATGGACTAAAAGTTGTGCAGAAAGGTGCACAAAATGCACCTAACACTATGTTATACGAGTAGAGACTCTTTTTCCACAAAACTCAATTTTTAGCAATAATATTATGGAATCTAATCATTCTTAGTTTTGATAAAGATTTTGATCTAATTTTTTGTATTCCTGATAGGGAAATTAATAAGTCAATGCTCATGATAATCAATTACTTGAAGTTTCTAATCATATAGAGGAATCTACAATTACAAATTCATATGAAGATGATGGTTCGTCTTCGACTAACAATGCTCATATTTAGAGGGAGCAGACAAAATTAAATGTTAATGTCTAGGGGGAGAAAATCGCATCAGATGCTCATATTGAAGGAGAATAGATAATATCGAATGCTAATGTTGAGGGGGAGAAACTAGCATCGAATACTAATATCGAGGGGGGATAGAATCTTGCTCAATTTGAGGAGAGTTAAATAACTCTATTCATACAAATCATGATGTTGATATTAATGATACTCTTTCTGTTGTAGAAGAATTTTCTGATGCAGAAGAAATCTTTGAGGATGCAGATCTAGACTTTGATCCTTCATTTCTTACAGCGGAGAAATAGACACGAGATCATCCTAAAGAATAAATTCTTGAAAATTCTAACTAAAGTGTCTTGACAAGAGCACAATTAAGAGAGCGAAATGAATTTTTTAATGTAAATCAAGAATTTTTCATGTTTCATGTTTTCATTTCAAAAATCAAACCAAAGATTGTTAAGGTTGCAAAAGAACACCATGATTGGGTTGTTGCTATCCAAGTTGAACTAGTTAAGTTCGACAGAAACAAAGTGTGAAGATTAATTCTTACACCTAAAAACGTTTATGTTGTTAGACTAAAATGGGTTTTCAAAAATAAAGTAGACAAAGGGGGTAATGTTGTTCGTAATAAAGAAAGACTTGTTGTCAAAGGATATTGTCAACAAGAATGTATTCAAAAATAAAGTAGACAAAGGATGTAATGTATTGATTATGTAAATCAAGAATTTAAACAAGGATCATTTGATCATACATTAGTTCGAAAGGAGGCGGGGTATCGTTTAATGCTTGTTCAAATTTATGTCTATGATATTATTTTTGGTTCCACTGACCTTGTTTTATCAGGAATTTGACGATTTAATGTACATTCTATTTGAGATGAGCATAATGGGGAAAATCAATTACTATTTAGGGTTGAATATTCGAAAAAGAAAAGAAGGAATTTTTATCAGTCATGAATCTTACACAAAGAACTTACTCGAATGATTTGGCATGATGCAAAAGTCCCAATGGCTTTTAGCACTAGATTGAGTCCCACATTGGATAAACCGGCTGTTGATCTTA
This sequence comes from Lactuca virosa, assembly GCF_052849685.1. Classification (NCBI taxonomy): domain Eukaryota; kingdom Viridiplantae; phylum Streptophyta; class Magnoliopsida; order Asterales; family Asteraceae; genus Lactuca; species Lactuca virosa. The sequence continues at coordinate 285,839,870 of NC_136432.1, read as the reverse complement.
AAACTTATCGAAGCATGATTGGTTCCTTAATATATCTGACAACAAATGGACTTGATATCATGTTTTCTATGTGTAATTGTGCTATGCATTAAGCCAATCCAAGGGAACCATATCTCATTACTACGAAGAATATCTTTCGATATCTTCATCAAACTCCTACACTTGGTATTTGGTATCCAGCGATCACCATATTTTTTATTCAAGATTATTCAAATGTTAATTTAAATGGTTTTCAACTTGATCGCAAGAGTAAAACTGCTGGTTGTCAATTTCTTGATGGGAAGCTAGTAAGTTGGTGGTCGAAGAAGCAAACCAATGTTTCGATATCGACAATAAATGTGGAGTATGTTGTTGCTGCTGCATGTACTTCACAAGTGGTATGGATTCAAAGTCAACTTAATGGCTATGCTATCAATATGAAGAAAATTATGTTGTTCCGTGATTCTTACAGTGAAATTCGAATGTGTCATAATCCAATTCAACATTTCAAGACTAAGCACATTTCTCTTCGATGTCACTTCATCAAAGTTCATGTTGAAGAAGGCAAAATCGAAGTACATTTTATTCAAATGAATGACCAACTGGCAGATATATTCACAAAACCTCTTGAAGAAAAATCATGTATGAGAATATTGAATGGTTTGTGGATGATGGAAGCATGTTATGTTCCACAATCCAAGTAAGTTTTTGCTCTATCAATACCGAAGTCACTGTTCATTATCGAGACATCGACATCCTTCGTTTTTGATATTTCATGATGACTCTTTGATTTCATTTTTTCGATACTGCTCATTGTCGAGACTTCAATATCCTTCAATATCCTTCGATTCTTGAACAACAAAAATACCAAAAAGATTTTTTTTTAATTTTCTTTAGATCAAAATTTCCAAAAAGATTTTTTTAAAGGAATCAACGGTGAATACTTTGGTATTCAAGTTTGTAACCAACGAACTGAGGGCGAAATTTTCCTTGTTTCACATTTCCACTTCATTCCATATTTTATTTCTTCCATATTTTATCACACTTTTACTATAACCTTTAATTATTCAAGTAAAAACAACTTGGTCTATGGTTATAGAACATTGAGTGTTAATGATCTCAAAGTCATTGGTAACATGATTTCTGTGAAACCCACAAAACACTACCTCAAATGAATTGACGGTGAACAACTTGTTTTAGATTTTAACCAAAGGAATTGACGGATGAAACTCTTTATGTTTTGCTATGCCTCTATGTAATGTTCAAAGTCTCATAATTTTTTTTTGTTGCGTGATCTTTCTGAAATTGTTAAATTCCAAATCATTTCTATCAGAAAGGTCCATATTTTATTTTTTGATTTATGAGATTTCAGTTTGAACATTTTCAATTCTTTTTGCCTCTTAAATCTTACCAATGTTTTTCTGAATGGTTATACTGATCATTCAAGGTTTCTCTTTCATATCATTGCACTTATGTTAAGATGCATATATGTTACAAAACGATCTTACCATTGATACCTATTAAAAGAGGCCCTTTGATATTTCTTAACAAATTATCGATTGTAATTCAACGAGAAACCATGCAAGCGCTTCGATATCTCTCTTGATATTGAAGGAAAAGAATCTTTGCACGAGATCATATTGCTTTATATATAAAAAAATAATGTCACGAATTTTCCAAAAAAAATATTTTTGCTTCTATCGTTTTCTTTGGAAACACTATTGCATTAGAATCGTCGAGGTTTCAAGTAAAACCAACTTGTGCCAGTATTCTACAACGTCTGGTGTACGATTCCATTTGTAATTCGCATAAGTGGATGAGACCCAACTTTTCGCAGTTCGATGTTTCATGATGGATATTTGAGGCTGGACGATTTGATATTTGCTTAGAATATAGGTGTGATGATTCGATGTCAAGGTGATGTCGTCCTACTTATTGCGTTATCTTCTTTCGAAGGAATCACTTATTAGTTACACGCATGACAAATAACAATGGTGTCACATCAAGTTATTACTTTCTAGATGGCATGGTTTTAGTGGTCAACAGTTCAAATTCACAATTTTGACGCTCTTTTCCACTATATAAGGGACTGTAACCGATGACTTATAACTTTCATCTCATCTATTCTCTTTCAAGAACAAAAATTTCTTAGTTCATCAGTAAACTTCTAATTGTTAAAATTTCATCATGTCAAATGTTGATATGCTTTCTACTGTAGATAAAGATACTTCACTGCCACAACTGAAAATTCAATCGAACAATTTATGGTTCAATCCTGACGTAACTCAATATCCTGAAAGTTACAGATGATGGTTCACTGTATCAATGATTCAGTTCTTCACCATGCTCTTTTATCTTCCTTTGCAATTCCGATGAAGCGGTTAACACTTGCGTGTTCTACTTCGATGTATAACAAATCTACGGAGGTGATCAAGTTTGAAATGGAAACAAAAGGAAAGAAGATCTTGTTGAAAAAATAGTTTGCACATATTTTTCAACTAGAGGTCGATTCTTCTTTTGTTACTCCTACTTTTGAACAAATATTATCCATGTTGAATGAGATGGGCTATACTCCGACAATTACGTTGATTAGTGTTTTTTGGAAATCCAAGTTGCCATGTTTGTGGAGTTTTTTTCTTTGGAATTATCATCAGATGCTTAACAAGCAGAAGTTTTGGATTTGGTAAGGCCAAGAAACAATTGTATTATATTGTAGTTGTGATCAAATACAACATGAAGGTTGATTATGTGTATGTTCTATAGGATGAGTTCACGACATATATTAATCATTTGAAGAAGGCGAGTGAAATTGCTAGTGGACGGTTTTGGAGTCTGATATAGGTTGAGGCTTATCAACAGGCTCATATGTGTGCCAAATGATGTCGAAATGGCTTCTTTTCAACTTCTTGGTTGATAATCCAAGAGAAGTTCTTGAAGCAATGTTGAGTTTGGTTGCAATATTGAATCCCAATTTGGTTAGCTATAGGGACATGTTATCTAGTGTTTCTCATGCTTCGACACCAAAGAAGTCCAGGGAAAAGTTGAAAGGAGTAGTTATTCAAGAACTAACTGGTGAAGCTCAACCACCAAAAGGAAAGAAAAGCAACTGGAGTACTGGAAAAATTTTCTCGTAAAAAATTAGAAACAAAACCAATGACACATAGGCTTAAGAAGATTGTTATTGATTTGGAAGAAGAAGTCATTAGAGCTACTGATGATGATGAGGAAACTAGAATATGGAGATTGGTGATCAGATTCGATCTTAACAATATTCAAGGGAGGCAACTTCAAATGATGTAGATCAGTTGATCAATGGGAAACATGTATCAACTCCTATTGAGCACAATATTTCACCACGAAGGATTACCGTTGTCGAATCCAATACAGAAGAGACATATAATCTGGATATCACAGTGAACACATCTAATCTGGACATAAATATCATAAATGTTGAAACAAATCCTTCGATAGTAGTTCAAATACCTATATTGAAGCCTCTTACTCCACCATATATGCCTACTATCGAACCCAATACATAGGAGATTGGGAATCCAGACATCCCTGACCACACATCTCATGTGGACTCAAATGTCAAATCTAGTGTGATTCTTCCTACTGCTCAATCTATTTCTATTCCACTTTCTACTTTGACCATTCCTATCATTACATCTATCATTCCCACTACTACAGGTTCACATACCTTTGAGGGAATTCTTTAATAGCCAATCACTTCATTGCTCTCATCTTAATCCACAAAAGCTCACACTAATTTGGGAAATGATAATTATCAAGATGGGGTGATGATGAAAATGATGTGGACTATGAGTTTATTATGTCGGGCAAGCAATACAAGATTTTGCACAACAAGATGAACATGATTTTGTAGTTTTTTACTGATTCATCTACAAATTCTACTTCATATGTTAATCGAACTGATGTGGATTTGATGTTTTTGAGTCATGAATCCAATGTCAAAATATTGTTGAAGGAAGCTATAACTGATATTCATGGAAGACTTGAAGCTAATTTATCTATCAGAGGAAGTTACAAATTCTACTTCATGGACAACTTTAAGTTCGAGGTTGAAGAATCAAAGAATGTATCAAGAGAATGTCATGTTCTTATTCATACGTATGATATCCTCAATTTCACAATCCGGAAAGACCTTTTTATTTATGCTTATTTTAAAATAGAGTTTATTTATATATGCGGAGTTAGTCCCATAAAAAGTATTTTCGAAGAAATGTTTTTCATTGATTATTAAAAACATTAGGATTTCATAACTATTAAAGGAAACATAAGCATAAACATAATCATTACTAGCCTTACAATATCTACTAGCCTATATTTCCTTTAATCTATCATCAGATCCAAACATCAAATACCTTCGTATCGATACCTGTGACACAAAGAAACTGAGTAGATCAGGTTGGGAAACCTAGTGAGTACGTAAGGTTTTCAACTCATAATAATATACTTAATATGTTTAATTATCAATTAGTTAACCCGATTAACCATCCCCATTTTCTTCTATTTTTATTCTTAGGGATCTACCCTAAGGATTATCATAATCATCGTTTCCAACAGTACTATTTCAGAGATTTCTCAGCAGTACATATCATTAGGTTTTCTTTTATATTCATTCCTAAGGATCTGACCTAAGGATAATCAAAATCGTCGTGGTTTCCATCTATATTTTATTAGATGACTACATCGTTAGTATAATATTACTAGTTCCTACATCGTTAGTACAATAGTACTAGTTCTTACATCGTTGGTACAATGACACCAATTCCTACATCGCTAATACAGTCGTACTAGTTCCTACATCGTTAGTACAATAGCTATTAAAGTGGTGACATCCTATCATCATTTTCACCTTTCATCATACTATGAGATCTTATCATTTTTACCTTTCATTACCCAATGTATTATATTCATAAAAATAGATATATGGTATAAATTATATAAATTTATCTTTATAACATTTCAGATAACACAGAACATCTTTGCAATAAGCACATAAAACATTCAATTATCTAAATACTTCATATATATATATATATATATATATATATATATATATATATATATATATATATATATATATATATATATATATATATATATATATATATATATATATATATATATATATGTGTGTGTGTGTGTGTGTAAGATGAAAGTAGCTATGCACTCACCTGTTAAAAGTGGATGATTGAAAAGTTCGGCAGCGCTTCACTTCAACACTTAGATTTTTCTTCGATGTGACGTAGGTGTTGGGTTTTAATTCAAAAGTTATTTTCAAAAACGTACGATTTAGGAACGAAAGACTTAGAAATTTTGAATAACATAAAACAAGTTTATACCCACCAAGGATCTTCTTGCAAATTTTGGAAAGAAAAACAAGCACCAAAGAAGAAGATGAAGAAATAATAACCTTTGTAGTTCTTTGGGTCCTCTTGGGAGGCTTGGAAGTTGATGGAGAATGTGGAACCAGTGAGACACCAACAAGAAACCAAATTGATGTAAATGCTAGTCCATAAACTCTTAACACTTAAGCTTAAAGTTCATAACCAAATTATGAACTTCAAGAAAGTAAAATGCAAGTTTTCTTCAAGTGTTTATCACCAAAATAAGGGAGAATGAGGAGAGCATGTAAGGTCACGGTTTTGGATAGTAAAAAGCTCAAATAAGAAAGCCTTTCATGCACTCTCTTAAATCTAGAACAATAAACTTAAGTCCTTAACTAATTAAGCACTCATGTCATAAAAGGAACCTGTCCCCCATGCTTTTAAGAACTAGCCATGCTTTTGATAAAACAAATCAAAAGGTCATGCTACTTTTATTCTTTCTTATAAATATATAAAAGAAGAAAAAAGTTTAAAAATTTTGTAAAATTATTTTATAAAATATAAACTTTGGCTTTTGGCTAAAAGAAAAAAGTCTTTCTAGTAAAAAAGAATGTACATGACTTAATAAATCATACCATATGATATATTATGTTACTTGCTAATGAAAAATTATTATTTACAAGGGATAAATAATTTTCAATTAATTATAAGAGTTTATTGAATATTTATTAAAATCATTTTATAATAAATAATTAATTGTATCAAGTTGTTGTTAGTGTGACCTATTATTATCATATGTTAATTAGCAATGTCATTTTAATATGACTCTTTAGCATACAAGATATTTCATGTAACACCCATCCTAAGAAGGTTCGTTTTTAACCCTAAATATGTTAATTATGCCTTTTTGGTCCGTACGCCGTGCGTACTCGGAGTGTACGCATGGCGTACTCATGCATGAGAAAAGCAGGACTTACACGCGTACGTCAGGCGTACTTAGTAGGTATGCCGTGTGTACGATGTTCAGACCAAAACCCTAGTTTTGCGGGTTTGCACCCTTTATAATCCCCTTTATGGCCCCAAGACCTTCATCCTCATCAACCTCCACCTAAAAATTGCCCCTCTAGCCAACCCTAAGTGTGAAGAGTGCACCTTGAGCTTACTTGTGTGTGTTCGTGGTGTTCTTAAAGAAGAATAAGGTGGTAGAAGGACATTGGAGCTTGAAGGAAGTTTGGATATGGGATTCTCACCTTGCTAGCAACCATCAGGAGGTAAAAAGCTCCTAGCTTGATCATATTTCCTTATAGATCTAAATATTCCTTCATTTAAGGCATTTTCGGCCCAAACTTTGTGATTGTTGAGCATGGCATGCTCTTAAGCAAATAAGTCATCCTTTTAGACCCAATGAGGGGTCTTGAGTCATAAAATTGAGATCTTGATGCTTAGTTCTTCCCCATGCATGCTCTAGAAGGTCTTTAGGTGTTAAGAAGTTATGATTGTTGGTATTAAGCACTTACTGGGCATGCAAAGTCATAAAGTTGGAAACTTTATGACTCTCAATGGTATTTTGGCCTTGCAGCTACAACTGGAACATATGAGCTTAAACAAAGCTCTTAATATGGAAAAGAAGCCTAGATGCATACGTCATGCGTAACTCTGCATACGCCATGCGTATGAGGTTAACCACCCGATCCCGATCAAGGCCCGTGTACGCCCAACGTACAAGCTGAGTACGCCCCGCATACTCATCAGAGTAGACCGAGTTGACACGTTGTCCTTGACCTTTGACCAGAGTTTTGACCTAGTGGTATATTGGATATTTTGAGTTGTTAATTAAGATTAGGTCCTTGGTTTTGGTTAGGTGATCGTTGAGCCAATTTTCGGAGCAGAGATTATTCACCTTGCTTTCCGTCTGGGAGGTGAGAGTTCCTCACTGTACCTATCGGTTGAAGGCAACAATTGTTGGATTAATGTCTAAGTCCATAACTATAATTGGTAAGACTTGACCCGACACGGCATGGTCCATTTGGGTTGCATGGCATCATGCATTTGGATAGACTATAATGAGAGAAATAACACTTAAGGTTGGTTAATATATTATAAGTTCTAATATATTAATAAGGTTATTTAATTAGTATTGATCAAGAATTAATTTGGAATTAATTAAGTGATCAAAAGGAGACTAATTAAATATATGGGTTGATTGTGTAAATCATTCATTCTTATATATGTGAGCTTGTGATCCAAGATTCCTTATATTGGACTAAGTCCATGGGGTGACCCATGGATACTCCATGGAGGTTAAAATCCATGGAGCATAAGGAATGGGTAAAGTTATGAGTTACATGGTGTAACCCTAATAACCACCATATAAAAGAATCCCATGGCTCAAGAAATCGTGCACTAATGTGTGAGTGTGAGGGCTAGACGATTTCAAGGAGTGTTCAAGTTTCTCTCAAGTTATTCCAAGTGTATTTGGTGTTGTGTGAACCATTTGAGGTGTCACACTTGGGGCACTAGGCATTCAAGCTTCATGAAGACATTCTACATCAAAGAGGTATGTATTCTATCTCGTTATATTTATTATTTTGTATGCTAGATTAGGATAATACCTTGGATGTTCGTAATTGTATGTATAATAGAGAAAACATAGATCCAAGGTATTTAGGGTTGCATGTACACTTAGGAGTGTTAGAATGCTCATAACTCAACAGTGGTGTCAGAGCCTAGGCTTGTTTTCTTGTTATACTTGCAAAAGTAGTTGAAAAATCGAGTTGGATGCATATATTCGATTGTTTTGGCTGGAATTGGACTAGGAACATTACCCTAAGATGTTTTTGGACTTATAAACTTGTTTTTGATGTGGTAATGTTCATGCTAATCCAATTTCTAAGATAATTGTCATAATTTCAAGATTTGTATTAGTTTGTATGTTCATGCTAATTTCTTGAAGATTGATGATTTGAATTATCTTGTTCTTATGAGGTTCTTAGATTAATAGAAAAGTTGTGTGAAATAGTTGTTTTCAATCCATTTTAATCTAAGAGTTGATTCCAAAGTGTGTTTTTGTAACTTGTCCTCAAGTTATATGAAAAGTCACATTTAAGAATCATAAAACTCATAAAAGTTGGCAAAGGTTACAAAATGAAGAGTCTAGTTCTAATTAAATGGTTTTATGACTCCATAACTTGTCCTCAAGTTATGGAGGTTCAAGAGTCTCTTCATTAAATTTAAAAAAAAAAAGTGTAACCTTAATTAGTTCCATAAGTTACAATAAAAAAAAGTTATTTTTTTTTATTAATTAGTTTAAAGTCTTCCATAACTTGTCCTCAAGTTATGGAACTTGAAGAGTTTTTTTTTAATTAAAACTACTTTAAACTCATAAGTTATGGAATTAATTAGTTTTTAATAGTTTCAAAACTTGCCCTCAAGTTTTGGAATTTGAAAAGTTTTCACTTATGAATACTTTAATTCCAAGTTAGCCCTTAGAATTTTAAAAGTTAAAATTCAACCCTTATACTTTATAATATTATAAGTTAATAATATTTATATATATGTATAAGAGTAAAGTCAGTCTTACCGTTAATAGACCTCATTCACGAAGCCGGTCTATAAGGGGGTATAAGGTTACTGCCTATAAAATGGCAGTTTAATGGGTGTCCACTCTCAACCACCGCTTCCTTGACTGGTGGAGGGTCGTTAGCCGAACGGGTAGGACAAGGACTATAATTATCCTTTCATTAAAAGTATTAATGATAAATACTAAGTAACTAAACTCTTATTAATACCCAATCTTAGTTACTTAGGAAAATGTGAATTTGGTGCTAACCCATGAAATTACACTTTGCACTTTGCTTAAGTCGTTAGTGGAGCGTGTGTGGTTAACCGGCACACTAACCTGGACTTAACAAGGTAGGCAAAGGGTAACTTTATATTTATCATAGTATCGGTGGAGCGTGTGTGGTTAACCGGCACACTGATTAAGGGGTAATTATTAAGGGTGCCAAGTATATTTGCATGTTTATTCACACCTTGTTTTGTTATCCTCGGCATCCCAGTCACAAACCTGAAGGGCACACTCGAGATTGAAACATGCCTTTGAACAGTTCAATGAATCTCAAAGATCTAGGACTTTCAAATCCAATTAAAACCTAATAAATTATTTCGTTTTTCATGGTGGAAATTGGTGAATCGTCATTCACCTACCTTCAAATATTTTATAGCTTGGATTACGGCATCCCTCTTCTAAGTTATAAAATAGTTTGTTGGGTCCTAGCCTTAATATTTCATATTGGGTGTCATATTAAGGACTTTAAATCAACTATCTTGAATATCTCCCAAAAAGATGTCTGGTCTAGACATTTATGATCTTCCCAAATCTCTTGAAACAAGCTTTCCTAAATGAAGATGATGTCCCATGGATATCATACTTCCTCCACCTCCTCCAATTATTCTCCCTAACCCACAAGTTCTTGAAAAGTTTAAGGTCACTCAAGCCCTATTGGCAAGCAAAGGTCGATGTGTGATCACATCTTGGAGATGTAGTCACATATTGACAAGCCGGGAGAGTTGGGTGTCAAAGTCTTGAGAAAGTTGGTGGCTCAACTACTTTCTAAGTCACATAGTGAGTTCCTTTGGGACTCCTATGAAACAGACTATGACAAGACCCTTAATGATCTTATCTATTTGCTAAGATCAACTTCCTAAAACTTTATGGACATTGACAATGATGACATTGGATATCCAGTAAAGCTCTCTCTTCCCAATGGAAAGGGATCGGCCATAGTCAACTCAGTTGACCCAATGGTAAAGAGAGAGGCGAAGTCTGAGATAGTCCCATTATCAAGGGTCCATAGGTAACTATTGCCAAAGGAAGGGGCATTGGTTACGAAGCTGCCAAATTTACCTAAGGATGTTAAAGTCAATAAGTTTGGCTCTACTTCAGGTAAAGTCCATTGTCTAACTCTATTAAGTACATGCTGATTCTGATCGCGAAGATGGATTTCAATCGCATGGTTAGGTGATCACAATTTTGGGCTATTACTTAAGAGTTATGATATTTATATTGCTTAGGAATAGATAACAACAAGGTTTTCATATGGATTGTAAGGATAAGTTTTTCCGCAAAGTTTTAAAATAAAAGAAAAAGGTTTTGATTTTATTTATTTTAAGTATCCTTACAATGGCATTTGTGAAAAGTTGTTGATTATAAGATTCCATTGATAACAATATTGGAAAATGGATTTGATTCTTTCGGTTGTGGTAGTGTCTAATATTACCAAATAAGGAAAGATTCTCATCACCCAAGGTTCAATTGGACCGAAACTTGGAATCATGCAAGTTGTATAGTATGATGAATGAGAACTTTCAGCTTGGAAAATTAAGACTAATTCCTTATGTGAATAAGGAAAGGACTAAGGGATCGAGTACACATTCTTGTGCACTGGTCAAGTCCACCACAAAAGATCAAGAAGACTATTCGTCATGATTTACTTAAGTTCAGTCAATATGGTTATACTTATAAGTTTAAGTATAAGTCTGTAGCATTGGAGAAGTTTCAATGTGAGACAGAACGAATAAGAAGAATCAAAGTATGGCAGAAAGATAAAAGTTTCTCAAATCTGAGAAGATGGGAAAGTACTTTAGTATCATGTTTATGATCATCTTAATGATTAAGATACCATATCACAATTGGTCCTCTAAAGTCATATGACTAAGAAGAGGAGTCATGAATTGTTGAAATGGTTAAATCAAAAAGATGAGTCATACTTCGTTCGAAAACAATTCTTAGAGTCATACTCCAAGATTGTAACTTGAGTGACATATCTTAAAGAGGGTTTGTTAACACTAGTCAAATGTAAGAGTAAAAGGTTATCTACTCTTGTACATTTGAAATTGGTAAGTTGTGATGTTTTGGATAAAACAGAGACCAACTTAGGCCAATTGTGTAAAGTGTTAGTCTTGATAAAGAATCCGCACTATCTCTTGAATATTTGACAAGGGAGTCTTATATGTCAAGAGGACAGTGGGAGTCTTAAAGCTTTTGAAAGTTTCAAGACTTAATCAAGAATAAAACCTAAAGTCCTTCACTAGCACACGACTTGAGGTTTATAACCTATCGTGTTGAAATTTTTGTGCCTATTCAAGTTGGCTTTGCATAGGAGTTCTGAGAGTTCTCAATTGGTTGCACAACTACTTGGAAGCAATGGCAGGCACCTGAGCTGCCAAATGGCAAGAATTTAAGATTGCACAAGTTTAATCAATATGAGTTTGGATTTGTCACTAACATTGTCTTGTGATTATGGTTTTGACAAATTCACATGGATAAGAACACATACATTATTAAATCTAAGTGTCATAAGGTTTCTCTCTGATTCATGAAAATGATGGTGAGGAAACACTTTCACTAAGTAGATTTTAGCTAGATAGCAATTGTGATATTTGCATTCTCAAAGTCGTTAGTGGAGCGTGTGTGGTTTACCGGCACACTAACATGGACTTGTGAGAAGTGGCAAAGGTCTAAATAATTGAGACTATGATTACGGCATCCCTTTTCATAGTTCTAAAATTATTTAGACACACATGTGAGCTATCTAAGAGAGGTGTATGATTTTGATAAAGTTTTATCAAAACAATCTCGTATCAGAAATCTGAACTTTGGTAAGGAAGTCAATAAAGTATTGATTTCTAGAAGTCCAGCTGATTTCTGAGTACATGTCAAAGCTAGTGGGAGCATAAGTGTTATGCTAATAATCATCATGTTAGTGGGAGCATGATAATTATCGTTAGTGTTGCAAGTTAGCAATGTTAATTATAGAAAACAAAAGTTTCAATTCGTGTGGCTGCAGGGATTGAAAAAGTTGTTTTGCTATAATTAAGGGAGAGGAAATTATACTTCATTTCAATTCTAAAAGCTTAGATTGAGATTTTAATCGTATTTAATCAAGGATATATATATGAATTTCATGTTGGAATGGCTCAACATAAGGAAATTCTATATATGGGTCCATTATTTGCGTTCTAAAATTCGATTTTGATTACGGCATCCCTTTTCATAATCTGAATTTTGAGAACTTGGCAAATTGAAATGGAAATATTATAGCAAAAGACTGGTTTAGTCTTTATGTGAGACATCATGAATCGTGCCCCATATGCTTCGGATATAGGATCGATTACATGTGCTATATTCATCCTTTCTAAAATTTTCCAAATGCCTGGGGCATTATGAAGGGAAAAGGTCTAGAACTGGATATGACTAAAATGATTAAGCAATTGTCAAGGACAATCTAAGGTTTACCAAAGATTGGTTGCTCAAGGACAGTTGGAAGTATAATGTTAATTCTGGAAGGACCATATTGACATAATCTGTAAGGAGGCAACTCTTGTTCAGAAGTGATAGTCAAAATGGAATATGGAAATGTTTCAAAGTTAGAAATTATTCAATCTGTGTAAGATTAGGAAACTTAATGAAAGAAGGATGTTTCCAAGGAGCTGATCTCCTTTGGAATGCTCTATAATGATTGTTGTCAAGTCTTTCTGACTTCGTGCATAATCATTAAGAGGATCAATGTATATAAGTTTAGAATCTAACAGATTTCAGTAAATGGCATGAATTTGGAATTCTTGCATTTGCAGTAAGGGTTTGGGACTGTGAAAAGAGGATCATTGGAGTGATGTTCAATTGATCTATTTTACAAAGTAAAGATCATAGACAAACATAGTATGCATACTTGGTGTATGGCATGACTAGTGTTTAGAAAACATAGTGTACATGCTTGGAGCATGGGACAACTATTGTTTTAAATTCAAGTATAAAGTTGATAAAACCGAAACAATGAATAATGAGTAATCAGTATGGTGATAAATAAAAGTGTTTATTTATATTCATAGGGTTTGATACCATATTTGATTCATTTATTCTTGTGTTTCACTTTGCATGTTTTGACTTCCAGAATAACTAAGTCGCTCTTCCTGAATGATTAAGTTATTCAAACCATCCACAGTCGGTCATATGTTGGAAGTAGATATGAATCAAGACTGTCATGGGTTGGTTTGTAGAGGTCCAAGTTGGTGGACAAAGTGGTGCTACAACACTCATGAGTGCTCATAAGTTCTGAGTATTGGATTCAACCCGCACTCATTTGAATCACTTCATGGATTTTATCACGAGTGATCATGAGACGATAATATCTTATATTCTTCAAACCTAGAGATATGAGTTGTTACTATGAGTTGGTTATACGTTGATTGCACGAAAACGCATTGGTAACTCGATGTTATAAAACGTGCCTTTGTGTATGATTCAACAAGTAGTAGAACAAGCCATATGAGTCGAAGTTTATCCATTCCTTTTACCTTCGGGATAAAACGATATCTGAGGGCCCCTCGATGATTTAAAGATGATACATGTGAGTGCTTGGCCAAGCCAGGACTGATTTGATTTGTTCAATCAGTCAGTCATCATGAATCGGAAATCGGGAAACAACAAATGGACAGAGAGAATGATTTATAATCCATGTCTCAGTCCATATGATATCTAGAACGGAGGAATATATGATCCCTTATCTAATGGACAAGTCATTGACAAAGGTCAGAGTTCATCGACAAGGTCAGAGTTCGACAGAAGCTTTTGAGAGCTATGATTGCTGATCAGTTCCTGAAGTTATACACAATAATAGTTTTAGACTTATCCAAGTGGGAGACTGTTGGATTAATGTCTAAGTCCATAACTATAATTGGTAAGACTTGACCCGACCCGGCATGGTCCATTTGGGTTGCATGGCATCATGCATTTGGATAGACTATAATGAGAGAAATAACACTTAAGGTTGGTTAATATATTATAAGTTCTAATATATTAATAAGGTTATTTAATTAGTATTGATCAAGAATTAATTTGGAATTAATTAAGGGATCAAAAGGAGACTAATTAAATATATGGGTTGATTGTGTAAATCATTCATTCTTATATATGTGGGCTTGTGATCCAAGATTCCTTATGTTGGACTAAGTCCATGGGGTGACCCATGGATACTCCATGGAGGTTAAAATCCATGGAGCATAAGGAATGGGTAAAGTTATGAGTTACATGGTGTAACCCTAATAGCCACCATATAAAAGAATCCCATGGCTCAAGAAATCGTGCACTAATGTGTCAGTGTGAGGGCTAGACGATTTCAAGGAGTGTTCAAGTTTCTCTCAAGTTATTCCAAGTGTATTTGGTGTTGTGTGAACCATTTGAGGTGTCACACTTGGGGCACTAGGCACTCAAGCTTCATCAAGACATTCTACATCAAAGAGGTATGTATTCTATCTCGTTATATTTATTATTTTGTATGCTAGATTAGGATAATACCTTGGATGTTCATAATTGTATGTATAATAGAGAAAACATAGATCCAAGGTATTTAGGGTTGCATGTACACTTAGGAGTGTTAGAATGCTCATAACCCAACAACAATGTCCATCCACTAGATTATTTATCTTGGCCAGGATAGTGTTATGTTAGTTTGTATCTATTCAGTACATCCGTATGATTATCTGTATTTGCTGGCTCTATGTTTATGATTATCTATTGCATATGCCGACATATTGTGTTGCGTGGAGGCGGTCCTGCTTTGTGCTGTAGGCCAAGACACCCGGGGACGACCGGATAGGTTGTAGGCCCTACAAGGTGGTCCAGTCAGGCCGGTGGTCCGTAGAGCGGTCCGGATAGGCTGTAGGCCCTGCGAGGCGGTCTAGTCATGCCAAAGGCTCGTAGAGCGGTCTGGATAGGTTGTAAGCTAGTGAGAGTATAGTTACCTGCCTGGTATTGTATGTTGATGACATACTACTCATAGGAAACGACATTCCAACCTTGCAAGAGGTCAAACTTGGCTTGGAAAGTGTTTCGCTATGAAGGATCTGGGAGAGGCTGCTTATATTCTAGGAATAAGGATTTTGAGAAACGGGAGTAAAAGACGAATTGGAATTAGTCAAAGTACATATTTGGATAAAGTGTTGAAGCGTTTTAGCATGGAAAATTCCAAGAAATGAGAGTTGCCTATCCAGAGTAATACCAAACTGAGTAAGACTTAGAGTCCAAGTACTGATGCAGAGATAGCAGAAATGAGTCAAGTTCCATATGCTTCCGCTGGTTGATCAATCATGTATGCTATGACATGTACTCGACCTAACGTGGATTTTGCTTTGAACATGGTTAGTCGATATCTGGGAAATCCTGGTAGAGCTCATTGGATAGCGATCAAGAACGTTCTTAAGTATCTGTGAAGAACTAAGGACTGGGTCCTTATGCTTGGTGGCTGTAATGACTTAAGAGTTACTGGGTATAGTGATGCCAACTTTCAGACAGACAGAGACAACTTCCGTTCTCAATCTGGCTCGGTGTTTACCCTTAATGGAGGAGTTGTAACTTGGAAAAGCTCCAAACAGGAAACGGTGGCTGATTCTACCTGTGAATCAGAGTATATTGCAGCAAGCGAAGCATCAAAAGAGGCTATATGGTTGAAGAACTTCATCGGAGACCTTGGAGTTGTGCCAGCCATAAAGGAGCCAATGGAGATTTTATGCAATAATGAAGGAGCGGTTGCCTTGACAAAGGAACCAAAAGATCACGACAGATCTAGATATATCGACATAAAATACCACTTTATCAGATATAGAATACAAGAAGGACACCTCGTCGTGAAGAGGGTATCATCTGGAGAGAATCATGCAGATCCCCTCACAAAGGGTATGAGTGGGGTTAAGCACATTAAGCATGCAAGGAGCTCTGGTCTGAAAGATTTTATTGGTTTTCATGGTTAGATAGATATTTAGAAACTTGTAAAAATGTAAATGTAATTGACATTTGATGATTAAATAATAGGAATTATTTATGACTATTGTTCACTGTCTTTTGTCAATTGTTTATTATTGTGTTTCATTTTGCATGTTTTACTTCCTGAATAATTAGATTATTCAAATATCCATAGTCGATCATACTTTGGAAGTAAGTAATGAATTAAGGATGTTCTGAATTGGGTTGTAGATTGTCTAAGGGTTTAGACATAGAAATGGTTTCCTGCAACATTCATGAGTACTTTTAAAATGGGGATTTAAAAATTGGATTAACCCACACTCAGAGAATTACTTCATGGAATTTATCACGAGTAATTCTGAGACGATAATATCGTATAATCTTTAAACGGAGATATATGAGTTGTTGTTTACGACTTGGTTGTGCATTGATAATGCGTAAACGCATCAGTAACTTGATGTTATAAAACGTATTGCTATGAACGATTTGATGAGTAAATAGTGCAAGCATATAAGTCAAAGTTTATATGTTCCTTTTTCATTAATGGGAAAAGAGATATCTTGGGCCCCTTGATGATTTGGTGTTGACTTATAGTGTCGGGCCCGACCAGGACTAAATTGATGTTTTTGATTAGTAGTTCTTTGTCATTACAAATCGGAAATCAGGAAATAAAGTATTGGAAAATCAGATTGGTTCTATTCCATGTCGTTTGTCCACATGATATCTTCCAGAACGGAGCATTATATGATCACTTATCTTAGGACACGTAACTGACTAGGTGAGATTTCGACAACGGCTTTGAGAGCTACAATTTGCTAGTCAAATGTTTGAAGTTATACGTACAACTATAGTTATTAGACTTATCCAAGTGGGAGACTGTTGTATTAGGTGTCTAAGCCCATAACTATAATTGCTATGTACTTGAATTGATAGTAGCGCAGTCCTTTTGGGTTGCCTTCATACTAGCAACTAGATAGGATGACCTATTGATAAAGAGGAAGAATTTATTATTTGAATAATAAATTGTAATAAATGATTTATTAATGTATTATGGAAATAATATAATAATTAGAAATCATATTATTTAATTAATATTTAATCAGAAATTAATATGGAATTAATTTTGGGATTAAAGGAATTAATTAAAAATGTAGGGGCTAATTAGCAATTTATTGATTGTTGTGGATTTGGGCTCTTGGACCACCCTAGAAGGGTTGGACGAAAACTTCTAGGGAGACCCTAGAATTTTCGTCCAAGGCCTTGGATGGGAAGTCAATGGGCTGCTTAGGCCTTAAGCTAAAGAATTAGGCTTTCCTCCAGCTAACCCTAGCTTCGGCTTTAAGCTACCTCAGCTATATAAGGAGCTACACCCCCTATTGATTTCGGCCACTCTAACCCTGAGAATATTAGCCAAAATTTGAAGCTTCCTCCTCCTCTCTCATATATCATCCTTTTGCTAAGTGTATTTGTGAGCCATTAGAGGTGTTACACTTGTGACACTAGTTCTCAAGCTTCTACAACAACAAGGAATTGTTTATTATTTCTACATAACATTCAAAGGTTAGTTTACTATCTTTTGTTATGAATTTCGAAAATACTAAATGCCTCCTAGGGTTTTTCCTTTTGTGTTCAATACTTGTATGTTCAATTAGAGAAAACATAGATCCAAGAATTAGGGTTGCATGCATATATAGGGTTTGTTTGTTATGCTCAAAACCCATCAATTATATCTACGCACAGATTTTCCTTTTAGCTTACTATCAGAGGCACCATCAATGGATGATTGATGCATAACAACGACAAGACCTTTGTTGATAATGTCGAGTATGTCAAAGTCCATGAACTCAAGAGCTTCCATGGCCTTTGATTTCCAAGCAGGAAAGTTGAGTTTATCAAATGGGGGATCTTGTTGCAAGCAGTTCATTTTGGATTGTAAAAGGTTGACATAATAACTTGAGTGTATCAAAAATCCGCTATGATGCCAATTGAAGGTTTAAATCGATCGAATAGACTTCAAGTATAAAGAACAAAATCAAACTAATTTAAGAAAATAAAGAACACAATGAATTATCCAAATTGTCTTTCACCAAGAAAACGGGTTGTCACAAAGACAATTATGACACCAAGCTGTGGTACATTAGGGTTACACCCTAATGTTGAATTATATACAAATCTATACAAATGTATCCCTTGATTGAAGGGATTATATCTTATCTATACTACGAACCAATCCTCGTCATAAGGATATCAGATCTGCTATCGATTCTATACATATATCTATCATTACCTAATATACAAAAGATTACATAGAATAACTATACGCTGATGTTGATAGGCTTGATACATTGGCACTGTTGGTGATATAGACGATGACGATGACACTTAGCGTGTAGAGTGTTTGACCCATCAGATCATAAGGTGTGACCTTACATGGCGACTTAGAGGGTTTGTGACTATTCTTGAGGAAAGTGAAGATATGTGTGGAAGGTAGTATTGGGCCCGTACTACTGAAAGCACAGGATCTGTATTTGAGACAAGAACGGTCTTGGAACTTCTAATGGCCTTTTGGAGAGGAAGTTTCCTTGATATTGTGATTATCGTTTGTTTGCTTGTATTGCGGTCTGTGTTGATCATGGTGTCCACTTGAGGAGTAGCTTATGGATCTGGTTCGAGCTATGGAGTCGAACCCATTGATGAGCGGTTGCATGAGTTTATCACTTCTGAGATCACTTATAGTATCATGGAGGCCACCCTTATGATTTTTGGTACCATCAAGGAGAGGATTATAGAGCTTCTGGATGGGCGAATCAGGGCCCTTCGGGCAGAGATAACTTTAGTGAAGTTAGAAGCCTAAATTCCCTCTTTTCGAGAGTTCAAGGCCTATGGAGCTCTAGAGTTCTTTGGGGCCAAGGACCATATTGCTAGCTACCAATGGATCACTGACATGGAGAATGCTCAGCAAACGAGCTTCTGCCCCAAAGGGGAAAAGGAGTAATTTTCCTCCTGCCTTTGGAGAGACCAAGCCCGTGACTGGTGGGAGGAGGTCGGTCGTGTTGTGGAGACTGCGGCGGTCGTGGCCATGTCTTGGGGGAGTTTGTGTCGACATTTCACAAGGACTTTGCACCAGCGATTAAGGTGCAGCAGATGGTGAGGGAGTTTCAGGACCTTCAACACACTATTAAGACTGTGGCAGAGATCACCGCCAAATTTTGTTAGAGGGTCATGTTGGTTCCGCAGTATGCTGCAGATGAGGAGATGAAGAAGACTAGGTATCATGACATTCTAAAGGATAAGATCAGAGAGTTTGTGAGCTTTTTGGGGTGCAAGACCCAGAATGATATGATTGCGAGTGCCTAGGAACGGGAGATCGAGCTGGAGCTTAGGACGATGCGCAAGCCAGAGCAAGTGCAAACAATAGTAGGCCAGGCTAAGAAGCCTAGGACTTCTGATTCCCACACCAGAGGCCAGCAGGGTTGGAGCCGTTGTGGCAAGCCGCACGATGGGGCATGTCGAGCTGTGGTTTAGGTTGTTTCAAATGTGGTCAGACGGATCATATGAGTTGGGAATGCCTTCGCGGTGCACTGATTTGCTTTTATTGGAATCAGACCGACCATAAAAGGCTGATTGTCTGAGGTTGATAGGAGGGGCTGTGGTGGCGCCTGCTCTATCCACCTTGAGGAATATCGATGGCCGCCAGGGCAAGGCGGAGACACCTAGGGTGAAGAGCAGGGCATTCCAGCTGACTACCGATGAGGCTCATGTAGCACCGGATATGGTTACCGGTACGTTACTTTATCATATATTTTATTTCTTTCTTTCTTTATGCTCATGTTATATCTGATTTTGTATAGGGACTTTCTTAGTTAATGGTATGACTGCTCATGTTTTGTTCGATTCAGGTGCTACCCGGTCCTTTGTATCTCTTGCGCTTAGCAAGAAGTTTAGTGATGCTCTTAGGACTCTGGATTATCCGTTAGAGGTTGAGATTGCTGATGATCGTTCTATCAGTGCTTCGAGGATTCATCATGGATACGTCCTGAATCTGTTCAGTGAGAAATATTCTATTGACTTGGTATCGATTCCTCCACAAGGGTCAAAGGTTATCATCGGTATGGATTGGTTGGGTCCTAATAGAGCCATGATTGACTGTGAGCGCCAGCTGGTGAGAGTTCGAAACCCAAGTATAGGATAACTGGTTATTCCTAGAGAGAGTGTACTTCACATGGGCCAACACTCTGTTCAGCTGCGAGGGTCAGGAGATATCTTCAGCAGCGTTGTTCTGGGTTTCTGGCTTATATGGCGGATATTCGGGTTCGCGGCACGACGATGTTGAGTGAGGCGCCCATTGTTCGGGATTTTCTTGGTGTGTTTCCAGAGGATTTTCCAGGAGTGCCTCCTGAGAGGCAGGTCGAGTTGGTGTTTCCCAAATAGCCAACGCACCGTAACGCTTGGCACCACCGTAGATGCAGGAGTTATTTACGCAGCTTCAGGAGGTGGTAGACAAGGTATTTATTCGGCCGAGTAGCTCGCCTTGGGGAGCACCAATCCTATTTGTGAAGAAGAAGGATGGATCACATAGGATGTGCATTGACTATCTAGAGTTGAATAAGCTAACGGTCAAGAACTGTTACCCACTGCCGAGGATTGACGACTTATTTGATCAGCTTCTAGGTGTGTCTTGGTTTTCCAAGATTGATTTGCGATCAGGTTACCATCAGATGAGGATTAAGGATGATAATATACAACAGACAGACTTCCAGACTCGTTATGGTCATTACGAGTTCGTGGTGATGCCATTCAGGCTCACCAATGCACTAGCAACATTCATGGATCTCATGAATCAGGTGTGCAGACCGATGTTGGATCGGTCGGTGATAGTGATTATAGATGATATTCTTGTATACTCCAAGACCAAGGAGTAGCATGAGAAACATTTGCGAGAGGTATTAGAGACCATGGGAAGAGAGAGTTTGTATGCCAAATTCTCCAAATGTGAGTTTTGGTTGCAGGAGGTGCAGTTCTTGGGGCACATTGTCAAGAAAAAGGGTATATTGGTCAATCTGTCCAAGATTGAGGCCGTGATGCGAGGGAGGGTTTTGAGAAACCCATCTGCGATTCAGAGCTTCCTAGGTCTCACAGGGTATTATCGGAGATTTATCCAGGATTTCCCTAAGATTGTTGTGCCATTGACCCAATTGACGAAAAAGAATGTTACTTTTCGTTGGGGGCCTGATCAGCAGTTAGCTTTTGAGACACTAAGGTAGAGAATATGTGAGGCCCCGATTCTCATGCTTCCTGAGGGCATGGATGATTTTGCGATTTATTGTGATGCGTCTATCTCGGGGTTGGGAGTTGTCCTTATGTAGAGAGGACATGTGATTGCTTACGCTTAGAGGTAGCTGAAGTCTCATGAGGCGAATTATCCTACGCATGGTTTGAAGTTGGGGGCGTGGTTTTTTCCCTCAATATATGGAGGAATTATCTGTATGGGGTAAGGTATAATATATACACTGACCACAAGAGATTTGAGGTATCTGATGGATTAGCCGAACTTGAATATGAGGCAGCGGAGGTGGTTGGATGTGGTAAAGGATTATGATTGTGAAATCATGTTCCACCCTGGAAAGGCTAATATTGTGGCAGATGCCCTGAGCCGTAAGGCAGTGAGTGCTCCTATCAGAGATTTATGCCTGATGATGTTTATTATTTCACCTCCGTTGGATATGATCAAGAAGGCTCAGGTAGAAGGATTGGAAAAGGAAAATTGGAAGGCAGAGCAGATCGGGGGGGGGGGGGGGGGGGGGGGCAGATTCCTTTATTTGTCTGAGATGGATGGGGCTTGTTGACTTAGTGTGGCAGGGTTTGGGTTCTGACTACTAGTGGGGTGAGGTAGACAGTGTTAGAAGAATCATATAAGTCGAAGTTTTCAATCCACCCAAGGTCCACTAAGATGTATAGGGATCTGAAGTTGAGTTATTGGTGGCCCTGTATGAAAAGGGGGATAGCATGCTTTGTAGAGTTGTGCTTAACCGGCCGGAAAGTCAAGGCTGAACACCAGAGACCCCACGACAAGATGCAGCCGTTACACATTCCCATGTGTAAATAGGAAGAGATCACCATGGATTTTTTTTACAAAGTTGCCAAGGACGTCACGTGGATTTGATTCCATACAGTTCATTATTGATAGATTGACCAAGAATGTACACTTTATACCTATTGTCGAGAGTATATCTGCTGAGAAGTTGGTTGGCATTTAAATTCAGGAGGTGGTGGTTCGACACGGGGTGCTAGTTTCAGTGGTTACAGACCGAGTTTTTCGTTTCACCTCCAGGTTTTGGAGGAAGTTTCACGAGGAGTTGGGTACTCAACTGTATTTCAATACAACATACCACCCTCAGAACGATGGTTAGAGTGAGCGGACGATTCAGACGCTCGAAGACATGCTCCGAGCATGCTTGCTTGATTATGGCAGAAGTTAGGATACTTACCTTCCACTGGCCAAGTTCTCCTACAATAAAAATTATCATGCCAACATTGATCAACCTGTCACACCCCGCTAAAGCGGAAACACGAGGCGCAACAGTACAAAGGGTTTCATAGCAAAAGATAAAGACAACACCAACCATAGTGTAGAAAAGTGTTACGATTTACAATATCATTTCGATAATTTTTTTAAAACAAATTACATTGTATTAAATATAACAACACACATAAATGCTCCTATAAGTGATGTGTCCCTACATGCCACTTACTCGATGATTCCTGAAAAAGCATGTAAAATGTGCAGTCAACTACCGAAATAGTTGGTGAGTTCACAGATTTACAAAAATAGTAGTATATGAGTCATAATCAGAGTTTTAATAAAAGTTTCCAAAAATAAAAGTACATTGCTAAAATGAGTAAATAAGTTTGCATTAACAAAGTTCGTTGTCATCATGAGAAATAAAGTACATTGCCAAAATGAGATGCAAAGTTCATATTCTCATGGTAAATAAGTTCATTGTCATCATGAGAAATAAAGTACATTGCCAAAATGAGATGCAAAGTTCATATTCTCATGGGAAATAAGTTCATTGTCATCATGAGAAATAAAGTACATTTCCAAAATGAGATGCAAAGTTCATATTTTCATGGGAAATAAGTTCGTTGTCATCATGAGAAATAAAGTATGTTGCCCAAATGAGATGCAACGTTCATATTCTCATGGGAAATAAGTTCGTTGTCATCATGAGAAATAAAGTACGTTGCCCAAATGAGATGCAACGTTCATATTCCCATGGGAAATAAAGCTCGATGCTAAAACAAGTAAACAAGTTTCGTTGCTAAAGTAAGTATACAAGTTTCATTGCTAAAATGAGTATACAAGTTTCACTACTAAAATAAGTATACAAGTTTTGTTGCTAAAATGAGTATACAAGTTTCACTGCTAAATGGAGTATACAAGTTTCGTAGCTAAAATGAGTATACAAGTTTCGTTGCTAAAATGTGATGTAAGATTCGTATGTGCTTCAAGTTTCCATTCATGAGTTCACAACCCAAGCCTAATGATCGAATCGTGCCCTATTGACTACTATGTGTATCGCAAACATAGTGTATAAAATATGGTAAAATGCACTCAAGCGAATCGTGCGAGTGAGGAGTTATCTACCTCCTAATAGCAGTATCCATAATGACCATGGGCTCAAAAGAGCTAATGAGTTGTGTCGAATGATTCCATGGACTTAACCGCGATACAGTCCTCATGAATTAAAGTAACATACACATACATGCAAAATATAGCAACCAAGTTTATACGATTCAAAATAAATACAACTAACATAAACAGTTTAGGACATGCTTTTCCACCCCAAAACATTTAAAAACTGAAAATAGGGGGAATGTGTGAATACTCACAATGACGTGTGAAGGTATTTGTGATGCCTTGAGCTAACTTCCATCACGTCCAACTACTGATTCCCTATGATAAGGTTACACACTAGTAAGTCTGTAGTCGAAAATCTAATACGAGTATACTTAATTTCTACACAGGAATTATGCCAATATTGTGTCAAAATTAGGTTTTGTATAAGTTACTAACATTTTTCTATAAATTCAGATTTCCATGGATGAATTTGTTAAATAACAAATTCAAGTGAAAAATCCCATTTTTGGCAATGTCAATTGAAGTGTGAATATAACATTTTGGAAGGTGATTCAAATGGTTAAATATTCAAAACTAAGTTAAATAGGTTATAAAATTTTCCAAACTTTGTATTTCAGTTAACTGAAGTCAAATACATTAAATAAATTTTCTTGAATTTTTGATTTCTCTAACTATTTTTCCTTTATTTAATTGCTCAAAGAAACACAAATTCATGAAAAATAGCAACCAATTAAGAAATTTCTCCAAAATTTTTGTAACAATGATATTCATCTTATATAATCTGAGATATAAAACTTGGTTTTTAAACAGATTAACATGATTTTAAGATTTTTGTGTATTTATTATAATAAAAATCAAAATAAATAGGAATCGGTTTATAAAATTCTCCAAACATTTTGTGACACTGTTATTTAACATATATAAGCTGGGAAAAATATCAAAGCTGGTTTTCAAATAGTTTAACTTTTTTTCTTTGTTTTATTCATTTAAATACGCATTAATTCGTGAAAAATTATTAACCAGTAGGTACAATTCACTAAACTTTTTATCTACAATTAATATGTAATATAAAATATTCTGATGAAGTTTCATAATTTTTGGATAAGTGTAGCTATTTTTCATCAATTTAATCCATTAAACATTCATTAAATCGTGAAAAATAAGAAATTGTCATGGAAAAATCTGAAATCTTTTGCATGGAGTCTTTATGATTTCCAAAAGATGCAAAAATTATCAAATATGGTTTTGGACAATCATATCTATATTTACAAATTATTTCTCTTCAACAAAAATGAAATCAAAATAAACAGAAAAAAGTCATAGATGTTGGGTTATTTATTGTGTTGTGTCAAATTTAATATGTATGTAATTAGCCTTTATTAAACAGATTGGGCCTGTCCATCCGTATTTATGTTGCTTGGGTTAGGCTATAAACATTGCATGCATGTTTTGTATTAGTGTTAATCAATTGGATTGCCCAACATCGTCTTTACAGAGAAGTTCACACATAACTCTTCTAAGACTTTGATAATATAATCATTCGGCACATTTTCGATCTACAAGTTTATTTTTTCTACTATTGGCATCAGAGCAGGAGATTATGTAATAAATACGCATATCTTCTATCGAGCTTATTAGGGTTTTTGAGTTTTTGTAAGATCTGTTCTTGTCGTCTTCATCGATTGTAGATGTTAGATCTGGTTTCTAGTTAAGACCTAAACTCGATTATTATTTTACACATTTGATTCTTAAACGGGTTTTTGTGAATCATCATGCAACCAGAAGATCCACACACTCTTTCCTTCAATCTTTCAAGCAGTATCGGATCCACTACCAGGAAACTTATTCTTTTTCCACAAGATTACGAAGTATGGGCGCTGCACTTCGAAGACTACGTGTTAGGTATTGAAGATCATGGTTCATTGATATGGGAATCAATAACCAAGCAAATGTTTGCTCACACTGCTACGAGGAAGATCATTAAAACTCAAGCAGAATACAGCACTCTTCTCTCTGAACAAACGAACATTCCACAAGATGAAAAGGAGAAGTTAATGAGTAACGTCAAGGCAAGGAAGATAATCAGGTTCGCTCTACCTCCATACACGTTTTGTCTGGTGAGTTCTTATGATACAACAAAAGAGATATGGGACATGCTGAAAGAACTCTATTCGAGTGATGCAGATCTTGAGCATTCAGTTCAAACACTACTTCTCTCGGAGTTTGGTGCTTTTGTTCAAAAGCTAGAAGAGACATTAGATGAAACATTCAATCGTTTCAATCATCTCTTGAGCAGGATGTTAAAACATAAGATCAGACGTGAACCTATAAAGCAAAAAGTCACGTTCATGAATGGTTTGAGGCCTGAATGGAAGGTAGTTGTTTCAACGGTTAAAGCTCACGAACAATTTAAGAATTATTCTTTGGCGAAGCTGGTGGGAATTCTTAGGTCCCACGAATTTGAAGTAACGAAGGAAGGGAAGATTGTGTCGAGCATGGGGTTATTAGCCCTGGTTGCAAAGGGAAAGAAGGTAGTAGAAGAATATTCGGAGCCCGATCTTTCAGATTGCGAGCTAACAAAAGAAGAATACGCTCTGATGGTGTCAAATCCCAGAAAAATTTTCTAAAAAGAATTTTGGACACCTTAAAAACAGGAACTGGCAAAGGAACTACAATTCTGACAAAGCAACGGATGAAAGCCTCAACAACTCGCAAAAGGATGAGGTGAAGAAAGAAAAGAAACTGATGGGAGATTTCGACTATGACTGGAACTATTGTCATGGCAAAAATCAATTGGCTAAAGAGTGTATGTTGAGAAGAATGAGTGAGAAGGAGGAAGAAGATGATGAAGCTTATTATCTTCGAAAGTTAGAAGAGACTCGAAAGAAAAAGAGTGTTGATAATGCTAAACCTGATTTGATTGTGCAGGAGGACGATGATGAATTTAGATGTGTTGAGGTCTGGTTAACAGATTCAGAAGATGGGGAAGTTCAGAAGCCCACGGATGGTGGATGCTTCGTTGTGAAGTCTGGAGTCCCTGAGTATGAGGTAAGATGTTTGATGGTTTATGGTGATGTTTCGGAGCAGAGAGGATACACCACTGACAGCGTGTAGGCCATTAACAACTGCTTTGCTGCAAAACCTTTTTCGGAACAAGTCAGTGAATGTGAAAGAGTCATCAGTAAGGTACAATCTATTCTCCAGTCTCTTAATATTCCAGTTGCTTGTTACGAATCTGAATTAGATGATTTGAATTTTACTGTCTCTAATTTTAGTGATAGCTTAAAAAGAACACGTCTAAACAATACTAACCTAACTGATAAAATCAGCAGGATAACAAACAATAGTGAAGATAGACAGATGTGGATAGAGAAGTTGGAGTTAGAGCTGACTAGGTCTAGGGATGATGTTATTTATTTGAAAAGAGACAATTTAGCATTGTTAAAACAAAGAAATATTTTCTGTTTGATTGCTAAGAGATTAAATTTTTAACATAACCCAACTGCATCTTTGTTGTGAAATAGCGAAAAAGATACACAAAATGATTTTACCCTTTCTCGAATTAAAAGAGGATGAAATCGATGCAGAGTGTTACAGGTGCGAATCCATAGTGTTCTCGGATGATGTTTCTAAATCTTATAAAGTCGGACTTGACAAAATTGAAGCATACATTCAGTCCAAAGATCATAAAAGCACGCTAAAACAAATGTTGGATGAAAATGATAAAGAGAAAATTAAATCTGATACTGTACAGAAATTTCACTCTTTATGCACAAAATTGAGTTCGGAAAACACTTTCGATACTGAGAATGTTTCCGAATTTGATGAAAGTGACATGAGTGAGATCTTCGTAGAGGACGAGATTGATTGTTCGGCATTTGTGCAAAATGAGAATGCACCAAAGAAAAAGTTGATTTTCGAAAACTCTGATGAATATGTTCGTATCGTTGAAAATAAGGGTTCGGATTTTTTAAAGCAAAAGCTCTTGTATTTCTGAAAGTTCAAACCGTCCCTAATCAAGTTTTTGTAAAAACCGGACTGGACAGAAATAAAAACTTATGAACTAACGTCCTTAGTAGATGATGACAATGCAGATGGTTGCAATGAATTCTTTTGGTCAGGACCAATCGATAACTCTGATGAAACGAAAGGTCTTTCCGAAATGACCTCTTGGAAAACCAAAGGGAGATATGTCGCAGAACCATTGAATAGTGTGAACCATTGCAATGATAAAGTTGGTCCGAGTGGAACCAAAAATGTCCCGAGTGAAACATCTTCCGAACAGACTGACTTACAGGTTAGAAAACCGAATCCTAGAGTAAAAATTCATAAGTCAGATGAGGAACATATGGCTAAGAAAAGACAACTAAACGCTAGATATCAGAAAAATCTATAAGAAAGAAAGCGATTATGCAAATCCAAGAATTCCAATTCTGTTAACCCAGAAAGATTCGCAAATTAAAATGTGAAATTCTCTCCCAAACTGAAACCTAATTCGTCTTCAAAGTCACAGTTTTCAACTCCACAGGTTTCAAAACCAAAAGGTTTTACAAAACCACCATTTTCAAAACAAACGAAACCTTTGGAAAAGACTAAACCTAATTTTTCTCCTAAAACCAATTTTTCAAAAATTGTCAACACATCGAAAGATGTTAAGTGCAAAGGAAAAGTTGTTTCGAAACCTGAAATTTCATTTAAGGAATCCGAAGCAAACTTGCAAAAGGAGGAAAAGAAGTTCATGAAAAAGGTTGCCAACCAGCAAACTGAAGCAAAACAAAAACAAAATTCTTTTAATGAAAAGATAATAGAATTGTTGTTTTCAGAATAATAGAATTGTTGTTTTCAAAATAACGAATTGTTGTTTTCAAAATAACGAAAGGAGAGAATTCCACTTTGATAAAAAGATCTTATTTGGTTGATGAATCTATAACCTTTCCTGTTCCTAAGAAAACCTCACGAGGACCCAACAACTTTGGGTTCCTAAATCGCTCTGAATTTTATAGGTAATTCGTGATGAACAATACGACTAGGAATGGTACATTGATAGTGGTTGTTCGCATCACATGACTGGAATAAGAGAAGCGCTGAGGGAATTTCGATCACTGAAGGACGGAGGCAAAGTGAAGTATGGAAATAATGCCACGGGAGAAATCAAAGGATATGGCATGATCACGAACGGACAATTCTTTATTCACAAGGTAGCATATGTGAAGGCCTGCAACAGAACCTAATTAGTGTGTCTCAATTGGTTGTAGGTACTGGTATGAAAGTCTCATTCGATGACGAGGGATCTGAGATAATTGAAAAGAAAAAAAAAGGTAATGCTTCTGAAATCCAAAAGAAAGGGAGAGATGTTTCCTTTAGATATAAAGCCAATCATAGGAAAGCCTTTATTATGCCTTCTTAAGAAAACATCTTCAGATGATAGTTGGCTATGGAACCGAAGGCTCTCGCATCTCAACTTCAAGGACATCAACAAACTCGTACTTGGCGATCATGTGCGAGGACTTCCACTTCTGAAGTTTGAGAAGGAACATCTTTGTGCTGCTTGCAAGCTGGGAAAACAAAGTCAGAAGAGTCATTCGATTATCATCAACACCAAAGTGATCGAGCCACTTGAACTATTACATATAGATCTTTGTGGTCCTTCTACCATCGAGAGTATTGGTGGTAACAAATAAATTCTTGTTATTGTTGATGACTTTTCCAGATTTACCTAGGTTTATTTTCTTAAACAGAAATCAGAAGCCACTTCCAAGCTTAAAGACTTTGTCAAGCAAATCGACCTTCAACTACGAAAGCTAGTTCGTAACATTCACAGTGATAACGGTTCAGAGTTCAAAAACCAAGTGCTTGAAGAATTCCTGACTGAAAAAGGAGATGCTCATAACTTCTCTGCTCCTTACACTCCTCAGCAGAACGAAGTCGTTGAAAGACGAAACCGATCTCTGTGCGAAGCTGCGAGGACCATGTTATCTTTTGCGAACTTGCCACTTTACTTCTGGGCTGAGGCTATCAGAACTGCCTGTTTCATTCAGAATCGATCTCTCATCAACAAATATTTTCAATCACTCCGTATGAGATTCTAAATAAACGAAAACATAATGTCACGTTCTTTCATGTCTTTGGTTCCAGGTGTTTTATCTTTAACTCTAAAGAGCAACGGAACAAGTTCGATGTGAAAGAAGACGAAGGGATCTTTTGGGGGTACTCTCTTACTTCGAAGGCATATAGGATTCTGAACAAAAAGTTGAAAAAGGTAGAAGAAACCTACTATGTCACATTTGATGATAATTATATGACGAAGTATCAGAGGACTGACTGTCAATCTGAAGAGATTTTTCCAACGACAAATACGATGACGATTCCTCTCTCAAACCTTTACGAGGAATTCATGAATCTGTTTGATGAGCCATAGAAGGCGATCTCTTCGGAATCAAAAGTAGTAAATAACAAGGAAGACAAACTTAAGAAGATCATGATGATGCTGCTAAAGATCTTGAACAAGAACCTCGAATTCCGAACACTTCCAAAACTCCATCTTCACCACGAGCTACAAATGTACCTGTTCAGGGGGGGGGGGTTCCACTTCAACCTCAACATCCGATTCACCTATTCAGGGGGGAAATATAAACCCTGAACTTAGCCTAGACACTCCAATCCTAGGGGAGAACTCGATTCGGAATTTTGAGCCACATGAACCATTCCAGGGGAGAATGAGGGTGAAAATAATGACTCAGATGCTCAGTCGGAATTCGAAGATGTAAATGCCAAATTGGATGAATCGTATGATCCGAACTACCCTCCTTTAGCAAAATGGACCAGAGATCATCCCAAATCACAAGTGATTGGTTCAACTTCATCCGGTGTTCTCACTAGAGCTCAGCAAAAAGCAAATCAGACTACATTATTTTCCAAAATAGAATTTTGCATGTTCAATTCATTCATTTCCAAGATTGAGCTAAAAACTATTAAGATTGCTCTAGATCATTCTGATTGGGTGCAAGCAATGCAGGAAGAGTTCAATGAGTTTGAGCGCAATAAAGTTTGGAGACTGATTCCAACTCCAAAGGATGCATCGATTGTAGATCTGAAATGGGTGTTTCACAATAAGCTTGACAAAGAAGGCAATGTCATTCGAAACAACGCACGATTGGTCGTAAAAGGGTATTGTCAAGAGGAAGGCATAGACTATGAAGAAAATTTCGCACCAGTAACAAGGCTGGGGTCTGTTCACATTTTCCTAGCATATACAGCTCAAAAGAACTTTGAAGTCTATCAAATGGATGTTAAGTGTGCATTCTTAAATGGTGAACTAGAAGAAACAGTCTATGTGGAGCAACCACCAGGTTTCGTCAATGAAAAATGTCCAAATCACTGTTATATATATTGGATAAGGTTGTGTACGGTTTGAAACAAGCACCTCGAGCATGGTATGAAACTTTAACTCGTTTTTAAAGCAATCAAAGTTTAATCAAGGATCGGTCGACCCGATCTTTTTTCGCAAGAAAGATGGTGACCACCTTATGATTGTTCAGATTTATGTTGATAATATCATTTTCAGATCCACTAATCCTAGATTAACTGACGAACTCCGAAAATTGATGGAGACTAAATTTGTAATGAGTGCAATAGGTCCTATTAACTTTTTTTTGGATTGAATATTAGACAAAGTTCAGAGGGCATATTCATAAATCAAGAAGCCTACAAAAAGTCTCTTCTTGCGAAATTCGGAATGGTGGGAGACTCAAAGGTCAAGGTTCCAATGGCATTTTGAACGAAGCTTACACGGTCTTTGGATAAACCAACAGTTGATATGACTCTCTATCGAAAAATGATAGGTTCAATGATTTATCTAACAGCAAGTCGTCCAGAAATTATGTTTTCTTGTAACATCCCAATTTTCGAGGCCAAAAATTTCATTCTTAAATAATACTTCGCAACATAGTTTACTAAAACATTACCAAAGTCAGGTCATTTTATAAAAACTGTAACAACGTGTTCGGAAACCATCTCAACATAAGTATATAAATCAGAGTACAATCCCAGAAACTCATTGCGGAAAACATATGTGTGTGTGTGACGCGCTGCTACACCGTCGGCTCCTTCCCCTTAGACGAAGAGGTACCTGAAACCAAAACTGAAACCGTAAGCACAAAGCTTAGTGAGTTCCCCCATCATACCACATACCATACAATCACATAGCATACGTGCTGCCGGACATTTCTGGGGTGCCCGACCTACCCATGTCAAGCCATTCTGGGGTGCTGACCTACCCATGTCAAGCCATTCTGGGGTGCTGACCTACCCATGTCAGGCCGTTCTGGGGTGCGGACTACCCTCCGGTCTATCTCAACCGGCATCGGGGACTATTTCACCCCTACCTCTATCATACAATAACAAAATATAATCATACGGTCAGGCATATCTGGGGTACTGACCTACCCTTTGGTCCTAACGACCAAGTCAGGGAAAAGCTATTCCCTGCCACTACCACTAACTAACATATCATATCATATAAGCATATCTCATAAGCATATCTCATAAGCATATCTCATAAGCATATCACATAAGCACATCTCATAAGCATAACAAGATAACTATCACAAAGACAATTATCTACCAATTACTCTTGTTGGTGGGCCAGCATTGTGGCCTTAGACCCACCCCTACTCGAGCTTAACTCACCTCGATGTCGTGTAGCGTCTGTACTGTCCTCGGTGTGAAAGTCGGCTCTCCTCGACTCCTCAATCCCTACACGAAAACCCTTCTAAGTTATCAATCTGTACCCACAACCCCTTCAAGGGTCAAATTGAATCCAAGTCAAAGTCAATGTCAAAGTCAAACCCTGGTCAAGTCAACTCTTTCGTTGACCAGACTCGCTGAGTTGGTCCGCCAACTCGCCGAGTTCCTTTGCCCGCATAATACTACAAACCCGTCCCCACTCGTCGAATATAGCAAGAGCTCGACGAGTTCGCCTTCAACAATACTTCAGCCAATCTTCAACCGACTCGGTGAGTTCTTCCTTGAACTCGTCGAGTTCATCTTCAGCATATGAATGCGTCCAGTCTATGACTCGCCGAGTTGTAAGAACAACTCGTCGAGTCCATCTTCAAAGATTGGGAGATTGCCTTGGACTCGCCTAGTGTGTTCTAGCACTCATCGAGTCCCATGACTCCCAGGTCCAAGGCAAACCCCTAGCAGGCTAAGCGTTCCTTCTACTCAACCAAAACCATTTCCAGAAGACGTTTTTGGGGAAAAAGTCTCGACTCGCCGAGTCCCCCAGTGACTCGCCGAGTCCCCCAGTGACTCGCCGAGTCCCTCCATGTCCAAAACTATACAGTTGATTTCAGTGGGACTTAATGCATCCAAATAATAGATCTGACCTCCTAGGGTCCCTTTTACACGTAAAGTCGCGAACTTGATGTCCATGCATGGGGTCTTTGGCTCAAAAAGCCATAAAAGATGGTCTACAAGATGCATGGGGTGTTTATGGCAACAAGGTGGGCACCTTTATGCCATAAAGACCCCCAATAACCCCAGATCTGAAGCACAAACTGACTTCCAATAACCAATCCCTAATACAACCTCTCTAGGGCTTAGAAAGATGTAGAAAAAGGCCCAAAATCAAGATCTAGACAATGAATAGACAAGGTTTCAGCTTTATACCTCTGATAAGCTGGAAATATGCTCAAAACTCTGGATCTTCTTGTTCCCCCTTGATCTCACAAGCCTCCTACTCTTCTTCAAGCTTCAATCTCACAAAGTAACACCACAAGGCTCAAGAACACACTAAAACGGCTAAGGTTTCGAGTTAGGGTTTGCTCTGGACGATGGGGGCTGAGTTGAGGGGTTATAATGTGTTTAAATAGGGTGCAAACCCTCAATTTAGGGTTTCATTCAAACAGCGTCTACTCGCAGATTCGGTCTCCCGACTCGTCGAGTAGGCTACTTAAACTTCCCGCGGATCACGACTCTACTCGACGAGTTGGGCCTCCAACTCGTCGAGTCCCAGAGAAAACATAATAAATACTTAAATTAAAGACATACCAGGAATCAGGTGTTACAAATCTCCCCCACTTATCTTAGACTTCGTCCTCGAAGTCTGCTGCTCGGTCCTGAAAAAGCTCGGGGTAATGCTCCCTCATCTCGTCCTCCGGCTCCCAGGTCCATTCTGAGCCCTTGCGGTGTCGCCACTGCACCTTAACCAGCTCCACTCTCTTGCTCCTCACGTCCTTCGATTTCCTGTCAAGGATTGCCACTGGCCGCTCGATGTAATTCAGGTTGTCATCCACCTGAATATCCTCTAATGGCACTATTGCCGAATTGTCCACCAGACACTTCCGCAACTGGGAGACGTGGAAAGTGCTATGTATCTGACTGATTTCGGCTGGCAGATCCAGCCTATATGCCACCTTGCCCACCCGGGCTACAACCTTGAAGAGTCCAATATACCTGGGGCCCAGCTTGCCCCGCTTCCTGAATCGAATGACGCCCTTCCAAGGCGACACTTTCAGGAGCACCATATCCCCGACCTGGAATTCCAGGTCCGATCGACGCTTGTCGGCATAACTTTTTTACCGAATCTGAGCACTCTGAAGCCTGTTCCGAACTTGCTGGATCCTCTCCGTCGTCTTGAGTACCACCTCGGTACTCCCCATGACCCTCTGACCACCCTCACCCCAGCATATCAGGGTCCTGCACTTCCTCCTATACAACATCTCGAATGGAGGATGGTCGATACTCGCATGATAGCTATTATTATAGGAGAACTCCGCCAACGGAAGGTAAGTATCCCAACTACCTCTAAAATCTAAAACACACACCCGCATCATATCCTCTAGAGTCTGGATGGTCCGCTCACTCTGACCATCCGTCTGCGGGTGAAAGGCGGTGCTAAAGTGCAAACGAGTACCCAGCTCGTCATGAAACTTCTTCCAAAACCTGGAAGTGAACCGTACATCCCTGTCGGAAATAACTGAAACTGGCACCCCGTGTCGCGCCACTACCTCCCTGATGTAGATGTCGGCCAACTTTTCAGCCGAAATGCTCTCCTGAATCGGAATGAAATGGGCGCTCTTGGTCAATCGATCAACGATGACCCAAATCGAATCTACCCCCGCGCGGTCCTGGGAAACTTTGTGATGAAATCCATAGTAATATCTTCCCATTTCCACATAGGGATATCCAACGCCTGCATCTTGCCGTGAGGCCTCTGGTGCTCGACCTTGACCTCCCTACAGGTCAGGCATCTCTCAACATACCAGGCTACATCCCGCTTCATGCAGGGCCACCAATAATCGGGACGAAGATCTATGTACATCTTTGTTGCCCCGGGAGGAATCGAGAATCGGGATTTGTGCGCCTCCTCCATGAGAACCTGGCGCACACCCCCATGGTATGGAACCCATACCCTGCGGTGTAGCGTCAATAACCCACGGCTATCATAGTCGAAGGAGGAAACATGTCCCACAATACGCTCGATCTTCCGATGTTCCTCCTTCATAGCCTCCTGCTGGGCCTCTCGGATCTGCTCCAAAAGAGGAGTCACCACCGTCATCCTCATGTATATGTCTCTGATCGGCGCTGCCTTGCGGCTAAGCGCATCGGCCATGACATTGGCCTTCACCGGGTGGTAGAGGATCTCACAATCGTAATCCTTCACCACATCTAACCACCGATGCTGCCTCATGTCCATGAGGTACCTCAAACTCTTTTGGTATGTGTAGATGGTACAACGGACCCCATAGAGGTAGTGTCTCCAAATATTGAAGGCGAAGACGACCACCCCCAACTCCAAATCATGCGTCGGGTAGTTTGCTTCGTGAGGCTTCAGCTGCCTCGAAGCGCAAGCGATGACATGCCCTCTCTACATCAATACCGCACCCAAACCTAAGATGGACGCATCACAATATACTACAAAATCCTCCATGCCCTCCGGCAGGGCTAAGATTGGCGCCTCGCACAATCTCTGTCTCAACGTCTCAAATGCGGCCTGCTGCTCAGGCCCCCAGCGAAAGACCACGACTTTCCTCGTCAGTCGGGTCAAAGGCACGACTATCTTAGAGAAGTCCTGAATGAATCTCCGATAGTAGCCTGCCAGTCCTAGAAAGCTCCAAATCTCAGATGGAGACCTCGGAACCTCCCATCTCATCACGGCCTCCACCTTGGTCGGGTCAACCGAAATCCCGTTCTGGTTGACAAGGTGCCCAAGGAACTGCACCTCGCGCAACCAGAACTCACACTTGGAAAACTTAGCATACAAGCTCTCCCTCCTCAATGTATCCAGAACCTCCCGCAAGTGCTCCTCATGCTGCTCTCGCGTCTTGGAATAAACCAAGATGTCGTCAATGAAAACTATCACAGACCGATCCAACATCATCATGCACACGTGGTTCATGAGATCCATGAACGCGGCAGGAGCGTTGGTGAGCCCGAAGGGCATCACCACGAACTCGTAATGGCCATACTGAGTCCGAAAAGCAGTCTTCTACACATCCTCCTCCCTGACCCTCATCTGGTGGTATCCTGACCGCAAGTCAATCTTGGAGAACCAAGATGCTCCCTGTAGCTGGTCGAAGAGGTCATCAATCCTCGGGAGTGGGTAACGGTTCTTCACCGTTACCTTATTCAGCTCCCGATAATCTATACACATCCGATGCGACCCGTCCTTCTTCTTCACAAATAAAACTGGGGCTCCCCAGGGCGAACTGCTCGGTCTAATGAATCCCTTGTCTAACAGCTCCTACAGCTATGTAGACAACTCCTGCATCTCATGAGGAGCCAACCGATACGGTGCCTTGGCTATCGGAGCCGCACCAGGAACTAGGTCGATCCTGAACTCTACCTGCCTCTCCGGAGGTATCCCGGGCAACTCCTAGGGGAATACATCCGCGAACTCTTGTACCACTGGCACATCGCCCACCGTCGCCTTACCTGCCTCCCGGGTGTCTATAACATAGGCGACATATCATGCGCAACCCTGCTGAAGGTAGCGCCTAGCCCTCGCTGCTGAGCATAAGGTTAGCCCTTGCTGTGGCCTCTCGCCCTGAATCACCATCTCTCCCCCACTTGGGGTCCTGATCTGCACCAACTGTTGCGCGCAGTCGATCACCGCCCCATTGGGGCTTAGCCAAACCATACCTATAATAACCTTGTTCCCCCGCAAAGGTATGGGAACCAAGTCTACCAGGTAGCGCTCCTCGAACAGTCTCAAAACACAATCTCTGAAAACTTCAGATACTCATACTGACCGGTCGCCCGCAATCTCGACCTCTAGAGGGCAATCCAACATGCCCGAGGACTCAGAAAACTTCTTGCTAAGAGCAAGAGAGACAAATGATCGGGTAGCACCCGAATAAAAAAACACCCGAACTGGGATACCGTTCACATGGAACGATCCTAAATAAAGCATACATATAACATATCAAAATCATAGCGACATAAAATAAGAACATAAGGAAGAAAGCATACCCGTCACCACATCGGGTGCGGCACATGCCTCCTCGGGCGTCAACTGAAATGCTTGGCTCCGCACCACTGGAGCCTCTTCTGGCCATCCGTAACTCGTGCTGTCGCTGGAGTCGGTGCCACAACTGGCGCTGTTGTTGACACTGCTGACAATCTAGGGCAGTTGGCCTTTTTATGGCCCCTCTGATTGCAATGAAAGCAAATCAGGTCTGATGTCTGAACTGTGGGGGCGGGGGCAGTACAATCCCTGACAAAGTGCCCTGTCTTGCCGCACTTGTAGCAACCTGACGATCCTGCTCTACAAGCTCCCTCATGCTGCCTGCCGCATTTCCTGCAGCGGCTCTGGCCCGACTGGCCCTTCGACCTGACGTCGGATCCCTTGGGTTTCGTCCCCGAAACCCCTGTAACCTGCTCAGTCTCCGCCTTCCTCTTCCTGAGGTGCTCCAAATCAATCTCCCTCTCCCGCACCCTGGCAATCATGGACTCCAAGGTCGGGCAGGCTGAATAGCTGACGTGCTCCCGAATGTCATCCCTCAACATGTCATGGTAGCGAGTCTTCCGCATCTCCTCATCCCCAACATACTGAGGTACCAACAAGGCCCTCTCCATGAACTTGGCGGTGATCTCCGCCACTGACTCCGTAGTCTGTCTCATATCCAGAAACTCCCTGGCCAGCTGCTGAAGCTCCACAGTTGGCGCAAACTCCTCCCTGAATCTGGTCACAAAGTCTGACCAAGTCATAGCCTCCACGGCTGGGGCTCCCAGCGAGTCACCGACTGACTCCCACCAATCTCTAGCTCTGTCCCTCAAACAACCCGTAGCAAAGCGGACCTTCGACCCTTCCGGGTAGAAGCTCATCAACTGCGCAAACTCAATGTCTGCGATCCATCTCCTGGCAGCAATGGGGTCCTTCACCCCGTGAAAGTCCGACGCACCACTCCCCCTGAAGTCCTTGAAGGACAGTGTGCGCGTACCCGACTAGCTGGACGCCAAGTCACTCCTGAATGCTCGGAGGCGATCCTCCATCAGCTCAACAATCCCTTCCTTGATCGACCCGAAAATATCTAGGGTCGCCTCAAGGATACCTCTCTTGATCTCAGACGCGATGAACTCGCGTAACCCGTCATCGACCTGCTCGGACCCTGCACCCGAGCCTGATCCTGATCCTGATCCAGATCCTGAACCTCCTGCTCCATGTCGTGTGACCACCATACTGAAAATAAACACGTAAACGTCAGGATCATCCATACCCTTGAGAGGTCTCACACACCTTCACGATTTCCTGGTTCCATCTCGACCCTCATTGACGCGAGTACGGATCCTATGCTTTCAGTAGTACGGGGCCATACTACCTTCCACATCTATCTCTCCCCAACTGATCTCATCCTAGGCTTTCCTAGGGCGCCCTCTGACCTACTCTCCGCCATCAGTTGTA
Organism: Lactuca virosa; assembly: GCF_052849685.1. NCBI lineage: Eukaryota > Viridiplantae > Streptophyta > Magnoliopsida > Asterales > Asteraceae > Lactuca > Lactuca virosa. Next base: position 285,801,192 of record NC_136432.1, on the reverse strand, counting down.
CTAGGGGTCCCTACCATCTTTCCCTAACTAGCTTGCGAATACTATTATATATTCGCTCACTAGTTAGTTAAAGTTAGCCAGAACCCCTATAGCACAAAGCAAGCAGCATTCGTGCATAGAGTAACCGAATCAAGAATAACCTAATCAGGCTATCTCACTGCTAACTACAGCTCTAACATACGGCTCGATGAGCTCCTATAGCAGGAATACAAGGCATCCTTCCTAGATCCTTAGCCCCATTCTAGCATACAGTTCTCACATAATAGGCATACAAGGCATCCTCCTAGATCCTTAGCCCTAATCTAGCATGTAGTTCTCGTAGTCATATCATATAACATAACAAGTATGGGTATCTTGGGGAAAACTTACTTGAGCTCGGCCGGTCGCACGCATCACACACCTCGTTCTTTCTCAAAACTCTTTAGTTTAGATTTTAGAAAAACTATTTCCTTGTAAAAATCCTTCAAGCCCTCGGTTTGAGTTAAGACACCCCCGAGGGTGTGTCCGAATCCCTCAAACCTAGGCTCTGATACCAACTTGTAACATCCCAATTTCCGAGGCCAAAAATTTCATTTTTAAATAATACTTCGCAACATAGTTTACTAAAACATTACCAAAGTCAGGTCATTTTGTAAAAACTGTAACCACGTGTTCGGAAACCATCTCAACATAAGTATATAAATCAGAGTACAATCCCAGAAACTCAATGCGGAAAACATATATGTGTGTGTGTGACGCGCTGCTACACCGCCGACTCCTTCCCCTTAGACGAAGAGGTACCTGAAACCAAAACTGAAACTGTAAGCACAAAGCTTAGTGATTTCCCCCATCATACCACATACCATACAATCACATAGCATACGTACTGCTGGGCATTTCTGGGGTGCCCGACCTACCCATGTCAAGCCATTCTGGGGTGCTGACCTACCCATGTCAAGTTGTTCTGGGGTGCCGACTACCCTCCGGTCTATCCCAACCGGCATCGGGGACTATTTCACCCTACCTCTATCATAAAATAACAAAATATAATCATACGGTCAGGCATATCTGGGGTACTGACCTACCCTTTGGTCCTAACGACCAAGTCAGGGAAAAGCTATTCCCTGTCACTACCACTAACTCACATATCATATCACATAAGCATATCTCATAAGCATATCTCATAAGCATATCACATAAGCACATCTGTGACATCCCCTAATTTCTAGGCCAGAAAAGACCGATTTAATTTATGCTTTTTAAAATAAAATCAGAGAAATCTTTTCAAAAGATGTTGCGTAATAGGTCCCCAAAATAAAAATGATAAAAGTTTATCAAAACCCTTCTTTAAGAAGGTATATATTTTTCCAAATATATCAAAACCTCGGGATGTCATGTTCCGATATAGATCAAAAGCATAAACAAGACATTATAAGCCTTTCAACAGTTATTTACAACTACTGGCCTATAATCCAAAAATCTCTCCTCATCCTCCGACTATGCTCGGGGTCCACTACCTGTAATCATAAAAAGATGAGTGGGTCGGTCTTGGGATCCTGGTGAACATATAGGGTTTTCAACCCACAATAATAATAACTTATTAAGTTCACCAATTAACAATAACCCTGATTACCCATTCCCGTTGTCCTCACTTTACGTCCCTAAACACCTAACACAAGGGACTTAGCCTAAGGAATATCATCGGGTTGGACACTACTGCTAAGGGGACTCCTCATCCATACATGTCCTAAAGGCAACCATGAGGGGGATTGGAGTACACCAATGAACATTTAGTTCATCAGCACCTACAAGTTGCGAACCTGCTAGTGTGCCACTGGACTGTCTAGAAAGTCCGTGGTCGTCATCTATACTCTGTTAGACAACTTCACCAATAACACCAATAACAACACCGACACCGAGGCCTCTCATCATTTTAACACCCACCGACTATTTTGTCTACCCATGTTCTACGCAACATATTTGTAGATAAAATACATATACAGTTTAAACTTGTATAAAACATCAATTCAACAGTCACCTCAAATAAACAATTAACATATTTACACATAACACGTATTTTAAGCTAAATACTTCATATCTATGTGTAAAGTGAAAGTAACTACACACTCACATGTTTTGATGAAAATCGGGCAGCAATTCGTTTCCTAAAACGTTCGTTTCTAATAAAACTGGGAGTTTTATTGAGAAACCGGGCTCTGCAAAGGTCGGGCTTCGAAACCGAAAAGATAAATTTTCTAGGCTTCACGGGCACTTCGTGGCGTATTCCGGGGCTTATAATCGATACCGGGGCTTTGGGGGATGTTAAGATGAAGAAAATATGAAGAAAGGGGTGAAAGATGGTGATTTTCTAAATGTATCCGAGAAGGCTCGCAGCCTTCTATTTATAGGGGCCGAAGCTGCTGATCCAATGGCTGAGAAGTCTCCACGCATCAGCAGATCCGAAGTCTCGCACGTGGCTGTGCATGCGAGGGCCTCGGTGTCACCTCCTGATTGGACCGAGGTCTAGTCCGAAGTAGGGTTCCGTGGCAGTCTTGCGAGGGTTCGGACACGAGGGAAGAGGGTACGTGTCACCTTCTCAGTGGACCACTTCGGATCAGGCCAGGAGCTCGGATGACTCAGCTGCTCGGACACGTGGCTCGCATGACTCACCAATTTCGGACACGTGGCACGTTCTAAGCGAGGGTGACGTGGCCGAAGCCACCTATGCGAATTTTCTCGGTTTTTGTGCAAAAACTTCTAAAATCCATAACTTTCGCATACGAGCTCCGTTTTGACGTTCTTTATATGCACGCGTAGGTAAAATTACGCTCTACAACTTTCGTTTAGACTTCGTCGGCGAATTTTGACTTTAATTTTTAAATTGTTCTTTTTAACAGACCGGGACAGGAAATCCGTTAAAAATTCATAACTTCTTCATCTGACGTCCGTTTTCGTCAGACTTTTTACCGTTGTGCTACTATTTAGCAGACCTTCGATTCTCGTTTAGGGCGTGTCGGCTAAAAATCACTCGATCTAAAATTCGAGTTTTTAGCTGTCTACTGCTAAGCTGAAACTTCGAAAAATCATAACTTCCTCATACGAAGTCAGATTTTGGCGTTCTTTTTATACCTACTCTCGGTTTAACGAACACTACAAGTTTCGTTTAGATCACTAAGGCTAAAAAGTATTTTATCAAAAACTCACTTTTTACGACATACAGCACCGAGCCGGTTTTGTCGTGAAACTTCGACAGGTCATAACTTCTTCGTTATAACTCGGATTTCGGCATTCTTTATATATCCGTAATCCTTGTCATGACCACTACAACTATCTTAATAGATATCGGCTTTCTCTAAAATTTATTTTCGACGCTCATTTTTATTCTTAATTAATTAACTCCTAGTAATTAAGCATAAAACACATAGAATTCACATAATTCCTTTTTCATTTCTTCAAAATGAGTTACAAAGGTTAACCTAGACTATCACCTTAATATTAATGCCTAGGCTAGAAACACGAGTGTTACAATTCTCTCCCCCTTAGGATGATTCCGTCCCCGAAATCACACATCACCAAACAACTGCGGGTAGCGATTCATCATGTCACTCTCCGTTTCCCAGGTGAGATTTGGTCCATTCGTATGTTTCCAGCGCACAAGCACTAAATCAACCATCTTGCGTCGCAACTTCATAGTCTTACGGTCAACGATTGCCTCAGGTTCTTCAATCAACCTTTTGTTTTCATCCAACCTTAATTCAGAAATGGGAATTATGTCGGGCACATCTCCCGTGAACTTCCTCAAATAACACACATGAATGTGTTATGAATACCCTCCAGTTCTTCCGGTAATTCTAGCTTGCAAGCTTGATTCCCGATCCTCTGAAGAACTTTAAATGGTTCAATAAACCTTGGACTCAACTTTCCCCTTTTACCAAATCTTATAAGTCTCTTCCACGGCGAGACTTTAAGTAAAAACGAATCTGCAACTTCGAAGGATATCGGTTGTCTTTTCTTGTCAGCATAGCTCTTTTGGCGATCTTGAGCAGCTAACATCCTTTCTCTTATCACCTTCAACTTTTCAGCAGTCTGATGGACTATTTCAGGTCCCATAAACTGCTTTTCCCCAGCTTCCAGCCAACATGATGGCGTTCGACACTTTTCCCCATATAAAGCGTGATAAGGTGCCATCTTAATGCTTGAGTGGAAACTATTATTATAGGAGAATTCTACTAGAGGTAAATGTCCATCCCAGTTACCTTGGAATTCTAGGGTACATGCTCTCAGCATATCCTCCAATGTTTGAATCGTTCGTTCGCTCTGACCATCAGTTTGCGGATGGTAAGCTGTACTCAAACACAACTTGGTACCCAATTCCTCTTGTAGACTCCTCCAAAACCTTGAGGTAAAACGGCTGTCACGATCTGATACAATCGTTAACGGAACACCGTGTAGCCTCATAATTTCCTTCACATAAGAATTTGCAAGTTTATCCATAGACCATTTCTCGTTAGCGGCTATGAAATGCGCACTCTTAGTGAAGCGATCAACGACCACCCAAATCATGTCATGACCGTTCCTTGTTATGGGTAGTTTAGTCACAAAATCCATGGTAATGTCCTCCCATTTACCCATGGGTACAGGTAAAGGTTCTAAACTCCCATACGGTTTCTGATGTTGTGCCTTAACCCTAGCACAAGTTACACACTCGGCCACATACTTAGCAACATCGAGCTTCATCGTCGGCCACCAGTAATAGGGTTTTAGATCCCTATACATTTTCGTACTGCCGGGATGAATCGAGTACATGGTTTTGTGAGCTTCTTCCATCAGAAGACCTCTTACTCCTCCCGTCTTAGGTACCCAAATCCTATCTTTGAATACCTTCAATCCTTGACCGTTTGTATCAAACACCAACGTTTTTCCCAAAAGTTCCTCCTTCCGGTCATTTTTCTCCAAAGCTTCCTCTTGAGCTTTCTTTATACTTTCCACAATTGTAGAGACAACTTCAATTCTCAAAGCTCTTGGCCTTTTCTTTTCAAGATTTACCTTCCGACTGAGAGCATCAGCAACAACATTTGCTTTACCAGGGTGGTAAAGTATCTCACAGTCGTAGTCCTTGATTAACTCTAGCCAGCGCCGTTGCCTCATGTTCAATTCTTTCTGATTAAAGAGATATTGGAGACTCTTATGATCAGTGAAAAGTTTACATTTAGTACCATAAAGATAGTGACTCCATATCTTTAAGGTGAAAACTACCGCATCCAACTCTAGATCATGAGTGAGGTAGTTCTTTTCATGCTCTTTCAACTGCCTCGATGCATACGCTATCATTTTATCCCTTTGGGTCAGAACACAACCTAACCCAACTCTAGAGGCATCACTATAGACTGCGAAGTCATCAACTCCTTCAGGTAATGAAAGAATCGGTGCTTCACACAGTCTCTTCTTTAACTTTTCAAAGGCTTCCTTATGCTTTTCATTCCAAGCATAAGTAGCTCATTTGTGGGTCAAAGCTGTTAATGGAGTAGCAATCGAAGAAAAGCCTTGGATAAATCGACGATAATATCTGGCTAATCCTAAAAAGCTTCGAATCTCTGTGGGACTTTTTGGTTGTTCCCACTTCATCACAGCTTCAATCTTTGCTGGGTCAACCATTATTCCATCTTGGTTAACCACATGACCTAAAAATTGGACTTCTTGAATCCAAAATTCACATTTGGAGAACTTTGCATACAGCTTCAGAACTTTTAGCACTTCACGCAGATGCTTTTCATGCTCCTGCTTGCTTTTCGAATAGATCAAGATATCGTCTTGAATACTATCACGGATTTATCAAGGTATGGTTTACAAACCCTGTTCATCAAATCCATTAAAGCTGTTGGGGCATTGGTTAATCCGAACGACATAACCAAAAATTCATAGTGTCCATATCTTGTTCTGAACGCAGACTTTTCGATATCCTGCTCCCTCACCTTTAGTTGATGGTATCCGGACCTAAGATCGATCTTCGAGAAATAGCTCGAACCTTGCAACTGGTCGAACAGGTCATCGATCCTCGGCAACGGGTACTTGTTCTTTATCGTCGCTTTATTCATCTCTCTGTAATCGATGCACATTCTCATGCTCCCGTCTTTCTTCTTTACAAATAACACAGGGGCTCCCCAGGGTGATGAACTAGGTCGAATGAAACCTTTGTCCAATAACTCCTGAAGTTGTGTCATAAGTTCTTTCATCTCGGTTGGTGCTAATCGATATGGTGCTTTTGCTATCGGCGTCGTTCCTGGTAACAAGTCGATACGAAATTCTACTTGTCGATCAGGGGGCAATCCGGGAAGATCTTCGGGAAAGACTTCTGGATAATCACACACCACCGGAATATCCTGCACTTCCTTCTTTTCCTTCTAAGCATCGATCACGAACGCTAGATATGATGTACACCCCTTGGCCAAACACTTTCTGGCTTTCATTAGGGAAATGATTCCAGAATTTACTCTGCGTTTGTCTCCATACACCATAAACGACTCTTTCCCTAGCGGGTTTACTTTAACTATCTTCTTCCTACACATTATTTCGGCATCATTGGCGCTAAGCCAATCCATTCCTAAAACTATATCGAAACCATTTAACTCGATAGGCAATAATTCCTCGTGGAACTTATTCCCATCCAAGTCAATGATGATATTTTTCATACGATGGCTAACAGGTACAAACTTGCCACTAGCAATCTCGACTATTATAGCATTAACTAGTCTATCTACAGGCAAAGCTAGTTTTCTACCAAATTCATGCGATATAAAGGAGTAATTGGCTCCAGAATCAAACAAAATTTGGGCAGGCAATTCGTTTACGAGAAAGGTACCTGAAGCGACATCGGCTTCTTCTTTCGCAGCTTCGAGTGTCATCTGAAAGGCTCTCGCCTTCGGATTTGGTGGCAGATTGGGTTTCGCTGCGCCCTTCTTCTTCGGGCAATCCCTCAAAATATGCCCTTCTTCATGGCACCCATGACAGACGCTGTTAGTGAAGGTGCAATTATTGGCATAATGCCCTGGCTTTCCACACTTGTAACAAGTGAGTTCCACGCTGCACTTCCCATCATGTTTCTTCTTGCACCTGTCACACCACTTGGCTTCGGCTCCTCCTCCGAATTTTCTCGAACCAGACTTCGAGAATTTGTTCTTTTTATTGGAACCTAACGTTCCTTCAAACTTTCTCTTTTTGCCAACTTCAACCTTGCTGGCGGCTCTCCCCTTAATCATATCTTCAACAGACTTGGCAGCCCAGATAGCTGCCTCCAAAGTATGTGCCTGACGTACTGGCACCGCATACTCCCATGGAAGTCCCTTTGCGTACCTGTCAATTTTCGCCAGCTCATCTGGAACAATACGCAAAGCAAACTCCATTTGTCTGTGAAGTTATTCGTATACTCGTCAACGGTCATACTCTCCTTCTTCAACGTTAGAAATTGGTTTTCTAACTCGAGCACGTTTTGGGCCGAGCAGTACTTGCGCTTAAAGTGCACCAAGAACTCTGCCCAAGTCATTTGCAGTGGCTCATTAGGGCTTAGGGTTTTTCCCAATGTGTTCCACCAACGAGCAGCACTACCCCTGAACTGACGCACTGTAAAGGTGGTTTGTAACTTGCCTTGGCAATCACAAGTCATGAAAACCAACTCCATTTCCGAGATCCAGTCCATTACTCCGACAGGATCTTCTTTTCCAGTGAAGGTTGATGGCTTGCAAGTCATAAAGTCCTTATACTTGTACCCATTTCTCTCCACTCTGCCCTCGTGGTTATTCCTCCCAACCACAAGCGGTTCACTATGACCAACCGATCTGCTGTTGTTCCCTTCTTCAGATCGATCGTCATTTAGTTCACATCGTTCAACAGGAACTGATGGTTCATCCCTGTTGTTCAGCAACATTTGCCTCAACTCCTTCCTCTGTTCAGCCATCATGGTCTGAATCATAGTTCGTACTCCAGCCATAGTGATGGGCTCGGGTGCAGCCCCTACTATCGGCACCTGTTCCACCACTTGAGGTTGAGGTTGTTGGTTTCTGTTTGCATTTCCCACTCCACTTCTAGTTTTTGCCATTACAATCTATATACCGAATAAGGCGAATTTAGGTCTTATCCTTGTTAGATATTTTAATTCCCTTATCACTCCGAAACGTTTACATGTTAGTTCTAATCTCGTAATCATACGCTTAGAATCCTACACATATAAGGTTTCCAGATCCGGTCGGCAACAGACCATAGATCCGAACAATTAATGGCATATATGGCAACATATAGCATTTAGCACATAAATGCATTTTAGGCACCTTTCCTAAAATAAACTAGTGCTCATGTCTAAAATATGGCAGACACTCACCTCACAATCATCACTTAGCATTCTAAGTTTAAGTCTAGAAATCGTAGGATATTTCTTAGTTCGCTTAAACTAATGCTCTGATACCAACTGTGACATCCCCTAATTTCTCGGCCAGAAAAGACCGATTTAATTTATGCTTTTTAAAATAAAATCAGAGAAATCTTTTCAAAAGATGTTGCGGAATAGGTCCCCAAAATAAAAATGATAAAAGTTTATCAAAACCATTCTTTAAGAAGGTATATATTTTTCCATATATATCAAAACCTCGGGATGTCATGTTCCGATACAGATCAAAAGCATAAACAAGACATTATAAGCCTTTCAACAGTTATTTACAACTACTGGCCTATAATCCAAAAATCTCTCCTCATCCTCCGACTATGCTCGGGGTCCACTACCTGTAATCATAAAAAGATGAGTGGGTCGGGCTTGGGAGCCTGGTGAGCATATAGGGTTTTCAACCCACAATAATAATAACTTATTAAGTTCACCAATTAACAATAACCCTGATTACCCATTCCCGTTGTCCTCACTTTACGTCCCTAAACACCTAACACAAGGGACTTAGCCTAAGGAATATCATCGGGTTGGACACTACTGCTAAGGGGACTCCTCATCCATACATGTCCTAAAGGCAACCATGAGGGGGATTGGAGTACACCAAGGAACATTTAGTTCATCAACACCTACAAGTTGCGAACCTGCTAGTGTGCCACTGGACTGTCTAGAAAGTCCGTGGTCGTCATCTATACTCCGTTAGACAACTTCACCAATAACACCAATAACAACACCGACACCGAGGCCTCTCATCATTTTAACACCCACCGACTATTTTGTCTACCCATGTTCTACGCAACATATTTGTAGATAAAATACATATATAGTTTAAAACTTGTATAAAAATCCATTCAACAGTCACCTCAAATAAACAATTAACATATTTACACATAACACGTATTTTAAGCTAAATACTTCATATCTATGTGTAAAGTGAAAGTAACTACACACTCACATGTTTTGATGAAAATCGGGCAGCAATTTGTTTCCTAAAACGTTCGTTTCTAATAAAACCGGGAGTTTTATTGAGAAACCGGGCTCTGCAAAGGTCGGGCTTCGAAACCGAAAAGATAAATTTTCTGGGCTTCACGGGCACTTCGTGGCGTATTCCGGGGCTTATAATCGATACCGGGGCTTTAGGGGATGTTAAGATGAAGAAAATATGAAGAAAGGGGTGAAAGATGGTGATTTTCTAAATGTATCCGAGAAGGCTCGCAGCCTTCTATTTATAGGGGCCGAAGCTGCTGATCCAATGGCTGAGAAGTCTCCACGCGTCAGCAGATCCGAAGTCTCGCACGTGGCTGCGCATGCGAGGGCCTCGGTGTCACCTCCTGATTGGACCGAGGTCTAGTCCGAAGTAGGGTTCTGTGGCAGTCTTGCGAGGGTTCGGACACGAGGGAAGAGGGTACGTGTCGCCTTCTCAGTGGACCACTTCGGATCAGGCCAGGAGCTCGGATGACTCATATGCTCGGACACGTGGCTCGCATGACTCACCAATTTCGGACACGTGGCACGTTCTAAGCGAGGGTGACGTGGCCGAAGCCACCTATGCGAATTTTCTCGGTTTTTGTGCAAAAACTTCTAAAATCCATAACTTTCGCATACGAGCTCCGTTTTGACGTTCTTTATATGCACGCGTAGGTAAAATTACGCTCTACAACTTTCGTTTAGACTTCATCGGCGAATTTTGACTTTAATTTTTAAATTATTATTTTTAACAGACCGGGACAGGAAATCCGTTAAAAATTCATAACTTCTTCATCCGACGTCCGTTTTCGTCAGACTTTTTACCGTTCTGCTACTATTTACGAGACCTTCGATTCTCGTTTAGGTCGTGTCGGCTAAAAATCACTCGATCTAAAATTCGAGTTTTTAGCTGTCTACTGCTAAGCTGAAACTTCGAAAAATCATAACTTCCTCATACGAAGTCAGATTTTGGCGTTCTTTTTATACCTACTCTCGGTTTAATGAACACTACAAGTTTCGTTTAGATCACTAAGGCTAAAAAGTAGTTTATCAAAAACTCACTTTTTACGACATTCAGCACCGAGCCGGTTTTGTCATGAAACTTCGACAGGTCATAACTTCTTCGTTATAACTCAGATTTCGGCATTCTTTATATATCCGTAATCCTTGTCACAACCACTACAACTTTCTTAACAGATATCGGCTTTATCTAAAATTTATTTTCGACGCTAATTTTTATTCTTAATTAATTAACTCCTAGTAATTAAGCATAAAACACATAAAACACGTAGAATTCACATAATTCCTTTTTCATTTCTTCAAAATGAGTTACAAAGGTTAACCTAGACTATCACCTTAATATAAATGCCTAGGCTAGAAACACGAGTGTTACAACATCTCATAAGCATAACAAGATAATTATATCAAAGACAATTATCTACCAATTACTCTTGTTGGTGGGCCGGCATTGTGGCCTTAGACCCACCCCTACTTAAAGGTAACTCACCTCGATGTCGTGTAGCGTTTGCACTGTCCTCGGTGTGAAAGTCGGCTCGCCTCGACTCCTCAATCCTGTCACAACTAGGAATTCTAATGCTTTGAAGGATAACATTTTAACTAAAACTTGAAAGCATGTATGATGCTTAACCAATGACAATAAAATTCCATCAAACACTCTATAAAACACTTCAAATAGTCAACAAAAGATTGGAAACTCTAAAAATCCCGGCTTAAGTCCATTATGGACTAGGATTTTCTTATTGGGCCTAATGGGCCAATAAGCCTCCAATTTGACTATGTTGGGCTTAGAACCTTCAAATGGACAATAAATCAATTCTTTTATGCATATTGGGCCGTGAACCACCTCTAAAATCCCAATGGGCCGAAAACCTACTTAATGGACTCATGCTTTCGAACAAAATCAAGCCATGGCCCAAGATAAACTACTTCCTTCCTCCTAAGCCTAAGAATTCGGCCCAACTACAAAAGAAATGGGGAAGAGTTGACTTTTAAGGTTGCCACCTCACTATTACACCTCATACTTCCATGCATGGACCAACATGCATCTATAATGGTCACCTCAACTCTCTCTCTTCTTCTTCCTATTACTTGCGGCCGAGAATCAACACACACACACACACAAAACACTTCATACTCTCTCTAAGTAAAACATTCAAGAACATCCCTTCCCTCTCATCAAGACTTTTCGAGAATTAGAAGCATTTCAAGGAGATTTCATCCAACAATCACTCCAAGCTACACTCTAGTGGTAAGATCTTGCAAATATATTTCCTTTCTACACTCATTCACTCTTCTTACCACTTTAAATCCATGATCATACTCCTAGAAACATACTAAGTGCGAGATCCACCCAAGAAAAGCTTGCTAGGGCCGAGAATAGCATCAAACTCTTCCATTTCTCTTCAAAACCGAACCCACAAACTCAAGGTGAGTTCATACCCCTCTATTTTCGGTTTTCATATGTTTTATGGGGGAGAATGCAAGTAAAATGTGAAGATCTATGTGTATTTGTATGTTATGTGTGATTTCTTGTGTTTTTGTGGTAATACGTGCTAAAAATGAAAGATATTTCGAGATCTATAGTTCAAGAAGGAAAAATATGTGAACTAGGTCATATTTCAACTAAAATGTCAAGATAAACTAATATACAAGCTTTAAAATAACATACTACAACATAAAACTCATTATTGGACTATTTTTGTCAAATAAACAAAAGTTTGGGAAAAAGTTGTCATTTACGGTTTTTACAAGGTTTAAAATGCCAAAACAGTTAAAATGGAAATTTCTATGAACTTTATGCTATTCAAAGGACTAAAAATGAAATTTATGGCTTATTGGGCTAAATTTTGGGCTTTTCGGCCCATAGGCCCAAACTTGCGAAAAAATGGATTTAAGGGGGCTGAAATGGTAAATTTCTCAAAACAGTGGGTAGAAAGGTAAATAATTCTATTTATGGGGTTTAAAATGATCATATTTGTTAAAAATGATTGAAAATGCAAATATTTTGGATTTTGGGTAAAAAGTGTAAAAATTGCGAAAAAAAGTGGACAAAAATGCAAATCTTTTAACTAAAGGGTTGAAAACTTTCTAAAATTTACTTTTGGGATTAAAATATTATTTAAATAAGTGTTTGGGTCAAAGATGTCAAGAAAAATGGTTCAAGGACCTAAAATGTCATTTTTTATAAAAAGGGCAAAAATTGCCAACTTTACAAAATAAGGGGCTGAATAGGTCAAACTAATGTTTTTGGTCAATTATGTTGATAATAATAATAATTGGGTCAAAATATACAAAACTTTATAACTTTTGGGTTGTAAATAAAAAAGTAACTATTTTATAAATCTATAAATCGTCATAAAACAAATTCGTGATTTATACGACATATCGATTAAACAACTCGCAACATTAATTCTATGCAAAACAAGTAAACGTTCAAATGGTTGGGCTTGAGAGATTCTAATCATGCTTAATGGGCCTTCGTGGCTCATTAACATGGCTTTTGGGCCCAACATAAATAATACATGTTATTGGGCCTCCTGCGACCCAATTACGTGCTTAAGGGACCCTCAATGGTTTTTACATGCTATTGGGCCTCAGTGGCCCATTAGCATTACTAGTATGGTCCAAATAAATCTTATGCGAAATGGGCCAACGCGCTTTTCGTATACTCGACAGCCATAAATAACATACGAAATTAGTAGGGCCTAGTAGTCCTCTTCTCCTCGTCTGTTAGGCTTACCTTCTCTTCAAGTAAAATAAAATTTGTTCATTAATCAAGGTTAATCAAATTCATGTGGATTTAGTGAGTAATAACGGGTGACACTAATAGGTGTCGGTCGTAGTCTGTAGTTGTAATCAAAGTCTCCTGGAGGGAGAGCGAGAGTTTGTGTATAGATCTATACGGGGGTGACTCCCCCACACCTAAGCTGTTCGCTATAGTTAGACTCGGCCAATCTAGGGTGACAAAGTTTTAAGATCAAATTTCGGTGTTCATTAGAATGCCAAGACAGACGAACTAGTCATTATCATGCATGGTTATAACGACTCACGTAAAAATCCGACATCATTAATCAAGGGAAATCATATTCAGTCGATGTAACGATTCAATAAAGCGAAACTATCATAACTTTATATCGGAAAACATCGGGTTTTCCGGGGAAACCAATCTTACTCATTTGTACTTTAAAAAACTATAATGCAAAACTTCTCATTTATTCACGTATTGAAATCACTCACGCAAATACTTACAGGATCATCACCACATTTTCTAGAAAAGATTTAATACAGAAAATATCAGATTTTCTGGGTTTTTCAAATGACATAAACTGTTTCACATCAAACACACTTATGAACTCACCAACATTATATATGTTGACCGTTTTCAAAATAACTTGTATTCTCAGGTAATCGTTAGACAAGGAGGCATCCAGTGTGATGAAAGTTTCTTTTCTAGTTGCTAATCACCAAACACTTTATATTTCGAAATCATGTAATGTAAACCTTGCACTTGATGTAAAAAATGCCAGTTGTACTATGTAATGGTTGGTGATGCATGTGTTATGTTTCATATATATTCATTGTGATGATATTTCAATTTAAGTCACACGAGCCCTCGGACGTTTCCGCCGTTTGGTGCGGGGGTGTGACAAATCCCTACACGACAACCCTTCTAAGTTATCAATCTGTACCCACAACCCCTTCAAGGGTCAACTTGAATCCAAGTCAAAGTCAAAGTCAAAGTCAACCCCTGGTCAAGTCAACTCTTTGGTTGACCAGACTCGCCGAGTTGGTCTGCCAACTCGCTGAGTTCCTTTGCCCACATAATACTACAAACCCGTCCCCACTCATCGAGTCTAGCAAGAGCTCGACGAGTTCGCCTTCAACAATACTTTAGCCAATCTTCAACCGACACGGCGAGTTCTTCCTTGAAATCGTCGAGTTCATCTTCAACATATGAATACGTCCAGCCTATGACTAGCCTAGTTGTAAGAACAACTCGTCGAGTCCATCTTCAAAGATTGGGAGATTGCCTTGGACTCGCCGAGTGTGTTCTAGCACTCATTGAGTTCCATGACTCCCACGTCCAAGGCAAACCCCTAGCAGGATGAGCGTTCCTTCTACTCAACCAAAACCATTTCCAGAAGACGTTTTTGGGGAAAAAGAATCTTGACTCGCCGAGTCCCTCCTTGTCCAAAACTATACAGTTGATTTTAGTGGGACTTAATGCATCCAAATCATAGATCTGACCTCCTAGGGTCCCTTTTACACGTAAAGCCACGAACTTGATGTCCATGCATGGGGTCTTTGGCTCAAAAAGCCATAAAAGATGATCTACAAGATGCATGGGGTGTTTATGGCAACAAGGTGGGCTCCTTTATGCCATAAAGACCCCCAATAACCCCAGATCTGAAGCACAAACTAACTTCCAATACCTAATCCCGAATACAACCTCTCTAGGGCTTAGAAAGATGTAGAAAATGGCCCAAAATCAAGATCTAGACAATGAATAGACAAGGTTTCAGCTTTATACCTCTGATAAGCTGGAAATATGCTCAAAACTCTGGATCTTCTTGTTCCCCCTTGATCTCACAAGCCTCCTACTCTTCTTCAAGCTTCAATCACACAAAGTAACACCACAAGGCTCAAGAACACACTAAAACGGCTAGGGTTTCGAGTTAGGGTTTGCTCTGGACGATGGGGGATGAGTTGAGGGGTTATAATGTGTTTAAATAGGGTGCAAACCCTCAATTTAGGGTTTCATTCAAACAGCGTCTACTCGCCGAGTCGGTCTCCCGACTCGTCGAGTAGGCTACTTAAACTTCCCGCAGATCACGACTCTACTCGACGAGTTGGGCCTCCAACTCGTCGAGTCCTAGAGAAAATATAATAAATACTTGAATTAAAGACATACCAGGAATCGGGTGTTACATTCCTCTTTGCTATTGTGCCAGGTTTCAGGCAAATCCTCGCGAGCCCCATATGACTGTGTTAAAGAACATCTTCTGATACCTTAAACGAATCACCTCACTCGGAATTTGGTACCCTTCCAACTAAGGGTTCTTCATGCAAGCATTCTCAGATGCTGATCTTGGAGGTTGAGGTCTTGATAGAAAAAGTACAACTGGAGGATGTCAACTTCTGGATGGTGATATGTGCATATTTGGCTATATATTTAGTATAGATTTTTGTTATTAATTGGCTAAATTATTGCAATATATGGACAAAAGGTACTTAATTGTGTTTAAATTGTATTTTCAGTCTAAAAGATATGCTCGGAAGCAAAAGGAAGCAGGAGATGCGATCGAAATCTCAGGAATTGAAGAAAGAAGAAAAAGAGCCAAATCTTGAAGGACTTGGCGAATCGGAACGTCTACTCGACGAGTACCCACGAATTTTCACGAACTAAAACATAAAAGTCCTTGCCCTACACGGATTCTACGAGGGGACTCGGCGAGTCGGGTGGCTACTCGACGAGTAGCCTCTGTTTTCTGAAAACTATAAACAGAGGTCAAATTCCGAAACAAAACCCTCTCTGAAATTTTTGGAGGATTACCTTGCGACTAGGAAGGCTGCTGGAGCTCTGGAAATCGTGAGAGTCAACCCCAACTTCAATTCTAAGAAGATTAAAGGCAACATAAGTTTACTCTTTACTTTATCTATTGCTTTAATCATGTTTGAACTACTAGATATTGTTTTTGAGTTGCTTTCTGCTACAATTATGAGCTAAACTTTATATCTTCCTTTTAGGGTAGGAAAATTTACAACTATGCATTGATTTGTGGTTGGATTAATTGTTAATTGGTGAATTTTGTTTTATTAAGCTTGTTAAAGAACCTTATGCATTAACGATAACTATTTTCTATTAATTATCAAGTAATTAAGCTGCATGAACATCTCTTAATTGCTTATCTCATGTGATTTATGTGAAAGCATTGTTATGTGTCTGGGATTAGCGAACGTGAAACTAGGATTAACTAGAAAGTGGGTAAATTAATGTGCGAGCTTGTGTGATAAACCATCAACAAGAGGTTAATTGAACAACCAATTTAATTAACCACTACAAGTTTTATTTAACCCGAATAATTAACTAGGAAATTTATTAGTTTAATCAACTGGCCACTGTTTGAATTAATTAGTTTTCTAAGGGTTGGTAATAGCGAATGTGAACCTAATCACTTTAATTAGTAGCTAATAATAATTAATCCCTTGCACTTGCCATAAAATCAACCATAGGAGTAAATGAACCGAACCTAAACAAAAGTCTTCTTATTATTGAATTTAGTTGATTTTTACTTGTTTTAGCTGTTAGTTATTTAATTTGCGTGTTAGTTAGTTTATCTAAGTTTCTAGTCTTGCAAAACTAGAGAGAAACCCTTTTACTTTTATTACTTGTTTTAGTTAATTCTAGTTATTAGTTTAATTGTCGTTTCCTGAGTTCGATACCCTACTTGTTCAACTATACCACCAATTGACAGGTCCACTGCCTTTTGTGTGTCTAATTCATATTTTAAAAGTAGGATAAAACTAGTTCGTTTAACACATCAAGTTTTTGGCGCCGTTGTCGGGGAACGGTTTAAAAATTAATTCTAATTTCTAGCATTATCGATCCTTTGTGTAAGATCTATGTTGCACAAAGTTACTGCTTTAGTAATTTAGTTATTAGGATAAGTTTTAAGTTTTCTGTTTTTAGAATTTTTGTTTGATTTATTTTTGTTTGATTTATTTTTGTTTTAGCTCTGTACTCGCCGAGTGCAGTCGAAGCTACTCAACGAGTCCATCGCTGAACACATAGTTTCGTTTTTAGTTTATTTTTGTTCTTTTCACGCGTGTTTTCTGTTTTGATTGCAGTACGTTTATGACCAGAGGAGGAGGTACACCTTTGATTCCACCACTTGAAAACCCGGAAGCAACTTTGACAAAGAAACAAAGGAAAAACCATAGGAGAAACCGCAACATCGAAGAATTTGCCGTTGAAGAATCTCAAAGCTGTTTTTAGTAAGAAAAAGAGCAAGAAAGAGGGAGAATCCAACATCTTTTCAGTGGCAGACGAAGACCCGAAGAAGGAAGATACTGAGTACGAAACCGAAAAGGAAGAAAGCGAGTTTGAAGAAGGAAGCGATTTAGAAGGTGAACTAGCTAACCCTATGGCTAACATTGATGAAGTTCCCTTGTGTGAATGGAAGAAAAGGATGCGAGATGATACCGGCCCGAGACTCATGCAACCCACGATTCCCACAACTGCCACCTTTGAACTTAAGGGCCACATACTTGCTCAACTTAAGGAAATTCCATTCTACGGGAAGGATCATGAAGACGCATACAAGCATCTAGACGAGGTCAATGATATAGCCGACTACTTCAATGTCCCTAATGTGGCTCGCAACACTGTTTTGCTTCGTATGCTACCAGTTACATTCAAGGGAGCCGCGAAGGATTGGCTAAAATCACTCCCTCCAGGATCCATCACTACTTGGGCTAAAATGAAAGAGGAGTTTATAGACCAATTTTTCCCTCCTTCAAAGATAGCCAAGTTGAAGAAAGCCATAGCCAATTTTGAACAACAAGCGGTAGAGTCACTTTATGAGGCATGGGAGAGATATAAGGGCTTATTAAGGAACTGCCCACATCATGATCTGAACAGTCAACAAGAAGTCTCCATTTTCTATGATGGAGTGAATGTGACAACTAGGCAGCTCCTTGATTCGCAAGGACCACTCACAAAGAAGGCACCCCCGGTGATAAAGGTCCTAATTGAAGAATTCTCTAAGCACTCTAGAGAATATCATAACCCAAGGAATAACCCAAATCGAGGGGTAGTGAACTCAGTTACTGATAGCATGGCAGCAGTGATGGCTAAGTTGGGGAGTTTGGATCGAAGAATGAATAAGATGGATCAATCCATCCACGCTATCCGGGTGGGATGTGAGAATTGTAACGGGCCTCATTTTACTAGAGATTGTGATTTGGACGAGAATGGGAACCGGAAAGCACAAGTGTGCTATTCTAGTGGCGATAAATATGATGATGATTGGCGAAAACCCAAGAAAGAATGGCTCCCGTACGATGAATACAAAAAGGCAAAGGAGGAAAAGTTTAAGCAAAAGGCAAGGGGTTTTTATCAAAAGGAGGAACCGGTGCAAGAAAAGAAATCAGACTTGGAAGATATGTTTACAAGATTTGTAGCCGCGTCCGAGAAAAGGCACAATGATACCAACGCTGAAATGAAGGAGCAACGAAATATGCTTAGAGAGCACCAATCTATGATGATGGATCAACAAACTATGCTTAGGAATCAACAAGCATCCATTCATAACATTGAAAAACAGTTAGGCCAGCTTGCACAACAAATCAACCAACGAGGACCAGGTGAACTTCCAAGCAATATCGAACAAAATCCAAGAATGGCACATGTGAAAGCAATAACAACAGATTCTGAGAAACTTTTCACTCCTCTGACCCCTATCCAGAAGAATCCCAAAAAGGTGCAAACAGAAGAGGAAATTAACTGGGAATCGGGTAAACCCGACTCGACTCGTCGAGTCGCGAATAAGGACTCGACGAGTCCAAGACCTGATGACAAAACCAGCTCTCTTTTAACACCTTGTCGGCTCCCTTTGCCATTTCCAAGTCGCGCCATACATGGTAGGCAGATTCAAGAATTTAGGAAGTTTATGGAGCATATGAAGGCACTCCAAGTGAATATTTCGTTTATTGAAACGATAGTTCAAACGCCAAAATATGCAGGTTTGCTTAAGAGCCTCTTTACAACTAGAAGAAATATGGAAGAAGTGGCTGCGATAGTGTTGAATGAGCTGCCAGAAAAGAGGGGCGATCCGGGAACCGTCACCGTACCGTGCCAATTTGGGAACTTAATGACCACACGAGCGTTGATTGATCCAGGGGCAAGTATAAATATTATGCCATATTCTTTCTTCCAAAAGCTAAACCTTCCAGTCCCAAAGCCTATTCAAATGAAAATCCATCTAGCCGATAAAACAATAATACATCCAATGGGAGTGTGCGAAGACCTTCTCATCAAGGTAGATAAACTAGTGTTTCCTGTTGACTTCATAATTTTAGACATGGAAGAGGACCTTAATGTTCCAATCATTCTCGGGCGACCGTTTTTGAATACCGCTTGTGCCGTAGTAGATATGTGTGAGTCTACACTAACACTAAGGGTGGGGGATGTTTCGGTGACTTTTAAAGCTGATAAATGGATAAGCACATAGAGTCAAGAGAAGATAAAGTTTCCTCAATGGATTTGGAGGATGAATTATTAGAAAAAGAGCTTGCATTCTTGCAAGAAAGCGATCCAAATCAATTCATATTATCTTTGGAAGAGAATTTTGATGCTGAAGGAGACCTGAAAGAGATAGAGAGGCTGCTAGTGGAAGCTGATTACCAAGAAACAATCAAAAGTGTTGAAAGCTCACCGACTAGTCGAGTAGCACCCATTAACTCGACGATTCCTGACGAGAAGTCACGATTTGATGAAGGTCTTGGCCTGAAGACCATGAATGCCCCTTCTGGACCCTACGTTCACATTTTGCTTGATAAAATGGATAATCCGCTTGAGGAAAGTAAAGTTGTTAAAGATTTAAGCAACTTTGAAAATGCTCATTTGGCTTGTCTTGACATAATTGTGCAATATGATGAAGCAGTCCAAAATGACAAGAAGGAAAGCTTAAAAGATAAAGAGAATACTAAAGCTTGGAATAAAGATGAGCATAACTCTTCCATTGACTCACACATGCCTGATCAAGAACCAATGTCAACCAAAATCACAAGCACCAAGCCTCGAGCCCTAGTTTCTGCTACACTTGAAGTTTTCACTTTTAAACCACTAGATTCTTCATTATGTGATGAAAGTAAGGAAGAATTCATGATCTCGAGTGATGATGAGATAATGAATAAAAAGGCAATCAAGGAACATAGAGGAGGAAGGGAAACGATGGGGCGTAAGGAGGAAGGAGTGAAAAAGCAGACGCGTGGTAGAGGTATAAAGCGTAAAGCTGAAGAAAGTGCCACAAGGAGAAGGAAAGAAGAATTGAAAAGGGCATATAAGAGAAAAATCCATATTTAAAAAACCAAGTATAAAGTGCAAAAACTAAAGAAGGAGATCCTATTGGAGGAAGCCACAGAAACGTAGAGCGGAAAGGAGTCCAACTAACAACTCCTCAAAAAGAAGCGCTCAATGGGAGGCAACTCGTCAATAGAGTTTGCTTTTCTTTTCTTTTTCATTTTTATTTTTCGTTTTTGTTTTGTGTGGTTTTCTTAGTATTCTAAATCTTCATTTTCATCTACAAATGACTGCTTGAGGACAAGAAGGCCTAAGTGTGGGGTGTGGTGTTTTTATTAAAAAGAGAAAAGTTTTTTTTAATATATATATTTTTTTCAAACAGATTAAAAGAATCGACGAGTTGATACACTGACTCGACGAGTCAATGCGTAATTGTTGAACTAAAATTTGCGACTCGACTCGCCGAGTCGCTACACTGACTCAAAAAGTCTCGTATTTTTACTGAAAAAAAATTATTTTTACAATTCTGTAAAATTAGGGTTTTTACCCTAATTGGAAAAATACTTTCATTTTACACAGCCGACACACCACTCGACGTGTCAAAATTCTCTCAAGCAACCATCTTGATTCTCTTCAATTTCATCAATATTTTTCAACAAGGTAACATCTTTTAACTCTAATCTTATTAAATTTTTGATCTTTAGCAGAATAATGGTCTTAGTTTGTTGAAAACCCGATTTTGACTTGACTAAGATTCTAGGGTTTCGGTTTTTTGTTTAATTAGAGTGTTATAGATGAAATTTATTGTGAATTGGTATTTAGAAAACCCTCCGAGACAAACCCCTGGACTGAATTTAGAGATTTCATGACCTATTATAATCTGAATCACAGCAGCACTCGAGCAGTTCATCAGACTCGTCGAGTCTGTTCATGACTCGACGAGTCCGGTTGCAGTTGCCCAGAATTTTGGTTTTGATATTTTTCTGTGTTTTTGTGGTCTTGTTTTTGATGTTGTGCAGAACATGTTTTCCAGAAGAGGCCAAAGCTCAAGGGGTAACCAAGGGGCCCATCCTTGGTTAAGTTTTCCACGAATTGACTCAGAGTCGACAATGAGGAAATGGAGAAAGAAGTTAGAGGAGCTGAAAAAGAAAGAGATATATGTTCCTAATGAGATAGACTGGGAGTGGTTTGATCGAGTCGGATTGACAGAGGAAGTAACTCCATATTTGGTTAAGACATTTATACATGATGGGGTAACCATAACGTCCGATGGGTGGAACCGGCTGTTTAGACTTCGGGACCCAGTATACCAAGAACTGTGTTTGTAATTTTTCTCAACTATTAATTTCCGTGGAGGGGATCACTTCTACAATCTGAGTGTCCTCACGTTTTGCATTGGCGGGGAATACCGCCAATGTAGCATGGTTGAGCTCGCATGGAGAATGGGCATCTATGACCAACATGTGGTCAACACTCAAGCTTTTGGTGTTTTCTTGGAGCATTGTCATAAAAATTTTCCGGAGGAAGTTGTGGGTTCCACATGGTGGAACACTATTACAGACAAAGTGTATATCCCCAAGTCCGCTCAAGAAGGTAGCATTAGATCACCAATCCACCGCTTGATTCATCACCTCATCTCTAGCACAATTAACATGCGAAAGGATGATGACAAGGTTCCTAACCTTGATGTTTTCTTCTTGTGGAGTATCATTACCCCAAATACTTTTTTGCAATCTCCTATACTGTTTGGCAAATTATTTGGCTGAGGGAGCGGTTAAGGATAGAAAAAACTCCAAGATTAATGGCGGGATGTTCGTGACCCGTTTGGCAAGATCATTCGGGGTGCTGGAAAGTGGAGCTGGAAGTGGTTTGACCGAAATACCCACACCTCATTTTAGTGTTACACTTTACAGACGGGCACGGATCATTGAGGATTATGGAGGGGGCCATTTTGCCATTCCTCATGATGATGCAGTTATAGGACCCGAGGAGCCGGGAAGGAGAGTTAGGCCGAGACATGAACGAGCGCATGAAGACCCACCGGTGATTCCGGTTGAAGATGAGATACCCGCGGAATGGTTTAACGTGGAGGGAAGAAAATACCAAGACGATTTGGGGAGGAGCTTAAATTTCAACAACCGGTCATTCATTCAAATGCTTAATCATTTTAACATCCAACATGTAGATGAGGGTGAATTTCCTTATGTGCCTACTTGGGAAGAGAGGATAAATGCCCGTGGAAGTGAAGCCGGGGGGAGCGGACTGAGAGAAGATGATGAAGAGGAAGAAGATGAAGATTGAGATTATTTGTTTGGTTGTTTTTGGTTGGTTTGTTCGAACTTTTAAGTAGGATTTTAATTGTTTGTTTTTCATTTTTATTACTTGTGTTTGCTTTTGGTTCTTTTCAGAATTTGAATTAGGGTATGCATGCAAAGGGTTTAGAGAGTGAAAGAGTAGTGGGAAGAATCGAGTCTAAGCAAGAGGGGAAATAGAGTTTTGAGTTCGAGTATAGAGTCTGGTTATGAAGATGATTAAAGTGTGTCTTAATATTGAAGAAAAATGAGCATAAGTGTCATTTTGATGTTAATTCAGTACACCAAAAACAGACTTGGAGCAGAAGGCAGAATTTTCGATACAGCGATGTACTCGCCGAGTGCACATCTTGGACTCGATGAGTCACAGTGCAAATTCACGACTTCTGCCAGTTTCGCGCTACAACTCGGCGAGTCACCTTACAAACTCGACGAGTTGATTTCCATTTCACCTCTAGAGCTGACGATTTGATGATATTTTATACGAAAATTGGCTGCATTCTCGAAGATTAATTCCTGGAGATTTCCGAGAGTCTTTCCTGCATTTTTAGAGCTTAACCACACGAGATTTGACGCCCGAGACATGGATGAGCTGTTACCATGTTTAAAGTTAATTAAATAAGGAGCTTTGAATGAAGAACATCAGCCTCACGACTACTATCCCAGGGGAGTTTGTTCCAATTCCCTCTTTATTTTTATGTTTTATCATTCATGCATAATATGCAATGGGGACATTGCATAAATTAAGTGTGGGTAGGGGGTTGATTATATTAGTTACATTAGAATCCTAATTTAGGTATAATTTTTAAAATTTTCCATTAAAAAGTACTAAGATTAATTTAGAAAAATTTGGTAAAAAACAATTAGGATTCCATGCTAGTGTTATGTTTGATGATTGCATGAAGACCCAAATGTTTAGTTGAGCCAATATACGTCATAATGCATTTGTGGCCCCTTTTATTCTAGTGAAATCATGGAACAAAAACACAACCTCACTTAGTTTGAGGGACGCAATATGTTTAGCATCGTGTACCAGAAATGTATCCAGGGAATTTTTTATCTTTAATCAATAAATGTTGAAGTTGAGCGCCCCTGCTTAAGCATGTAGGTTTTGAGAGAAAAAAAAGTGAGTTACATGAAAAAAAAAGAGAATTACAAGAAAAGTTGTAAGAATTTTGGAGCAGCTAAAGTGAAGATCAAAAGATCAAAATTCAAAAGTTGAAGATACCAAAAATCAAATCAAAGAAGGTGGTGAATTCAAGAAATTAAAGAGATCAAATATCAAAGAAGTGAAGAATTCCAATTAAGCTCTATAGTGGTATCAAAAAGTTGTAATTGTCTAGATTATGTATGCTTGGGTTGCTCAACCAAAAATACCTTGAGGTTAGGAGGTTTTCTGCGGATGGATTCGGAGGTATGCATAAAATGAGCATTGTTCAAAAGAAGTGGGCGAATGTTTATGAGGATTTTAAGTATTTAGAATTGAGGGGGTCCTTAGGAAAAATTTGTAGACACAAATGCATGTGTTGCGGTCTTGGCATAATGGCTAGGTTCAACTGGGATTGTCTTATATGATATTAGTGTGTTAAAATTCAGTTTTGCTTGGGGGCAAGCAAAAGTCAAGTGTGGGGTATTTTGATATGTGCATATTTGGCTATATATTTATTATAGATTTTTGTTATTAATTGGCTAAATTATTGCAATATATGGACAAAACGTACTTAATTGTGTTTAAATTGTATTTTCAGTCCAAAAGATATGCTCGGAAGCAAAAGGAAGAAGGAGATGCGATCGGAAGCTCGGGAATTGAAGAAAGAAGAAAAAGAGCCAAATCCTGAAGGACTCGGCGAGTCGGAACGTCTACTCGACGAGTACCCACGAATGTTCACGAAGTAAAACATAAAAGTCCTTGCCGTACACGGATTCTACGAGGGGACTCGACGAGTCGGTTGGCTACTCGACGAGTAGCCTCTGTTTTTTAAAACTATAAATAGAGGTCAAATTCCAAAACAAAACCCTCTCTGAAATTTTTAGAGGATTACCTTGCGACTAGGAAGGCTGCTGGAGCTCTGGAAATCGTGAGAGTCAACCCCAACTTCAATTCTAAGAAGATTAAAGGCAACATAAGTTTACTCTTTACTTTATCTATTGCTTTAATCATGTTTGAACTACTAGATATTGTTTTTGAGTTTCTTTCTGCTACAATTATGAGTTAAACTTTATATCTTCTGTTTAGTGTAGGAAAATTTACAACTATGGATTGATTTGTGGTTGGATTAATTGTTAATTGGTGAATTTAGTTTTATTAATCTTGTTAAAGAACCTTATGCATTAACCATAACTATTTTCTGTTAATTATCAAGTAATTAAGCTGCATGAACATCTCTTAATTGCTTATCTCATGTGATTTATGTGAAAGCATTGTTATGTGCCTAGGATTAGCGAACGTGAAACTATGATTAACTAGAAAGTGGGTAAATTAATATGTGAGCTTGTGTGATAAACCATCAATAAGAGGTTAATTGAACAACCAATTTAATTAACCACTACAAGTCTTATTTAACCCGAATAATTAACTAGGAAATTTATTAGTTTAATCAACTGGTCACTGTTTGAATTAATTAGTTTTCTAAGGGTTGGTAATAGCGAATGTGAACCTAATCACTTTAATCGGTAGCCAATAACAATTAATCCCTTGCACTTGCCATAAAATCAACAATAGGAGTAAATGAACCGAACCTAAACATAAGTCTTCTTATTATTGAATTTAGTTGATTTTTACTTGTTTTAGCTGTTAATTATTTAATTTGCATGTTAGTTAGTTTATCTAAGTTCCTAGTCTGGCAAAACTAGTTATTAGTTTATTTGTTGTTCCCTGAGTTCGATACCCTGCTTGTTCAACTATACCACCAATTGACAGGTCCACTGCCTTTTGTGTGTCTAATTCGTATTTTAAAAGTAGGATAAAACTAGTTCGTTTAAAACACATCAGATGGAAAACTCGTAAGTTGGCAATCAAAGAAGCAAACATGCGTCTCTTTATCTACCCCTGAAGCTGAGTATATAGCAGTTGCCTCTTGTACCTCGCAAGTGATATGGATTCAAAGTCAGCTTAGGGATTACAGGATTAGTATGAAGAGAATTCCCTTATATTATGATTCCGAGAGTGTTATTCGCATTTTCCACAACCTAGTGCAACATTCCAAGACTAAGCATATAGCACTGAGGTATTATTTCATAAAAGATCATGTAGAGGATGGGAATGTTGAAATTCACTTTGTGAGATCCGCTGATCAACTGGCTGATATTTATGAAAGCCTTGCCTGAACCATCCTTTAATCGAATTCTTATAGGCTTAGGAATCATAGAGGCAGATTCCGTGCCGAAAACAGCATTGTAAAGCAAAGCAATGTTCTTTCTCCGAACCGTTCCGAGCCCTCAGAATGATTCGCAATCTACACTTTCTGTTCCGAATGGTTGCGAACGCTCGGAACGACTCGAAGTCCACTGTTCATTTAAAAGTTTGGATATTCTTGTATCCTTTATATATTAAGTTTTCTTCCGAGTGATTCGGAAGTGACTGTATATTTTTGATTTTGAGTTTATTTTTCTGTTTTTATTTTTTTACTAGAAACAAAAATCAAAAAAATATTTTCTTTATTTTTCTATTTTTATTCATTTTTCATAAAATTAAAAATCACAAAAATATTCTTCTGTTTTATCTTTTTCAAAAAAATCCAAAATTACCAAAAATATTTTTTCTTTTGTGTGATATTTTCAACATGTATTTTAGATGCAAGTATATATTTTGTTTTCAACATGGGGAAATGTTTGTAAATCTGAATCTTTGTACTAGTTAAGTGTCCCTAGAAGCATGTTGTTGCATGTTGTCCGAAGCCTCTGAGACTCGATGTTCGAAGCCTTAATGAATCGATAACACCAATCGTTTCTTCCCAAATAGGCTATAAATTCACATAAGTCATTGAGCTACCTTACTCTTATTATAATGAGTGAAGAGTTTACTGCTTGGTCAGTCTTATATAGCAGAGGTACATTTTATCTTCCGAACCACCTCCAACATTTCTCCATAATTTTCACCTTCATCATTGTAATCCTTGAGACTCTTAGAAACTACCACTGAGGTTTATGGTTACACAATATCTGTGTTCGTGATCTTAAAATTGTTGTCACCATGAATTGAGTGAAACCCAAAATCCGAAACCATTTTTTGAATTGACGGCGAACAATAAATTTGTTCATGACTTTTCACCATGGAATTGACGAAAATCAACCCTCATGGTTTGTACCTTGGAATCTCATTGTTTTTATTTTTGCGAGATCTTGATGAAATGTTCTCGACCTAAGACTTTTCTTCCCACAAGTTCCAGTTTTATTTTTTCTTGAGATTTCTACTCTATCGAGACACTTAAATAATTCCAAAGCATACTTTTTATTATGGCTATACTGGTCAGACAAGTTCTTCTTCCGAACTTTCGGACTCATGTTGAGATTCGGAATTTGGATGAAGCTTAAACCACCCTAAAGCCTACATGAGAAGAAGTCTTTCACTGTTTCTCTACAAATATATGATTGCTATTCAACGGGAAACCACACAAACACTTCTGAGTCTCTCTTGACTCCGAAGGAAGAGATCGTTGTCTGGGATCCATCTGCTTTTATGTCTATTTTGACATCACAGATTCCCAAATATATATTTTGCTTTATTCATTTATCTTTAGCACACTCTTGCACGAAAATCCTTGTGATTTTTCAAACGTCTGGATATTAATTTTGAAAGGTTATTTGTTATTCCGAGGAACAGGTTATGGCAATATGTGGTTTGATTTCGAATGTGCAGAACTGAACCGACGGATTTAAAGGGATAAGATTTCAAAAATGGCGCGTCTTTTCAAAACGCCGCCTGACATCACACGTTTCAGTTCAAACGTCGCCTGACATGTAACAGTTGTCACGCTTTTCCAGGTGCCTTTATCGGGATATGGAAATGTCAATCACGATTTTATCTCTCCATTTATACCGTATGTAAGGAAAATTGACGGTTGCCTTTCTCTCACCGCTTTCAAAGTTTTCAAAATCTTCTGCGATTATTCCTCCCTCTCTCTACACTATTCATCGTCTTCTCCAACAGCATCCATGGTCGCTTCGTCTGAGACTCCTTTTATTGTTGAACAATCTGGTTCCACTGTGGTGCTTAATATCAAGGCCAATCAGAATCTTATTCTGGATCTTAACTCTTCAAGATACTCTGATGAACTCAAGCCCATGATCGAATGTCTGAAATATTCTCCTATTTCTCAAGCTCTAACAATGGTGGAAATTGTACCAATGGTTCATCTTTCTCAGACATATTCTTTTGCTTTCCACAATCAAAATGAAGGGGTAATAATCTTTGAACTCGATTCCCATAAAACCTCCATCTTCAAAACCCGGTTTTGCAGATTATTAGGGTTTTCTTCAATAGAGGATCTTGTCGATCCTCAATCAATTTCTTCAGCCGCCATCCTCGAAATGTTTTTCCAGATGAGATATCTTGGTGAGAATGCTCTTCTATCAAAGTTCAAGAAACCTAACCTTCCACCAATCTGGAATGGACTCTTTACTCTACTTTTCAAGAGTTTTTCAGAGCGAGTTCTTGGGTCATACAGAGCTAGCAAGTTGTTCAGTATGATTATCTATGGCCTCTACACCGGGATTAACCTTGATTATGGTTCAATCCTCTGGGTTCAACTAGTTCATAGCACACTTTCTACAACGAGGCACTCTGGAATCTCATGTGCTCTTTTTTTGGTCGGTTATTGTTAAACGTGCTCTGGCTCGTCTTCAGATTCAAGTACCAGAAGACTCGGTACTGGCTGCAATTCCGATATTCCATACCAACAACTTCATTGTATCGGATCCTACGAGGTTCGAATTTATTTGTTCTCTTTTGGAGGCTATGCTGAATTCTGTTCCTGTAGATAATGTCATTATTAATGAGTATCGGAAGAGGCCTGCTTAAGGAATTCTCCCTATGTCTGATGCACTACGAAAGGCAATTGATGAGGTTGGAAAACCAAGGAAGGGAGCAAAGTGAAAAGGCAAAGCAGGACCTTCCGAACCTGCTGCTACTCCGAAGAAGAAAGTCCAGAGGGTTGCTCGCAAGCCTAGATCACCTTCACCAGTCGCTCAGGAGGAATTGGAATCCCGAACCATTTTGGAAGATATTCAGACTCGTAACGACTACGATGATACATGAGTCACTTCGCAACCCATGGTATCGGAGCCCACTCCCACTTAGTTCACTACGAAGGTATCATCTCCCATTTCCACTTCAATTCCCATGTCAGATGATTCTTTTCATGTTCCTTCTCCTCCACCTTCTCCTACTACTACATTTACACCCATATCCACACCAATCACAATCGCTCCTTTTCCCAATGTATCTATTGGTGTTTTGCAACCACAGATCTCGATTTCTCAAACCACTCCCCTATAAATCGAATCCAAAGCAACAAGAACCACTACTATGAGTTTACCTCAGGTGACTGTCAATGTATCTGATACAGTGGCAGGTTCTTTTGGTGTTTCCGTTAGTCAGGACTCTACCCCAATCTCACCCCTGAGGAATGATGATCTGGATGCGATCTTTGGTGATGATCGGAATGAATTTCAAGATTTTCACTACAGTCCATTCACTGTTCACGAGGAAAGTGATGATGATGTGCCAATGACGAAAGGGCAGTTCAAGGCCCTCAATGAAAAGTTGGATACTCTACTTGAGTCTTCCAAAACATCGTCAAGCAATGAATACTCCTATGAGTCTGTCAAAGCGTTAATCGATACTTTCACCAAGGAGCATTCCAAAAGCCTCGATGCTTCCACAAAAGCTGTTGAAAACTCAGAAAAGACAGTTCGTGAAACGACCGAAAAAAGTCGAAAAACTACTTACTGTTGTTACTCAGTCTATGGAGGATTTTCGTAGTTCCTCTGATAAAAACACGGAGGCTGCGAATAAGGTGATAACGAATCTTGGTTCTACTCTTCACACTGAAAGAGAGGCTCTCTCCAAAGTTCGTTCGGACCTGAAAGATGATAATGCGGAGATGAGTGCCTCCATTGTTTCTAAGATTGAAAAGCTACAAGCAGATCTGGCTATGGAGAATAAGATCATGGAAAAACTTGTTGTGAATACTGAAAAAGCGAAAGTTCTTTCTGTACAACTTGCTCATGCCAACCAATAGCTTGATACTTTAAAGTTCGAAAATGTTGTTATCAGAAGTTGTGTCGCAGATATCAATCTTTACTTGCAGACTCTAGTGGAGACTCATGACTCGTTGCTCACGATCACGGTGTGACAACATTTGGCTGAAAAACTCAAACCACTGTTCTCAATGCTCAATCATATAGAGGGTGTTTTAGAATCTGGGTCTCTTCCGAAACAAGGGGGAGAAGCGAAGAATCCATCTGCTGAAGAACCCAACAAACCAGCTGATGATTCTGGTGAATACGAACATAAGCCACAGACGAAATCACAATATCCGAAGGGTAATGAAGCTTTTGGATCGAAAGGAAAAGGAAATTTGGTTGACGATGAAGAAGAAGAAGAAGACTTATCGGAAGAGGCTCAACTCAAAAGAAAATCTCGTGATAAAGAGATTGATGAGAATCTGCGTATTGCTAAGGAAGCTGAAGCTCGGGAAAGGGAGGCTCGTGAAGCACAAGTCACACTCAAAACTCAGAAGGCCCTCTTCCCTCCTTGGTCCATAGAATGGATTCTGAATGAGGCAATCGATAATATGAATATGTACTGGTTGGAGCCAGTTGTCTCTTTTGACCTGGACAACACTTCGGAATCTCAGCTTGATTTTTCGATCGCTCCGAAGGCATTCATGTTTCGTTGCTTTGAGAAGATTGAGAAAGCTCCAGATTCAGATAATGATGTCAATCACTCGTTTTTCTCATTTTATCTTAAACATGGAAAGCCACAATATCAAACATAGAGTTCGAAGAAGATTGTAGCTATGAAGGTCTTTGGACTTGTTGAGACCGAAAGCTTTATACGTGTTAGATTCAAAGCTGTTCGAGGAGCTGGGAGCTCGGTGTTTGAATTGTCTCTTGCTGATCTGGCGTGCCTTAATCCATATGACTAGATTTCTTTGTTCAATCTTTTATCTAAAGATGAATAGAAATTCGAACCCATTGTGACACATCTGAAAAGGATGTTGATCTCCTACATTCAAGAAGTTAGGAAAATGGATGTGGAGATTACGACAGTACTCCAAAAGAAACCCATTGTGCAACCAAAAGAAACTACGAATGATGTCTCCAAGATGAAGTTGGCATTTCAACGAATGATGTCTCCGAAAGGACAACTGGAGTGTGGCATTTCAACGAAGTTCTAAAGATGGTACGAATGTTCAGAAGTGTTTGTTCTCCCTTCTAGACAAGCATCTGTTTTCTACATCTTGCCTCAACTACATTTTGGGGATCACAGACAAGTGCAAAGCAAATGATGTCGCAGATAAGAAGTGCTTCGCAGATATGATCAACTGGTACATTCAAGTTCGCAACACTTTACTTGGTCTGATGCCAAAACTCTTCAAGGTTCAGAAGCAGCCACAACAA
Source organism: Lactuca virosa (assembly GCF_052849685.1). Lineage (NCBI taxonomy): Eukaryota > Viridiplantae > Streptophyta > Magnoliopsida > Asterales > Asteraceae > Lactuca > Lactuca virosa. The sequence goes on along the minus strand of NC_136432.1, from coordinate 285,769,838 downwards.
TGAAGAATTTCCTACCTTATTTGACACAAATAGGGAAATTGTTGGGTTATTTTTCGTGTTGTGTCAAATCTAATATGTTTGTATTTAGCCTTTATTAAACAGATTAGGCATGTCCATCATCATTTATGTTGCTAGGGTTAGGCTATAAATATTGCATGCATGTTTTGTATTAGTGTTAATCAATTAGATTTCCCGACATCATCTTTACAGAGAAGTTCACACATAACTCTTCTAAGACTTTGATAATATAATCATTTGGCACCTTTTTGACCAATTGCTCTTCTTGTTTGATTTACTTTACGGTTTTTGTCACAACTAGGAATTCTAATGCTTTGTAAACATTAAACAAGGATAAGATTATAACTAAAACTTGAAAGCATGTATGATGCTTAATCAATCACAACAAAATTCCATCAAACACTCTATAAAACACTTCAAATAGTCAACAAAAAGATTGGAAACCCTAAAAATCCCGGCTTAAGTCCATTATGGACTAGGATTTTCTTATTGGGCCTAATGGGCCAATAAGCCTCCAATTTGACTATGTTGGGCTTAGAACCTTCAAATGGACTATAAATCAATTCTTTTATGCATATTGGGCCCTGAACCACCTCTAAAAGCCCAATGGGACGAAAACCTACTTAATGGACTCATGGTTTCGAACAAAATCAAGCCATGGCCCAAGATAAACTACTTCCTTCCTCCTAAGCCCAAGAATTCGGCCCAACTACAAAAGAAAGGGGGAAGAGTTGACTTTTAAGGTTTCCACCTCACTATTACACCTCTTACTTCCATGCATGGACCAACATGCATCTATAATGGTCACCTCAACTCTCTCTCTTCTTCTTCCTATTACTTGCGGCCAAGAATCAACACACACACACAAAACACTTCATACTCTCTCTAAGTAAAACATTCAAGAACATCCCTTCCCTCTCATCAAGACTTTTCGAGAATTAGAAGCATTTCAAGGAGATTTCATCCAAAAATCACTCCAAGCTACACTCTAGTGGTAAGATCTTGCAAACATATTTCCTTTCTACACTCATTCATTCTTCTTACCACTTTAAATTCATGATCATACTCCTAGAAACATACTAAGTGCGAGATCCACCCAAGAAAAGCTTGCTAGGGCCGATAATAGCATCAAACTCTTCCATTTCTCTTCAAAACCGAACCCACAAACTCAAGGTGAGTTCATACCCCTCTATTTTCGGTTTTCATATGTTTTATGGGGGAGAATGCAAGTAAAATGTGAAGATCTATGTGTATTTGTATGTTATGTGTGATTTCTTGTGTTTTTGTGGTAATATGTGCTAAAAATGAAAGATATTTCGAGATCTATAGTTCAAGAAGGAAAAATATGTGAACTAGGTCATATTTCAACTAAAATATCAAGATAAACTAATATACAAACTTTAAAATAACATACTACAACATAAAACTCATTATTGGACTATTTTTGTCAAATAAACAAAAGTTTGGGAAAAAGTTGTCATTTACAGTTTTTACAAGGTTCAAAATGCCAAAACAGTTAAAATGGAAATTTCTATGAACATTAAGTTTTTCAAAGGACTAAAAATGAAATTTATGGCTTATTGGGCTAAATTTTGGGCTTTTCGGCCCATAGGCCCAAAGTTGCGAAAAAATAGATATAAGGGGGCTGAAATGGTAAATTTCTCAAAACAGTGGGTAGAAAGGTAAATAATTCTATTTATGGGGTTTAAATTGATCATATTTGTTAAAAAGCATTGAAAATGCAATGATTTTGGATTTTGGGTAAAAAGTGTAAAAATTGCGAAAAAGTGGACAAAAATGCAAATCTTTAAACTAAAGGGTTGAAAACTTTCTAAAATTTACCTTTGGGCTTAAAACATTATTTAAATAAGTGTTTGCGTCAAAGATGTCAAGAAAAATGGTTCAAGGACCTAAAATGTCATTTTTTATAAAAAGGGCAAAAATTGCCAACTTTACAAAATGAGGGGCTGAATAGGTCAAACTAATGTTTTTGGTCAATTATGTTGATAATAATAATAATTGGGTCAAAATATACAAAACTTTATAACTTATGGGTTGTAAATAGAAAAATAACTATTTTATAAATCTATAAATCGCTATAAAACAAATTCGTGATTTATTCGACATATCGATTAACAACTCGCAACATTAATTCTATGCAAAACAAGTAAACGTTCAAATGGTTGGGCTTGAGAGATTCTAATCATGCATAATGGGCCTTCGTGGCTCATTAACATGGTTTTTGGGCCCAACATAAATAATACATGTTATTGGGCCTCCTGCGACCCAATTACGTGCTTAAGGGACCCTCAATGCTTTTTACATGCTATTGGGCCTGAGTGGCCCATTAGCATTACTAGTATGGTCCAAATAAATCTTATGCGAAATGGGCCAACGCACTTTTCGTATACTCGACAGCCATAAATAACATACGAAATTAGTAGGGCCTAGTAGTCCTCTTCTCCTCGTCTGTTAGGCTTACTTTCTCTTCAAGTAAAATAAAATTTGTTCATCAATCAAGGTTAATCAAATTCATGTGGATTGAGTGAGTAATAACGGGTGACACCAATAGGTGTCGGTCGTAGTCTGTAGTTGTAATCAAAGTCTCCTGGAGGGAGAGCGAGAGTTTGTGTATAGATCTATACTGGGGTGACTCCCCCACACCTAAGCTGTTCGCTACAGTTAGACTCGGCCAGTCTAGGGTGACAAAGTCTTAAGATCAAATTTCGGTGTTCATTAGAATGCCAAGACAGACGAACTAGTCATTATCATGCATGGTTATAACGACTCACGTAGAAATCCGACATCATTAATCAAGGGAAATCATATTCATTCGATGTAACGATTCAATAAAGCGAAATTATCATAACTTTATATCGGAAAACATCAGGTTTTTCGGGGAAACCAATCTTACTCATTTGTACTTTCAAAAACTATAATGCAAAACGTCTCATTTATTCACGTATTGAAATCACTCACGCACATACTTACAGGATCATCACTACATTTTCAAGAAAAGTTTTAATACAGAAAATATCGGATTTTCTGGGTTTTTCAAATGACATAAACTGTTTCACATCAAACACACTTATGAACTCACCAACATTATATATGTTGACCGTTTTCAAAATAACTTGTATTCTCATGTAATCGTTAGACAAGGAGGCATCCAGTGTGATGAAAGTTTCTTTTGTGGTTGCTAATCATCAAACACTTTATATTTCGAAATCATGTAATGTAAACCTTGTACTTTATGTAAACAATGCCAGTTGTACTATGTAATGGTTGGTGATGCATGTGTTATGTTTCATATATATTCATTGTGATGATATTTCAATTTCAGTCACACGAGCCATCGGACGTTTCCGCCGTCTGGTTCGGGGGTGTGACAGGTTGGTATCAGAGCACTGTTTATAGTGAACTAGCATATCTAACCACACATTGACATGCAACTATAAACCCATAAAGGGACTAAATAACTCTGAACAAAACAAATAAAATACACTAATAAACACACTTATTTGTGCAGCGTAGAAAAATGAACATAATAACAAATCGAATAAGACGATTGGGAGAACCTGACATCTCGGTTAAGCCAGGACTGTTCACATTTGTATTAGGGATGAATGTAGCCTGATCAACTACATTTCTTCGTAATACAACTATTACATGCCCTGGAAACGATCTCGATGGTCAGTAAACCCAAGGCATACCCTATTGTTAATCAAGAAGAATGCATCAACCCAATTTTATAACAACTAAGAATATTCTGGGATTAATAATAGCTTACTCATATACCTCATTACGTGTTCCCCCTCACAGTCACCATGGAGGAAGAGCATCAGGGCATTCAGTTTCACCAAGTCTTGGTGAACCAAGGAATGATTGAAGATGACCCTGAAGAAGGACCAGGGAGAGCACACGGCGTCGGACCCGACGAGTACACAGACACAGACTACGAGTTTGATGGGACCAATGACGATATGGATGAAGAAGGAGGCACAGATGAAGCCTCCGTCACACCACCTACTAGCGAGACACCACAGAACCACCCCGCCCCACTAGGAAATCCCATAAGAGAGAATTGTTCTGCGGAGGCCGAGGCTGCCGCACTACGACAACAGCTATTCGCCATGGAAGCACGAGCGGTGCAGGCAGAACATGAAAGAGATGAAGTCATTGGAGAAATGACTGAGATGGCCCAGTTGTTGGCACAACACTTCGGCATATGATCTCACTACCACCTTTGGGTGCTTCCTAGTGTGTTAGGACCAGCTTTACCCTATTAGTACTATGTTCTCTATGTTCGCTATATTAGGTACTACCGACTCCATGTTTAAGTGATTACACTACTCATAGAGTCGTTATGCTGCCAAACTTTATGTATGATCTTTCGAGCAAATTTTCATGTATCAAAGTGCGGATAATATTAGTGGAAAATATTATGTGTTTAATTGTGATGTTGTTATCTGTTATGTGTTTTATGTTCCTATTGATTAGTGTAAATTATCGAAACACTTAAGATGCGCAAATTGATTCACGAAATTCTCAACCTAAAAACAATACATACTCAACATCTTTCTGTTCCGTAACAGCAAGATGCCTCAGAGACCAAACCGCGGAAATAACCAACCACCGACACCCCCGAAAGTCAACTCAGCCGCGTTTCAAGCCGCTGTATCTGCTGCGGTCACAGCAGCCATGGCGTAAATCCACCAGGGGAACAATGGCGGAGGAAACGGGCAGGGAGTTGGAAGTTCAAACAACGGAATAAATCAAGGACCTACCAAAACATGCTCCTACAAAGACTTCACCAACGCCAAGCCACAAACCTTTAATGGAACGGGAGGGGTCATAGCCCTAAAAAGGTGGATTGAGAAAATCGAATCCGTCTTTGAAATTTGCGGGTGTCCAGATGAGTGTAAGGTCAAGTTCGCAGCATGTACCTTTGTCGATCAAGCTCTTTCATGGTGGAATGGTCACATTGAAGCCATGACCCTTCCAGTGGCAAACGCGATGCCCTGGGAAGAACTGAAGGAAATGATGTTGGCAGAGTACTGCCCTAGAGGCGAGATACAAAAGATGGAACAGGAATTGTGGAACTTGACGGTTCAGAACTCCAACATCGAAGCACACATATCCAGGTTTAGCGAGCTATCCCTTCTGTGTCTGGGTATGATCACCTCAGAAGGGAAAAAGATTGAGAGGTTCATCTGGGGATTGACTGCACCCATCCAAGGGAATGTCATTGCGGCAAACCCTGATACGTTTGATAGCGCCAAAAGATTGGCCAAGAAACTGTATGATCATGGCAACAAGAAGAGCGTTAAGATCGTGGAAGCGGATGTTAAGAAGGAAGAAGAGAAGAAGAAAGGAAAGAGCAACAAGAGAAGAGGTAAACAGAACTCAAAATCATCTAAGAAGCAACAGACAGTGACTGTCCACGCAGCAACCCAAGCTACCCCAGCACCACATGCTCCAGCCTCATCCACGCCAAATACTCCGAAGCAGTACACAGGAAATCTTCCCAAGTGTAACAAATGTAACTACCATCACCTCGGGGAATGCAGAGAGATGATGTGCACGAGATGCAACCGGAAGGGCCATACAGCAAAATATTGTAGGGCCCAGTTTCCACAAAACCAGATGCACAACAACAACAACAACAACAACAACAACACCAAGGACGGAACCAGTTATACCTGTTATGGGTGCGGGAAAACTGGACATTTCAGACGAAATTGTCCCAATGCAAACACCCAGGCGACAGGAGCAGCAGGAAGAGTGCTGACTATGGGACAAGGAGAAGCGGTTCAGGATCCCGCTGTCGTCACCGGTACGTTCCTCCTTAACCACTCATATGCATGCATCATGTTTGATACCGGAGCAGAGCGAAGCTTTGTGAGTAACAAATTCAAACACTTGCTAAAACAACAACCCCAAAAGCTTAATGAAACCTTTACGGTGGAAATGGCTAATGGGAAAACAGAATCAGCCGGGGAAATCTATTTAGGATGTACCCTGACTTTAAATCAACATACCTTTCAAATAAACTTGATGCCTGTAACTATTAGGAGTTTTGATGTGATTATCGGCATGGACTGGTTGAGCCCCCATCATGCCGAAAATTTGTGTCACGAGAAGGCCGTTCGCCTTCATCTCCCTAATCATGAAACCCTAATTATATATGGAGACAAACCCAGTACGAACCTTCGTCTTATCTCGTGTATTAAGGCACAAAAGTGTCTACAAAAGAAGGACTTGGCGTTTCTGGCACATATAGTGGATAAGTCCACGGAAGAGGACAATATTCGAGACATCCCAGTGGCTTGCGACTTCCCGGACGTCTTTCCCGAAGATCTTCCAGGGATACCCCCAGAAAGACAAGTCGAGTTCCGAATTGACCTGGTACCGGGAGCTACGCTAATGGCCAAATCACCCTATAGGTTGGCTCCTGCGGAGATGCAAGAACTGTCAAGCCAACTCAGCGAGCTCTTGAGTAAAGGATTCATCCAACCTAGCTTCTCATCCTGGGGAGCTCCGGTCCTTTTTGTTAAGAAGAAGGAAGGATCCTTTAGGATGTGTATCGATTATAGAGAGCTGAATAAGCTCACTATCAAGAATCGCTACCCACTTCCACGAATCGACGATCTGTTCGACCAGCTCTAGGGAGCAAATTACTTCTCTAAGATAGATCTACGGTCCGGATATCACCAACTCAAGGTCCGGGAAGAGGATATTCCCAAAACCGCTTTCCGAACCCGCTATGGACATTATGAATTCGTTGTAATGCCCTTCGGTCTAACGAATGCCCCTGCTGCATTCATGGACCTGATGAATCGAGTCTGCCGACCATTCCTCAACAACTTTGTCATCGTTTTCATCGACGATATTCTAGTCTATTCTCGAAGCGAAGAGGAGCATGGCCGACATCTCCGGCAAATCATGGAAACCCTGCGAGCTGAAAAGTTATACGCAAAACTCTCTAAATGCGAGTTCTGGCTCCGAAGCGTAAACTTTTTAGGTCATGTTGTTAGCCAATAAGGGATACATGTGGACCCTTCCAAGATCAAAGCCATTGAAGGATGGGCGGTCCCAGTGACACTCACAGAAATTCGTCAATTTTTAGGTCTCGCAGGCTATTACAGGAGATTCATTCAGAACTTCTCCAAAACAGCCAAGCCACTCACCATGCTTACACAGAAGGGTGTACCATTTGAATGGATAGAAAATCAGGAGGTTGCCTTCCGAACTCTGAAGCGAGCTCTCTGTAGTGCACCAGTATTATCACTACCAGAGGGAACAGAGGACTTCGTAGTTTACTGCGATGCTTCGAATTAGGGTTTAGGCTGTGTACTCATGCAGCGTGGGAAGGTGATAGCTTATGCATCCCGACAACTAAAAACGCATGAGGTGAATTATACCACCCATAATCTCGAATTGGGAGCTGTGGTCTTCGCCTTGAAAATTTGGAGGCACTACCTTTATGGTACCAAATGCACCATTTTCACTGACCACAAGAGTCTCCAGCACATTTTAAATCAAAAGGAGTTAAACATGAGGCAGCGAAGATGGGTTGAGCTGCTAAACGATTATGAGTGCGAAATCAAGTACCACCCAGGCAAGGCTAATGTGGTAGCGGATGCCTTGAGTCGGAAAGAATACTCCAATCGTCGTGTGAAGACTCTTTCAATAACCATCCAATCCCATCTCTCCTCACAAATCAAAGCAGCCCAGTTCGACGCCATGAAGACAGAAAACAGAACGAGCGAAGCGTTACGTGGAATGAAGAAGAACTTCGAAGTCAAGGAGGATGGAACATATTATTTCATGAACCGAATTTGGGTCCCTAAACTTGGGGGATTCAGAGAAGTAGTCATGAATGAAGCTCATAAGACACGATACTCCATCCATCCAGGGTCAGATAAAATGTACCTAGATGTCAAGCAATACTATTGGTGGCCTAACATGAAGGCAGAGATTGCCACATACGTTAGCAAGTGCCTCACTTGTGCTAAAGTGAAGGTAGAGTATCAAAAGCCCTCGGGACTATTACAACAGCCGGTAATACCCGAGTGGAAATGGGAAAGGATTACTATGGACTTTGTGACCAAATTACCCAAGACAACAGATCGATTGGATACCATATGGGTGATAGTCGACAGGTTGACAAAATCCACCCATTTCCTGCCAATAAAGGAGACATACAAGATGGAGCGACTAACAAGAATCTACATCAAGTAAATTGTGAGACTGCATGGAGTACCAATATCTATCATCTCAGATCGAGATAGTACGTTCACTTCATGCTTTTGGCAATCGCTACAGAAGGCTATGGGGACACAACTTGACATGAGCACTGCTTACCACCCACAGACGGATGGTCAAAGTGAGCGAACCATTCAAACGTTGGAGGATATGCTTCGAGCATGTGTGATAGACTTTGGAAGGTCGTGGGATACCTACTTACCTTTAATTGAGTTTTCATACAACAACAGTTATCACGCAAGCATCAAAGTTGCTCCTTTCGAAGCATTATATGGTCGTAAATGTATATCACCGTTGTGTTGGACAGAGCTAGGCGACACTCAGCTAGCAAGAGGGCAGACACCAAGCAATGCATTAACAGGACCAGAAATCATACGCGAAACGACAGAGAAAATACTTCAAATCAAAGCTCGACTTCAAGCATCACGCGAACGATAGAAGAGCTACACCAACAAGCGGCGAAAGCCCTTGGAATTTCAAGTCGGGGATCGAGTGTTGTTAAAGGTCTCCCCTAGAAAGGGGTGATCCGTTTTGGGAAACGGGGAAATCTAAACCCACGGTACATTGGACCCTTCGAAATTCTTGCCCGAATCGGTCTGCTGGCTTATAGACTGCAACTACCTGCCGAACTCAGCAGTGTACACCCCGTGTTTCATGTTTCCAATTTGAAGAAGTGCTTATCTGACGAAACTCTCGGCATTCCGTTAAAAGAAATCAAAATCAACGAGAATCTCATGTTCATCAAGGAACCCGTCGAGATCATGGACAGGGAGGTGAAGCGTACTAAGCAAAGTCGCATTCCAATAGTGAAGGTTCGGTGGATCGCAAAGCGTGGACCGGAATTCACTTAGGAACGCGAAGACCAGATGAAGCAAAAGTACCCTCACCTATTCTCGCATTCTCAACTCTAGCATTCGAAAAGAATTTCGGGACGAAATTCCCTCTAACGCGGGGATGATGTCACAACTAGGAATTCTAATGCTTTGTAAACATTAAACAAGGATAACATTATCACTAAAACTTGAAAGCATGTATGATGCTTAATCAATCACAACAAAATTCCATCAAACACTCTATAAAACACTTCAAATAGTCAACAAAAGATTGGAAACCCTAAAAATCCCGGCTTAAGTCCATTATGGACTAGGATTTTCTTATTGGGCCTAATGGGCCAATAAGCCTCCAATTTGACTATGTTGGGCTTAGAACCTTCAAATGGACCATAAATCAATTCTTTTATGCACATTGGGCCGTGAACCACCTCTAAAAGCCCAATGGGCCGAAAACCTACTTAATGGACTCATGGTTTCAAACAAAATCAAGCCATGGCCCAAGATAAACTACTTCCTTCCTCCTAAGCCCAAGAATTCGGCCCAACTACAAAAGAAAGGGGGAAGAGTTGACTTTTAAGGTTGCCACCCCACTATTACACCTCATACTTCCATGCATGGACCAACATGCATCTATAATGGTCACCTCAACTCTCTCTCTTCTTCTTGCTATTACTTATGGCCGAGAATCAACATACACACTGACAAAACACTTCATACTCTCTCTAAGTAAAACATTCAAGAACATCCCTTCCCTCTCATCAAGACTTTTCGAGAATTATAAGCATTTCAAGGAGATTTCATCCAAAAATCACTCCAAGCTACACTCTAGTGGTAAGATCTTGCAAACATATTTCCTTTCTACACTCATTCACTCTTCTTACCACTTTAAATTCATGATCATACTCCTAGAAACATACTAAGTGCGAGATCCACCCAAGAAAAGCTTGCTAGGGCCGAGAATAGCATCAAACTCTTCCATTTCTCTTCAAAACCGAACCCACAAACTCAAGGTGAGTTCATACCCCTCTATTTTCGGTTTTCATATGTTTTATGGGGAAGAATGCAAGTAAAATGTGAAGATCTATGTGTATTTGTATGTTATGTGTGATTTCTTGTGTTTTTGTGGTAATACGTGCTAAAAATGAAAGATATTTCGAGATCTATAGTTCAAGAAGGAAAAATATGTGAACTAGGTCATATTTCAACTAAAATGTCAAGATAAACTAATATACAAGCTTTAAAATAACATACTACAACATAAAACTCATTATTGGACTATTTTTGTCAAATAAACAAAAGTTTGGGAAAAAGTTGTCATTTACGGTTTTTACAAGGTTCAAAATGCCAAAACAGTTAAAATGGAAATTTCTATGAACATTATGTTTCAAACAACTAAAAATGAAATTTATGGCTTATTGGGCTAAATTTTGGGCTTTTCGGCCCATAGGCCCAAAGTTGCGAAAAAATGGATTTAAGGGGGCTGAAATGGTAAATTTCTCAAAACAGTGGGTAGAATGGTAAATAATTCTATTTCTGGGGTTTTAAATGATCATATTTATTAAAAATGATTGAAAATGCAAAGATTTTGGATTTTGGGTAAAAAGTGTAAAAATTGCGAAAAAGTGGACAAAAATACAAATCTTTTAACTAAAGGGTTAAAAACTTTCTAAAATTTACTTTTGGGCTAAAAAAATTATTTAAATAAGTGTTTGGGTCAAAGATATCAAGAAAAATGGTTCAAGGACGTAAAATGTCATTTTTTTATAAAAAGGGCAAAAATTGCCAACTTTACAAAATAAGGGGCTGAATAGGTCAAACTAATGTTTTTGGTCAATTATGTTGATAATAATAATAATTGGGTCAAAATATACAAAACTTTATAACTTATGGGTTGTAAATAGAAAAATAACTATTTTATAAATCTATAAATCGCTATAAAACAAATTCGTGATTTATACGACATATCGATTAACAACTCGCAACATTAATTCTATGCAAAACAAGTAAACCTTCAAATGGTTGGGCTTGAGAGATTCTAATCATGCATAATGGGCCTTCGTGGCTCATTAACATGGCTTTTGGGCCCAACATAAATAATACATGTTATTGGGCCTCCTGCGACCCAATTACGTGCTTAAGGGACCCTCAATGCTTTTTACATGCTATTGGGCCTCAGTGGCCCATTAGCATTACTAGTATGGTCCAAATAAATCTTATGCGAAATGGGCCAACGCGCTTTTCGTATACTCGACAGCCATAAATAACATACGAAATTAGTAGGGCCTAGTAGTCCTCTTCTCCTCGTCTGTTAGGCTTACCTTCTCTTCAAGTAAAATAAAATTTGTTCATTAATCAAGGTTAATCAAATTCATGTGGATTGAGTGAGTAATAACGGGTGACACCAATAGGTGTCGGTCGTAGTCTGTAGTTGTAATCAAAGTCTCCTGGAGGGAGAGCGAGAGTTTGTGTATAGATCTATACGGGGGTGACTCCCCCACACCTAAGCTGTTCGCTATAGTTAGACTCGGCCAGTCTAGGGTGACAATGTTTTAAGATCAAATTTCGGTGTTCATTAGAATGCCAAGACAGACGAACTAGTCATTATCATGCATGGTTATAACGACTCACGTAAAAATCCGACATCATTAATCAAGGGAAATCATATTCAGTCGATGTAACGATTCAATAAAGCGAAACTATCATAACTTTATATCGGAAAACATCGGGTTTTCCGGGGAAACCAATCTTACTCATTTGTACTTTAAAAAACTATAATGCAAAACTTCTCATTTATTCACGTATTGAAATCACTCACGCAAATACTTACAGGATCATCACTACATTTTCAAGAAAAGATTTAATACAGAAAATATCGGATTTTCTGGGTTTTTCAAATGACATAAACTGTTTCACATCAAACACACTTATGAACTCACCAACATTATATATGTTGACCGTTTTCAAAATAACTTGTATTCTCAGGTAATCGTTAGACAAGGAGGCATCCAGTGTGATGAAAGTTTCTTTTGTAGTTGCTAATCACCAAACACTTTATATTACGAAATCATGTAATGTAAACCTTGTACTTGATGTAAACAATGCCAGTTGTACTATGTAATGGTTGGTGATGCATGTGTTATGTTTCATATATATTCATTGTGATGATATTTCAATTTAAGTCACACGAGCCCTCGGACGTTTCCGCCGTCTGGTTAGGGGGTGTGACAGTTTTGAATCTATCGATCTACAAGTTTATTGTTTCTACAATAGAAATTCATGAAACTTTACAAAATGTCTTTAATCAGTGTATGGCTCATCCCAAAATTTTCTCATAATTTATTTACCGTAAAAAGTATTTTATGTGAATTATTGCTCTATTTTCTTGCAATAATTATAACAATTCGAGAACAATGAATTATTTTATGAAAATTTCCAGAACACCTTATTTTGTTGTTTGGATTCTGGGAAAAATTAGATTTGAGAAGAAAAGAAGTTTTAGATTTTTATTTGTGAATAAATCGTTTATAACATATTTGAAATCTTTTTAACAACATACTTTGATCATCTAGCATCTAAGCTTGACGATCATCACATTCATGTTGGTTTGAAGACCATACATGAGTTTGAAATGTTCAAAATTCATTTTTGAAAGAAAAATCATGGTGCATGAGGTGATTTTCCACCAAAACTTGTACAAAAGTGCATTATCTTGATTTTGACTTAGGTTTTGGTCATGAGACTTCACCATTTGCAACATACATGTTGTTTTTGGTGAAATCCTACCACCATCATCATCAAAACCGACGTTTATGAACATGCATATGAATAAGCTCAAAGAAAAGTGTATATGAAGAAGAAAAATGCAAGAAAACTTTTAATTTTTGATAGGTATGTGAAGGAAGATGAAAGAAATTTGTGTTTACCTTGAAGAACAACTTCATAGGATGAATTGTTTTTTATTAAAATGGTATTCTTGCTGCCAAAATTTCGTTAGTTAGAAAGAAGGAAAAGAATGGGGGTTTTAGAGACAAGAAATGAAAGAAAAGAGAGATTATGTATCTCTGGATACCCAATCTCTCTCGTCGTCTCTATGAGGTTTCCCTCCACCAAAATTGGCCACCAAAATACAAAGATCTATGTGAACTTATGTATAATCGAATGTAAAAGTCTCTCCCTGTTATTCTGCTTCTAAATTTGTCATTTTTAGAGAAAATGAATAGAGATGTTTTAGAGAGAGTAAAGTGGGAGGTTAAGTGAATGGGAAGTGAAAATGATTGACTTTGGGAGGTGAAATTAGGGGAGAGAGAGGGAATCTGAAATTTGAAGAGGAGAAGGTATATTTTATTTGATTTTCTTTTTTTAATTAATTCCCTAATTTTTTCCATAAACTTTCTTTCAATTTATATAAAATGTGTATTTTATATAAATTTTGTTCATAATTCTTAGATTTTTAGCTTATAAATGTAAAGTTAATGTTAATTAATTAAATTCATTTCATTGATTATATTTACACATTTTAAATATATTAATTTGATATTATAGTGTTTATAATTTTTTATGGGATTTTAATATAAAACTTCATAAATTTAAGTTTTTAGGACTTTTAGGGTTTTAAGAAATTTTGTAAATCCTTGGATATCAAAATTAATTGAATTTTGAGACTTCAAACTATTTTAGAGTTTCATAACTCTTCTTCAAGTTAGAAATAATGTTTGTAATTTATTTTTATCGGTTTATGGGCATTTCTATGTAGTGGTTTCGAGATTCAAGTGAAATTGAGGAATCAGGTATACTAGTCCTAGTTTCAACTTTGACTTAAGTTTCTATGATACTCTGACCTAATTTCTACTTCTAGATCAAGTGCATGATGTGTCTACATGATTCATGCAAAGATGTTCAAGTCAAGGAATGACCGTAGAATTTGGATAGTCACTACAGTTAAAGTAGTTATAGAATTCACATATCAATGTGAAATGTAAGTACACTATCCTTCGAATCTACTTGTTTCCAAGTTTCAAGTAGGTTATGATTTAGTCTCTAGCTAATAAATCTAGCTTGTGTCGTGCCTACATGTGCAACTAAGTTTAGTCAAGTCTAGAACTGACTCGAATTTTGACGATTGTCACACAACCACTCTTCGATATTTAGTATGGAAGGAGGTTTAGGACCCCGGTTTGTTGGGACAAGGTCGGACATTGGGTCATGGGGAGTATTGAAAGTAGTGCTCAACACCACTAAGTTAATACAGCAAGTGCGTGACAGGTTGCGGTTCGTGAAAAGCTGGAGGAAGAGTTATGTAGTCAATCATTGTTTAGGCCTCGAGTTTAAGGTGGGAGATTTTGTGCTTCTGATTGTGTCACCTTGGAAGGGTGTCATCCGGTTTCGGAAGCGGGGCAAGTTGGGCCCCCATTTTATTGGTCCCTTCAGGATTACCTCCTAGGTGGGTAATGTTGCATACCGACTGGATTTGCCTGCTGAGCTCAGTCAAATTCACAACACTTTCTATGTCTCTCAGTTGTGGAATTGTATACATGATTCACAACACTTTTCACTTTCTATGATACTCTGACCTAATTTCTAATTCTAAGCCAGGTGCATGATGTGTCTACATGATTCATGCAAAGATGTTCAAGTCAAGGAATGACCTGAATTTGGATAGTCACTACAGTTAAAGTAGTTATAGAATTCACATATCAATGTGAAATGTAAGTACACTACCCTTCGAATCTACTTGTTTCCAAGTTTCAAGTAGGTTATGATTTAGTCTCTAGCTAAAAAATCTAGTATGTGTCGTGCCTACACGTGCAACTAAGTTTAGTCAAGTCTAAAACTGACTCGAAGTTTGATGGTTGTCACATAACCACTCTTCGATATGTAGTATGGAAGGAGGTTTAGGACCCAAGTTTGTTGGGACAAGGTCGGACATAAGGTCATGGGGAGTATTGAAAGTGGCGCTCAAGACCACTAAGTTAATACAGCAAGTGTGTGATAGGTTGCGGTTCGTGCAAATCTGGAGGAAGAGTTATGTAGACAATCATTATTCAGACCTCGAGTTTGAGGTGGGGGATTTTGTGCTTCTGAATGTGTCACCTTGGAAGGGTGTCAACCGGTTTCGGAAGCAGAGCAAGTTGGGCCCCCATTTTATTGGTCCCTTTAGGATTACCTCCTAGGTGGGTAATGTTGCATATCGACTGGATTTGCCTGCTGAGCTCAATCAAATTCACAACACTTTCCATGTCTCTCAGTTGTGGAATTGTATAGTTGATGATTCTGCGTTGATTCCATTGGATGATATTCGGGTCGATGAGAGCCTGAACTGTGTAGAGAGGCCGATTGTGATACTCGACAGGAAGACTAAGGCACAACGCAACAAAGTTGTGAAACTGGCGAATGTGCAATGGCAGCACCAAAGGGGTTCTAAGTGGCCGTAGGATCCAGATGACGAGATGAGAGAGCATTACACCGAGTTATTTTCCGAGGCGGAATTCGAGGACAAAGTCTGATTCTAGTGGGGGAGAGCTTTAACATCCAAATGTTGAGGTACTTTGCATTTTCCAAAATTTAGCGATTTATTGGATCGCCATACTGTGGTGGGGAGGCACCACGATGTGGCAAGTCAGGGTTAACCTGCATTGTTCATTTAAGCTGCTAAAGCATGGTAGTATAGGCCACGACGTGGCACCTGGCTGATGGGAAACCCTATTTTTTTGGTTTTTCTCCCTAGCTAAAGGAATGAGGAGGCTAGGATTTGCTCACCCTCAGCCTCCATCAGACCTGTGAAAACCTGAATCTCTCTCTCTCTCTCTCTCTCTCTCTCTCTCTTTATCTATCTATCTATCTCTCACTCCCTCTCTCTCTCTCTCTCTCTCTCTATATATATATATATATATATATATATATATATATATATATATATATATATATATATATATATATATCTCTCTCTCTCTCTCTCGCTCTCCATCTCCCCCTCCCTCTCATTTTTTTGCCTTTGTTGGTGTTATTGAAGCTTTTGAAGGAAAACAGAAGAAGAAGTGAGCTTATATTTGGCAAACTAGTCCTCATCCTTTGTGTTAGCAATCTTCTGGACCCTTGTAAGTTTCTAAAACTCTTTTTTTTATCAAAGTAGATTGCTAGATCTTATGTTTTGTCTCTTAACCTTCATGTCTTGTGAATTGGAATGATGGGATCTCATCAAGCTTGCAACTTTATGAATCTATGGGTCTTTCGGTATGATTATTGATTTGGATCTAGTTTCTTGATGGGTTTTGTGCCATGCATGAGTTTTCCATAGAAAACCCCACTTTTTGGCTCATTATGGCTTCAAGACATGCATGTCTAAAAAGCACCAACTTTTATGTTGGATTAGGTATTAGAATTTGTTCTGGAGTAAATGAGTTATGGACACTTTAGAATAAGTGATTAATGAGGAAAGTGATGTCATTTTCCAGCTCCTTTGAATCTAGGGTTTGGGACTTTGACCTTGTGGTTGGACTTATCGGGTAAAGTTGAAAACTTTATCCTTCTACACCTTGTTTCAGATTAAATCTAGAATTTAGAGCCTTTGGGATCAAAGAAAATAGCTTAATCTATTAAGTCGTTGAAAACCTAATGGCGACAACGTGGCTCAGGTTGCCACGACGTGATAGTGGAGAAAATTGTGACTAGTTTTACTAGTGGGCCACGGCGTGACCATAGGTGATCACGACGTGCCGGTTGACCAATGTAAATGTTGACCATTGACTTTGACCATTGACCTTTGACTTGAGCTGAGTTTTGGTCAAGCACCTATTTTGGAGAAAGAGCTCAAGGTTTATTTGGTTTGACTGATTAGGTGGTGCGTAGTAGCGGTACTCTATTAGTGAGAGCAGTAGTATTAGAGCATTTTCTATGAGGTGAGTCTCACTGTGCTTGTGGGTCTAAGGCACCAATGTCGTCCCACCAAATTGTTTATGTAGAATGCTAGCTATTTTGTGACTCTTACATGTTTATATGATTGGGTTGAAATAGGCCCCATGATTAGGCCCATATTTTATGATTGGGTTGAAATAGACCCCACGGCTGGCCCATGAGTATATGACGGTAGGAAGAAACCCCAGGGCTAGGCCCATACTTGTGTATTGGGTTGGAATACACCCCAGGGATATGCCTAATTTTATGTTTGGTATGTGATACTTTGGGAAACTCATGATGCCTTGTACTTACAGTTTATGTTTATGGTTCCAGGTACATCTGGTACCAAAGGGAAAGGCCCGACGTGATGACATAGCATCATCCCCTCGTGATTTCTGCACTTTTTGGATGATTGTACTATGATATTTTGATATTGTATTTGGTGATTGACTTGGAAATATTAGGTGAATGAGACTATTGGTTTTAAAAAAAATGAAAAACTTTATCACTGTTTTTGGGTCGTTACATTAACCCTTCATTATAGTGTTTGGGTTCCATATTTCGGGGGTACATTGCATATTTTGATAGAAGAGGCACATAAGTCAAGGTTTTCTATTCATTTGGGAGCAACAAAGATGTACAGAGACTTTAGGCTTGATTATTGGTGGCTCTGGATGAAGTGGGATGCGGCATGGTAAGTGGAGAGGTGCTTGACAAGCAGGAAAGTCAAGGCTGAGCATCAGAGACCTCACAGAAAGATAGATTCGTTGGGTTTGGGAAGAGATTATGATTGATTTTATCACAAAGCTACCGTAGACCACGCAAGAATTAGATTGTCTTTGGGTCATCGTGGATCGATTGACCAAGAGTGCACCTTTCATTCATATTCAGGAGAGCATTTCGGCGGAGAAGTTGGCGGATGTCTATATCCGAGAGGTTGTGGAATGACATGGGGTTCCCGTCTCATTGGTTTTAGATCGGGATGTTCGGTTCACTTCTAGGTTTTGGAAGAGATTCCATGAATAGTTGGGTACTCGTCTACTTTTTAACACAGCTTTCCATCTGCAGACTGATGGGCAGAATGAGCGGATTATTCAGACTTTGGAAGATATGTTGAGGGAATGTGTATAGGATTTTGGCAGTAGCTGGGATACGTATCTCCCATTGGTTGAGTTTTCTTACAACAACAACTATCACGCCAGTATTGATTGACCACCTTTCGAGATGCTCTACGAGAGAAAGTGTCGGACCCCGATTTGCTGGGGCGATGTCGATCAGCAAGTCATGGGTAGCACAGAGGTGGTGATCCGGACTACCGAGTTGATCCAATAGGTGCGTGGGAGGTTGCAGACCGCACAGAGCCGACATAAGAGTTATACTGATAGGTGCCGATTGGATGTGGAGTTCCGGGTCAGGGACATGGTATTCCTGAAGGTGTCTCCTTAGGAAGGTGTCATCCGGTTCAAGAAGTGGGGCAAGCTTGGCCCCATATATATTGGTCCTTTTAGGGTAATTGCCCAGGTGGGCAAGGTTGCTTATCATTTGGAGTTACCCGAGAAGCTCAGTCAAATTCACATCACTTTTCATGTCTCTCAGATGCGAAAATGCTTGGTCGATGATTTCGCAGTGGTGCCGTTGGAGGACATTCAAGTGGACAAGCGCCTAGACTACATAGAGGGATCGATTGCGATCCTCAGTAGGAATACAAAGACTATGAGAAACGAAGAAGAAGGTTTAGTAAAGGTGCAGTAGTAGCACTGGAAAGGCTCTAAGTGGACATGGGAGCCTAAGGAGGAACTGAGAGAGCACTATCCAGAGTTGTTTGTAGAGCCGGACTGTGAGCACGAAGTCTGATTCAAGTGGGGGACAACTGTAACACTCGTGGTCCAGTTATTTTTATATTTGACTTAAATTATTAAAAATTTTGCAAAATTGGTCCTTACAATGGGCGTACGTGATAGGTACGTCGGGCGTAGGTCATTAAATGTGATCGTGGGTTTCCAACAGTACGTTGGGCGTATTCATGCAGGTGCCAAACCCTAGTTTTTAGGGTTTGGTCTCTATTTAAACATATTAAGACCCTCAAGGCCTCTCTCATCAACAACCTCCAATGTCCCAAAGCATCATTTCGAAAGCCTAGCCACCTTGTGACGCCCTTGAGCTCTTAGAGTGATTATTGTGTGTTTTGGTTCATTTCGAAGAAGAAGGAGTTCATTGGAGAGGTGTTCGGAAGCTTGGAGCTTGTAAATCCAGACTTAGTTTCTTATTTTGCATCTTCTTAAGGTATAAATCTTCAAAATTTATGGATCTTTAGTGTAGATCTGGTTTTGGGTAATGGTTTGAGCAAGTTTTGGTCCCATGGCTTGGATCTTGTGAGTAGAAGTTACTCTAGAACCTTTGAGCATCATTTCTAGCCATTTCTGAGTTTGTTAAGTCATAAAAATCGCATCTTGGAGGTTGTAGTCCACCCATGCATGAGTTGTTGATATTTTTATGAAGTTATGGACCCCGGGTTTAGTGTTAGGTCCTATTAAGCCATTCAAAAGCTTAAAGTTACCAACTTTATCAGTTAAGACTTTCTTAAGAGTTAAATCTGTGAATTGGACGTTTAGAATTTAAGCATTAAGTGCTTAATGGCAAGTTTTGGACATCATTGAGGTACCCTGGGTGTACCCTCTAGGTATGCACGACGTAACGGGTTGAGCCCAATTTCCCCTTCTGTCGAAACCCAATACGTTGGGCATAATGGGGTGGTACGCATGGCGTACTCACTAGAAGGCTATTGGGCCATTTTTGGGCATTGGGTCATTATGGGTTTGGGCCATGATTAGATGGGTCAAGTAATGGAAGGGTAAAATCGTCTTTATCCTTAGCATGATAGAATATAATATGAACCATTTATTATGGGTTATTACCCTGGTTAGTGATTAGGGTTGATTTTGGATGTATTTAGAGTGAGGAGCCATGGTAAGCCCAAGAGTGTGATTTGTTTATAATCTAATTGTGGAGAGTCTCTTCATTGTACTTGTGGGCCGAAGGCACTAATGCCAGCCCATTCCATTATGCTGTAGGATAGTAGTGGTCTTCGTGACACTTACTAATATGTCTGTATGTGCTTGATGTCTTTGTGACTCTTGCTAGTATAACTGTATACTTAGATGTAATGGGTGAAATAGACCCGGACCAGTTGAAAGATATCGAAGGAGTCAGAAGGGACTCAACGAGTCGGAAGGGACTCAGAGAGTCGGAAGGGACTCAGGGGTGAAATGGACCTGTTACATGCTTAAGTATGATATGTATGTATGATGTATGATATGTGGTATTTTGGGGAACTCACTAAGCTTTGTGCTTACGATTTATGTTTAAATGTTTTTCAGGTACTTCTGGTTCAAAAAGGAAGGGTCCGACATGATCGCATCGCCTCTACCTGTGTCTGACATTTTATGATTTTGGGATTGTATTCTAATAACTGTTTTTACTATGACATACTTGATGGTTTTGAAACATATGGTTGATGGTTCGGTTGATTTTAAACAAAATTTTACTTTGTATTTTTGTGACGTTACACATGCGTTCCTACAAACTACAAAAATCTTAATCCATGCTTCTTCCCTTTGAAAAAGAATATGCAGATTAACTAATGAATTTAAATGAAACGATCGTAAATTCGCAGTGAATATTTAATGGGATTAACTATTGAATTTAAATGGATAGACAGTTATTTTGTTGTAGCTATTAAATGTGAGGCTGTGAAAAATGACAAACAATTCTTAAATGGTCATGAATGTCTCAAAGTAAATTTTTACTATCATTTATCGAGACGATTATGAAACTATTATTTTGCCTTTCTTCTAACTTAATTGGAGAGACGATTATTTTCATTTTACAATGTCTATTTTTTGGAACAAGAATTTCTTTTTTTATCATTTTAATTGTCAGAGTTGTCAAAGGTCCTCCTTAACCAACTTTGTTATATTTAATCATTTATTTATAATTATTAACTATCAAACTAAAATTATATATATATATATATATGGGAAAAATAAATATATGGTTGTCATATGTAAGATTAGGTATAGAACCATATTTACTTCATTTTGACTAAAAAAACACAATTTTCTTTCTTTTTTAATTTTTTATTATTGTTTTTTAACTCATATTATTTTTTTATATCGTGATTCATCTCCAACATTTATGTATTTCGAATGTTTTTCTTTATTAGACCTCTAATAGGTTTTATAATTTCCCTCGATACCTACCTTATGTATACTTGCATTAATTTTTTTGTAAAACTATATAAAAAATATATACAAAGCCTAACATAAGCTCTAATAGAGGATGTAAGAAAGATGGTAGAGAGATTTGATTGGGGTTTGTTAAAACAATGTAGTTTTAGATGGTTCTATATCTAATATTATGAACATAACAGTCACATATTCCCAAAACCTTATATATATATATATATATATATATATATATATATATATATATATATATATATATATATATTATGTTTATTACATTTATTGTATGCTAGAATGCACCAATAAAAATTTACAAAAATTAAACAATTAGATATTAAGTGATTTTCCTAATTGTATATATTTTGAAAGATATCCATATTTATAATTCTCTTTTTTTTGGAAACTAATTAAATTCGTCATTAATATCAGTAATAACATTCTTTCAGAATTAATTCACATCTAGGTTTTTATGTATAAGTTCGTTTTTTTATTTCAAAACTCACTCACTTAAAACACAATAAAGTTGCATGGAATATGAAGAATATGAGTGTATTCTACTAGAATACACTATCATTCTGCTATAATACACTCTCATTCTTCTAGATAAGAATTAATTCTGAAAGAATATTATTGTTGACATTATTGACGAATTTAATTAGTTTCCATAAAAATAAATTATAAGTATAGATATCATTTAATATACATATATTTTTTACTAAATTCTTATTGGTGCATTCTGCACACAATGGATGTGAGAAACATTTGAAACCTACCTCTCTCTCTCTCTCTCTCTCTCTCTCTCTATATATATATATATATATATATATATATATATATATATATATATATATATATATATATATATATATATATATATATATATATATATATATATATATATATATAGGAGTTCAATTGAGAAAAAAAGGTTGAGAATGAGGGAATCATTCTCAGCCACACATTTATTTTGCCGCAAAACACTTAGCCTTACTGGCGCAAGTGGGTAACGGATACATATATGTTTTCCAACCAAACATGTTTCCTTAAACTATGCTAATCATTACCTTACTATACACAAAAACAAATTTTTTTTTTGTTTTTTTTTATTTTTAGAAATCTATTTTTATCGAAAAGTTATTTTAAATATATCAAACTTCATAATTTTTTATTCTCTATAAATAGACATCCATATTGATATAGTTTTAAGATAAAATAAAAAATTTATTTTTTTAGAGTTTCAGTTCTCGTTATTCATATGTGAATAAAAATGTATCATATTTTTATTAGAGTACATTCGTTATTCACTTATGAATAAAACGCATGTTTAACTTTTTTACAATTTAAGTATCGTTCATATATGAATATAACACGGAATAAAGTTTTCTTACCTAAAATATATTTTTTATATCATCTTTCGTCATATGTTATATTTATATATGAATAAACGTGTATTAGTGGTCGTCATATGTTATGTTTATATAAGAATATCAGATTTTTGTTACAGTTAATTTGTTATTCAAATATGAATAAAAAATAAAATATAACAAAATTATGATAAATTTGTTCTTCGTATATGAATATAACTTGTGAGGAAAGTTAATACATGTATTATTAATATGTGAATATAACATATGACGAGAGTTAATGTAAACTGTAAAAAGTTATTATATGTTATATTTGTTGGATTAGTGTCTATGCCCATAACTATTTTGGTATGTACTTGACCCGATTGCGAGCATGGTCCTTTTGGGTTGCCTTCACCAAAGCAATTTGATAGGATGATTTATGAAGAAAGAGATTAGTTATGATTTATTAATATATTATATGAATAATATATTAAGAGAGAAATCATATTATTTAATTAATAATAGCCAAGAATTAATTAATAATTAATTTTGTGGCTAAAAGAGATTAATTAAACTTAGGGGACTAGAACTATCAATTGTATGATAGTTGAATATTGGGCTAATGGACTCCATATTAGAGGAGTGGACGAATTCTATGGGGAAACCCATTAGAAATCGTCCAAGGCCTCTAAGGAGGGAGTCCATGGGCTGCTTAGGGCCTAAGCAGTCAAATTAGGGTTTCCTTGTTAGATAACCCTAATAGCCTCACTATTTAAGGACCCCTAGGGCACCAAAAACGTGGCTAAGAGTTTCCTTAGGGTTTCTAGACGTTTTTGGTGTCTTCTCTCTCCTCCTTCTTCATCCTTATTGCTTATGGTGTCTGTGACTCCATTAGAGGTGTGACACTTGTGACACTAATCTTTCAGAATCCAATTACAAGAAGGAATTGAGATTGTTATTGCTACATAACAATTAATGTAAGATCTAAACCCTAATTCATATGTTATTTGATTATCACATGCTAGATCTAGGGTTTATGGCTTTGGATGATTATTGCATGTTCATTAGACAAACTAGATCCAAAGCTTTAGGGTTTGCATGTACACCATAGGAATGTTGTAGTACTCAAAACCCATCAATATTCATATATGAATGATACTTAAACTGTAAAAAAAATAATCTTATTTTTTTTCATAAGTGAATAACGAATGTAAAGTAATAAAAATCTGATGCATTTTTATTCACTTATGAATAACGATAGCTGAAACTATAAAAAAATAAAATTTTTATTTTATCTTAAAACTATATCAATATGGATATCTATTTATAGAGAATAAAATATTATAAATTTTGATATATTTAAAATCATTTTTCGCCAAAAATAGCTCCTTAAAAAATAAAAAAAACAAAAAAAACCTATGTTTTTATATATATTAAGGTAATGATTAACATAATTTAAGGAAACATATTTTGTTGGAAAACATACGTGTATTTCTTTCTCATTTTCGCCAGTACGATGGAGGTTTTTGCGGCAAAAACAAATGAGTGGCTGAGAATGATTTCTCCATTCTCAACCTTTTTTATTTTTTTTAATTGAACTTACCCCCCCCCCCTCTCTCTCTCTCTCTCTCTCTCTCTCTATATATATATATATATATATATATATATATATATATATATATATATATATATATATATATATATATATATATATATATATATATAGGGTTAGGTTATTTTGTTTCTTACATTTATTGTGTGCTAGAATGCACCAATAGGAATTTAGTAAATTAAATAATTATTTAATTAAATAAATATAGATATTAAATGATTTCCATAATTATATGTATATTAAATGATATCCATAATTATAATTCTCTTTTTCTGGAAACTAATTAAATTTGTCATTAATATCAGCAGTAACATTTTTTCAGAATAAATTCACATCTAGGTTTTTATATATGAGTTCGTATTTTGTTTCAGGAGTCTCTCACATAAAATACAATAAAGTTGCATGGAATATGAAGAACGAGAGTGTATTCTACTAGAATACACTCTCATTCTGCTGGAATACACTATTATTCTTTTAGATATGAATTCATTCTGAAAGAATATTATTGTTGACATTAATGACGAGTTTAATTAGTTTCCATAAAAATAAATTATAAGTATGGATAGCATTTAATATACATATAATTAATACTAAATTGTTATTGGTGCATTCTAGCACACAATGGATGTGAGAAACATTTGAACCTACCTCTCTCTCTCTCTCTCTCTCTCTATATATATATATATATATATATATATATATATATATATATATATATATATATATTGAGAGAGAGAGAGGGAGAGAGCTAGGTTCATGTATTTAAAGTAGTTATAGTGTTATTGTATGCACCAATCAGATTTTAGATAAATCAAATCATTTAATAAATAATATAAGGGAAATTTTCTGCGAAATCGTCATCCAATGGAATTGCATGATTCTCTTCTGGCTCCGCATCGGTCCATCCACCATTATCTTGGTTGGGAAAGTACGGGTCGCCGGGGAGATGGGATCCAGTCATGAAATCTAAGCGAGGAAAGGGATGTAAGAAACATCTAATAGACGTAAAACTTAGATAATTTTAGGATGATCCTTACTAGTTACTTCAATACTTACGTAGTGCATACCAACCATATGTAACCAAGATAGAATAGGCCTTCGAATAAGTGACCCTAACTCTAAGTCCACAACCAAACAAGGAACATGAAGTAAAGCAAAGATCACAGATTCTGAGTCTATGACACCCTAGTCACATATAACCTTAGCGTATCCACTCAGCAACTATTGACCTACTAATAAAGACCTTTTTGTTCTTAAATAAGTAATTATAGCAATACAAAATACCCCTATAGTATTTTAAATTTGTAAGTTTGATTCTAGTGTTTTATTTGGTAAGTTTTCGACTTGTTGCTCACTATGATTATTCCCCAACATATGTTGGTCACATCTCGGATAGATATAGTTGATCAGGCTATATTCATCCTATATCTGATTACATATTCGGAGGCCTAATCATAGTGTCCAACTTGTCTTAATACTTTTGTATAGTTTTGACTATGATACTAGACCGTTGCATGCATGTACTTAAACTTTTATAAAACTAACATTTTAATTTATTAAACGTATAGTTTGTGAAAACGTTTTGTCAGGGGGTTTTAGTCCCTTTGCATTTATAGTTTGTATATCTTATGTGGTTCGATATACTTAGTTCACTATAAACAATGCTCTGATACCAATCTGTCACACCCCCAAACCAGAATGGCGCAAACATTCAGGGGTGGATGACTTCACGTAGTATCATAACAGTTGAATATTTGTAAAGAAAGTAAACACAACCATCATAAATATAATTTAAAAGTTACATTGTTGAATACAATACATGTCTCAAAATAAATTACAATATGATGAGTTAATAAGTTTTTAGACTGACGACTTAGCGTCCCTTCTCCAAAAGCTGATGATCTACCTGTATTACTGAATCCCTGAGAAATACAAGTAGTTTTGAAAAAGTGTCAACAATTAAGTTGGTGAGTTCATAAGCGTTTTTGTTTAAGAATAGAATCTTTTTTTTTGGTGTAAAATAACCGAGTTTGTTCCTAGAAAATCCAATATTTTCCATGTATGTGTGGTAGTTTGAAAAGGTTCCAAAGACTGAATGCATAAGTGTTTTCCATACTTGAATTAGTATAAGTAGATTTATATAAGTATATATAATCACTAAGGTGTTTAACAGCCCCGTAAACCGAGATGTATTAATACCCCATGTGAGTTTTTATAACCGTGCTATTGACCCAGACTGCATGTAACAACGTTCGTCAGGCGTTGGAATGATATGACGTTTGTCACCCCAGACCTGCCGGTCTAACTGTAGCTAATAGTTTAGGTGCGGGATTGTCAGTCCCATATAGATCTATACACAAATATCACGCTCTCCCTACAAGAGATTATGGCTTATAAAACAGGACTTAATCTGCGAACTGAACAGTTCGATGAATTCAGATATCTCACAAAATTTGGTATCAACAGGTTTACGTATGAAAAGTCCATTTTCCTTGTGAATATACGTATTTCCTTTTTTTGTTTCTAGTATGTAAAAATATCATGAATATCTCGTAACTATACCTATTATAGTTTTTAAAAAGGGTGTTCCGTTAGGATGAAAAACCTTGGTGTATTACCAACCTTGCATGAAAAGTAGTCTTTAACTTTAGTAGTTACGTTATTTTATGTATTTAACATTTATACATAAAATGTAGGTAAAACATTTGAACTTATAAGTATTTCAACGTAAGTTTTTCTTGTGTTTCACTTGTATTCCCCCCCCCCCCTAAAACATGAAAAAGACTTGAAAATGTAGGGGTATGAACTCACCTGGAAAGTGTGGTGATTTGCAGAAAACTGGATTTTTCCTCGGGCAGGACTTCGACCGGGAAGTGGTGTGTTTTTCGGGAATCTCGGAGCTTCGGACCTTCGTCGGAACTTGGATACGGAACCGGGGCGTCGGGATAGTTTCGAGGGGGTAGACGTATGAAATTTGGGGAGAGAGGATGGTAGAAATGCAACAAAAGTCAGAACCCTCGCATCCTATTTATAGGAGGGCTGCCAGGCTTCGTACGCTGGGGGTACACCGAAGGACGCGGGGCGTACGTCAGCGATGACGTCACCGGTCGCCGGTCTTCGGATGAGATGGAAGTAGAGGCATAGGGGCGACATGGCTGATCCGAGGCCATGCATTGGGTACGCTGGGCGTACTCCGAAGTACGCGGGGCGTACCCTTCGGATAAGCTTCGAAGTGTGTGCCCAAATCTTCTAAAATGCGTAACTTTTGCATAAGAGCTCCGTTTTTGACGTTCTTTATATCCACGCGTACGTGAGAATATACTCTACAACTTTCATTTAGACTTCGTTGGCAAATTTTGACTTTATTTTTAATTATATATTTTTAACAGGTCGGGACTGGAAAAGTCCGTTAAAAATCCATAACTTCTTCATCCGACATCCGTTTTCATCATACTTTTTACTGTTTAGATTGCGTCGGCTAAAAATCGCTCGATCACTGTTTCGAGTTTTTAGCTGTCTACTGTTGTCCCGAAACTTAGAAAAATCATAACTTCTTCATATGAAGTCAGATTTGGACGTTCTTTTTATGTACGCTCATGGTTTGTTATTATCTACGACTTTTGTTTAGATACTTAAGGCTAAAAAGTACTTTATTGAAATTTCACTTTTTACGTTTAACAGTGTTTTACCGGTTTTGACACGAATATTTGATTGATCATAACTTCTTCGTTATAACTCAGATTTGAGTGTTCTTTATATTTCTGTAAACCTTGTCATGATATTAATCATTTTATGTAACCCAACTGAGACTTTTGAATATTTTATTTTTGATGCTATTTCCAATGTATCAAAATAGATTAAAATTCTTGGTTTTTAGGTCATTACATTGATTCGAAATATCGGGTTGTCACATGGTTAAATATGGATAATATAGGATTATTATTAGTCAAATATTTGACCTAGTAAGTTTGAAAAGTTTCAATTTACACCCCTTAGGTTTTATAGTTTAAATTTGAACCTTAAAAGTTTTAGCTTTGAAATTTAAATAGTTAAACCCGAATGTTTTTGAAATGTTTCAAAACTTGCCCTCAAGTTTTGGAATTTAGATTTTTGATTAAAAGTTTAATTTTTTGAAATTTTAAATTCTAAAACCCTAGTTTTGAAAAAGTTCAAATTACACCCTTATGGTTTTATTAAGTTAATTAAAGGTATAATTAAAATAGAGTTAATAATTCCATAATGATATGGTTTATATTTAATTTAATTAAAAGTGTAATTTATAAAAAATTAAACCACCTAGTATATGAAAAGTGTAGAATACACCCTTATACTATATATAACATTAAAAGCCTAATATTATATATATGTATAACTTAAACTGCTAGTCTTACCGTTAGTAGGTCTCATTCACGAATCCGATCTATAAGGGGTATAAGGTTATGGCCTATAAAATGGCCGTTTAATGGGTGTCCACTCTCACCCACCGCTTCCTTGATTGGTGGAGGGTCATTAGCCGAACGGGTAGGATAGGGCAAACCCCCTTCTCATTAAAAGTATAATGAATGAAGTAACTAAATGTTTTTACAAAATTCTCAATCTTAGTTACTTTAGGAAAAAGTGAAATCGATGCAATTCCATGGAATTACACTTTGTACCCTTGTCTAGACAATTAGTGGAGCGTGTGTGGTTAACCGGCACACTAAGTTGGGTTTGGAATTGGTAGCGAAGGATGACTCGATGTTTGTCATAGATCGATGGAGCGTGTGTTGTTAACCGGCACGTCGATTAGGTGATTGTAACATTGAGGGCACCACGTACATTCGCATGGTTAGTCACACCTTATTTGTGATCCTCGGCATCCCAGTCACATATGAAGGGCATAATCGAGATTAAACATGACATTGAAAAGTTCAATGAATCTCAAAAGATCTATGAGTTTCAATCCATTTAAAACTTAACCTTCTTTTCGTTTTTCATGGTGGAAATTGGTAAATCGTCATTTACCTACCTTCAAATGTTCTGCGAGTTGGATTACGGCATCCCTCTTCCAATTTGTAGGATATTGTGTTGGGTCATAGCCTTAATATCTCATTTGGGTGTTTTATTAAGGACTCAATCAACTAAACTTGAATTTTCTCCCGTTTCATAGATGTCAAAGTCTGACGACTATGGTCTTCCTAAATCTATTGGAAAAAGTTTTCCATGTGAAGATGATGTTCCACGATTGTATTGTGGAAATGGAAATCATGCTTCATTTCCTCCACCTCCTCCAATAATTCTCCCTGACCCACGTGTTCGAAGACTTGAAAAGTTCAAGATCACTCAAGCCCTATTGGCAAAAGACATGAAAATGGAAAGTCTATATGTGCTCATGTCTTGGATAAAAGGTTACATATTGATAGATTGGGATTGTTAGGTGTCGATGTTTAAAGGAAGTTGGCTGTTGACTTGGTTCTTCAGTCATTTCCCGAATCATATGGTAAGTTCATTAGAGAGTACTATATGATGGACCATGACATGACCCTTATTGATTTCACTTATTTGCTTATTGCTGCTGAATCAGAAGGAAAAGGTTCCAAAGACTGAATGCATAAGTGTTTTCCATACTTGAATTAGTATAAGTAGATTTATATAAGTATATATAATTACTAAGGTGTTTAACAGCCCCGTAAACCGAGATGTATTAATACCCCATGTGAGTTTTTATAACCGTGCTATTGACCCAGACTGCATGTAACAACGTTCGTCAGGCGTTGGAATGATATGACGTTTGTCACCCCAGACCTGCCGGTCTAACTGTAGCTAATAGTTTAGGTGCGGGATTGTCAGTCCCATATAGATCTATACACAAATATCACGCTCTCCCTACAAGAGATTATGTCTTATAAAACAGGACTTAATCTGCGAACTGAACAGTTCGATGAATTCAGATATCTCACAAAATTTGGTATCAACAGGTTTACGTATGAAAAGTCCATTTTCCTTGTGAATATACGTATTTCCTTTTTTTGTTTATAGTATGTAAAAATATCATGAATATCTCGTAACTATACCTATTATAGTTTTTAAAAAGGGTGTTCCGTTAGGATGAAAAACCTTGGTGTATTACCAACCTTGCATGAAAAGTAGTCTTTAACTTTAGTAGTTACGTTATTTTATGTATTTAACATTTATACATAAAATGTAGGTAAAACATTTGAACTTATAAGTATTTCAACGTAAGTTTTTCTTGTGTTTCACTTGTATTCCCCCCCCCCCCCCTAAAACATGAAAAAGACGTGAAAATGTAGGGGTATGAACTCACCTGGAAAGTGTGGTGATTTGAAGAAAACATGATTTTTCCCCGGGCAGCACTTCGACCGGGAAGTGGTGTGTTTTTCGGGAATCTCGGAGCTTCGGACCTTCGTCGGAACTTGGATACGGAACCGGGGCGTCGGGATAGTTTCGAGGGGGTAGACGTATGAAATTTGGGGAGAGAGGATGGTAGAAATGCAACAAAAGAAGGGGCATTGGTTACGAAGTTGCCCTGACTACCTGAGAGATCTAAGAGATGGGAGAGTCAAGATGTATGACTCTGCTTCAGGAAATATTCACTATCTAACTCTATTAAGTTCCTATTTGGAGATTATTAATACATGATGTGATAAGATTAAATTTCGATGTTTTGAAGGATCAAAGAAAGGAAAGGAAGCTTAAAGGAAGGAGCAAGTTGAGTCTGATCGCGAAGAAATGGATTTTGATCGCATGATTCAAGGATCAGATATTTAAGCTACTACTTTAGAGTTAGGATAAATTGCTAAGTAATATTTACATAGTTTTCATTTGTAATCGCATTGTAAGGACAATATTTTTCCGCAATAAAATAAATTTTGATTTATCTTATTTATGTTTCCTTGCGATGGATTTTATGAAAATTGGTGTTTGAATGTTTCTATTATAAGCAATATTAAGTGGATGTGATTCTTAGTTATGTTATTTATGGTAGTGTCGTGATTTTATAAGTAAGGAAAGATTCCCATCGCCCAAGTTTCAATTGGACAGAAGTTTGGAATCATATGATTTGAATCATGTGATGTATGGAAATTTTGGTACTTAGAAATTTTAAAGCCAATTCCTTGACAAAGAGTCAAGTGAAGGACTAGGAGATCGAGTTCACAATGTTGTGCACTGGTCAAGTCCACCATAAACAACAATAAGATTGTTCGTCATAATTACTAAAACTCTAGTAAATGTGGTTATGCTTACAAGATTAAGTGTAATTCTGAATCATTGAAAAAGTTTCATGAATGGCAGAACGAATAAGAAGAATCAATTAGGCAGAAAGATAAAAGTTTCTCCAATCTAAGAAGAAGGGAGAGTACTTTTGTATTGTGTTTTATGATCGTCTTAAGAACCATATTACAATTCATCCTCTAAGGACACCTTAGTACACTAGTTTGGCTAAGAAGAGGAATCGAGAATTGTTGTAGTGGTTAAGTCAATAAGATAAATCGTACTTCGTTCCAAAATCAAGTTTTAGAGTCGTACTCCAAAATTGTGATTTGAGTGACATCATCTTAAGAAATTTAACACACTCATCAAATGTGAAGTAGGAAAATGTTTTCTTGCTCTTGCACGTTTGAAATTGGTAAGTTGTGATGTCTTGGATAAGACAAAGACCAGCTAATACCAAATTGTGTGTAGGTTTGTCTTGATAAAGACATACACTGACTCTTGAATATTTGTTTTATCAAGAAATGTTTCTTGATAAGAGAACCTTATATGTCAAGAGGAGTCTAAAGATCTTGAAAAGTTTCAAGAACAAATCAAGAAGTAAACCTATTAAACACTAGCACACGACTTGAGGATTGTAACCTATCGTGTTGACAAAATTTTATTTTTGTGCCAATCCAGTTGAGTGATTATGCATATGAGTTCTACGAGTTCTCAATTGAATGCATAAGGGCAAATACCTTGATCAATGAAAGTACATTGACTGGCATAGGTGAGCTGCTAAATAAATTGGAAGCAATGGTGGGACCCTTGATGACAAGAAATTAAGAATGAACAAGTTCTGTCCATAAAAGGTTGAATTTATCACAAACATTATCTTACAATTATGCTTATGACAAATTTGCATGGATAGGAACACATGCACCATAAAATCTAAGTGTCATAAGGTTTCTCTCCTTCATGAAAATGAGTGTGAGGAAACGCTTTCACTAAGAGAGATTTTAAGGAGATAGCGATTATGTAAATTGCATTCTCAAATTCGATTATGATTACGACATCCCTCTTCATAGTTCGAATTATGAGATTTGGCAATTAGTCTGAACATTTGGGACTTAGTAATATAAGTTCTGAATTAGTTTAGACACACATGTGAGCTATCTAAGGAAAGGTGTGTGAATTTGAGAAGCTTAGATAAAGGCTTATCAAAGCATATCGTATTAGAAATATGAACTTTGGAAGTCAATAAGTATTGATTTCTAGAAAGTCCAACTGTTTTCTAAATACGTGTCAAAGCTAGTGGGAGCATAAATGTTATGCTGGTATGGATATAATCATCATGTTAGTGGGAGCATGATTATTATTGCAAGTTAGCAATATTAATTATAGAAAACAAAAGTTTCACTTTGCAAAGTTGCATAGGTTGAAAAGTTGTTTTGTTATAATTAAGGGAGAGAATATTATACTTCGTTTTAAATCTAAAGGTTTAGATCGATAAATTTTGATCAAATTTAGTCAAAAAGATATATGAATGTTATGTTGAAAGGATTCAACATAAGAGAATTCTATATATGGAAATAATTGTTTCATTCTCACACTCGATTATGATTACGGAATCCCTCTTCATAGTTCGAATCGTGAGAACATGGAAAATAGAAATAGAAATATTATAGCAAAAGACTGGTAAAGTATCATGTCGTTGTAATATTCGACCGTTCTAAAATTTTCCAAATGCCTAGGGCATTAAGAGGGAAAGATGACTAGAATCGGATTTGACTGAATTAATTAAACAACTGTCAAGAGGATAATCTAAGGTTCGCCAAGGATTGGTCACTTGTGGACAGTTAGAAGTATAGTCATTGATGGACCATATTGACATTATTATGAATAGATAAGATTCTATTTAAAATGAGTTGTCATATGGAAAATATGGAAATGTTTCCATATTGGGAGTTGGCCGTTAAGAATCTGTATGTCTAGAAAAACTTTTATGCAAGAAGGATGTTCAAAGGAATGTACTTTGAATGTGAGACTTCATGTCTATGGAATTGTCTTGTAACAATCTCCAATATAGCATTTTGTAATTTCATTGGCCGAGTCTTGGTGACTTTTATGTCGTGATATTACGAAAGGACCGTTGCATAAAGTGTTAGAATCTAACATATTCTATAAGTGGCAAGAATTTGGTATTCTTACACTTGTGGTAAGGATTGGGAATTATGAAATGAGTGTGATTGAAAATATTATTCAATTATACTTATTCACAAAGTAAGGACCATAAGTAAACATAGTGTGCATGCTAAGAGCATGGGACAATTGTCGTTATAATTCAAGTAAGAAGTTGGTTACCCGAAACAACAAATAATGAGTAATCAATATGGTGATTAAATAAAAGTGTTTTATTTATACTCAAAAGTTTGGGGCCATATAAGATTAGTATTATTCTTGTGTTTCAATTTGCATGTTTTGACTTCCTGAATAATAATATTATTCGAACGTTCCACAGTCGCTCATACTTTGGAAGTAGGTATGAAAGAAGATTGTCATGAATTGGTGTGTAGATTGTCTAAAGTGTATTAGACATAGCAAAAGTTTGCTACAACGTTCATGAGTGCTTATGAATATGATTTGAGCATTGGATTAAACCCACGCTCACTTGGATCGCTTCATGGATTTTATCACGAGTGATTGGTGAGACGATAATATCTTATATTCTTGAAACCGAGATGTGTGAGTTGTATCTTACGAATCGGTTGCACATTGATAATATGTAAACACACCAGTAACTTGGCGTTATAAAACATATTGTTGTGTGTGATTCAGTGAGTAAGTACAAGCGAGCATTGAGTCGAAGTTTATCCGTTCCTTTTACCCAATGTAGGATAAAAGCGATATCTATGGGCCCCTCGATGATTTAGTGATGACAAAGGAAAGTGCTCGGCCGGGCCAGGACTAATTTAATTTGTTCAATTAGTCAGTCGTGATAAATCGGAAATCGGGAAACAACACATAGACTGAGAGAATGATTTAAATCCATGTCTCACCTCTATACGATATCTAGAATGGAGGAATATATGATCCCTTATCTAAAGGACACGCTTCTGATAAGATCAGATTTGACAGCGGCTTTTGAAAGCTACGATTGCTGATCAGGATCTGAAGTCATACGCAGAATAGTTATTAGACTTATCCAAGTGGGAGACTGTTGGATTAGTGTCTAAGTCCATAACTATTTTGGTATGTACTTGACCCGATTGCGAGCATGGTCCTTTTGGGTTGCCTTCACCAAAGCAACTTGATAGGATGATTTATGGAGAAAGAGATTAATTATGATTTATTAATATATTATATG
This sequence comes from Lactuca virosa, assembly GCF_052849685.1. NCBI lineage: Eukaryota > Viridiplantae > Streptophyta > Magnoliopsida > Asterales > Asteraceae > Lactuca > Lactuca virosa. The sequence goes on along the minus strand of NC_136432.1, from coordinate 285,735,063 downwards.
AATAATATATTAAGAGAGAAATCATATTATTTAATTAATAATAGCCAAGAATTAATTAAGAATTAATTTTGTGGCTAAAAGAGATTAATTAAACTTAGGGGACTAGAACTATCAATTGTATGATAGTTGAATATTAGGCTAATGGACTCCATATTAGAGTAGTGGACGAATTCTATGGGGAAACCCAATAGAAATCGTCCAAGGCCTCTAAGGAGGGAGTACATGGGCTGCTTAGGGCCTAAGCAGTCAAATTAGGGTTTCCTTGTTAGATAACCCTAATAGCCTCACTATTTAAGGACCCCTAGGGCACCAAAAACGTGGCTAAGAGTTTCCTTAGGGTTTCTAGACGTTTTTGGTGTCTTCTCTCTCCTCCTTCTTCATCCTTATTGCTTATGGTGTTTGTGACTCCATTAGAGGTGTGACACTTGTGACACTAATCTTTCAGAATCCAATTACAAGAAGGAATTGAGATTGTTATTGCTACATAACAATCAAGGTAAGATCTAAACCCTAATTCATATGTTATTTGATTATCACATGCTAGATCTAAGGTTTATGACTTTGGATGATTATTTCATGTTCATTAGACAAACTAGATCCAAACCTTTAGGGTTTGCATGTACACCATAGGAATGTTGTAGTACTCAAAACCCATCAATATTCATATATGAATGATACTTAAACTGTAAAAAAAATAATCTTATTTTTTTTCATAAGTGAATAACGAATGTAAAGTAATAAAAATCTGATGCATTTTTATTCACTTATGAATAACGATAGCTGAAACTATAAAAAAATAAAATTTTTATTTTATCTTAAAACTATATCAATATGGATGTCTATTTATAGAGAATAAAATATTATAAATTTTGATATATTTAAAATCATTTTTCGCTAAAAATAGCTCCTTAAAAAAAAAAAAAAAAACCTATGTTTTTATATATATTAAGGTAATGATTAACATAATTTAAGGAAACATATTTTGTTGGAAAACATACGTGTATTTCTTTCTCATTTTCGCCGGTACGATGGAGGCTTTTGCGGCAAAAACAAATGAGTGGCTGAGAATGATTTCTCCATTCTCAACCTTTTTTATTTTCTTAATTGAACTTACCCCTTCCCCTTTCTCTCTCTCTCTCTCTCTCTATATATATATATATATATATATATATATATATATATATATATATATATATATATATATATATATATAGGCTTGCACAAAAAAACCGGTTCAGGATCCGAACCGGTCACTGAACCGGTAAACCGGTTCACTACGAACCGGTCCACTATGAACCGAACCGATTCAAGAACCGAACCGCCGGTTCGCACCCGTTCGAGATTTTAGATATTGAAACCGGTTTAATAACCGTGAACCGGTTTGGAACCGGTAGTCAAACCGATCGAACCGGTTTAGAACCGGTGTAACCGGTTTAGACAGGTTCGAGATTTTCTATGACGGAACCGGTTTGAACCGAACCGGTTTATGGTTGAACCGGTTTTACTATTCACGAATCTGAACCGAACCGGTTCGGTTTGAAAAAAAACCGGTTTGTTCACCCCTATATATATATATATATATATATATATATATATATATATATATATATATATATATATATATATATATATATATATATATATATATATATATATATATATATAGGGTTAGGTTATTTTGTTTCTTACATTTATTATGTGCTAGAATGCACCAATAGGAATTTAGTAAATTAAATAATTATTTAATTAAATAAATATAGATATTAAATGATTTCCATAATTATATGTATATTAAATGATATCCATAATTATAATTATCTTTTTATGGAAACTAATTAAATCTGTCATTAATGTCAGCAGTAACATTCTTTCAGAATAAATTCGCATCTATGTTTTTATATATGAGTTTGTATTTTGTTTCAGAACTCTCTCACTTAAAATACAATAAAGTTGCATGGAATATAAAGAACGAGAGTGTATTCTACTAGAATACACTCTCATTCTGCTGGAATACACTCTCATTCTTCTAGATATGAATTCATTCTGAAAGAATATTATTGTTGACATTAATGACGAATTTAATTAATTTCCATAAAAATGAATTATAAGTATAGATACCATTTAATATACATATAATTAATACTAAATTGTTATTGGTGCATTCTAGCACACAATGGATGTGAGAAACATTTGAACCTACCTCTCTCACTATCTCTCTCTCTCTCTCTATATATATATATATATATATATATATATATATATATATATATATATATATATATATATATAGAGAGAGAGAGAGAGAGCTATGTTCAGGTATTTAAAGTAATTATAGTGTTATTGTATGCATCAATCGGATTTTAGATAAATCAAATCATTTAATAAATAATATAAGGGTATTATAGTAATCTTATTATTAGTTAATTATGGTAAAATAGATATATAATTGGATATTAGTTGTATTCCTACTAAATCGCAAGAAGCACATATATATTTATAACATTCAATCGGCATCAAGATTCAAAACCCTAAATTGAAGTCAGTATCGTTCCTGATCCACCGTCTGATCCTAAATTGAACATTCAGTCAATTATCAATATGTAAATCAAAGTCAACATCGTCTCTAATCTACCGATTCTTCTTTTTCTACAATCGATTGTCAACAGTCAAAACCCATGACCAGGTGATGAATATCCATCTCGAATCAATCGGTAAGATTTTTTTCCTTTTCGTTTTTTTTTTCTTTAATCGATCAGTCGAAACCTTGACTGCCTTCCTGCTCGTGTCCGCCTCCACTTCTTCATCGTATCTGCCATTTCTTCCTCCCCCTTTTCTCTAAAATTACCAGCAAAATGAACATTCGTCTCCATTTATTACCACTGTTTTCTTTGTAAACAAGGTGTAATATTTTTGGTGAATTGGGAATTTGTTTTGATTGTCTAATTTTTATAGGAAATTGAAAGTTGTTTTAATGCACACCAAGCGCTCGCTAAAATGCTTCAACTGAATGTTATTTCTTTGTTTATAGTATTCTATCAGAAAAGAAAGTTTTTTATGATAATCATGAACATATTCTGTTAGAATTACCCGAATTAAAATAATTATTGGTAAATGAATTCCAATTCTATCAGAATGGAATCACGAATTTCAATTATGTTGGAATGGAATATGGATATTTTCTCACTAATTTATTCATTGGATTTGTTTCCACAGAAGCTGATGCTTGTAGACCGGACCACGAAATTTGAACGACGCCTCTTAGCAACATTATTCTTTAGAATGAATTGTAGATCTTCATCCAAACATCCTTCAACAAATGAGAAAATATTGTTGTATAAAATGGAAATAAAGTCACCAAATTTTTATCATATAAGTATAGGCGACGACAACGATGGTCCGTATGGTATAAAAACTTTTAATAATTGGTCATTTTAGCTAACTGCGTGAGTTTTATTCTGTTACGTCTAACCATAAGAGGGTAAAATCGTATTTTTCATACCACATAGACCATTCTTGAAATTTTGTCTATATTATATTTATTAACTGATTTTATTAATAAAAAACAACTCCACTTCGTACCCCTACCCTGTTGAGTATTTGAGATATTGAAACTGATTTGACATTTTTGGTTATTTAGGGAAACCTTTTTAGGGTATTGTATTTTTGGTAAAAGTTTTACTTTCCCTATAAATGATCATTATCTTAGCTTGTGATGTACGCTTTTTCCAGAAAATGTTTCTTTGTATTTCCCATTCCAAATCAATAATATAGATAACCTTGGACAAATTACTTGCAACTTTATGATGTTGGATTCATGATTGTTCTTCAGATTCCGCATTCGTCATCTCGTCATTATTCCTAACAAGTGGTATTAGAGCGGGTTCTTATCGATCTCCGCGATTATTGCAAGAATCGATCAAATATGGCGAAATTTTTTCATGAATCTCACTTTGTTCTTCAAGTTTTGTAAGTTTTCTGAAAAGAAAAAGTGAAATATCTCTTATTATTGCAAAACCCAATTCAGATCTGTTATCTTCTACACATTCTATCATCTGATTTGTTCTTAATTAGTGTTTTGGAAGAGAAATAGAAGAAGAAATTTGTGTTTTATTCTCATATTCATGTTCAAATCCGTTTTCTCTCTCTAGAAATCATCTCAGATTCATTTTATCTTTCTAGAAATTATCTCAGATCTGTTTTCTCTCTCTAGAAATCTTATCAGATCTACTTTCTCTCTCTTCAAGTTCAGTTTCTTGTTGAAGATCTAATGGATGAAACATATTTATTGTTTGACTCTATTTTAGAACTTGGATTAAAGGTTATTAAACCAATCTATGGTGTTGACAAATTGACTATGTGGCATATTCTTCGTCAATCTATGTTGAAGAACACTACTGAGTTGCATAATGTTTTGTTGATAAGAAAATATCTGAAGGCACATATATTGATATGCGTAATTTACAAAAGAATGAGAAATTATTAGAGCAATTTCGTAGTATCCAAACACATTTAGATCGAGAAAATAAACAACAGATTTTGGAGATGAAAAGAGCTGAAAAGAGAAAGAAAGATGTTCTTGGTGAAGTTCATAATGTTTGTGACAACCCGAAACTTTTTCCGTTTCCGTTACACGGTCTGCGTTAATAAAATTTCAAATTCGTTAACTTTTCCGTCAAACTTTTTGGTTTAGAAAATAATCTAGTTATATTTAATTAAATCATTTACGAGTCGGAACCAAAAATCGCGCGGAAACCCAAAAATCTCGAAAAATCAAGCATTTGCGGTCTAAATGAGATTACGACCGTAAACGTGTTTACAGCCGTAAACTCGTTTACGACCGTAAACCTGTTTACGGTCAGTGAAGAGTGGACCCCCCACAACACCCCTATAAATACGATGCCTCCACCTTCATTAGAACATTTCTGGCCAAAAACTCTCTCCTTCTCTCTCTAAGAATCTTAACCGTAAACACTCAAAACGTCTTCAAATTTCGGAAATCATCGAGAAAACCACGTTTGGAGTCACTTGGGAACGCCTGGAAACGTTTATCTCATCGAAATCAGCAATCAGAACCGTTTTCTTGAGTTTACGGTCCACCTTCAAGAACCGTAAACCCTGTTCTTGAGTTTACGGTCCAACCTTCAAAGACCGTAAACTCTATTCTTGAGTTTACGGCCGTAAACTCACCAAGTCTTCAGAAACCGTAAACTCCTCTTCGACCGTAAACACCCTTTAAGTGGTGTTTTTGACTGAAAACTCACATTCTTCGATTCGATCAAGTCCCGGTAACATTCCTCAACCAAATTCAAGTGTTCCTCTAACACGTTATCTAACGAAATCGATAATTTAGATACATATATGTATTTATTTGATAATAGGATTCCGTTAAGTGTCACGTGCAACAGCTCGAGGATCTTCATTTCAGTCAACGATTTCACAACAAGAATTGTGAGTTCATACCCCTACACTTTCCGTATTTTTAATGTTTTCAGGGGGGGATACAAGCTAAACATAAATGTTTTCAAAACTTATGCAAATCTCATACTTTAACCCTTTTGTACTATGTTGAGCATAAAGAACGTTTTCACAAAAATTTGCATAGTTTTCCGGACACGCTATTCACTATACATGCAAACTATAATCGATATAGTTTGGGATTTTCTAAACATCACGAGTACATAAACTTTCACTATTAAACATATGCACGAAGACAGAAATAGTTTACAGTTACATCACCACTTTATCATGGTTTTTCATAACTGTAATTATCATTATATACGGTATACATACGGATTTTTACTACAGTAGAACGCTACTACACTACATGTAAACTAGATTGTACGATACTGTGAGGCGCTACTTCACTACTGTACCCTTAGGTGTACAGGGATAAATCCTACCACTGTATAACCAGAGTCTCCTGGAGGGAGAGCGTAAGATTTGTGAATAGATCTATTCGGGACTGACAATCCCACATCTGGACTGCTAGCTACAGTTAGGCGGGCACGCCTGAGATGTACAAATGTCATTTAACTCGACGCCTGAAGAACGTTGGAAAGGTCTCTAGTCATATCAAGCATGGTTATACGACTCACATTATGTATAAATCACCTTTAGTTTACAACTTAACACTCTTCAACAGTTCTATTTTTACTAAATAGAACTGATACACACTGCGTATTCTGGCTAAAGCCAGGGTTTTTCAAACAGAACCGATTATGCAATGGTTTCACATACAAAATACTTATACCTCATGATTAGTTTTAACTAGTCACATGAGGTAGTATTTTCGCACATCACTACAGCTTTCAGTAACGAACATTCATGGTTTTATAACGAAGTTGATAACGCTACCTTTTCATTAAAGAAAATATCGGATTTTCTTGAAACTATACAAATATTTTCCGAACTCATCAACGATTTTACTACAAACCACCGCTTATGAACTCACCAGCTTTATGCTGATACTCTTTTAAACTGCTTGTATTCTCAGGAAATCAGTAGACAGGTACCTGCTGGGTTTTTGAGGAGTTGAAGTAATAAGAGTTTAATGTTTATATTCATGCAAAACTATTGGATGTAATTCAAACAAGTTTTAGACAAAGTTTCAACTGATGTAAACATTTTATTTAAGTATTCACTGTAATGGTTGTGTTGCTATGATTGTTGTTATTCATTGGTTGTGATGCTACACATGACGTCCTCCGCCCCGGAACGTTTCCGCCATCGGTTTCGGGGTGTGACAATGTTCTTCATGTTTCTGAGAAAAGGTGACTCCAGATGTTCTTGTTGAGGGGGAGTCAAAACTTTCAAGTCTTTCAGAAGTGTCAAAATTCGAATCTAGTAGTTCTGAAGACAAATCTCAATGCAAAAATTTAGAAATCGTGAAAGTGAAAAAGTTTTGTTTTATTGGAGCTCAAACAGATGATTTTTCATGTTCTGATGATGTTTTTGAAGGAATGGTTCCTTGCAGAAAGTCTATCATTCAAGATGTTCAAATGTACGAAACTCAAAAAGTTTGTGTACCAAATGCTTGTGATGTTCAGATTCTGAAATGTGATGAGGTTGTTCAGATCCAAAAAACATTTCTGAAGCCTCAAAATTTGAAAAGAAAGAAAGAAAGAAGAAGAAAAAGAAGAAGAAGAAGAAGAGTAAAATGAAGGAGGTTTGGATGCCAAAAGTAGAAATCCCTCATGCTTGTGAAAAAGTTTAGAAAGTTGAAGCCAAACATGTTCAAAGAAAACTCAATTCTCACTTTTGTTCAAATGGAGATGTTAGAAGTTGGAGAAAAGAGAAAAGGGAATTTGATTGGGTCAATGAGATTTATGGAAACTTTTGTTTTCCAACTAAGAAGCGGATATCATAAAAGTAATGGGTTTGCAAGAAGTCTTCTACTAGTTTGAATCTTAAATGGATTCTAAAAGCTTCATAAAAGTATCAAAAAAATGTGAAAGGGGTGAAATTTTGTTGAAGAAATCAATTTTTATTGATTGGAATTAACAAAACTTGTACAAAAATCTGATTCCATGTTTGCTTTGTATAAAGGCTGCCAAAAAGTTGATAAATGGGCTGAAAAGTGACATTTTCTGCAAAAAGTGAGGCTGAAATCTGACATTTCTGCAAAAAGGTGGATGCAAGCTGTCAAAAGTATTTTTAAAAGGGGTCAAAATCGGAATTTTATTGTCTCAAGGGGTTGAATTCGGAACTTTAAGAAGATACGGTAAAAGTCAAAATTCCTTAAAATCGGAACTGTTTTTGGTTCAAATTCGTATTTGATGTCTCGTATGCAGACCTGACAAAACATGACACGACACGAAAACCCGACACAAACCCGACATGAAATTAGCCGGGTTAGGGTCAGAGATTTTGACACGTTTATGTAAACGGGTTGACACGACACGACACGATAATTAAACGGGTAGGGTTAGGGTCAAGACTTTCAACTCGAAGATGACTCGAATATAACCCGTTTAATTATATATTATTTATTATAAATTTCATATTTTTATAAATATATTATATGTTATAGACTTGTAGTGGACCAAACTCAAGAATTAGAAATAATATTTAAATTTTCAAAGTTCCTTAATTTTACTCATCCTCACCATTTATTACATTCGCTCCCCAACTTTAATTCTTTTCATTTTGCCTCTTAAATTTAATAAATTTTTTGTCATTCCATCTCCTAACTCTAATGTTTCAGTTTTTCATTTTTGCATCCATAACTCCTACTTTCCAACTTTTAAAATGTTTCAAGCAGACATGACACAACATATTTACAATGTCTAAACCTTAACCCGAAACTCGACACGAAACCGACACGAAAATAAACGGGTTGACACGACACGATAATTAAACGGGTCGGGTTAGGGTCAAACCCTTTCAACCCGTTTAATATCTTGACACGATACGAACACGAGACGACACGACACAACACGTTTGCCAGGTCTACTGGTATGCATCGACGTCATCGGCGGTGTCTTCGTCCATGAAATCATCGTCATTGGAATTAAACTTAAAGTATTGATGAAGCTCTTCGATCGGAAGATTGGAAGGATTCACAATTGTTGGTGGTTCTGAATCTCACTCAAGGTCGATCGATCTCGCAAGCAATTTGTTTATCGGCACTGATTCCCACCAATCGGAAAAGCAATTCAGAAATCGGAATTACTGTTCATCTTCCGATAGTCGGAATTATTCGGAATCTGAATGGTTGAATCAGGATTCGGAATTGATAAACTCTAATCAAAACGCTTTGCGTGTTCTGTGTTTCGCAATTTCTGTGTATCGCTATTTCCACCTTCAACTTCAAAATCGGAATTGGCAAATCAAGTCTCATAATCAGAAAATGATTTCGGAATCGGAACTATTTTTGATTCGGAATCGAAAATTTGTAAATCAATCGGAATTCCATGGGATAATTTCCGAAATTGGACCTTCAAAACTGGGAATCAGAATTTACAGTCGGCAGCTTCTCATTATCAAAATCAGAAATCCTTCGTCGGATTCGGAAGCTTTTGCGATCGGAGATTTCACTCTGAAAAACGAAACAGAAATCAGAATCTGGAAATCGGAAGCTCATGTTTCGGAATTGCTAGAACTTCAATCGAAATTAATTTTGATCTAATGATTTCGGAATTGAATCATGACTGTTCTGGTTTTCGCATCTATCACTTGAAATCGAAACTTTAAAATCTGTAATCGGATTTGATACCTCTCAATCGGAACTTCTCGAACGGATTTTTACCAAAGCTTTTCTGATTTTAACTTTTTAAGTCAAAGAACGAGTTAATCTCGTTCATATGAAGAAGATGATACAATTTACATGTTCAGTCCTTAGAGATTACTCATCTTAGCAGATTCTACCCCATATCCTAATTTTTCACAATTTATTGGGTTTTAGCCACTTTTAATCTTCTTCCTAAAATATTATTGTTTCTTATTTATTATTTGGTCTAATTCTTTCAAATCCCTTCTAATATTTGTTTCTTATTGTTTTCTTTTTGTCTAAACCTCGAAAACCCGAAAATCTGAAAAGAATTTATTTCATCATTTGTTCAAATCTGACAGGATTTGAAGATTCTTTTTGGAAAACTTACTCTTTATGACAGATTAGGTTATATGCGGACTTGCTCTTTGAGATAGAGTAGGTTTTTGGTGGTTCTTCTTAACTTTCCGAATTCTCTCCATGGTATTTGTTGAAGATTCTAGGGGGAGTGTTGATTATTCAAGGGGGAGTTCATATTTGGAAGATGATATTTGTTTCTCTCGCTTTGAAGACCCCATGTTCTGATGTGTCTCACAATTTACGGGGAGAAATGCCAAAAAGATTGGAAATCGTGATCTTCATCAGTTTCAAGATCTAGGGGGAAATTGTTAAGTATTTGAGATATTGAAACTGATTTGGCATTTTTGGTTATTTAGGGAAGCCTTTTAGGGTTTTATATTTTTGGTAATTGTTTTATTTTCCCTATAAATAATCATTAGATTAGCTTGTGATGTAATCTTTTTCCAGAAAAGGTTTCTTTGTACGTCCCATTCCAAATCAAAAATATACAAAACCTTTGACAGATTACTTGCAACTTTATGATGTTTGATTCATGATTGTTCTTCAGATTCCGCATTCGTCATCTCATCATTATTCCTAACAACGCCCAACCTCTAGCACATCCTTCTCTTCACTGCAAAATTCTTGTTATCTCTTCCAATTCATAGCTTCACTACAAAACATTATGGAAACCAGAGTTCTACACTCTGATGTCTAAAACTTCCTTACATGTTTTTCATTTCCTAATTTACTCAACTTCCTTTGTGTAATCTTATTGGGGTCTTCAGTTTATTCAATTTCAAGATACCCCCATTTCGATTTCTTTCATTTCATGAGCTATGTTTTTCAACTTTCGGTTCTGTTTCATCAAGTTTTACTTTAATTTGGATAAAATCTTGTTGTAATTTCCAAGAAAATTGATTTGTGTTTCTGTTGGATTACCGATATAACATTTTCGAATTCCAAGATTGTTCTAATCGCATTATTTATAGTTTGATAATTTTTTTTATGTTTTTTGTTTGATTGTTGGGTGGTGGGTTAAACTTAAACCGATAATTGGTGATTGGTTATGTCAGTACAATTTTTTATTGCTACAATTGTAACTATAAGTATCATTGGAATGTATGCCGATGGAGAGAAATGTGAATATGAAGTTGCTGAAGGAAAAGCTCCCATGGAGAAACAGAGCAAGAAGCTATGTACCTTGTTATTCAAGGTTTTGTGGGTTCATGGTGGAATGGCTCAGATTTTTACCCTGGTCCATGTGGATGGATTCCTATTCAGGTATCCCCCCCACACACACCCCACCACCACCACCACCACTCTCTGTTGCTGGTTGTCGAGTAAGTGAAGCGGAGGAGGTGCTAGAGGGTGGGGTGGGGGGATTGGAGTTATTATTATCATTAATAAAATCAGACAAAACTTCAAGAATGGTCCATATGGTATGGAAAAGGCGTTTTTACTCTCACATGTTTTGACTTAACAAAAAAAAAACTGACTGAGTTAGCCAAAAAGACTAATTATTTAAAGTTTTTAACCCACAAAGACCATCGTTGATGATATAGAAATTTAAACACTAAACTCGATTTTTTTGAAAACAACCTAGACCATTTTTAAAGGTTTTCCTAATTATAATAATCAAGAGGCGTTAACTTTTAAGCCAAAAGAGCATTTTAAAGGTCCAACTATATTGTTATTTAAAACTATTTTGTATTAATTTCAAGTAACTTTAATCATTTATTATTCATCTTTTAACTTTCGTTAACTATTTAACTAGTTTATCATTGTCTGTATAAAATCTTCTATATATATTTAAAATATATTACATTTTAGTAAAAATTATTAATATTTAAATACAACTATATTGAATTTTTCTTTAAAAAAATATAAAGATAAAAAGTCATTAAAAATATTATATAGTCATTATAAACTTAATATTTTATAAATAAAATATTAATGAAATATCTATAAAATAAATCCATAGTGTTAGAAATGACAATATTTATGTTAGATATGACAATATTTTATAGAAAAATTAAATATTTTCCTATTTTTTTCATAATTATCCTTCTATTCCTATAAAACAATGAAATATGTACTCCGTTAATTTTTTCTTTTAATTTTCTGTTTTGATTTTGACACTTGTATTGATCTAGTGAGTAGGAAGATTAGTAGTAAGATATTTGATTTCTATTTTAAATTCAAATAAAACTAATATCGTTATTAATCGGAATATGTGTAAAAGATCAAATTAATATATTGAAATAATATTACTCCTGCTGTGAGTGTTATTGCATGTGTTGAGAGAAAAACTTGAGAAACGCACTTGAACAAACGTTAGAACAAGTTTATATTGCGGAAATTAAAGTTAATCTCAAAGGATCATACAGCTCAACAATAATATAAGTTAGAGTTAGATAGTTGGGTGATTAGTTGCGGAAATATAAGGAAATATAAAAGACAGCAAGTATTATATCAAGTATACACTTAAGTTGATTCTTAACAGGGAATGCAATCAGACCAAGTTTGTAAGTGAGATCAAACTTAGTGATTAAGTCTAGAAAGACTTGCTCTAAAGAGAGATTACAAGGAGTTACAATTATATTTAGGAGATAAGACAGTAGAGAGAAAGATGAGTGATAAGATTCAAGATGCGTAAAAGAGGTGTTTTCATTGAGAAAAGGAGAACTCTATTTATAGAGTCTCGAAGATTACATACAACCTAATCTGTTTAAGAGTTTCGACGCAGGGCACTTTGGATAAAAGAAAGTACTTATACAAAGGACAGATATAAGACTGAATCTAAGAACTGATGACGATGACTGCGGTTGCTGATCTTAACTGCGGGGAGAGATTGACTGCGGTTCCTGAAGCAACTTCGGATCTCTTTTAAGTTTAAGAGGGTCACTTTAATGTTTCAACAATTTCCCCCTAAGTGACCTCTTCAACTTTTCTTTCAAGTGTTGAGCTTGAGGAATTTGATAAGAATCAACCAGAACTTCCTGACTTCCTTAAGCCATACAATCCTCCTTGAGATTTCAAACTTCACTTCAGCAGTCGTATGTTTGGATTTGTTGACTGCAGTCTGAATAATCTCCAACTGCTTCCGGGTCATACGATTCATGGCAGTCATCGGGATGAAGTATTTAGTTTCATCATTTAATCGTTTGAAGATGACTCCAAGATCTGGGAAGTTGATTGCTCCAAGAGATCTTTCTTGAAAGCCTTCAGTCAGGACTGGAGCTGGTTCAAGAGGAGGAAGATTGAATTTCTGAGCAAGTGCAGGGTGGATATCAGCATCGATCCTTGCGAAGTCACACACAGTCTCTTTGAGAAAGATACAGGCCCTTTCATAAGCGATCTTCATCCTTGGGTTCTTTTCAGACTTATTTTGAAATACCTTTGCAATCAGGAAGATTTCTTTCGGGTTCATGCAAGGGAAGTCAGCTTGGGTTCGGACATAGTCTGAGCTTCTTCTGGTAAGCGTGTACTGAATGAATTCTGCCTTCATGAATTTTCGAGGCTTGTAATTTTTGACTGCGGAGGGTCTGTCATTCGACCAGATTTTCTCTATGGAAGACCCATGTTTGGCATGAAAGCTGTTGAGTCTCTCAAACTCTAAGGGTAACCTCTTATCATCGGGGATACTGTGGTCAAAGGGCTCAAACACAGTGAAGTATTTTGCGTTGGGAGAGATAGGAATGTCCCAATAAAAGACGGTAGGAGGTTCTGCGTATGTCAGGTAGGGCTTGTAATCATCATCCAGTAATCTTCTATGCGGATTGACCCATGAGTTGATGAGGGATTCATCCATTGTAATATCAACTCCATTCTCCCTCCAGATCATCTCAACAAATTTAGCTGATCTCCAATCAGCTTTCTTCTGTTTGGTTGCGGGAGAGTCGTTTGAGTGATCTGATGACATGTGGGAAGCTAAGTTCTTGAAATGAGGGGGAGTCTCGGGTCGCTCAGTAGAATGATGAGGTTCTTGAATAGGTATTTGTTGCGGTGAAGACTGATGAGTTGGACTCTTTTCCGGAGAGGAAACAAGTGTTTTCTTTTGTGGAGAAGCTTGCGGAGTAGGAACTTTTTCATTAATAACGGGAGAGCTTAGATGTTGGTACGGATGGGAATGCTGATGAGAGATTTGATCCGAGCTTTGGTCTTCACTTCCCCCTCTTGAGGAAGGAGCAGTTGGTACTTCCTCAAGCAATTGTCGAAGAGCGTCAATTTTTCCACAAACTTGGTCAAATTGAGCTTTTAGAGCATCAGCAAGTTGTTGGTTGTTTGGGATTGCGGGGTTGAAGAGCAAGCGGTGAATCCCCTTGGTGAGTTGCAGGATTTCGGGACCGTGAAAGTTGGAGGATAGTGACCTGCGGAGATTGTTGATTGTTGACTGTAGAACAGAGATTGCGGATTCATACGCATTGTGCGTTTCTTCAACAACTTTTTGAGACTGAGCAGACTGATCCTTAATGATGGTCTGAAGATCCGATATGATGGAGAATACTTCGGAAATGAGTTTTTCAGCACTGGAGATGAAGTGTTGATGATGAGCTTTGCGGTTGTTGTCTAGGGCTCGGATCCCCATTTCCACTTTAAGGGAGATGCGTTCTGCAGCAAGACGCTCTCTGGCTTCCAGTCTTTCGATGCGGTCGATGAGAGACTGCAGGCCAGGCAAGTCCTCAGATTGCGGTTGGGAAGATTTTACTGCAGCAAGAATCAGATCTACTTTGTTTTGTAGAGACAAAAATTCTTTTCGGGAGACTGCTTACTTCTTTTTCTTCTTTTTCTCCTTGGGCTTAGACGATGAGTGATGCGATCCGCTAGACACTTCTTCTTCATCAAAAAACATCATAACATCTTCTGACTGTTCTGGTTGATTGACTTCATTTGGATCGAAGTCATCGAAGCCAAAGATTGGTGCTGAACTGAATTCGATTGTTGTTCCGTCCTCTTGAGAGTTATTATCAGCAGTGGTAGGAGGGGGCTTGGATGAACTTGCATTAACTGGATTGGCCTGTGCTTTGCGGATAGTCTCAGCCATTTCTTTCATCCAGTCCTGGACCTTGATAATTGTAGCAACCGTATTGGCATTGCTGATGGCGTCGGCCCAGTATTTGGCTACGGTTTGAATTTCATGTTGCTTCTGTTGAAGTTGCTTAGTTTGTTGATCCTTTCTTGCTTGAAATGCCCTACGGAAAGCGACATACTTCTGAACATCGGATTCAGAGACTGGATTGTAATGCCTCCAAGAATCATTAGATTCATCACCCTCAAATCCTTGAAAACGCACCGAGGTGTCCCTCGGGTTCACAGATCCTTGCATATTTGTGCTCACTGTGCCTAAACCACCTGAAACAGATGTAAGCAGAGTAGGATTTCCGGAGTGTCCTTGGTCTCCTTGACCCGTGGTCAAGTGTGGCCTCGACTCTGTTCTGGCATGAGCTGAAGAATCACCCTGCGGTTGGGTAGGTGTTTGAGTGTTTGGATTACAGAGTCTAAAATGGAGCGCAACTCCGATTCTTGAAAGAAATGAAGTCTGGAAGCCCTGGAGACCTTAGGACGAGAGGAACCAATTAGATCCTCTTGGGATCTAGTTGGGGGTGAGTCTCCACATTAAGATGAAACGAGCACACTTTCTGTGTTCGAGTGTCTGGAGAGAGTAGTAGCAAATGGGTTTGCTGGAACCCCAAGGACTACCAGAGTCTTTTGAGAGACTTCAGTATCGGTCTGGTCATGCATTTGGCTAGTGGATTTGGTTTTCCTTTTCTTGAGAATGGCAATAGGAGCAGAGTCAGGATCAGAATCATCGAAAGATTGATTGGATTGGGAGTCATTTTCTGATGATACAACTTGTTGGTTTTTTCGTTTCTTTGTGGGTTCTGCTTCCTTGGGAGTTTTGACTTTCTTGGACGCTTTGTGTTTCCTGCGGGTTTCACCGGTTGTATGTGTTCTTGCTTTGCTGCGGGGGCCTTTCTTGGGAGAAACTAACTGTTTTAGCCTTGAGGCATTGGATAGGGTAGTGGAAGATGGAACTGCGAATTGCTCTGGTTGATTGGGTGCGGTTGAGGCTAATATGTTTTGACTTAGGAGAGGCGGGGTAGAAAGGTATGGGGCAATACCTTCCGTAGCCTCGATATGATCCGTGACTATTTGGGTCTCAAGTCCAACCGTAGTAAGGATGTGAATGGTTAAGCGTCTGATTGGTCCAAAAATAGACTGATCTTTAGAAGGAGTGTACCTTTTGAGATCGCAGGTGACGAAGAAGTTGATGTCATTGCCCATGCTGATCTTGGCGTCTGAATGCATATCCGAAATGCAGAGAGCCCAAAACCTTGCAAAGGTGAGCTCCGTAGGGTTTTCTCTTGGACTTTCCTTAGGGATATACTGAAGGAAATCATCCCAAAGAATTTGACCGTAGTTAACATCGTGGCCAGTGAAGATGCTCCATACAAGCTCAAGAAGTTTGAGGCCCATGTTGTCGATGCCTCCGGTTTGTCCTGAGAGGCTGTGGATCACGTAGTGGCACACAAACTGCCATACCGCAGGCAGTTGATTTTTCTTGAACTCTCCAATGCCCTTGATCTGCTTCTGGTATCCCATTTGATACAGGGTGGAGGTGATGCCTGTGACACTAGGTGAGAAGAACTTTGTCGAAGGATGTACCAGTAAGTTGATTGAAGCAAGAAACTTGTCTTTGGTCAAGATGACCAAAGAATCATCTACTAAGTTCAGATGAACTTCTTGCAGATTGTTGAGGGGACGATGTGCAGAAAAGGCACATTTGAACAATGTGGAAATGGGAACCACATCAGTGAAAGCGTCGAAAGGTCCAAACAGAGGATGATTGGAGATGAGCTTGATGATGAGGCGAATCGAGTCATTGTATGAAGAGTGATCATCAAAGATTGCCCTAAAATTTCTAGATGCAATGGTAGGCGATTGGTTCCGAGTAGCAGAATCGGAACCAGTGGGTTGAACAGAGGCTGAGGCTTTTGATTGTTTCTTGGAGATTCCTGATTTCACCATTTTGAAAAAGGTTGAAGAACTTGCAGAAAAAGTTTGAGTTGCAAGGGGGAAGAAGATGAAGTTGTTCGTCTTGAGGGATCAGAGAGCGTAAAGCTTTCTTCGAGATGAAAAAAGGTTTTTATAGTGGCGGATTCCAAAAGTTATTGTTTTTACCCTAAAAAATTATTAAGGGTAAAATAAAATATTTTTTTTAAAAAAAACATTATCAGCCACAAATTCGTTTTAACAAAAGGTTATTTTTTGTTCATTTTCAAAAAGGAGCATTTAATGAAATGTCAGACTCAACACCCCATGTCTGCTGAACGTGTAGTGAGGGGTGATAAACCGTTGAATAAAGGTGGAATTTGTAACAGATTTGACGTTTTGGGGGTAAGTGGAAAAGACAGTTTAAAGAAAAGATTTTCTAAGAAGATTTCTTTTATTGGAAACGGATTTATTTTGGCATCATACCTAAAATAGGTCTGACAAAAGGTTTATTTGAAAAGAGAAACTGAAACAATCATATGCGACAAAACGAATATTTTTTGAGAATGTTTTTCTTATTTAATGAAGAATCATTAAATAGCACACAATGTTTCAAGAATTTATGAAGAAGTTGAAAGTTTAATCACTGAGATTGCGGTTTTGAAACTTCATTGCGGATTGAGACCTCATTGAGGATGAGTGGTTAGACAACTGCAGTAGGAGAAACTGAGAAGAACACTTGAACATAATCAGAAATAACAATCAATAAGGACCCTTGAAATATAAGTATGATATATGGTTACAGTATATATGGTATATTACGGTACAAAAGATGTACTGCAGTATACAAGATATACCATAACTATGTAAGATAGATATATTTAGTTAGGACCGCAATGGTGACCAAGAGAGGTCTGCGGTACCTATCAATTCAAGAAGAATTGCGGGTCCGGATTCATCATTCCATAACTATGTAAGATAGATGTATTTTAAACTTGATGTTCGATTCTAGTATTCTCTTGTACTCATAGTTGGTAGGTTTTAGGTTTGTTGCAACACCACCATCACTCCCAAGCACATGTCGGTCATATCTTAAATAAATATAGTTGATCGGACTATATTTATCCCAGATATGATTACATACTGCATAGGTTTGACTGTAGCGTTCAACCTTTAGTTACTTTTGTTTTCTTCTCGTTATGATACTGTGTTAGTAGATATGTATACTTTTATAAAATACTTATCTTTTTCAAGTATACTTTTAAGCAGAGTTTGTTTTAGTCCCATTGTATTTATAGTTGTATATCTTGTATGGCTAGATATACCAGTTTACTATAAACAATGCTCTGATACAAATCTGTCACACCTCCGGACAAAACGGCGAAAACGTCCGGAGGCGGGTGACTTCATTGTGCAGTATCATAACAATTGAATATAAATGAAACAGAGCAATCCAAACATCATACATTGAGATAACAAACTTACATTGTTTACATATTGTATTTGTTCTTCGAGTTGCACAAAAGAGACATAAGTAGAAAATTACAAGCTACAGCTAAATAGTCCTGCATCCGCGTCCCTTTTTCCTGCTTACTAGATCCCTGAGAATACAAGTCATTTTGAAAAGCGTCAACTAAAAAGTTGGTGAGTTCATAAGCATTTTTGTATAAAATCGTTTACACTTGTTTAGAATCGTTCTTATTGTACTATCAGAAAATCTGATATTTTCTATGAAATCGTTTGAAGTCTTTCCTTAAGAATCATGGATATATGTGTGTGCATGTCATTACTTTTGTTCATCCTTATAAGGAGTGATTTTGAAAAGTAGTGTAATTTGTAAAAGCGAGCTGTGTACGAGAATAGTTCTTTTGAATAGTAATAGTCAACCGTTTCTAGAAAAATCCCTTATTTCCAAAAAGAGAATATGGTTGAAAGTCTTGTTCCTCTTATCGAGTAAAATTTAGTGTGCGTTCTAGTTTATCGTTATCGAAATTGTAGAAAATCGTTTTCTCTAGAAAATCCTATATTTTCTGCTATAAAATATTCGTAAGTTCTAGTTCCAACTATGTATATGTGTGGGTTAGATTATCGTTTTCAAAATCGTTTACAAACGTTTTCCATAGAGTCCTACGCTTTTTAATTTGTAAAATAACAGTATTACGACTCTATACTTGTTAGGAGAAAGAATCAACATGACAATTGTGGACATTCTATGCGATGAAAAAGGACAGTCAACGCAACAAATGTGGACCATCACTTATCATGTATAGGACGGTCAACACAACGTGCCAAAAAATTTTTATGAGGTTTTTCCTTACATAAATTTCTAGATGACATAACATATTCTAGTGAGTCGTTATAACCATACTAATCTGACGGAGTGCCTGTTTTGGCGTTTCTCAGGCGCCCTCGGTTTGGAAAAGACATTTGTCACCCTAGACTGGCCTGTCTAGCTGTAGCGAATAGCGAAGGTGCGGAGTGTCAACCCCGTATAGATCTATACACAAATTCCCGCTCTCCCTCCAGGAGACTCTGGCTATAACTCCTTACAGGACTTAGACGTACACTAATATTTTTATATTTAGGTACTTTTGAGATTTGTCTGACTAGAATATTAACAACCTTTTGAGCAATCGTTAGAGATCCATTATTTGTTAAATAAATAATGAAATTTGTACTTATTGAATAGAAAAATATCGTTCTCGTTCCATATCGTTGATTATGCTCGTTAACTAGGTGCTCGTGTTCGTTCCTTTTCGTTTATTGAAAAATAAGTCATTTTAGTCAAGAGAAAAAGTGTCAAGTTATAATTTGTATAAATTTATAGCTGCCGGTTATAACACGCATTTTCTGTTTTATTACATATAGAACATTACTTATGTTGTTGGAGGTTTTACGACAGCAGTTTATGACATGCAAATATTTCTGTCATAAAGGCTATATTTGTGTATTTTCTTGACGCAAACTTTTATATTAAATATTTATAAAATACTCCCTGATAGTTTGCAAAATAGTCACAAAGTTCCCATTTTCGAAAATCACTAGAAATAGTGTCAACTTATCAAGGTCCCTTTTTATAAGTTTTATCTCTAGACATGAAAGCATAGATAAAGGGGTTAAGTTGGACACAACCAATAGTTGGGAGGCTCTTTTGTTCACAAAGTATCATCTGTTCCTTATGAAGTTGTGAAATCTTACGTTCATGAGGATATTACTAAAATAATAATTTAATAATATTTCACACACACGTACAAACATACGTATACATGCATTTATTCAAGTATTTAGGCAAGATTTGACTTGTACTCTCCCCTAAAACATTAAAATATTGAAAAAGGTGGGGTATGAAGCTCACCTGGAGTTGGTTGAGGAGTTGTTTGGAGTGAAGGAGTAAAGATTTCAAGCCCAATCTTTGGCTGAGATGAGGAGCTTCATTGGGAGAAAGTTATCCTAAAGGTGATTTTTCACATATTATTATGAATAAAATAATATGGATTCATCTAGAAATTTCTATAAAATGTTAGATGAGTGGAGAACTTACTTTAAAATTTCCAGGAAGAAGTTGAGAAATCTTGCTTTCAGCAAGATCCTTGATTTTTGCTCTTGGGAGGAGTACGTGAGAGAACAGGAGAAAGGTGAGAGGGAAATGTGAAAAGTCCAAATTTCCTTCTACTGTCGTGCTTAAGAGTAAGAAAAGGAAGAGAATCTTTGGTGCATGGGGATCTGATGGTCCAAGCTTTGTTATTTGGTGGGTAAAGCATGGGATACTATGATTTGCATGGGAAATGAGAATTTCATCAAATCACAAAGTCAACCTCTTTGTCCTTATCTTGATTTAAGATAGGATCTTCATAAATGCTAAACTTTTATATTATGTAAATATGATTTAAATAATTAAATTTGGCATAAAATAAAGGTTTTAGTGGTCTTAGTTAAGAAAAACACGAGTTTGGTGGGATTCCCGGCGTCAAAATGCCTTAAAATGATGAAATGGTCCGGAAATGACAAAAATTCGGAGTGAAGGGGTGAAATCCGGAGCCACAGCATGAATTCTGAAGCTCCTCTTAGCATTCCGGAGTTATATCCCAAATTCCGGAGGGGAGGATTAGGGCTGCGAGGGTCCGAAATGGGTAGGCAAGGAGTTCCAGAGCAAACAGTACTTTCCGGAGTGCATTCTCGGATTCCGAAATCAATTTCTAACTTCCAGTCCGGAGGCGCGAAGTTGTCCGGTTCAGTCTTGGAGGTCCGAGCTGCTTCACATATTCCGGAGTCTGAAGTAAGTTCCGAAGTAGGAGGAGGGTTCCGAAATGAGTAGCTTCTTGGTTTCTTAGAAGGTATCCGGACTAAGAGGGTTCCGGACCAAGAGGGTTCCGGACCAAGAGGGTCCTTTTGGGGTTCCTCATCCGGTTTTGAGTTGTTTTCGACTAAGGAAGGTGCTTTGAGAGATTTGAGAGAAATTTGAGATACATGGAGAGATTTGGAAGAGATTTCACATACTTGGAGAGATTTGGGAGAGATTTCACATACTTGGAGAGATTTTGGAGAGATTCGATATACGTGGAGAGATTTCACATACTTGGAGAGATTTGGGAGAGATTTCACATACTTGAAGAGATTTGGGAGAGATTTCACATTCTTGGAGAGATTTTGGAGAGATTCGATATACTTGGAGAGATTTCACATACTTGAAGAGATTTTGTAAATATTCGATATACTTGGAGAGATTTCACATACTTGGAGAGATTTGCATTCTAACTCTACATGGCTCATTAGGAACTCATATTGTACACTTAGAAGTGTTAGCACAAGTCTCACAATAGTCATTGCTTACTTGAGGACGGAATTTCCTAGCCAAAAAGGCTAGTTGTGACATCATCCCCCCGTTAGAGGGAATTTCGTCCCGAAATTCTTTCGAAAGGTAGGGTCATGAATATGGGAATAGGTGAAGGTACTTTCGATTTATCTGGTTTTCGCGTTCCCAAGTGATTTCCGGTTCACGTCTAGCGTTCTCTCGAACCTTCACAATCGGGATGCGGTTTTGTTTGTTGTACTTAACTTTCCAATCATTGTCTTGATAGGCTGATCAATGATTAGGAGGTTCTAGTTCACCTTAGTCTTGTCTAGTGGGACTGGGAGAGTTGTCCGATAGACACTTTCTAGGTTCGATACATGGAATACAGGGTGTGCGTTACTAAATTCGGAGGGTAATTGGAGTTTGTAGGCTACCGGGCCGATCTGTGCGAGGATCTCGAAGGGTCTGGTGCCTTAGGAATTTACTTTACTTTTCCTTTCGACTCGGGTCACTCTTCCCCAAGGGAAGTTCTTAAATTAATACCCCGATTCCCTACTTGGGACTTCAAGGTTTTAAGATGTTATCAACATAGCTCTTTCGTCGGCGTTACTATAGTTGGGGTCGTGTTTGGGTTTGGACTATCCTTTCCGTGGTTTATCGAATAATCTCGAGTCTAATAGGTGTGCTATTGGTTGTTTGTCAGCTTGTCGGCTGGGTATCTCCCATCTCAGCCTATTAGAAGATGATTTACACCTCTGGCCACACAGGTCCATCGAGGGGTGCAACTTCTATGCTCGAGTGGTAGTTGTTGCTATATGAATACTCGATTAGAAGCAAGTGGGTATCCCAAACTTTGTCAATGCCCATTACACATGCTTCTCTCTGGGATGTGGGTTCTTGTTTACCCTGAAAGGTGGGATTTCTAGAGTTTCGGTGGTCTGACACTTGTAAGTGCTGAACACATTGAAATGTCCGAAACTGGGTCCTTTGGTTAATCAGTGGCTATGAGTTATCGGGCCTATCTTGGCGAGGACTTTTGGATGGTTTCTAAGAGATCGGGATCCTGGTGTCCTAGGAGTAGGGTTTTTTGGGCCTTAGTAGTTGGTACTATGGTCATCAAGGCTGAGTTTGCGTGATATAGTTGACCTTATGAGCCTTAGATTATCTTGGGAGTTTTCTCCCTAGGGTTTTTCCAACCTAATGGTAGGTCGTCCTTTGCCCGTTCTTTGCTGGTGGTTGAGCGAACTTCCGATTTGGGGTAGGGAGTATCGATCCTTGAGGATGGGTTTGTTTTGCTTACTCGTAGTTAGTGGTGCTTATGGTAATTTTGTCTTTCTCCCTTATGAGTTAGACAGGTGCTTCCTGTGGTTAGGGACTGGGTCTGATGTTTCACTTATCTATTATGTCGATCTTGCGATCAGACACTATCTGTTCTTGTGACTGTGCTAAGTGGTATCGGGTGTTTGGTTATTGGGGTGGTTCCAAGAGTCGGGGTGATTCTATTTCCGCTTAGCACTTGGTTGAGGTTTCCAAGAGGTTTTGGGAACCTTTGGAGGAAGGTTGGAAGCCTTTCGGATTCCCTTGATGCCCTTTTCTTCTTGGTTTTTAATCTTTATTGGGGCTGGGGAAAAGTGTGTGGTATTTCTTACACCAGGACTTAGGTGTCTGGTTGCTAGGGATTTGTCGTTACCGGCTGAAAGAGTTTCGTCATCCTGTGGAGTAGGACGAAAGTCTATTTGTAGTGCTCGGGGCTTGTAAGGTGAGGATCAAGCCTGTCCGTGCCAATTGATGGCATTGGACTTCTTGTTGTTACGTCGATTTGAGGAGTATTGGTTGCTAGTAATGACAGGGTGTTCTATGTTCATGTTCATATCGTTGCTAGTTTTGTTTTCGTTATTACCATTGGGTCTATCTTGTTTCTGCTTGTTAGGTGTTCCTATGTTCGTGTTCTTATCGTTGCTAATTTCGTTTTTGTTGCTACCATTGGGTCTATCTCGTTTCTGCTTGTTAGGTGTTCTAGTGTTCGTGTTCTCATCGTTGCTAGTTTCGTTTTCGTTATTACCATTGGGTCTATCTTGTTTCTTCTTGTTAGGTGTTCCTATGTTCGTGTTCTTATCGTCGCTAGTTTCGTTTTCGTTGCAACCATTGGGTCTATCTCGTTTCTGCTTGTTAGGTGTTCTAGTGTTCGTGTTCTTATCGTTGCTAGTTTCGTTTTCGTTGTTACCATTGGGTCTATCTCGTTTCTGCTTGTTAGGTGTTCTGGCGACACGAGGGTGCTATTATAAGGCAAAGGAATTCGTAATCTGAATTCTGCCAGGTCCTTCCACTATAGATGGAGGTGACCTAACTGTACATACTTAGGATCTTTAGAGATGGTTGACTGTAGGGTTCTGACCTAATCGCTATTCATCCCAGGGACAGAAAGTAAGGCGGAATCGCACGTTCTTAGTTGACGGAATCCTAACCATATATGATACTAACGTTCATATGGGACCATCATGGTCCATTCGTAAGGATCCCTAGCTTCCCGTAATTTACAGGATTTGCTCTAACGAGCCAATAGTTTTTGGATTATGTTTTTAATTAACAAAGACTTTTGTGATAGATCGATGTTTAAGTTTATCGTGGAACGTACCAAAAGCTGTGGTAGGGTTCCTTGTCGTCAACTCCTGTCTAGTCGTCGACTCCTTCGTTAGTCATCTCTGTTGGACAATCTCTCTTAAAATGTCCTGCTGCACCGCACTTGTGACAAACTGGACTTACTTCTGGGTTGAGGGGTGGAGTGACGCATGGGGCCGGGGCCCTATAGTAGCGGGAGGTGTGCCCCATCTTGTTGCACCTTTTGCAACGAAATGTCTGGCAGGCTCCCCAATGATGGTATTTGCACTTGTTGCAGGGTGGATTGTTCCTAAGGTATGATTGTCTCGATGGGGGAGGAGTGGGGTTAGTGGGGGTAGGGACTGATTCCACTTGTTGTCTTTTAGTAGGCCTCTGAATCGAACTGCCTCCTTTCTCGTTCCCGAATTTTAGTTTCTTGAGCTTAGGTTTAGGTTTTAGGGTGCATTGGCGAGTTGTTTTTCGCTGGTTTCCCTGGTTGTTGTTACGATTGAATTTATTGATATTGCTTCTGTTTTCGCTCGTGCTGTTGGCATTGAAGTATGCCATGACAACTGCCACGGTAGCTGTTACAGTGGCTTGGAATGTGGTGGACTCTATTTGTAGGACCGGTGCATCGTCAGGGTACTGGTTATCTCCATGGTAAGACATGACCCTGTTGCACACGAAAGGTGAGCTCGTAAGTACTTGTAGTTAGTTTCAAGTGGGTTTACTCCTATAATCTTAACGTACTGGTGCTAATTGTGTCAACCTACATCCCTATGATGAAATTATGGTATAGAGTGGAAACATATAATGCATGGTGTTAAGTCCGTCAAAATAGCACATAGTTAGCAGTATCGTAAGCGGATTTGGTTGCATGGATTTTTGGAGGATGTACTCCTCTTGGTTTACTACTACTGGTTGCGATTAGGGCATGATGAACCTAAGGCGAGTAGTGTAGTGATCTTCTTTTACCGACATGGCGCACAGAGTGCTTGGCCATTTCACTTATATTATGAGTGCCCTTTTTTTTTGTGTTCCTTACGCTGCTAAGGCTGTCCTAGCCTTGATTGCTATGAGTTGTGGTCTCCAAATGACCACTGCCTAGTTTTCTGGTCTTACTTGTGGGTTTCGTAGGCAATTGGAAGGGTGTTCTTGTTACTTGTGGGGGATCGGATTTACATTCCCATATATCAGGCTTTGTTTATGGTCTCCATTACTCCATGACAGAGGGTTGGGAGTCGAGAGTCAATTCGGGTTACTCGTGGCTCATACGGGGGTGATGCTTGATTCGCGAGGGTGTTGGCTATCGGAGATCAGTGCACGTCGATTGTGGATCAGGTTGACTTTTGTGGAGATACGCCTTAAATTGGATATGAGCCAATTTCTCTACTTGTTTTTTTTTTGCGTGGGTATCGTTTTGTTTCTAGGTATGTCTATTCCAGGAGTACCTATATGGGGTTTTTATGTATCTGGGAAGAGAAAGGTAAAAGGGTCTCTGATCTACTATCAATTGGGTAGAGCTTCGCCAAGGGTTTCCTCGTCGCTTTTATCCTTGCTGGGTTCTTAGTCAGAATTCTCCCTTTCAAGATTCATCCCTTGGTATTCCTTAGGATCCACTTCTGGATTTTCCTCTTGGACTTCTTTCGGTCTCTCCTTGCCCCATCCGCAGTTCACCGTGATAGGGTAGTAGAAGTCTTGGCGAGGAATTTCAACTACGTTGTTTGCGCGAGAATCGGGGTACGAGACATACGGGGAAAGTTTTAGGTGTGGGAGGGGTTTATAGTATCCTAAAATACTCCTATAGTATTTTAAACTTGATGTTCGATTCGTGACTATTTGGGTCTCAAGTCCAACCGTAGTAAGGATGTGAATGGTTAAGCGTCTGATTGGTCCAAAAATAGACTGATCTTTAGAAGGAGTGTACCTTTTGAGATCGCAGGTGACGAAGAAGTTGATGTCATTGCCCATGCTGATCTTGGCGTCTGAATGCATATCCGAAATGCAGAGAGCCCAAAACCTTGCAAAGGTGAGCTCCGTAGGGTTTTCTCTTGGACTTTCCTTAGGGATATACTGAAGGAAATCATCCCAAAGAATTTGACCGTAGTTAACATCGTGGCCAGTGAAGATGCTCCATACAAGCTCAAGAAGTTTGAGGCCCATGTTGTCGATGCCTCCGGTTCGTCCTGAGAGGCTGTGGATCACGTAGTGGCACACAAACTGCCATACCGCAGGTAGTTGATTTTTCTTGAACTCTCCAATGCCCTTGATCTGCTTCTGGTATCCCATTTGATACAGGGTGGAGGTGATGCCTGTGACACTAGGTGAGAAGAACTTTGTCGAAGGATGTACCAGTAAGTTGATTGAAGCAAGAAACTTGTCTTTGGTCAAGATGACCAAAGAATCATCTACTAAGTTCAGATGAACTTCTTGCAGATTGTTGAGGGGACGATGTGCAGAAAAGGCACATTTGAACAATGTGGAAATGGGAACCACATCAGTGAAAGCGTCGAAAGGTCCAAACAGAGGATGATTGGAGATGAGCTTGATGATGAGGCGAATCGAGTCATTGTATGAAGAGTGATCATCAAAGATTGCCCTAAAATTTCTAGATGCAATGGTAGGCGATTGGTTCCGAGTAGCAGAATCGGAACCAGTGGGTTGAACAGAGGCTGAGGCTTTTGATTGTTTCTTGGAGATTCCTGATTTCACCATTTTGAAAAAGGTTGAAGAACTTGCAGAAAAAGTTTGAGTTGCAAGGGGGAAGAAGATGAAGTTGTTCGTCTTGAGGGATCAGAGAGCGTAAAGCTTTCTTCGAGATGAAAAAAGGTTTTTATAGTGGCGGATTCCAAAAGTTATTGTTTTTACCCTAAAAAATTATTAAGGGTAAAATAAAATATTTTTTTTAAAAAAAACATTATCAGCCACAAATTCGTTTTAACAAAAGGTTATTTTTTGTTCATTTTCAAAAAGGAGCATTTAATGAAATGTCAGACTCAACACCCCATGTCTGCTGAACGTGTAGTGAGGGGTGATAAACCGTTGAATAAAGGTGGAATTTGTAACAGATTTGACGTTTTGGGGGTAAGTGGAAAAGACAGTTTAAAGAAAAGATTTTCTAAGAAGATTTCTTTTATTGGAAACGGATTTATTTTGGCATCATACCTAAAATAGGTCTGACAAAAGGTTTATTTGAAAAGAGAAACTGAAACAATCATATGCGACAAAACGAATATTTTTTGAGAATGTTTTTCTTATTTAATGAAGAATCATTAAATAGCACACAATGTTTCAAGAATTTATGAAGAAGTTGAAAGTTTAATCACTGAGATTGCGGTTTTGAAACTTCATTGCGGATTGAGACCTCATTGAGGATGAGTGGTTAGACAACTGCAGTAGGAGAAACTGAGAAGAACACTTGAACATAATCAGAAATAACAATCAATAAGGACCCTTGAAATATAAGTATGATATATGGTTACAGTATATATGGTATATTACGGTACAAAAGATGTACTGCAGTATACAAGATATACCATAACTATGTAAGATAGATATATTTAGTTAGGACCGCAATGGTGACCAAGAGAGGTCTGCGGTACCTATCAATTCAAGAAGAATTGCGGGTCCGGATTCATCATTCCATAACTATGTAAGATAGATGTATTTTAAACTTGATGTTCGATTCTAGTATTCTCTTGTACTCATAGTTGGTAGGTTTTAGGTTTGTTGCAACACCACCATCACTCCCAAGCACATGTCGGTCATATCTTAAATAAATATAGTTGATCAGACTATATTTATCCCAGATATGATTACATACTGCATAGGTTTGACTGTAGCGTTCAACCTTTAGTTACTTTTGTTTTCTTCTCGTTATGATACTGTGTTAGTAGATATGTATACTTTTATAAAATACTTATCTTTTTCAAGTATACTTTTAAGCAGAGTTTGTTTTAGTCCCATTGTATTTATAGTTGTATATCTTGTATGGCTAGATATACCAGTTTACTATAAACAATGCTCTGATACAAATCTGTCACACCTCCGGACAAAACGGCGAAAACGTCCGGAGGCGGGTGACTTCATTGTGCAGTATCATAACAATTGAATATAAATGAAACAGAGCAATCCAAACATCATACATTGAGATAACAAACTTACATTGTTTACATATTGTATTTGTTCTTCGAGTTGCACAAAAGAGACATAAGTAGAAAATTACAAGCTACAGCTAAATAGTCCTGCATCCGCGTCCCTTTTTCCTGCTTACTAGATCCCTGAGAATACAAGTCATTTTGAAAAGCGTCAACTAAAAAGTTGGTGAGTTCATAAGCATTTTTGTATAAAATCGTTTACACTTGTTTAGAATCGTTCTTATTGTACTATCAGAAAATCTGATATTTTCTATGAAATCGTTTGAAGTCTTTCCTTAAGAATCATGGATATATGTGTGTGCATGTCATTACTTTTGTTCATCCTTATAAGGAGTGATTTTGAAAAGTAGTGTAATTTGTAAAAGCGAGCTGTGTACGAGAATAGTTCTTTTGAATAGTAATAGTCAACCGTTTCTAGAAAAATCCCTTATTTCCAAAAAGAGAATATGGTTGAAAGTCTTGTTCCTCTTATCGAGTAAAATTTAGTGTGCGTTCTAGTTTATCGTTATCGAAATTGTAGAAAATCGTTTTCTCTAGAAAATCCTATATTTTCTGCTATAAAATATTCGTAAGTTCTAGTTCCAACTATGTATATGTGTGGGTTAGATTATCGTTTTCAAAATCGTTTACAAACGTTTTCCATAGAGTCCTACGCTTTTTAATTTGTAAAATAACAGTATTACGACTCTATACTTGTTAGGAGAAAGAATCAACATGACAATTGTGGACATTCTATGCGATGAAAAAGGACAGTCAACGCAACAAATGTGGACCATCACTTATCATGTATAGGACGGTCAACACAACGTGCCAAAAATTTTTTATGAGGTTTTTCCTTACATAAATTTCTAGATGACATAACATATTCTAGTGAGTCGTTATAACCATACTAATCTGACGGAGTGCCTGTTTTGGCGTTTCTCAGGCGCCCTCGGTTTGGAAAAGACATTTGTCACCCTAGACTGGCCTGTCTAGCTGTAGCGAATAGCGAAGGTGCGGAGTGTCAACCCCGTATAGATCTATACACAAATTCCCGCTCTCCCTCCAGGAGACTCTGGCTATAACTCCTTACAGGACTTAGACGTACACTAATATTTTTATATTTAGGTACTTTTGAGATTTGTCTGACTAGAATATTAACAACCTTTTGAGCAATCGTTAGAGATCCATTATTTGTTAAATAAATAATGAAATTTGTACTTATTGAATAGAAAAATATCGTTCTCGTTCCATATCGTTGATTATGCTCGTTAACTAGGTGCTCGTGTTCGTTCCTTTTCGTTTATTGAAAAATAAGTCATTTTAGTCAAGAGAAAAAGTGTCAAGTTATAATTTGTATAAATTTATAGCTGCCGGTTATAACACGCATTTTCTGTTTTATTACATATAGAACATTACTTATGTTGTTGGAGGTTTTACGACAGCAGTTTATGACATGCAAATATTTCTGTCATAAAGGCTATATTTGTGTATTTTCTTGACGCAAACTTTTATATTAAATATTTATAAAATACTCCCTGATAGTTTGCAAAATAGTCACAAAGTTCCCATTTTCGAAAATCACTAGAAATAGTGTCAACTTATCAAGGTCCCTTTTTATAAGTTTTATCTCTAGACATGAAAGCATAGATAAAGGGGTTAAGTTGGACACAACCAATAGTTGGGAGGCTCTTTTGTTCACAAAGTATCATCTGTTCCTTATGAAGTTGTGAAATCTTACGTTCATGAGGATATTACTAAAATAATAATTTAATAATATTTCACACACACGTACAAACATACGTATACATGCATTTATTCAAGTATTTAGGCAAGATTTGACTTGTACTCTCCCCTAAAACATTAAAATATTGAAAAAGGTGGGGTATGAAGCTCACCTGGAGTTGGTTGAGGAGTTGTTTGGAGTGAAGGAGTAAAGATTTCAAGCCCAATCTTTGGCTGAGATGAGGAGCTTCCTTGGGAGAAAGTTATCCTAAAGGTGATTTTTCACATATTATTATGAATAAAATAATATGGATTCATCTAGAAATTTCTATAAAATGTTAGATGAGTGGAGAACTTACTTTAAAATTTCCAGGAAGAAGTTGAGAAATCTTGCTTTCAGCAAGATCCTTGATTTTTGCTCTTGGGAGGAGTACGTGAGAGAACAGGAGAAAGGTGAGAGGGAAATGTGAAAAGTCCAAATTTCCTTCTACTGTCGTGCTTAAGAGTAAGAAAAGGAAGAGAATCTTTGGTGCATGGGGATCTGATGGTCCAAGCTTTGTTATTTGGTGGGTAAAGCATGGGATACTATGATTTGCATGGGAAATGAGAATTTCATCAAATCACAAAGTCAACCTCTTTGTCCTTATCTTGATTTAGGATAGGATCTTCCTAAATCCTAAACTTTTATTTTATGTAAATATGATTTAAATAATTAAATTTGGCATAAAATAAAGGTTTTAGGGGTCTTAGTTAAGAAAAACACGAGTTTGGTGGGATTCCCGGCGTCAAAATGCCTTAAAATGATGAAATGGTCCGGAAATGACAAAAATTCGGAGTGAAGGGGTGAAATCCGGAGCCACAACATGAATTCTGAAGCTCCTCTTAGCATTCCAGAGTTATATCCCGAATTCTGGAGGGGAGGATTAGGGTTGCGAGGGTCCGAAATGGGTAGGCAAGGAGTTCCGGAGCAAACAGTACTTTCCGGAGTGCATTCTCGGATTCTGAAGTCAATTTCTAACTTCCGGTCCGGAGGCGCGAAGCTGTTCGGTTCAGTCTTGGAGGTCCGAGCCGCTTCACATATTCCGGAGTCAGAAGTAAGTTCCGAAGTAGGAGGAGGGTTCCGAAATGAGTAGCTTCTTGGTTTCTTAGAAGGTATCCGGACTAAGAGGGTTCCGGACCAAGAGGGTTCCGGACCAAGAGGGTTCCGGACCAAGTGGGTCCTTTTGGGTTTCCTCTTCCGGTTTTGAGTTGTTTTCGACTAAGGAAGGTGCTTAGAGAGATTTGAGAGAGATTTGAGATACGTGGAGAGATTTCACATACATGGAGAGATTTGGGAGAGATTTCACATACTTGGAGAGATTTGCGAGAGATTCGATATACGTGGAGAGATTTCACATACTTGGAGAGATTTGGAAGAGATTTCACATACTTGAAGAGATTTGGGAGAGATTTCACATTCTTGGAGAGATTCGATATACTTGGAGAGATTCCACATACTTGAAGAGATTTTGGAAATATTCGATATACTTGGAGAGATTTCACATACTTGGAGAGATTTGCGTTCTAACTCTACATGGCTCATTAGGAACTCATATTGTACACTTAGAAGTGTTAGCACAAGTCTCACAATAGTCCTTGCTTACTTGAGGACAGAATTTCCTAGCCAAAAAGGTGGTTGTGACATGATCCGAAGATGATATCATCCACATATATTTGTACAAGCATAAGGTGATTACCATTTGCCTTTCTAAATAAAGTGGGATCAATCACTCCTCTTTTGTATCCAGATGAGACAAGAAATTCAGAGAGTGTCTCGTACCATGCTCTTGGTGCTTGTTTTAGACCGTAGACTGCTTTTTCAAGCTTGTAGCAGTAATCTGGGAATTCAAGACATTCGAAGCCCGGAGGTTGCTGAAGATAAACCTCCTCTTTCAATTCACTATTCAGGAAGGCACTTTTTACATCCATTTGATGTACCTTGATATTCTTGTGAGCAGCATACGCTAAGAAGATGCGTATGGCTTCCATTCTGGCTACTGGGGCGTATGTTTCATCATAATCAACACCTTCAAGTTGACTATACCCCTTAGCGACTAGTCTTGCTTTGTTTCGAACTATTGCACCGGATTCATCCAATTTGTTCTTGTACACCCATCTGGTGCCAACAATAGTGTGACCTTTTGGCTTCGGAACGAGTTGCCACACTTTATTTCTTTTAAACTCTTCCAGTTCTTCTTGCATTGCTGCTATCCAATCAGGCTCCATTAATGCTTCTTTGATGGTTCTGGGTTCGACCGAAGACATGAATGTTGCATAGTGACAGTGATCAGATAAGTCTTGTGAAGATTGAGTTTGAATGTCTGCTGATGGGTTTCCGATGATTTGACCTGGTGGGTGGTCCTTCGTCCATACATGTAGATGGGGTTGAAGGTGGTCAACGACTGCGGTGGAAGGAATATCTACAATATCTGAAGATTCTGCGGTTGGGGACAGCAGTTCCCCCTGGACATGTGAGCAGCCCGCTGAATTGTCTTGAATTGGAAAGGTGGGATTGAAGTTTTCTTGGGTAGATGATGGAGGTTCCCCCTGAATTGCTGACGGGAGTTCCCCTTGAACCTGAGAAGGTTCCCCCTGGATTGTTGGAAGTGAGATAATCCTTGGGTCAGTTCTTGTGTCAATTTTCTCGATATCTTCATCATCTGAGTCAGAAAAAACATTCGATGGTAAGGATTCTTTGCAGATAGGACATGGAGCTACATCATCAAGTACTGGAACCTCGATGGTTGTCACTTGATCCGGAGTGGAGCTTTCCCCCTCAACCAGCGAGGTAGAGGTATTGAGTGATACTACATCGGATAGAGATGGACCAGATACGTCAGCATGCTGCTGTTGAGCTTCCGGGGACACAAGGACTTCGAATAACTTGGCTGTTTCTACAGGGTCGAAGAGATCGTCATAGTTTACTTCAACTATGTTTAGTGGACCCGAAGAGGCAGGAATATCACTTTCTAGGATTGCTTTGGTTTCGGTTGATGGAGCGGTGTTGCGGACGTAGTAGTCATCGAATTTGACGTCGAAGCTTTCGACTATTAGTCTTGTGCGTCTGATGAGAACCCTATAAGCTACTTTGTTTGTTGAGTAGCCAAGAAAGATGCCTTCATCAAACTTCGGTGCGAACTTGTTAAGATGATCTCTGTTGTTGATCACAAAACATCTACACCCAAAGATATGGAAGAATTTGTGACAACCCGAAACTTTTATCTCGCACACTTAGTCAATTCAATCAAAGTTAAACATGTTTTGTTGACTCTGGCACTGTTTGAGGGTTCGTTTAAGAGATTTTAAGCTCGAGTATGACCAAGGTTGAGTTTAGGAACGAGTCAGCAAGCCATAGAGTGACAAAATCAGGCCATACACACCCTTAGGGGGAGTGTACGGCCGTACACATGGGTGTGCGGCCGCACACTCACCTCTTGGCTGCACACTCCCTTCTAGGCAGCACACCCACCCTATATAAAGGGTAGACCCCTTTCCTTTCATTCCTTTAACAACCTGGCAGCACACAACACCTTTTCTCTCAAGACTCTTCAACCGCAAACCCTCCCAAGGCATCAAAAACGTGAGTAATCCATCCCTTAGCTTGTTGTACTTGAAGAACCACTTCATCTAAGCCTTGATTCATCAAGTTTCATCATGTTCTTCATCCCTTGAAGGAGTGGGGCCGCACACCTTCATAAGGTTGGCCACACACTCCTAAAACAACCTCCAAAGTGAGAGTTTGACTTCCATATTCGAGATAAACATGCCCCTGGCCTTGTTGTACCTTGGAAATGGCATTTTTGGACGTCTTGTGTGGGGTGTACGACCGCACACACCTGTGTACGGCCACACACACACACTTGTGCGGCAACACACTCCAAGTGTGCAGCAGCACACCCAAGTGTGCGACCACACACTCACCTTTGGACCACAAACACACTTCTAGGACCCCTAACTTGCACTACAACGGAGAATAGACCTAGGACACTTCATGGATTGCAAGTATGGACCTTGAAACACCCCAAGAACACCTTCCATCATGGGTGTACGGCCGCACACCCATGGCCGCACACACCTTAAAGGTGGCCATACACTCCCCTCATGCAATCCTTTAAGGTTCTAACACTTAGTGCGAGTAGTCCCAAGTTCTTAGAGTGGTTCTTCGTCATATCTAGTGGTGAAATACCTTCATTTGACTCTGTATGTGTCATTACATGTTAATTAGGATCAAAGCGTGTTCAAGGCTTCACTTGAACATCCAGCATTTCGTGTCGATCCTTCATTCAAATCACCCGAGGTGAGTTCATACCCCTACACCTTTTCTGAGTTTTTCATGTTTTCAGGGGGAGAATACAAGCAAAAGTACAAGGAAACTTGTGCTCAAGTATATTATTTTGTTTAAAATAATTATATGTTCAGTATGCTTTTAACACAGAAAACAGTTTTACCAAATGATTAAGAAATCAACTCGTAGAAACAGTTTTTAGAACTAAAGCAAGGAAACTTGTGAATCTTGTCATAAAATGCGATATTTTGCAAAAAGGATTCATTCAAAACATAAACAGGTTATTCAGTATTATTACTTGTAAATTTGTTAGGCTAATTTTTGAGACACGTCCTTGGTAACACTCCACCGGATTCGCGAGTGTAGGACTACCCTTGTAATCAGAATCTCTTGGAGGGAGAGCGTGACTATTGTGTATAGATCTATATGGGACTGACTATCCCGCACCTTCGCTGCCAGCTACAGCGGGACCATTAGGTTCAGGGGTGACAAAGTCATAAAAAGATACTGGCCCCGTTATGTGCCATATCCAGTCTAAGTACGGTTATGACACTCACAACCTAGATAGCGAGAATTTACTTTTGTAATAATGAATCAAATGAACTAACCTCAAAGTAATAACCTATAGATTACTGGAGGGTATTACTAATAATACCTTTAGGACTTAGTTCATCACGGTTTTCCTTTATTAGTTTTATTTATGTAATAAGGCTAATATACCTCTCTGGGTGTAACCAGGGTTTTTAAAAGAAAACTGCTTTTCGAGTATGGTAGATACTTGCACACCTCAGTTTAGAACAGATAAACAAATCATCAACCTAGGGAAAATATAGGATTTTCCCGGGATACCCCGGCTATTCAAAAACTGAATGTTTGACATGTAAGCAATGGATATTCATATTCCTTCCACGACTCCTTGGATTGTACATATCTTGTATGACTCGGGAAGTCATGGAAGGAATGGATTTTCAAACACGTTTTTCCATAAGAAAATATAGGATTTTCTTGAGGAGCACTTTTCAAAAGGATTCAAAGAACTCTTTTCCACCAAAACTAAATGCTTATGAACTCACGAGCTTTATGCTGA
This sequence comes from Lactuca virosa, assembly GCF_052849685.1. NCBI lineage: Eukaryota > Viridiplantae > Streptophyta > Magnoliopsida > Asterales > Asteraceae > Lactuca > Lactuca virosa. Next base: position 285,699,858 of record NC_136432.1, on the reverse strand, counting down.
TATTCTTTCAAAACTGCTTGTATTCTCAGGGAATTAGTAGACAGGTACTTCCAGGAGTTCGGAGAATTCGAAGTGTTAGAGTCGCGTCTTTCCATTTTACCTTTGATATGAACAAAACTATGTATTAAACAATGTAAACCTTTTTCATATATGTATTCAATGTCTAGTTGTGTTTACTATGTTTGCTACGATACAATTGTTGTGATACTACGCATGACGTCAATCACCCCCGAACGTTTCCGCCGTTCCGGTTTGGGGGTGTGACAGATTGGTATCAGAGCCCTTGTTTATAGCGAACTAAGTATACCGAACCTTACATGGTATAAAACTATAAATACTAAGGGGCCTAAGTGCTCTAAACTAAAATTATACTTTCAAAAATACAAGTATTTTTATAAAAGTATATAAGTATACCCGAGTATCAGAATCTGTGTCGTAAGTAGATGAAACAAAAGTATTTGGATGTTGGACACTGCGGTTAAACCTGGGCAGTTATGTAATCATGTCTAGGATCAATGTAGCCTGATCAACTATATTCATTCGAGACATGACCAACATGTGCTTGGGAGTGACTATGGTCTTACAGCAAGTCTAAAACTTACCTAGATACTAGAGGAGTTCTAGAGCGAAACATAAGGATTAAAATACTATAGGAGTATTTTAGGATGCTATAACGACCAAGCCAAAAACTTACCCAAGGATCCATTCTTCAAGGATCAAGCAAGTAGCCATGATACATTGGAAGTATTATTAGATTCGATGCCTATTAACTATTCCTTTACCATCACCACGCGTAGATAGCATGGCTGGATTCCATCTTCCTGGTGACCCGTATTTTCCCAACCAAGGAGATGGTGGATGGATCGAACCAGAGCAAGAAGGAAACCATGAAATCCCTTTGGACGATGACTTTTCCGAACCATTCCCTGAAGAGACTGACTCGGAACCCGAAGTCGAGAATCTACCTCAAGCGGCCCCAATGCCAAACCCTAACCCTCGAGTTGAATCCCAAGGCCCAACGCCCACGTGGGTTGGGAGATTGAATAGTTGGAGCCATGAGCAAGACCAACCCCTCCCATACGACGAAAACCGCAACTTATACAATCTGAACGAGGGAGGCCCCGCAGATAGGGCCCTTCCAATCCTGACACGTCGAGTGGCTCGTAATGTGGAGCTACGTATGGCAACCCTTCAACGAACTAGGGAGCTTGAGACAGACTTGGATGCCAACACAAACTGCATTCGCAATCTCGAAGTTGCTTATGGGAGAATTAGGAGGGACAATGAAACTCTACAACAAGAACTAGCTACCACTCGAGCTGAGGTCATAGAGCTCCGAGCACGCCAGGCAGTATACGAGAGCCGCCTGCTTGACATGGAGCGCCAGCTGGCTAACTTAAGGATCCGTCCGAGGAGTGCCCGTCGCCGATAGGAGAATACTTTACTTATCCTTCCTTTTTGGTCTAAGGAATAACCTTCATATCCATGTTCTGAGTAGCTCTTTTCCGTAAACATCTCTGTCTTTCATATCGTCAAAATATTCTCTTTGTTATTAGGACTTAGACCTATTGTTAGGTCATGAGTTCTGAAATATGTAATCTCAGTTTCAGTTATGACGACAACAATCGTATTTCAGTTAAAGCATGTATCATAGGATGTGCTCATACCTTAGACGATCATAACTGAAACTACTACTCCATTTTGTTGCGGTGTGTAGGGAGTTGAGAATTGTGAGTGATACCCTTTGAAACCAAGAAACTGTTTAAGTGATGGTTGGTAAACTCAGTTCCATTATCACTTCGGATGCGGCGTACTGGTAACTTGATCTGAAGTTCAATTTCTTTGATAAAATTTATCAGTATCTGCGGAGTTTCGGATTTGAGTCTTAGGAAGAAGACCCAGGTGAAACGAGTGAAGTCATCAACTATAACCAGTATGTATTTTTTGTGATGAAGACTGGCTACGGTAGATGGACCGCAGAGATCAATGTGCAGGAGTTCCAGTGGTTTAGAAATTGAGGAATCAATTACCATTGGGTGACTTGCTTTGGATTGCTTGCCACATTCACATGCAGGACAGAGTGTATCATTGTTGAATTTGAGAATTGGGAGACCTCGGACGAGTTCTCCGGTTACTAGATTGTTGATATATCTGAAATTAAGATGGGCTAGCTTGCGGTGCCATAGCCAGCTGACTTCAGATACTGCTTTGGATAGAAAGCATAGTTGGGGTTTCCCAATGATCAGAGAGACGTCCAGAGGATACATTGTTCCTTCGGACTTGGATTTGATTAAACAAGTGCTTCTATCGCTGGTCATTACATAGCAGTATTCATTGTCAAATTCAACCCTGTGGCCTGCTTCACATAGTTGGCCTACACTGATGAGATTGTGTTTAAGGCTTTCTACATAAGCACCCTTTTGAATAGAGAAGTTTCCCGTAGTAAGAACACCATAACCTCGGATTATCCCATTCGCATTGTTGCCGAATGTGACGTTTCCACCGTTGCAAATTGGCCTGAAATCCTGAAGGTATTCTAACTTTCCGGTCATGTGCAAGGAGCAGGCGCTGTCGATTAACCATTATTCTTCTTGTTCCTCCTTACACAAAGCCTGAGAATTACACGGTTAGTTTAGGCATCCAAACTAGTTTGGAGCCTGGGATAAAAGATGAATTTCTGATTGATGCATGAACCGAGGTTGCAGGGACAGATTTAGTGTCGACTTTTAGGCCTAGTCCTGGGTGTTTGTGAGTTTTCGGAGTGTTGCGAGATTTAGAAAAGTTACAAGGTTTTTGAAAAGAACCAGATTTGTCATGAGATGAACCTTTTTGATAACTACACTGACAAGCATAAATTTTGTCATTTACCCTGACACTTTTTTTGGTCAGCGGTCTAAATGACGAGGTTGACTTGTGACCAGTCCGAGATTGGTGAGATCTGACAGTAGTGGTGTTGGTATTTGAAAAAGTACGTTTTGCAGAAGTGAAAGCACGGAAGGATTTCTTGGAAAGTGATTTCTGAAAACTTTGATGTGATATTAAAAGTGTTGGAGTTGGTAAAATCCCCTTCCATTTTGGGTCATCTAAGGAATAGATTTGAAAACCATTGCTTCGAAAAGACTGTACTCTCTTTTGGGTTGTGTCAGATGTTTTTGAAATGGCTGTTGAAACTGTGCATTCCTTTTTGTATGTTTTCTTGATTGGAGAGTTTTTTGAAAAATAATGTGAGAAAACAAACTTTTCTGGACTCTTAGATTTTGGAAATCTGACATGTTTTTTGTTTTTTGAAAAGATTTCCCGATATTTGCCTCGGGATCGAATTTCCTCTTTGAAAGCCTTTTTAGCTATGGTTTTTGGAGAACCGCAGTCATTGGTGTTCAGCTGCGGTTTCCTGGAAACCTTTGAAAATTTTTGAAAACGAGGACTAGATTCATCCGAACTAGAAGATTCAGGACTTTGAGAGCATTGACCCACTTCAAAGTTTTCTATGGGTAATTCATGATGAATTGGCAGAAGAGTCACAGAGCTTTTGACTGAGGACTTCGGTAAGGATGATTTGACTACCGCAGAGTAAGACTGAGTTAGGACTTTTGTGGGATTTTTATGGGACTTCTGTGGTTCATGACTGCAGTGAGGGATACTGCGGTCTGAGGGTAGAGATGGAAAGTCCATTGAGACTTCGGGACTCTCTATGACAATTTCCTCATCAACAACTGATGAAGTCTGAGAATTGGGATAAATTGTGCCACAGATAGGAATTTGATCACTTGAGTGACCCGAAAATCCAGGAAAAATTTCCTCAATGGCACAGTTATTACTTAGATTATGAAGTCTATCGAAGTGAGTTCTGATGTCTTCGGGAAATGTTTTGTCAAATGGAACTCTCGGTCCGGAGGGACATAAAGTCGATCTTTGTTGAACCGGGGTGAGGAATCCCTTGCGGTAGGATATCCATTGGACCAACCCCAATTATAGGTATTATCTACGGTTCCATTGTTCACCAAATTTTCAATAACTTCACTTTCATTGAACAGTTTTTCTATTAATAGATTTAATCGTACAATCTCACTCTGATCTAAATCTCTTTGGGTCAAAGTTATCTCTAGTTGTGTTTCACTCAACATTCTTGCATCTTTCTCTAACTCTAAGTCCTTTTCTAACATAGCTACTTTGACTCTTTTGTTATCCAGTCATCCTCTTACATGAAACATCTCTTGGGACGCTATGTTCTTCTCATCTAGAGCTTTGTTATAGTCTGTAAGGATGGCAGCACATGTGTCATTAAGATTGTCTATGAAGGGTTGACAGTCATGCATGATATAGTTTAGAGTTTGAATCATGAGTTTTACCTGTTCGACGATGCTTAGAGTTCCATCCTTTGCCATGTAGCAGTAGTTCTTTTCCAGCTTTGTAGACCCATCGTCATCCGCAGTTGCCAGTATGCAAATCTTGCCTTTTCCTTTGATGTTGTCGATGTCTTCATCTTCATCTCCGGATGACCAAACTTGATGGTCTCTTTTTACATGGGCTACGTATGCCCTTGCCTTCTCCTTTTCCTCCAACTCTTGAGACATTCTAAGGTAGAATGCTCTATCTTTCACTATGTTAGCCTTGCAGTCTTTTGCAAAATGATTCTCCTTGTTGCACTTGTGACAAATTACAACATCACTTTTATCTTCTGAAGAGGTACCTGAGTGAGTTGGATTGATGGGCTTTGGTGCCTCTTTGGGTTGAGTAGTCTGAGGTTGCGGTGGTGGGTGAGAACTTTTGGGATATCGAGAGTGATTATTATGAGGGTTGAAGTTGCGGTTGAATGGAGGTTTGTTGAACTACTGATTTTTACGAAAAGAAGGAGGTGGTAGCCGGTTGAACTGTTGGCTAACAAGAGCAATAACATTTTGAAATTCTTCTTCATCATCATACTCTGAGTCAGCTTCGTATGACTGCAAGGATTGTCATACGAAGGAGAGTAGGATTGAGTATGTGGAGCTTGTGCTATAAGAGCAAGTGGTCCTCCGAAGTCAGCACAATCTTTGAGTATAGTGGATTCTTGTGCTTGCAGTTCCCCGTAGAGCTTGTAGAGAGATAAAGAATGAATCTTTCTATCTCCTTGGACTATCATCTTAGCAGTAGTCCAGTGTCTTCCCAAACCATTAAGAAACTGAAGATTTGTTTCATGGTTACTGCGGATGGTGTCAGCATTAGATAACTTAGTGACAATCAGGTTGAACCTTTTGAAGGAGTCTTCCAAACTTTAGCAGTATGAGCTTTGAAATGGTTGACCTCCTCCTAGTCTGGCTGTGGCGCCGTCGGTTTGAACTGGTGTAAGAACAAGGACATGTGGTCCTTCTTCTACAGATCGCCATACATCTCTACCAAGTCTCCTTAAGTATCTTTCCGTTCTCTGAGACCAGTGATGATATTCATTTGCCACCAATATTGGGGCTCTATTAGAACCACCAACACTGTTAGAAACATTGAGAGATAATGCTTGTGCCATATTTCCTTGTTTTTTTTTTTGAAAAGATTTTTTTTAAGAAATGAGCTCCAATGGTATAGAAGGCCTTTTGAAAATCAGAGTTTTGCTTCAAAAAGCAACCACTTTGGCTCTGATACCAATTGTTGAGAGAAAAACTTGAGAAACACACTTGAACAAACGTTAGAACAAGTTTATATTGCGGAAATTAAAGTAATCTCAAATGATCATAAAGCTCAACAATAATATAAATTAGAGTTAGATAGTTGGATGATTAGTTGCGGAAATATAAGGAAATATAAAAGACAGCAAGTATTATATCAAGTATACACTTAAGTTGATTCTTAACAAGGAATGCAATCAGACCAAGTTAGTAAGTGAGATCAAACTTATTGATTAAGTCTAGAAAGACTTGCTCCGAACAGAGATTACAAGGAGTTACGATTATATTTAGGAGATAAGACAGTAGAGAGAAAGATGAGTGATAACATTCAAGATGCGTAAAAGATGTGTTTTCATTGAGAAAATGAGAACTCTATTTATAGAGTCTCGAAAATTACATACAACCTAATCTGTTTAAGAGTTGCCACGCAGGGCACTTTGGATAAAAGAAAGTACTTATACAAAGGACAGATATAAGACTGAATCTAAGAACTGATGACGATGACTGCGGTTGCTGATCTAAAATGCGGGGAGAGATTGACTGCGGTTCCTGAGCAACTTTGGATCTCTTTTAAGTTTAGGAGGGTCACTTTAATGTTTCAAAAGCATGTTTAATCAAGTAGTAACAATTAATATAAAAAGCTCTTATTAAAATGCTCTTATACCCAAAACTATTTAAAGTTATAATTTCATTATTTTATTTTGTTTTATATTAAGGGTTCTTCATATACACTTACAAAATATATGAGCAAAATTTAACCACTAATGTAACGAAGATCAAATATGAATTAAAGTTGATGGAAATCTAGTTAACCGCAAAATTGTGCTAGGTTTATGTTCAACTAGTTGCACATCTGGCAATTGAGATTAAGTTTTGAGATTTTACCAAAGTTTGTGTTACCGAACCAAAAATACGTGTGAATTTAATATCAAAAATTATTGATCAACTATTTTGTATGTCGAAAACTAATAGTTTTGTCATTGTAATTTATGAGACGATAACCAACTGGAAAAAAAACATGTTTTTTTTATTTATTAAATATGATGTCTCGTCGACTTTAGACATGAGTAAGAATGGATATATGTGACATATTTAAGTAAATTTTAGTGGCGATAGGTTCTTAAATAGGGTTGTCTAACGATATATATCACGTCCAAATATGAACAAATGTAAATGAGATATCGACACTCAACATAAGGCTTTGGAATTAAAAGATGAAACTTGAGAATGTGGAAATAAGTTTCCATACATGTGGAAAGAGCATACATTTATTGAGTTTATAAACCAATGGATCCCTATCTAGCCAAATCATTGGAGTCCAAGTGGGGTGCCACATATGCATGTGCGTGGTCGTGGACGGGAGTCATGAAATTTCTTAAGATGTGTGTATGCGCACACTTATCTTTTAACACGCTCAGTCATTTATTGGAAAAGTTGGTCCTCAATTGGTTCATGACCTGAAACACCTTGTTGAAATTGGTTTTGGTCCTTAAACCTGGACTTGGTGTTGAAATGAACTCCTTGTGTTGAACCACCCTGGTACAGAAATCACACATCATACTTTGAAATTGGTTGGTGCTTAAATTCTTCCAAACATTATATTGAAAATCTTTGTAGCTAAAATTTTCCTAGACTTCATGTCAAAAGTCTTCAAGGTCTAAAATATTTATATAACACAAATCTGATTTCCCCCCTTTGATTTGTCTTTTATTCACACATGCACGCATACATACTTTTACTCCCAAATGGTCCACCAAAAACAAAGAGGATTTTACAATGTTTTCACTTTTCATACTTCCCATTTTTTATGATTCGGACACAATAGTTCTGTCAATCCAAGTTACATTCTATTTGCTAAAAGGAAAAATGTTATAAAAGTCACTAAGTTTATATAAAATTTTGATTTTGATATTGTGTTAATTTTTGTCTAGAATTGGACACTGTGGTTCAAATTTGTTACAATTATGATCATTTGACCGATAAATATGGTTGCATCATGACGTGTCAAAATTGAAAAAAATGTCACAAAAGACATTAAATTTTTAGTTATTTATTTATTTTTCAATTTTGACACTAAATTTTTAATTTTTGTTTTAGTTTGACACTCAATTTTTTTTTTCTAAATCTAATATTATTTCTTCAAATGTGTTCAGTTTTGATGACGTGACACTCTATTTATTTGTTTCAAATCGGACATCATGTTTTTGTTTCATTTGAATCTGTATAAATAATTTTATTAATAGAGTGTTTATTAATCTCTCATAGAATGATGAATATAAAGAATAAATAGGAGTATATTTATTTATTTATTTTTTTTTTTTTTTGGAAATGGCCAATTTTATAGAACTCACCCACTAAGCAAGAAGCAAAGGGGGAGAGAAAAGAACAACAGTACAATGGAAATTAAACAGAGAAGGGAAAATTAAACAGAGAAGGGAAAAGACATCCAAACTTCCCAATTACAAAGTGACTTCTTACTTCTACATTTCAACCATAAATACACTAAATACTTGATGTTCTGCATCGCACGCGTAGGGGATTTGAAGTTCGCTTGAAATATCCGATCATTCCGAGCTTCCCACAAACTCCATAGTAGCCCGTAGCATATGGCAGTAAACCAGTCTCTTTTTTTGGGGCATCTCCCCCATGTAGCAACAAAATTAATGAAATCTTGAACATTATTAATCACAGGCTGACTAATACCACACCAACAAAAAGTAACCTCCATAACTGACATCGTAAAAGGGCACTCCACTAAAATGTGATTAGCACACTCCATTCCACCTATACATGAACTGAACCAACACGTGTCAATCAGAACACCTCTGTGGGAGAGTGCCAATGTTGATGGAATCTTTCCAATCAGAGCCCACTAAATGAAGCATGTAACCTTGATAGGGATAATTTTACACCACCTGATGAGAATTTGATTGGAAGTTGTGACATCCCCTAATTTCTCGGCCAGAAAAGACCGATTTAATTTATGCTTTTTAAAATAAAGTCAGAGAAATCCTTTTAAAAGATGTTGCGGAATTGGTCCCCAAAACAAAACATGATAAAAGTTTATCAAAACCTTTCTTTAAGAAATATATATTTTCCTTTTATATCAAAACCTCGGGATGTCATGTTCCGATACAGATCAAAAGCATAAACAAGACATTATAAGCCTTACAATAGTTATTTACAACTACTGGCCTATAATCCAAAAATCTCTCATCATCCTCCGACTATGTTCGGGGTCCACTACCTGCAATAATAAAAATCTGAGTGGGTCAGGCTTGGGAGCCTGGTGAGCATATAGGGTTTTCAACCCACAATAATAATAAACTTATTAAGTTCACCAATCAACAATAACCCTGATTACCCATTCCTGTTATCCTCACTTTACGTCCCTAAACACCTATCACAAGGGACCTAGCCTAAGGAATATCATCGGGATGGACACTACTGCTAAGGGGACTCCTCAGCCATACATGTCCTAAAGGAAACCATGAGGGGGATGGAGTATGCCAATGAACATATAGTTCACCAACACCTACAGGATGCGAACCTGCTAGTATTCCACTAGACTGTCTAGAAAGGTCTGTGGTCGTCATATATACTCCGCTAGACGACAACAACAACAACAACAACAACAACTTCGAGGCCTCTCACCATTTTAACACACATCGACTATTTCGTCTACCCATGTTTTACCCAACATATTTGTAGATAAAATACATATACAGTTTAAAACTTGTATAAAACATCTATTCAACAGTCACCTCAAATAAACAATTAATATAATTACACATAGCACGTATTTTAAGGAAAATACTTCATATCTATGTGTAAGGTGAAAGTAACTACACACTCACTTGATTTAATGATAATCGGGCAGCACTTCGTTTCCTAAAACGATCGTTTCTAATAAAAACAGGAATTTTATTGAGAAACCGGGCTCTGTGAGGGTTGGGCTTCCAAACCGAAAAGATAAATTTCTCGGGCTTCTCGGGCACTTCGGGACGTGTTTCGGGTGTTTGGTATAATACCGGGGCTTTGGGGGAAGTTGGAATGAAAGAAATATTGTTTAAGGGGTTTAAAATGACAAATTTTCAAATTATCCCCGGGAGGTCTTGCACCCTTCTATTTATAGCGGCGAGGCTTCTGATCGGACGACTGAGAGGACTCCACGCGGCAGCAGATGCGAAGGGGAGGCACATGGCTCGCACGTGCGAGGCTCCAGGTGTGGGCTTCTGATTGGACTGAGGTCTAGGTCCGAGGTTGGAGTCGTGGTGCCTGCGAAGCTCGGACAGGTGGTGCGACACGCGTCGGTGCGAGGTGAGGTGGCTTCGGATGCGAGGAGTCACCTAGGCACGCGTCGGACCGCGGTTGGACCTGCACTTCGGATGCGAGGGTTGCGACACGCCTCACCAGCTGGCCTCGGTGAGTCAGAATTTTCGGACACGTGACATGCATGCAGCGAGGGTGACGTGGCCGAGGTCCCATCATGCGAAATTTCTCGGATTTGACATTTTTTCTTGATTTTTGTGTCAAAACTTCTAAAATCCATAACTTTCGCATACGGGCTCTGTTTTTGACATTCTTTATATGCACGCGTAGGTATAATTACGCTCTACAAATTTCGTTTAGACTTCGTCGGCTAATTTTGACTTTAATTTTTATATTATTATTTTTAACAGACCGGGACAGGAAATCCGTTAAATATTCATAACTTCTTCATCCGACGTCCGTTTTCGTCTGTCTTTTTACCGTTGTACTACTATTTATGAGACTTCGATTCTCGTTTAGGTTGTGTCGGCTAAAAATCACTCGATCTAAAATTCGAGTTTTAGCTGTCTACTGTAAGCTGAAACTTAGAAAAATAATAACTTCCTCATACGAAGTCAGATTTGGACGTTCTTTTTTTGCACACTCTCGGTTTAACGAACACTACGACTTTCGTTTAGATTACTAAGGCTAAAAAGTAGTTTATCAAAAACTCACTTTTTATGTCATTCGGCACCGTATCGGTTTTGTCGCGAAACTTCGACAGGTCATGACTTCTTCGTTATAACTCGGATTTCGGTATTCTTTATATATCTGTAATCCTTGTCACGACCACTACAACTTTCTTAATAGATAGCGGCTTTATCTAATATTTATTTTCGACGCTCATTTTTATTCTTAATTAATTAAATCCTAATAATTAAGCGTAAAACACATTATTCACATAATTCCTTTTCATTTCTTCAAAATAAGTTACAAAGGTTAACCTAGACTATTATGTCAATATTAATGCCTGACCTAGAAACACGGGCGTTACAGAAGTGCAAGTGTTCATTCTTTCAATCTTTTTCCTGAGTAGTTCAACCTTATACCTGCCATCAGATGCTAGAAGACATGATAATTCATCATGCTGATTTTGGAGTCTAGTAGGGGCGATGACATTGGACAAATGATTTAATCCATAATAAGTTTGCCAAAACACCTCACGAGATGTGGTCAGGGAAGGTTCCCTCGTTAGCACATATCAAGGTTTGAGGTTGCGAGGCTTTCGTAAGACAAGAGACTAACGACAAGCTCGAACCTCGTAGTGAGCGATGTATTTTCATCGGCTACCCGCAGAAGTCCTTTGGGTGTCTCTTTTATAGACCGAGTGACAATGTTGTCTTCATTGCGAGGAGAGGGGTAATCCGAGAGAGAGAACTCATATGCCAAGAGGACAGTGGGAGGCAAATTGACCTTGAAGAGCTTCAAGAGTTAAGTGATGAAGGAACCTCAAACACTAGCACTCAACCCGAGGAGGAAACTCCTGTTGAACCGATTGACGAGTCCGTACCTCTAAGACGTTCCGGTAGAGTTAGTGTTCCACCTGTGTTATATGGTTTTCATATAACAACTGAAGGTGATAAGTTTATCAGTGATAGTACATTGATAAATTTGGATGAACCTAATAACTACAAGGAAGCCATGGCAGGCCCCGAGTCTGCAAAATGGAAAGAGACGATGGACAGCGAGATTCAGTCCATGTATGACAATCAAGTTTGGAACTTTGTTGACAATGTGCCAGGTCGCAAGACAGTCGGGTGCAAATGGATCTTCAAGAAGAAGACCGACATGGATGGGAAAATACACACATATAAGGTGCGAATGGTTGTGAAGGGATTTACTCAAACTCATGGAGTTGACTATAATGAGACCTTCTCACCAGTAGCGAAGATTAAATCTATAAGGGTTATGTTAGCCATAGCTGCATTTCATGATTATAAAATATGGCAAATGGATGTCAAAACTGCTTTCCTTAATGGAAAGTTGCCTGAATATGTTTACATGTGTCAGGCAAAGAGTTTTGTCAATGGAAAGTACCCTAATAGAGTGTGTAAGCTTGAGAAATCCATCTATGGATTGAAACAAGTATCTCACAGATGGAATCTTTGTTTTGATGAGAAAGTCAAAGAGTTTGGATTTTCGAGAAGCGAAGATGAGTCATGTGTCTATGTCAAAGCTAGTGGGAGTATAGTTAGCTTTCTGGTATTGTATGTGGATGACATACTGCTCATAGGAAACGACATCCCAACCTTGGAGGAGGTTAAGTCCTGGCTTGGGAAGTGTTTCGCTATGAAGGACCTTGGGGAAGGTGCTTACATTATAGGGATAAGGATATTGAGAAACAGGAGTAAAATACTAATATGACTTAGTCAAAGTACCTACTTGGACAAGGTGTTGAAGCATTTCAACATGGAGAATTCCAAGAAATGTGACTTACCTATACAGAGCAATACCAAAATGAGCAAGGCTCAGAGTCCGAGAACTGATGAAAAGATAGTGGATACGAGTCAAGTGCCATATGCCTCCACTGTCGACTCAATCATGTACGCTATGACATGTACTCGCCCTGATGTGGCTTTTGCTTTGAGCATGGTTAGTCGATATCAAGGGAACCCTGGTAGAGCTCACTGGACTGCAGTAAAGAACATTGTTAAGTACCTCCGGAGGACTAAGGACTGGGTTCTTACCCTCGATGGGAGTGATGACTTGAGAGTGACAGGGTATTGTGACACCGGTTTTCAAACCGACAAAGATAATTTACGCACTCATTCGGGCTGGGTGTTTACCCTAAATAGAGGAGTAGTAACATGGAAAAGTTCCAAGCAGGAGACTGTAGCTAACTCAACGTGCAAATCAAAATACATAGCAGCGAGCGAAGCATCGAAGGAGGCGATATGGTTGAAAAACTTCATCGGAGACCTTGGAGTTGTACCATCCATAAAGGAGCCTGTGGAGATTTTCTGCGATAATGAAAGAGAGGTCGCCTTAACCAAAGAACCGAGAGATCATGGAAGATCCTAGGCATATCGATAGAAAATACCACTTCATAAGACATCGAGTAGAAGAAGGACTCCTCGTTGTAAAGAGGGTATCGTCAGAGGATAACCTAGCGGATCCCCTTACGAAGGGACTGAGTAGGGTCAAGCACTTGCAACATGCTAAGAGTATTGGGCTGAAGGACGATATTAGTTTTAGTGATTAGATAAATATTCAGAAACTTGTAATAGCTAAAATGTAATTGACATTTGATGATTAAATAAAAGGAGTTTTAATTATAAGTAAAGTTACTATCTTGTGTCAATTGTTTACTATTGTTTCACTTTTGCGTGTTTTGACTTCCGGAATAATAAGATTATTCAAACTATCCAAAGTCGATCATACTTTGGGAGTAGGTTATGAGGCTAGACTGTCATGAATTGGCTTGTAGATTGTCTAAGGTGTTAGACATAGCAAAAGTATGCTACAACGTTCATGAGTGCTCTTGAAATAAGATTTGAGTATTGGATTAAACCTACGCTCACATGAACCACTTCATGGAATTTATCACGAGTGATTGTGAGATGATAATATCATATAGTCTTCAAACCAAGATATATGAGTTGTTGACTACGAGTTGATTGTGCATTGATGGTATGAAAACGCATTAGTAACTTGATGTTATAAAACGTATTGTTGTGTATGATTTAACGAGTAGTTAGTACAAGCATATAAGTCGAAGTTTATCTATTCCTTTTATCCTAAGAGGATTAAAAGCGATATTTTGGGCCCCTCGATGATTTTGTTTTGGCTTATGTGTTGGGCCCGGTCAGGACTCAAGTGATGTGTTCAATTAAGTTCTATGTCAAACAAATCGGAAATCGGGAAACAAACTGCAGGACAATAAGTATGACTATGTTCCATGTATTTGTCTGCATGATATCTTGAAGAACAGAGGATTATATGATCCCTTATCTACAGGACGCGTCACTGACTAGGTCAGAGTTCGACATGGCTTTTGAGAGCTATGATTGCTAATCGGATTTTGAAGTTGCATTGGCAGTTATAGTTATTAGACTTATCCAAGTGGGAGACTGTTGGATTAGGTGTCTAAGCCCATAATTATAATTGGTATGTACTTGAACCGATAGTAGCATGGTCCTTTTGGGTTGCCTTCACCGGAGCAATTTGATAGGATGGACTTTTGAGAAGAGGTTATTTGTGATTTATTAATATATTATAAGTATAATATATTAATTGAGAAATTATATTATTTAATTAGTATTGATCAATAATTAATTTGAAATTAATTTAGTGATCAAAAGAGACTAATTAAATTTACAAGGACTGATTGAGTAAATCAGTAATACTTATAGTATGGGCTAATGATCCATGGTTGATTAGAATGGGCTAAACCTATATGATAGTCCATGAAGGTTTAAACCCAAATGGCCTAAGAAATATGAAGGGTCATGGTGAATTAGGGTTTGCATGGATGTAACCCTAAGCTTTCCCACACTATAAAAGCAACCCCTTAGTCACTAAAATCGGCCCCATGCATTCTTGTGAAGAGCCATAACCGATTTTGTGCTATCTAGCCACTTCTCATAAGCCTCCTCTTGCATTTGGTGTTTGTGAAACATTAGAGGCATCACATTTGAGGTGTTAAAGCTTTTGAAGGCCAAGAACTACAAGCTACAACAAGAGGTATTCATCTAACTCGATTTCTATGTTGTATATCTTCAATTGTATGCTAGTTAGGGTGTGTGCTTTGGAAAAATGAAATTGCATGTATAATTAGAGAAAACTTAGATCCAAAGCATCTAGGGTTGCATGTGCACCATAGGAGTGTTATAGTGCTGATAACCCAACAATATCTTCTGAAGATGCTTTCGTGAGTAGACAAATAGAAGGTTTGCCTTGAATCGGATTGAGGTTAAGAGGGTACATTTCTCCTTTTCTTTTCGACTTTAGTAGAACAACTTTTGTTTTCTTCTCGATGATTTTTGAACCTTCATCGTTGAATGAAACATTAAGCCCTGTACCTACAACCAGTTGTGAAACACTAATCAGATTACGTTGTAAACCCGCAACATATGCTACCTTTCAGATTGTGAACCTTCATCGTCGAATTCGCCATGTGACGTGAACAACCGCTATCTATGTACCATTCCGAATCGTACTGTTCGTCATGCATCACCTGCAAAATTAGTGAGATTTAGGAACCTAAACTGACTTTGGTCCTTGTGAGAATTTTGATTTGATTGGATAAACTTTTGTTTTATCTACCCAAAAGGATTTTCTGATCAGAGTCTTATTTGCTCCTTTCTTAATTATGTAAACCTTCATTTTGTTATCACAAAGATTTATTTCAACAAAGTTTGATCCTTTATTATTAATGTACTTTTTGTGATGCAAAGACATCTTTTCCATGAAATCATTTTCTTCCTTTTTCGTCTTTACTTCATAATCTTCAAGAGTAACTTCCGGTTTGGTAACAACTTTCTTTTTGACATAAATATCTTTTGTTTTAACAACCTGTTTTGAAAATTGAATTTTTGGAGAACCACATGATTTTTGTTTCTCAATTTGAGACAAATTATTATTCTGCTGTGGAGATTTTGGTGAGCAAATAAAACTTTGATTAGAATCCATTCTTTTCTTCCAAAATTGTTTTCTTTTGACTAAGTTCTTTTTATATCGAGCATTCATTTGCCTTTTCTTTCAATGATTTCCTCAATTGATTTCCGAATAGGTGCTTTCGGTTTTGCTTTTCTTTGAGGCAAATCCCGCTTTCAAACGAAGAATCACTAGATACATCTTTTGTACCACTTGGTCCTGCCACATCATATCCATTGCTTATATGATTCAGAGGTTTTGAAACATATTTGCCTTTAGATTTCCAAGAGGTCGTTTCCGAAAGACCTTTCGTTTCATCTGTATTATCAATGGGCTTTGACCAAAATTGTTCTTCACAACCTTTTTCATTATTAGAAGCAACAATGGACGTTAAATCAGAAGTGTCATTTTTGTCCAATCCTGATTTTACAAAAAACTTGATTAGGGGTTTTTTGAATTCTTGGGAAAACAGTTGTTTTCATTTTCAAAACTCTTGAACTGGGATTTTCAACAATTTGAACAAATTCAACTGAATCTTCGAAAATTCAATTTTTCTCTGGTTCATCAATTTCTTTCACAAAAGAAAAATTATCAATTTCATCCTCGACAGAAATTTCACTCATTTCGCTTTCATCAAATTCAGAAACATTCTCAGAAATGAGATTATTATCCGAACTCAATTTCTTGCACAATGAGTTATACTTCTGCGAAGTGTTCATTGAGATTTCGTTTTTATCTTCTTTACTTAAAACATTTTTCAACATGTTTTTGTTTTCTTTTGACTTAATGAATTCTTCAATTTTCTTTAGTCCAATTTTATATGAATCAGAAACATCATCTCTTGAAGAAACAATAGATTCACATTTATAGCATTCTGCATCGATTTCATCTTCTTTTAACTCAAGAAAAGGTAAAATCATTTTATGCAAACTATTACCAACTTCACAATTCAAATGCAGCTGAGAAATGTTAAAATACAGACGTTTAACAATCAGACAAAATATGTTTCTTTGCTTCAAAATCACTCGACTATCTCTATTAAGTAAAATCACATCGTCTCTCGATCTACTCAGCTCTAGTTCCAATGCTTCTATTTTTATTCTCCTCTCCTCATTTTTAAAGGTTACCTTGTGGAGATTGTCATTAAGATTAGAATTACTTATACAGGTTGTTTTTAAGCTATCGCTAAAATCAGAAATCGTATAACGTAAATCATTCAGTTCAGAATCATAACGAGATGCAGGAATATTAAGAGATTTAAGAATGGAATGTACCTTATCCACAACTCGTTCGCACTCACTGACATGCTCCTTGATTGACTTCGTGGTAAGACAATTGGCCGTATCTTTTCCTCCATCCATTGCATAACCCTTTGCTTTGGAATTCACATTCTTCAACATCATACAACTTCTAGCAACTCCATTCTCTTCTAATTTCACCACAAAACATTCTCCATGAGTTGGCCTTCTAACTTCATCATCTTCAGAATCCGTTGACCACACCTCTACCTTTCCATCATCGTTGTCTTTCTGAACCATCAACACCGGTTTTGCATTTATTGTTGTCTGCTTTCGGAGTTCCTCAATCTTATGAACATAATACACCTCATCCTTTACCTTGTGGAGATTGTCATTAAGATTAGAATTACTTATACAGGTTGTTTTTAAGCTATCGCTAAAATCAGAAATCGTATAACGTAAATCATTCAGTTCAGAATCATAACGAGATGCAGGAATATTAAGAGATTTAAGAATGGAATGTACCTTATCCACAACTCGTTCGCACTCACTGACATGCTCCTTGATTGACTTCGTGGTAAGACAATTGGCCGTATCTTTTCCTCCATCCATTGCATAACCCTTTGCTTTGGAATTCACATTCTTCAACATCATACAACTTCTAGCAACTCCATTCTCTTCTAATTTCACCACAAAACATTCTCCATGAGTTGGCCTTCTAACTTCATCATCTTTAGAATCCGTTGACCACACCTCTACCTTTCCATCATCGTTGTCTTTCTGAACCATCAACACCGGTTTTGCATTTATTGTTGTCTGCTTTCGGAGTTCCTCAATCTTATGAACATAATACACCTCATCCTTTACCTTGTGGAGATTGTCATTAAGATTAGAATTACTTATACAGGTTGTTTTTAAGCTATCGCTAAAATCAGAAATCGTATAACGTAAATCATTCAGTTCAAAATCATAACGAGATGCAGGAATATTAAGAGATTTAAGAATGGAATGTACCTTATCCACACCTCGTTCGCACTCACTGACATGCTCCTTGATTGACTTCGTGGTAAGACAATTGGCCGTATCTTTTCCTCCATCCATTGCATAACCCTTTGCTTTGGAATTCACATTCTTCAACATCATACAACTTCCAGCAACTCCATTCTCTTCTAATTTCACCACAAAACATTCTCCATGAGTTGGCCTTCTAACTTCATCATCTTCAGAATCCGTTGACCATACCTCTACCTTTCCATCATCGTTGTCTTTCTGAACCATCAACACCGGTTTTGCATTTATTGTTGTCTGCTTTCGGAGTTCCTCAATCTTATGAACATAATACACCTCATCCTTTACCTTGTGGAGATTGTCATTAAGATTAGAATTACTTATACATGTTGTTTTTAAGCTATCGCTAAAATCAGAAATCGTATAACGTAAATCATTCAGTTCAGAATCATAACGAGATGCAGGAATATTAAGAGATTTAAGAATGGAATGTACCTTATCCACAACTCATTCGCACTCACTGACATGCTCCTTGATTGACTTTGTGGTAAGACAATTGGCCGTATCTTTTCCTCCATCCATTGCATAACCCTTTGCTTTGGAATTCACATTCTTCAACATCATACAACTTCCAACAACTCCATTCTCTTCTAATTTCACCACAAAACATTCTCCATGAGTTGGCCTTCTAACTTCATCATCTTCAGAATCCGTTGACCACACCTCTACCTTTCCATCATCGTTGTCTTTCTGAACCATCAACACCGGTTTTGCATTTATTGTTGTCTGCTTTCGGAGTTCCTCAATCTTATGAACATAATACACCTCATCCTTCACCTTCTCATTCTTCTCGTTCTGCTGCCTCAACGTGCACTCCTTTGCAAAGTGATTCTTACCATGACAGTAATTGCAATCGTATCTAGAGTCACCTAACAATTTCTTCTCTTCATCGTTCTGAAAGCTCTTGTATTTTTCTTCTTTAGGCTTCTCATAACTAGAGTTTCTCGGCTTGTATTTGTTTCTGAATCGAGATAAATTCTTTTTGAAGAACTTCTTCGGATTTGACACCATTAACGCCTTTTCTTCTTTTGTGAGATCATCATCTAAGATATCGGACTCAGAATCATCAACAATAGAATTCATCTACTTATCACCTTTCATAACTAGCGCCAATGAACCAACACTTGAAACAAGCTTTGCTTCCTTCGTAACCTCTACTTCATGAGATTTTAGAATCCTAACCAGTTTCGCCAGGGAGTAATTTTGAATTGTTTATGAGCTTTTACAATAGAGACAATTGACTTCTATTTAGAGCTGAGACCATTCATGAAAGTAACCTTTTTTTCAATGACTTTTCTCTGGAGGTTGTACTTCAGCATCCTGCTCAACAGATTAATGAAACGATTGACTGTCTGTTCAAGATTCTCTTCTGGATTTTGTACGAATGACCCAAATTCTAACAAGAGGGTAGTCTGTAGGGAATGTTCTAAATCGTCATCACCTGAGTACAGCTCCTTCAGTCTGTCCCAAATCCCTTTGGCAGTATCGTACGGATTCACGAGGCGAAAAGTGTCTGGAGGAAGAGTAAATCGGATGATTTGTATAGCCTTCAGATTGTACATTAACTTTTCCTACTCATCGTTTGTGATTACTGTGTCATCAGCAACAATTGCATCATACTGAGCTTGAGTTTTAACTTTTTCTCTATTTTCGGAATACTTGTATGTTTCCACAGTCATAGCATGCCAGATGCTAGAACCATGAGTTTCAATCCTAAGCACGTAATCCTCAAAGTGAAGAGCCCAGACTTCATAATTTTCTGGGAAAAGGATTGGAATCCTTGTAGTTGAACCGATACTACTAGGAAGATTGAATGAAAATGAATGAAGGTCGTCCTTCGACGTTTTGAGAGATTTCGATCAAAAACTGAATATAAAACCAGATATGTAAACAAAAATCGAGTTCATGGGAAAATAGGAAAATCAAATATGTGGACTACAATCAATTTGCAAAGATGTTAATTCATATTGCGGAAATGATTGAGATAACACAAGAGAAAATCTGAGAAAACTTTGAAAAACCCTAAACGAAAACCCTCTTTTCTCGATAGAAGAATAGTGATTGATTACGCTATCTCCTGCTTGATACCAATTGATATGACCGATAGATTCTATATTCGATATGAAAAGCTAAAACAAATCAGATAACAAGAATGATATGGAATGAAATAAGCTTAATCTCCAATAACAAAGCAAAAAAGAATAGTTTGCAATTCGGAACTATTCTATGAGTGCTAGAAGGTTACAAATAATCGATACAAAGGAAAGGAACAGTACGCTATTTATAGACTAACTAAGCTAAGATTCCGAAGATGGACAAGCCCATTTCGGAATCAGAGAAAGTACAAAAAATCTAAACATAACCATTTGACACAAAAAAATATAGTCTTAACAAAGGAATCATCAAGAATTTCTCGAGGGAGAGCTTTAGAGTTGTTGAAATTGTTCAAGGAAGTGGTCACCTTCTTGTCTCGAGCTTACTCTGTTTCTTCATAAAGATTTTTAAGAACATCACTAATTTCTTTTGTAGATTTGCAGTTAATAATCAGATCAAAACTGTCAGGAGGAACTCCACAAGAGATTTCATAGAAAGCGATTTCATCTTTCTCCAACTTTTCTATGTCATCGTTGGTAGGTCTGGTTATTACAGGTTGACCACCTCCAAGTCTGGATTGAGTTCCATCAATGACAATGGCTGTAAGGACAAGTACATGTGGTCCTTTTTCTACAGATGTCCAAAATTCCTTTCCATGTCTCCATAAATATCTTTCCATACGTTGAGACCAGTGATGATATATGTTGGATTAGTGTCTAAGCCCGTAACTATATTTGGTATGTACTTGACCCGGTTGTGCATGGTCCTTTTGGGTTGCCTTCACCAAAGCAACTTGATAGGATGATTCAAGAAGAAAGAGAGGTTATTATGGTTTATTACTATATTATATGAATAATATATTAAAGGAGAAATCATATTGTTTAATTAGTATTTGACAAGAATTAATTAAGAAATTAATTATGTGGCTAAAAGAGATTAATTAAACTTTGGGGACTAATATTGTAATTATAAGATAATTGCATTGTGGGCTATGGATTCCTAAAGGGAACGGGATTGGATGAAATATATGGGAAGCCCATATGATTTTCGTCCAAGGGCCTTCTAGAAAGGTTCCATGGGTTGCTTAAGGCCTAAGCAGAGAACTAGGGTTTCTCCTGAAACCCTAGCAGCCCACACAAGTATAAATAGACCCCTAGGGCTCCAAAAAAACGTGGCTAAGTGTTCTCTAGCATATCTTGGACGTTTTTGGTGCTTCTCCCCTATTTCCAATAGCATCCTATTGCTTGTGGTGTTTATAAGCCATTAGAGGAGTGACATTTGTGACTCTAAGCTCCAAGACAAGAAGATTTAAGCTATTGTTCAAGAGGTAATCATCTAGATCTGATTTCATATGTTAATTTCGAAATATATATGCTAGATCTAGGGTTTATAAGTCTTGGATGAATTGCATGTACAATAGAGAAACCTAGATCCAAGCATTAGGGTTTGCATGAGCACATAGGATGTTCTTTTGGCTCAAACCTATTAGTGGTATCAGAGCCTTGATTGGTTTCTATTGTATTGATGCCTTGTATGTTCATTCATGCTTTAAAATTCTTTTTTTGGCCCTCTGACTGATGAACTCATCGAGTCCCAATGAGGAAATCGACGAGTTGGATGAACTCGACGAGTCCACATTGGGAACTCGACGAGTTTAGCTGTCAGACAGAGAGATTTTCGGGATTTCTTGCTGTTTTGCTTAAGGATAATTACCTAAATCGTTTTTGACTAATAAAATCTGAATTTTATTACTGTTTTATGATTATCCTTACCAAATCAAAAGATAATTACCAATTGTTTGAATAATAAATTCCTTATTTGCTAATATTTGATTATTTAAATTAATTGTTGAATTATCTTGCAAATAAAATAGAATAGATCAAATCTAGATAATCTTTAAATTAAATGTTTAATTTTAAATTATTTGCTATTTGATCCTTTGTGTTTTGAAAAGTTTCAAAACTTGCCCTCAAGTTTTGGAATTTATAATTTTGATTAAAAGTTTAATTTTGAAATATTAAATTCTAAAACCCTAGTTTTTGAAAAAGTACAAATTACACCCGTATGGTTTTATTAAGTTAATTAAATGTATAATTAAAGGAGAGTTAATAAATCTATAATGATGTGGTTTATATTAAAAATATAATTTATTAAATTAGACCACCTAGTATTTTAAAAGTGTAAAATACACCATTATACTATATATAAAATTGAAAGTCTAATATTATGTATGAGTAAAATGCTAGTCTTACCGCTAGTAGGCCTCATTCACGAAGTCGGTCTATAAAGGGGGTATAAGGTTATGGCCTATAAAATGGTCGTTTAATGGGTATCCACTCTCATCCACCGCTTCCTTGATTGGTGGAGGGTCGTTAGCTGAACGGGTAGGATAGGGCAACCCTTTCCTCATTAATAAGTATAATGAATTATAAAAGTAACTAAATGTTTTCCAAAATTCCCAATCTTAGTTACTTTAAGCAAAAGTGAATTGATGCAATTTCATGAAATTACACTTTGTACCCTTGCTAAGACGTTGGTGGAGCGTGTGTGGTTAACCGACACACTAATTGGGTTCTAAGCAAAGGTGGAAAAGGGTGACTCATTGTTTGTCATAGTTCGATGGAGCGTGTATGGTTAACTGGCACATCGAATATGTGATTGTAACAATGAGGGCACCATGTACATTTGTATGATTGTTCACACCCGCTTTGTGATCCTCGGCATCCCAGTCACAAACTTGAGGGGCATATCGAGATTTAAACATGCCATTGAAAAGTTCAATGAATCTCAAAGGATCTAGGAGTTTCAATTCATTTAAAACTTAAATTATTTTTCGTTTTTCATGGTGGAAATTGGTAAATCGTCATTTACCTACCTTCAAATGTTCTGCAATTTGGATTACGACATCCCTCTTCCAAGTTGTAGAATATTGTGTTGGGTCCTAGCCTTAATATTTCATTTGGGTGTTTTATTAAGGACTCAATCAACTAACTTGAATTTCTCCCGTTTTATAGATGTTTAATTCTAAATATGGTCTTCCCAAATCCCAATGAAAAGGTTTTCCTGATCCGAGTGAAGGCCTGCTCAACAATCAAGGTGAAAGATCAATCCCTTCGTTGTGGACTAGTAGGACCGTACTTCCTCCACCTCTTAAAATTGTTCTCCCCAACCCACAAGATCGAAGACTTGAAAGGTTCAAGATCACTGAAACCCTGTTAGCAATGAAACATGAAGATGGTAAGCCCGTGTGTGCTCACGTCCTAGAGATGAAAGCTCACATCGATAGGTTGAGGATGTTGGGTGCCACTTTCCCAAGAAAGTTGGTTGTTAACTGGGTTCTTCAGTCACTTCCAGAGTCATATAGTAAGTTCATAAGAGAGTACTATATGATGAATCTTGACGCAACCCTCATCGACTTGACTTACATGCTTATTGTTGCTGAATCAGAAATGATTTGGCAAAGCGGTAACGCATATTTTTCTGGTAATTCAACCTACCATGCTTTTGTGGACGCTCCTGAGGAATCCACCTGTTTCTGTTGCCAAGAAAAGGGGCGTTGGATATGAAGCTGCCCTGATCACCTGAAAAATCTAAGAGATGGGAGAGTCAAGATGTGTGGCTCTGCTTCAGGTAAAATCCATTATCTAACTATGTTAAGTTCCTATTCATTGATTCTTAATACATGATGTGATAAGATTACATTTTGATGTTTTTCAGGATCGAAGAAAGGAGAGGAAGCTTGATAGAAAAGTAAGATGAGTCTGATCACGATGAAATGGATTACGATCGCATGGATTTGAAGATCAGATTTTTAGCTATCACTTAGAGAGTTATGATAAATTTGTTAGGAATATTTGATTACATAGTTTTCAGTTGATTTTGCATTGTAAGGACAAGTTTTCCGCACCTTTTATGAATAAAATAAGTTTTGTTTTGTCTTATTTATAAATATATCCTTGCAATGAAATCGTTGTGAAAATTGATGTTTGTGTATTTCTATAATGGATGTGATTCTTAAATATGTTATGGAAGTGTCGAAATTTTTCTAACTAAGGAAAGATTCCCATCACCCAAGTTTCATTTGGACAGAAACTTGGAATCATACAACTTGTATTGTGTGATGTGTGGAAATCTTGATACTTAAGTAATCAAGACTAATTCATTGTTCACATAAATATGTGAGTTTAGTGAAGGACTAAAGGGTCTAGTACACAATGTTGTGTACTGGTCGGGTCCACCTTAGATAACAATGAATGCTTTTCGTCATGTTTTACTAAAGGTTTAGTGAACATGGTTATGCTTATAAGATTAAGTGTAATTCCGAAACATTGGAAAGGTTTCAATGTTTTGCATAACGAATAAGAAGAATCAATTAGGCAGAAAGATAAAAGTTTCTCCAATCTGAAAAGATGGGAGAGTACTTTAGTATCATGTTTTATGATCGTCTCATTGATTGTGAAACCATATCACAATTGATCCTCTAAGTAAATCTTAGTGCACTAGTATGGCTAAGAAGAGGAATCAAGAATTGTTGAAGTGGTTAAATCAAAGGATGAGTCATACTTCATTCCAAAATCAGGTCTTAGAGTTGTACTCCAAGATTGTGTATTGATTGATATGTCTTAAGTAAGTTACACGTCTTAAATAGGTTTATAACACTCGTCAAATATAGAGTAGAAAAGTTTCTTACTCTTGTACATTTGAAATTGGTATGTTGTGATGTCTTGGACAAGACAAAGACCAACTAAGACCAATGTGTGTAGTGTTTGTCTTGATGAGAATCCGCACTAACTCTTGAGTATTTGTTTGTCAAGAAATGTTTCTTGACATGAGAATCATATATGTCAAGAGGTCAGTGGGAGTCTAAATGATCTTGAAAAGGTTAAAGAACTAATCAAGAGTAAACTTATTAGACACTAGCTCACGACTTGAAGTTTGTGACCTATCGTGTTAAAATATTCTTGTTTCTATGCCATTCCAGTTAACTTAACTATGCATGTGAGTTCTATGAGTTCTCAATAGATTGCATAAGGCAAAGCACTTTGATAAATGGAAAGTACATTGATATGTAGGGGTGAGCTGCTCAATAACTTGGAAGCAATGGTGGGACCCTTGATGGCAAGAAATTAAGAATGAACAAGTTCTCCATAAGAGTTTAAATTTGTCGCAAACATTATCTTATGATTATGGTTATGATAAATTCACATGGATAGGAGCACATACACCATAAAATCTAAGAGTCATAAGGTTTCTCTCCTTCATGAAAATGATTGTGAGGAAACGCTTTCACTAAGAGAGATTTTAAGGAGATAGTGATTGTGTAAATTGCATTCTCAAATTTAATTATGATTATGGCATCCCTCTTCATAGTTCGAATTGTGAGATTTGGCAATTAGTTTAAACATTTAAGACTTATTGCTATAGGTGCTTAAATTGTTTAGACACACATATGAGCTATCTAAGGAAATGTGTATGAGTTTGAGAAGCTTAGATAAAGGCTTATCGAAGCACATCGTATTGGAAATACGAACCTTGGAAGTCAATAGGTATTGCTTTCTAGAAGTCCAAATGTTTTTCGAATACGTGTCAAAGCTAGTGGGAGCATAAATGTTATGCTAGCATGGATATAATTATCATGTTAGTGGGAGCATGATTATTATTTTAAGTATTGCAAGTTAGCAATATTAATTATAGAAAACAAAAGGTTCACTTTGCAAAGTTGCAAGGGTTGAAAAGTTGTTTTGCTATAATTAAGGAAGAGAATATTATACTTCGTTTCAAAATCTAAAAGCTTAGATCGAGAAATTTTAATCAAATTTAGTCAAAAGATATATGAATGTTATGTTGAAAAGATTCAACGTAAGAAAATTCTATATATGGAAATATTAGTTGTGTTCTCAAATTTGATTATGATTACAACATCCCTCTTCATAGTTCGAATTGTGAGAACATGGCAAATAGAAAATAGAAATATTATGGCAAAATACTGGTAAAGTATCATGTCTTTATGTAAGACATTATGAATTGTGTCCCGTATGCTTCGGGTATAGGATCGATTACATATGCTGTAATATTTGACCGTTCTAAAATTTTCCAAATGCCTAGGGCATTAAGAGGGGAAAAGGACTAGAACCGGATTTGACTTAAAATAAATTAAACAACTGTCAAGGACAATCTAAGGATTGGTCGCTTGTGAGCAGTTGGAAGTACAATAATGAATGGACCATAATGACATTATTATGAATAAATAGGAATCTATTTAGAATGAGTTGTCGTATGGCAAATTTGGAAATGTTTCCTTATTAGGAGTTGGATGTTACGAATTTATGTGTAGATTAGAAACTTTTATGCAAGAAGGATGTTCAAAGGAATGTACTTTGAATGTGAGAATTCGTATGTATGGAATTGTCTTGTAACAATCTCCAATAGAACACTTTGTAATTTCATTGGTGAAGTCTTGGTGATTTTTGTGCAGTAAGATTACAAAAGGATCATTGCATAAAATGTTCGAATCTAGTATATTCTAGTAGTGGCAAGAATTTTGTATTCTTACACTAATGATAAGGATTAGGAATTGTGAAATGAGTATCATTGGAAATGTGTTCAATTGATCTGTTTCATAAAGTAATGACCATAGGTAAACATAGTGTGCATGCTTGGAGCATGGGACAACTGTTGTTATAATTCCAGTAATAAGTTGATTACCCGGAACATTATACAATGAATAATTTGTAATCAATATGGTGACTAAATAAAAGGAGTTTTATTTATACTCACAAGTTTGGGGCCATATAGGATTAAGTATTATTATTGTGTTTCACTTTGCATGTTTTGATTTCCTGAATAATAAGATTATTCGAACGTTCCACAGTCGATCATACTTTGGGAGCAGGTATGAAAGAATATTGTCATGAATTGGTTTGTAGATTGTCTAAAGTGTATTAGACATAGCAAAAGTTTGCTGCAACATTCATGAGTGCTTATGTATAAGATTTGAGCATTGGATTAAACCCACGCTCACTTGAATCACTTCATGGATTTTATCACGGGTGATTAGTGAGACGATACTATCTTATATTCTTGAAACTAAGACGTGTGAGTGGCATTCTGCAAGTCGGTTGCACATTGATAATATGTGAACGCACCAGTAACTTGGTGTTATAAAACATATTATTGTGTGTGATTCGATTAGTAGATACAAGCGAGCATTGAGTCAAAGTTTATCCGTTCCTTTTACCTAAAGTGGGATAAAAGCGATATCTGTGGGCCCCTCGATGATTTAGTGATGACACCCTAAGCGCTTGGCCAAGCCGGGACTAAGTTGATGTGTTCAATTATAGTCTGTTGTCAGTCGTCATAAATCGGAAATCGGGAAACAACACATAGACTGAGAGAATGATTATAGTCCATGTCTCATGTCTATACGATATCTAGAATGGAGGAATATATGATCCCTTATCTAAAGGACATGTTACTGATAAGATCAGAGTTCGACAGTGTCTTTGAGAGCTACGAGTGCTAATCGGAGTGTACTTACACTATAGTTACTAGACTTATCCAAGTGGGAGACTTAGGATTAGTGTCTAAGCCCGTAACTATATTTGGTATGTACTTGACCCGGTCGTGCATGGTCATTTTGGTTTGCCTTCACCAAAGCAACTTGATAGGATGATTCAAGGAGAAAGAGAGGTTATTATGGTTTATTAATATATTATATGAATAATATATTAAAGGAGAAATCATATTGTTTAATTAATATTAGACAAGAATTAATTAAGAAATTAATTCTGTGGCTAAAAGAGATTAATTAAACTTTGGGGACTAATATTGTAATTATAAGATAATTGCATTGTAGGCTATGGATTCCTAAAGGGAAGGGGATTGGATGAAATCTATGGGAAGCCCATATGATTTTCATCCAAGGGCCTTCTAGAAAGGTTCCATGGGTTGCTTAAGGCCTAAGCAGAGAACTAGGGTTTCTCCTGAAACCCTAGCAGCCCATACAAGTATAAATAGACCCCTAGGGCACCAAAAAACGTGGCAAAGTGTTCTCTAGCATATCTTGGATGTTTTTGGTGCTTCTCCCCTCTTTTCAATATCATCCTCTTGCTTGTGGTGTTTGTAAGCCATTAGAGGAGTGGCATTTGTGACTCTAAGCTCCAAGACAAGAAGATTCAAGCTATTGTTCAAGAGGTAATCATCTAGATCTGATTTCATATGTTAATTTCGAAATATATATGCTAGATCTAGGGTTTATAAGTCTTGGATGAATTGCATGTACAATAGAGAAACCTAGATCCAAGCATTAGGGTTTGCATGAGCACACATGATGTTCTTTTGGCTCAAACCCATCAATATACACTTGCAACAAGTATTGGAGCTCGATTAGAACCTCCAATACTATTAGATACATTCAACAAGTAAAGTTTTGCCATTTTCCTTGATTTTGAAAAAAGATGAGCTTAGTGGTATTTAAGGCCTTTTAAATCATAGTTTTTCCTTAGAAAAGATTATGGATTTTCAAAGAAAGTTAAAAAACAACCACTATGGCTCTGATACCGATTGTTGGGCGAAGAACTTAAGTGATAAAGAGATTGTGGTGTGGAATGTAAGTTAATCTCGAGGATCTTATGAAGCTCAACAATACGAAATAACAGAATTCATAAGGAAACATAATCACAATATACATCATTAAATATAATCAAGTAACAGAAATACTTGTTGAATCATAACTTAATTTTGCAGCCAAATACAAGTTATTATATGATGAATAACATACATGAACAATGAACAACACAAATATAAATGATAACAAGATTTGTATTTCAATTGAATAGATTACAAGGAAGATGAAGATCAGACACACTTTCAACATTTTACAAGACTGCCTATTTATAGGAAGAAATAGTACGAATCCCAAAATTGAGGTAATAAAAATTAATCTTAATAAAGATGTACATGCTTCCTATGCTTGGACTGGAGACACCAACTCAACACACAACGTCAGAAAAAGTGATCGTTACTTTTCTGAAACTACGATAACACAAAATATAAAAGGCTTTAACACTTCGCATCTCCTTATCTCCGGTATTCAGGTCTTCACTCAAGCCTTTAGACAAGCAACACTTCGCTATCACTTTCCTCCTTGAACTCTTCGCTACTCGAAAACTAGTCTTCACTTCCAGACACTCTACATAGACGCTGAGGGTCACTTTCATGTATCAACAGGCAAGCATCACCATTAGCTAACCCTCTCGTCGTCCCATGGTCACGTCATGAGAAAAAGAACTCGGCTCGATCTAAACTTGGTCATCATCCAACTCAGTCTCATTCAAATCTATTATCACATTGTGATGGCCATGCCACCACGTCGTGACAACTTTTGTCCAGAATAATCGGTGAACAAGCCTCATCACGTCCTGACACCTATGTGGTCACGTCGTGAGAATCACACTGTGAAAGCTTAATGCATTAAGCCCATTATCTATTAATCCCTCCATCCTAACTTTTCTGAGGGCTGTCTTATGCCAAAACACTTCAAAAGATCGGTGCTCTACAAACATGTATGTCCAAAGGATGGCTTGATCTCAACATAGTTCAAAAGGGTGAAAGATGGAACTGTTGGGTTTTATTTAAAACTTAGTTTCAAAAACTACAAATAATGGCAAACGGAAGACTTGAGTTTTATAAATAACATAAACATTTTTTCACCCACCAAGGATCATCTTGCAAGTAAGGGAAAAATTTTAAAAACAGCCATAGAAGGAAGAAGTGGTAACAACCTTTGAAGCACTTTGAGTCCTCTAGGGAGGCTTGGAAGTTGATGGAGTGAGGATGAACCCTTGAGACACCAACAATGTACCAACTTGATGTAATGCTAGTTACAACTCTTAAGCTTTAAGTTAAAACAAGAGTATGACTTAAAGAGAGAATGAAAGCAACAAGAAATCTTCAAAGTGCAAGATTTTAGAGAGAAGATGGAGAAGGAAGAAGAGGCTCTCAACATTGCTTGGTGTAAAAAGAAGGTTGCAAGAGTGTAACCTTTATATAGCCATAAAGTGAAGTCAATACCCACTAGATCTTAACACTTTTTGCAAGCATGTCCCTATGTCATGAGTGTGTTCCATCTATCTTGTATTCTTTCCATCAAACAAATATAAGACCCATGCTTCTTGTCCCATCTCTTCATTTCACGGTTCCAAGGTAAAAAGACAAGTCTAGCGTTTATATTTTATAAACTCAAAGTTTATAAGATTAAACTTTGTCTTTTGCTAAAAGACAAAAGGCTTATTAGGTCCAAAAAGATGTACATGACATATATATTCATACATTATGAAATAATTTGTTACTTGTATTGTAAAATAATTTATTTCCTTGAAATAAATATTTTCCCAGTTTATTATAAGAGTTTATGAATATTTATTAAAATCAATTTCTAATAAATAATCAATTGTACCAAGTTGTTGTTAGTGTGACCCTTAGGATCATATGTTATTTAGCAATATCATTTTAATATGACTCTTGAGCATACTAGATCTTTCAATCTCCCACTTGCGCAAGAATCTTATCAAATTGATATAAACAGTGGTGAACATCTAGCAACATTTCACTGCCCCCAAAAACATATGATATAGTGCCATTCCATCAAAGCCTAATTCCCCAGAATCCCCAAGGCTAAAATTGGTGAATAAGGTAAGTTTATCAGTTATCCCTTTGCTATAGACATCATGTTGAACATGAGATATGGATCGCAGTCAATCTCATATAAGTGTTCAACTTTACATCAGGCCTTAGATGTCTAACTCTCAACGAATAATAGGAACAAATCCCATCTTGACTACATACGCCTCTCATATGGTTCACATCACACCTGATGATAGCTTTTATAACTGCCTAATAAAAGAACAACTTTTGACTACATCAAAGCATAACGTTCCCCACACTCAAGTCCCATATATGTATGTCAGGTGTTAAGGATATAAAAATATTACCTTTTATCAAGTATCATTCATGACAACGATCCATGAAGTGATCTTGAACGGGTCACTCCAATACTTAATCTCTAGTAAATATCTATGAAACTGATTACAACGCTTTATCAACCATCCCATTTCAATTAGTCTTATTTCATTATTGTTCCCACAATAATAACTAACTATGGAGTTTTAGAGTGAATAAATTTACTCAAGGATTAAACATGTTAATAAAGAACACAACAAATATTTAATGAAAAGATCATATGACATATATATCATAGTCATTACAATAGATGATGTTATATAATGTTCACATATTCAATACTAATACATAGATCAAATCCAATCACTAGAATAGTGAAGTCCTATTCCTCGAGCATGTCCTTCAACTTTTGCTTGAGGAAGAGTCTTCATGAAAGGGTCCGTCAAATTTTGATCAGTGTGAACTTTGCGAAAACTAATTTCACCTTCTTAAAATTTATATCGGATGAAG
Source organism: Lactuca virosa (assembly GCF_052849685.1). NCBI lineage: Eukaryota > Viridiplantae > Streptophyta > Magnoliopsida > Asterales > Asteraceae > Lactuca > Lactuca virosa. The sequence continues at coordinate 285,668,444 of NC_136432.1, read as the reverse complement.
TTGAATCTGCGGCTAATATGCATGGTCTTTTTGTGTGCTCGAGGTTCTTTTGCCAAAGCAATAGCACCCTCATTGTCACAGAAAACATCTAAGGGGTATTGAATGGTAGGGACTACCCCTAGATCCCTAATGAATTTCTTCATTCAAGCAGCCTCTTGTGCAGCTTCAAAAGCATCAATGTATTCTGAATTTGTAGTGGATTGACAAAACAACATTTTGTTTGGAGCTTTTCCAAGATACCACACCCCCATTGATAATGAACACATATCCTAATTGCGATTTGCAATCATCTCGATCAGTTGTGAAGGAAGCATCAGTGTAGCACTTCACACTTAAGCTTTCTTCCACGCCTCCATAGACGAGGAACAAGTTGTTAGTTCTTCGTAAGTACTTTAGGATGTTCTTCACAGCTCTCCAATGACTCTCCCCTAGATTTTGTTGGAGCTTTCTTACCATGATCATAGCATAAGCAAGATCAGTTCTTGTACAATTCATGGCATACATGATGGATCCAATTGCAGAAACATATGAATATCTTTCATCTTGTCTAGCTCAGCCTTTGTGCTAGGACGTTGAGATGAACTTAGTACACTGCCATGTGCCATGGGTACAAACTCTCTCTTAGAGTTTTCCATATTGATCTGTTTTAATACTTTCTTAATATATGTACCTTGGCTTAGACCTGTTAATCGTTTTGATCTATCTCTATAGATTTTGATTCCAAGAATGTATTGTGCCTCACCTAGGTCCTTCATTGAGAAACACTTTCCAAGGCAAGTCTTTACACCTTGTAAAGTTGGAATGTGATTTCCCATGATCAATATGTCATCCACATATAGGACCAAGAATGTCATCGAGCTCCCACTAGTTCTCATGTAAACACAAGATCCATCTTCATTTTTATTAAAACCATATTTTATGATTTCATCATCCAAACGATGATTCCAGTTACGAGGTGCTTGCTTGAACCCATAAATGCATCTCTTGATCTTACACACTTTATTAGGATGCTTTTGGTCGACAAAACCTTCGGGTTGATCCATGTAGACATCTTCTTCCAATTGTCCATTTAGAAAAGCAGTTTTGACATCCATTTGCCATATCTCATAGTCATAACATGCAACTATGGCAAGTAGTATCCTAATTGATTTAATCATGGCTACCGGTGAAAAGGTTTCATCTTAATCAACCCCATGAGTTTGAGTGAATCCTTTAGCAACCAATCTTGCTTTGAATGTGTGTAAGTTACCATCCATGTCAGTCTTCTTCTTGACGACCCACTTACTTCCAACAATCTTGCTATTGGAAGGAAGATCAACCAAGTCCCAGAATTGATTTCCTTTCATGGATTGCATCTCAACGTTCATGGCTTCAATCCAATTGGTAGATTCGGGATCTGTCATTGCATACTGGTAGCTGACCGGCTCATCAGCATTCGTCATTATGAAGCACTCATCAATGATAAATCCATATCTCTCAGGTTCATGACGAATTCTACCAGATCTGTGAATGCCTTGTGTTTCAGTAGGTTGAAGGACAGTGATCTCTTCATCTTCAACAACCTCTTGTTCAGTACTAGTGCCAACTAGAGATGCATTGGGTTAAGGTTCTTGATCTTCTTGAATTTCCACATGCCTCCCACTTGCCTCATCCATTAGAAACTTGCTTTCTAAGAATTCAGCTTTTCGTGAAATAAAGATCTTGTTGAATCCTGAAAAGTGACCCTCTTGAACTTCAGCTACCGCAGCCAACAAGCTACCGCAGTCAAGCTCCCTCGTCAGCAACCGCATCCGGAATCATACTCTACCGCAGTCACTTTTACTAGATTACTTTACTTGTCTATTTTCTGTAATACTCTCTATTGTCCAGTATGCCTTGCATGGCTACTCTTAGAGAGTGATTCAAATGTAACTTCTTGAGTCTCTATAAATAGAGCTCATTCTCACTTATTATAGAGATCTATCAGTCTGAATACACATCTTTGAAGATATCTTTTCTATCTCTCTACCACGCACCTCTTCTTACTCTCAAATCTTACTAGCATTTATCTGATTATAATCTCTCTTCGGAGCAAGTCTTGTGTGACTTAATCACTAAGTTTGATCTTCCTTATGTAACATCCCGTTTTAAATAGAGTAATTAAATAATAAATCAGGAACCCGGGAAGTAATTATTTTGATTATTTTATATTATTAGAGCTTAAAATTTAATAATAGTTATTGGAATGTAGTTTCGGGGGTTAAAGAATGATATTGGACTTATATTGAAAAGGATTTTATGGAGTCATGGGCCGAAGTGTAAATTTCGGATCTGATTTGAAAAGAATTGAAGAGGGCAGGGTTGAAAAGGTAAATAATGGGCTATGATTGAAAGGAATATTATGGGGCGGGACTGTAGTTACCATCATGGCAAACTTTAGTTGGAAGCGGGTATTTAAGGGATCCGAAACCCTAACCCTAGGGACCATTTGTGCAGGCAGTGTAGCCGTCATCTTCTTCACTCCCTCTCTCTCCGCCGCTGCTGCCGACGCAAATGAGGATCGAGAGCCAACGTTTGATGGTGGAGTTGGTCGGTTGAAGCAAAGCTGCGGGTGTGATTGTTGCAGTTCGCCGGTTGGGGTCGTAACCCTCTTTCTTCTCCCCGTTCTTCTGTTGCAGCGAAGTCACCGGACCACCGCCCCTCCGATGTGGAAGCCGGGAATCTCCAGACCGACGCTGCCATTTCCCCTTCTGTTTCGCTGTGTTTTCGTCGGTGCCATGTCCCAGCTCGATCGCCGCCGCCTGTGTGGTCTTTCTTCTACTTCAGTCGACATCCGTCACCTCAAGGGTGGCTGTTGTGCGCATGCTCAGCCCGTGTGTCGCAATGGCGTGTGTTTTGGGTTGCTGACCGCATGGGGATGTCTTCTTCTGGCCAGATACATCACGGGAACCACCATGGTGGCCCGCCATGGTGGTCGTCATCTCGCTGTCGCTGTGCACCAACGTAAGGTGGGTGGTTGTGTGCGTTTTTCCGAGCAAATGGTTGTGGGTTTTGGGGTGTTTGTGTTTGAATGTGGTGATGATATGAGGCTGCTGGAACGATTTTGGCCGGAGATCTGGAGGAAAACCCCACTGCCACCACCATGAGGTGGTGGCTGCCGCTCTCTACCGCCGACTGTCGCCAAGGTGGCTGTGTGTGTTATTAGTGCGTGTGTATTATTAGTATGTGTGTTGGTTTATTTTGGTATAAACATTGTAACTTGTAACAAAAAAGTGAAATAATGGAAAAGAAAACCCTAACCACCACCGTGAGGTAGTGGCTGCCGCCACCGGCCGCCGTGTTGGGTGGCGGTGTGCTTTGCTTTGTGGTATTGATTCGTTGGGATGCTTGAAACCCTAATGGGCTTAATGACACTCTAGTGGGCTTAATGGGGCCCAATAAAGCCCTAATTGACCTAATAAAATCCTAATGGGCCCAATAAGGCCCAATATGACCTAAAAGCCCAATCAATGGACTAATGGGCTAGTATTGTGTTGGAAAACCCTAATAGCATAAAACCCTAATTTTGGGAATTGATCGGCTCGCACACGAGAATTATTTAATAACTTGAAATATTAAATAATAGTCATTGGAAAATTAATGTAAGGCAACAATGGACTTAATAGATTAAGTCCTTAATGGGTTAAGTAAGAAACACTTAACCCTAATCATCATTTCATGTGAAAGCCCTAATCTTGCTCGGGCCTTGAGTTGGGCCTTACTATTGGGCTTTGGTGATTGGACTTATAATGGGCTTTCAAAGAATGAGTAAATGGACTAAATAATTGTATGGGCTTAAGGATAAGGCCCATGTGAGAGCCTTGGGCCCAATTTGGAAAATTGGGCCATAGATGGGCCATAATTGGGCCTTTATGAGTATGTGATATTGGGCCATGGAAATTGGATTGGAATAAGTGGATGAGCCCTAAGAAAGACCGTGTAGAGGCATGGGCCCAATTTGGAAAATTGGGCCATATGTTGTACTTTGGCCCATTACTTGACTTTTGGGTCTTTGGAGTGTGAGTTGGACCTTGGACTTGGAACCAATTATTAGTTGGGTATTGTTTGATGTTGACAGTTCGGGAAGCTGTCAACCAGCAGCTGGAGTTTTATCTGCGGGACTTCAGCAGTGCCAGGTGAGTTATCCTCACTATATCAACAGGGTCTACGGCACCAAGGCCGACCCTTTATGATTTACATCCTGGTTTAGGATGGTTGCTATGTTATTGATATGCTAGATTACATCCTTGTCTAGGATGGTTGCTATGTTATTAATATGCTAGATTACATCCTGGTTTAGGATGGTTGCTATGTTATTGATATGCTAGATTACATCCTGGTCTAGGATGGTTGCTATGTTATTGATATGCTAGATTTCATCCTGGTTTAGGATGGTTGCTATGTTAGATTTCAGATAGATCGGTATCCTGGTTATAGTATGTTTGTATGCTGTTATGATCTGTTAGATCGGTATCCTGATAGATAGGATGTTGTTATGCTATTATGATTGTTATATCGATATCCTGGTATATAGGATGATGCTATGTTAGTGACCTGGTTAGGTCGGTATCTTGGTTATAGGATGTTGTTATGATTGGTGATCTGTTAGATTGGTATGACTATTATATATATGCAAGTGTATGATATTTATGTACACATGCTTGTTTGATTTGGCGTTGGGTTGAGGCAGTCCTGCTTTGTGCTGGAGGCCAACATACCCAGGGCGGTTCGGATAACCTGAAGGCCCTGCAAAGGGATTCAGTCAGACCGAAGGCCCGACGAGCGGTCCGGATAGGCTGTAGGCCCTGCGAGGCGGTCCAGACGTGCCGAAGGCTCGGAGAACATTCCATATAGACTGAAGGCCAGTGAGGCGGTCCAGTCAGGATGACAACTCATTATGCATGTTGTTCTGTATCTGTTGATATGATATGATTATGGTTATTTGAGGTTGGTATTTTGGGGGTAACTCACTAAGCTCTCGGGCTTACAGTTTTCAGTTTATTGTTTCAGGTAAATCAGATGAACGCAGGAAGGCAAAGGCGTGATCGTACAACTCCTCTTATTTTATGGTTTTTATGAATTGATTCTGGGGATACTTTGATGTCTAAACCATTTTAAAAACAAACTATAGTAACTTGATGGTTTTAAAATGTATTAAAAAGTTTTAATTTGGCTTGAATTTTTTGGGTGTTACAAGTTGGTATTAGAGCCTTGGTTTGAGTGAATTGGAGGAACACTCGTGTGAATCCAGTCTCAAATCAAGGAAAGGACTTTGAAATGAATTTTTAAATGGTTTTCAAAATAAGTAAAGGAGGATGCAGGGTGTACGATCAGCTAGTGCCAGTAAGTAGACCCCAAAATACCATACAGTTATTTGATTATGTGATATGTTAGAACAGCATGCTAGTACTAGGCTAGGGATCTTCAGAAATTGCATGATAGAATTTCCTGATTACATGATGCCTGCTAGCCTAGGGTTTCCTTATATGATATTGACATCATTACTGTAGTTGTTTAGTGTATGCATCACGGCTGTACATAACTAAGATCTTATAGCCCAAGAATGTTTGATTTGGCCTTATGTTCTGTTCTTATTGATTGGGGCTTAGGGTAAGATTGGATATTCGAAAGTCTATAGGGTCCAGCGTTATGTATGGCTAGCATGCACTAGTGCTGCAGGGTTGGTGGAAGTTTCACAGATGGGTGGGTTGTGTGAGGCCGGGAGGCCAGTTATGAGATATTTAGCATTCCTCTAAGAGTGAGGATTGAGTGCTCGCTATGTTTATGTATATTGTTAGGGCATTGTGATGATACTTGAGACAAATATGGGTAGGTGTGGAAGGTAGTATGGGCCCGTACTACTAAAAGCATAGGACCCATACGCGTAGCAAGGAAGTCACAACCCCTAGGGCTTGGTTGGGAATTGGCTCTTTGTCATTATATGGGTTATCAGAGACCTTTATGGTGTGTTACCAGAATGGTGGTTACGAGACGTCTTGAGAGCGGATTTGAGTTAGGATCGGGAGCTGGCAGCCAGGATAGGCCAGCATTGTCAGTGGATCGTGTCGGTGAGATCATCCGGGAGGAGGTGATCAAGATTTGTCCGGGGTCAGATTTCGGAGATGTTTGGGTCTATCAAGACCACCATGGTTGAATACCTTGATGAGCGCTATGTAGCCATTGTTGAGATGGCTGCCGCAACAGCTTCAACAGCTGTAACGACGGCAGGGGGAGGAGCTGGTCGAGCTTTTCAGTACCGGGACTTGTTACTGGGACATATTCTGATGAGCAGAGGGCTATAGTTATCTGGGATCAGGAAGACAATTTGTACTCGTTATATTTCCGCGGGTGAGCGGGAGAGGATAACACCTTAGTTTCTAGATTTGAGGCTCGGGGGTTTTGCTCGAGGCCGGATGTGAGTCACGGGGACTCCGGAAAGGACTAATGATTGTGTTCAGCTGGAGTTATGCAACTGGAATTAAAAATGGTTTATTGATAGGATTGGAATGTCGTTTTCTAGGGCAAGGATTGTGCCCTTTCAGTTTACGAGCTCAAAGGATTAAGCAGGCTTGTGACCCTAGGAACAGGTTGTGTTCCAGCTCGGGTCAGTTGGTCGCTGGGATTGGCGACATTAGTTCAGCGCTGATGAGCGCAGGTGGGTCAATGTGGCATAAGTGTGTTGTGAGGTCCGGTTCGCCTTGGATCTCTCGTATCGGGCGGTAAGGATTGATTGTGCGATCTATTGCACTTTTGGGATTGTAGACTATGCCTTGGGAGTAGTTGTAGCCCGGTTTGGGGCAAAGGTTGTTTGCAGTTCAGCTATGGATGATTGAGCTGGTGAGTGAGTCAGGGTGCGAGGCCCTGAATGATATGATTTTTAGAGCTGGGAGCGGGAGGACTGTTAGAACACTTTGGGAAGAAGGGTATTATGTGGGAGGTCTGCGGACAGGGTCCCACAGGATGGTTGTTCAACATTGTCAAAATTCCGTGGTTTTAGTAAGCTTTATTGATTGGCGAAGGAAAGCGCCAATGGAAGTAACTTGTGGCTGAGATGTTAGTTGGAGCAACTACCTTTTTGACTTTAGGATTTGAGTGTGGGATCATTCTAGCATTAGGGATTGTCGGTTTCACTAGAATTCAAGAAGTGTTCAGCTAGTTCTTAGAAGTGTGTGATCACTTGTGGTTGGCTAGTAAAGGAGTACTAATTGGAAAGGTCTGGTTGTCATTAGATCGATCGTTGGAAAGTGAGAAGGCTTGGGAATTCTAAAATTTTCATGTATTGTGAAGACTTAGTTGAATCTAAGTGGGGGAGAATCGTCCCGGAATGCAGAAGCATGATCGATTTTGAAAATGGGATAAGTTTTGCATCGTTGTCAAGAAGGAAGACAACCCAAGTGGCTGTTCAAGTTTGAGGGTTGTGTGAGTGGGAGTCCAATAAAACTCCCCGACATGTAAATCGCGTCTTTTCGATGCTCGATAGCAGAATTTAGGGAATTAGGTTGGGATTCTAGCCATGAGTTACATTCAGTTGTGTGTTAGGTCGAGTGCGTGTTCGACCAGTATGGAGAGTGTTGTAAGACTGCGGGGGTAGCCGTAGCATTCACTAGCGATCAGGTAGTATGGGGAGTGATGTAAGTCTGTGGGTGTAGCCGCAACGTTCACTAGGTTAGTAGATAGCATGGGCACGTTGTTAGGACTCGGAAGGGACTGTAGTAACCACCAGTTTGGGTGTGGCAGTGAGGATATGGAAATCCACGGATGGGTTTAAGGGTTCCAAAGAGGTATTAGACCAGGTTAAGCCAGTTATAAGACTGCAGGAACGTCACTATAGTTATGAGATCAAGTAAGCAATGGATTGCTTAAGGTTGCTTGTGATGTAAGGCTACCAACGGTCATGCAGCAAATCGCTTTTAGCCTTGGATTTGATGACGTCAGGATTTGACGCATGGATCTGATCGGTTGGATCAAGAGGTTGTTAGAGTCGCAGTGGCATGATAACTAGTGGCAATTAGTTCCAGGGAAGGATTTCGCTCAAAAGTCGTGTGAGGCAACTATGTAGGAGTCCTCTAGCTCTGCGACGGGGCCGGAACCCGGTATTTCAGATGAGTGTCACTCGGTTGTGGCGAATCAGATGATTTTTGGATGAGATGCAAGGATAGGTCCTTGGATTTCAAGTTATGGGTTAGACCCGAGTTATGTATATAGTGATATTCCAATCAAGGGTATTCCATCATGAGGATGACCGGACCCTACGATTGAGTGGAACTGACGTGTTTGGTATTCCAACCCGAAGTTTGATTGGACCAAACATGTGCGTGATACGAGGGTATTCCATCCTAGGGATGACTGGACCCGTCGTAGGCATGCCTGGTATTCCAGCCCGATGATGATTGGGCCAGGTATGAGTATTTGTGCTTATGAGCCGGTTATTATATGTATGTGGTTCGGGAACTAAAGGATCATAGTTAGCAGTGTGGGATTTGTGATTCTGTTTTCTAGTGGGAACCTCAGATTATCAGAAGTTGAGTAGCCAGTTGGGAGTTAAGTGTAATGCATTCGACAATGATCTAGTGTGGGCAGTCTGTCAGGGAGCCAGACCATCTCGAGACTTCATATTATAGATTGAGTAAATGTGATCACATTGCAAGGGATTCGTTTATCATCCTGGTTTTAGAACCCTGCGAGGGTTGGATGAGGTTGCCTTAGAAAGGGTAGGGTTATGCTCGGGATTGTAGCCAAGTAGTGCAAGTTGTTTGGCGTGTAAGGAATGATAAGAAACGATTTCGAGGACGAAATCAAATTTAAGTACGAGAGAGTTGTAACATCCCGTTTTAAATAGAGTAATTAAATAATAAATCAGGAACCCGGGATGTAATTATTTTGATTATTTTATATTATTAGAGCTTAAAATTAGTTAATAATTATTGGAATGTAGTTTCGAGGGTTAAAGAATGATATTGGACTTATATTGAAAGGATTTTATGGAGTCAGGGGCCGAAGTGTAAATTTCGGATCTGATTTGAAAAGAATTGAAGAGGGCAGGGTTGAAAAGGTAAATAATGGGCTATGATTGAAAGGAATATTATGGGGAGGGACTGTAGTTGCCATCATGGCAAACTTTAATTGGAAGCGGGTATTTAAGGGATCCGAAACCCTAACCCTAGGGACCATTTGTGCAGCCGTCATCTTCTTCACTCCCTCTCTCTCCGCCGCTGCTGCCGACGCAAGTGAGGATCGAGAGCCAACGTTTGATGGTGGAGTTGGTCGGATGAAGAAAAGCTGCGGGTGTGATTGTTGCAGTTCTCCGGTTGGGGTCGTAACCCTCTTTCTTCTCCCCGTTCTTCTGTTACAGCGAAGTCACCGGACCACCGCCCCTCCGCTGTGGAAGCCAGGAATCTCCAGACCGACGCTATCATTTCCCCTTCTGTTTCGCTGTGTTTTCGTCGGTGCCATGTCCCAGCTCGATCGCCGCCGCCTGTGTGGTCTTTCTTCTACTTCAGTCGACATCCGTCACCTCAAGGGTGGCTGTTGTGCGCATGCTCAGCCCGTGTGTCGCAATGGCGTGTGTTTTGGGTTGCTGACTTTACGGGGATGTCTTCTTCTGGCCAGATACATCACGGGAACCACCATGGTGGCCCGCCATGGTGGTCGTCATCTCGCTGTCGCTGTGCACCACCGTAAGGTGGGTGGTTGTGTGCGTTTTTCCGAGCAAATGGTTGTGGGTTTTGGGGTGTTTGTGTTTGAATGTGGTGACGATATGAGGCTGCTGGAACGATTTTGGCCGGAGATCTGGAGGAAAACCCCACTGCCACCACCATGAGGTGGTGGCTGCCGCTCTCTACCGCCGACTGTCGCCAAGGTGGCTGTGTGTGTTATTAGTGCGTGTGTATTATTAGTATGTGTGTGTGTTTATTTTGGTATAAGCATTGTAACTTGTAACAAGAAAGTGAAATAATGGAAAAGAATGTGACCTAATAAAATCCTAATGGGCCCAATAAGGCCCAATGTGACCTAAAAGCCCAATCAATGGACTAATGGGCTAGTATTGTGTTGGAAAACCCTAATAGCATAAAACCCTAATTTTGGGAATTGATCGGCACGCACACGAGAATTATTTAATAACTTGAAATATTAAATAATAGTCATTGGAAAGTTAATGTAAGGCAACAATGGACTTAATAGATTAAGTCCTTAATGGGTTAAGTAAGAAACACTTAACCCTAATCATCATTTCATGTGAAAGCCCTAATCTTGCTCGGGCCTTGATTTGGGCCTTACTATTGGGCTTTGGTGATTGGACTTATAATGGGCTTTCAAAGAATGAGTAAATGGACTAAATAATTGTATGGGCTTAAGGATAAGGCCCATGTGAGAGCCTTGGGCCAAATTTGGAAAATTGGGCCATAGATGGGCCATAATTGGGCCTTTATGAGTATGTGATATTGGGCCATGGGAATTGGATTGGAATAAGTGGATGAGCCTTAAGGAAAGACCGTGTAGAGGTCTGGGCCCAATTTGGAAAATTGGGCCATATGTTGTACTTTGGCCCATTACTTGACTTTTGGGTCTTTGGAGTGTGAGTTGGACCGTGGACTTGGAACCAATTATTAATTGGGTATTGTTTGATGTTAACAGTTCGGGAAGCTGTCAAGAAGCAGCTGGAGTTTTATCTGCGGGACTTCAGCAGTGCCAGGTGAGTTATCCTTACTATATCAACAGGGTCTACGACACCAAGGCCGACCCTTTATGATTTACATCCTGGTTTAGGATGGTTGCTATGTTATTGATATGCTAAATTACATCCTAGTCTAGGATGGTTGTTATGTTATTAATATGCTAGATTACATCCTGGTTTAGGATGGTTGCTATGTTATTGATATGCTAGATTACATCCTGGTCTAGGATGGTTGCTATGTTATTGATATGCTAGATTTCATCCTGGTTTAGGATGGTTGCTATGTTAGATTTCGGATAGATCGGTATCCTGATTATAGTATGTTTGTATGCTGTTATGATCTGTTAGATCGGTATCCTGGTAGATAGGATGTTGTTATGCTATTATGATTGTTATATCGGTATCCTGGTATATAGGATGATGCTATGTTAGTGACCTGGTTAGGTCGGTATCCTGGTTATAGGATGTTGTTATGATTGGTGATATGTTAGATTGGTATGACTGTTATATATATGCAAGTGTATGATATTTATGTACACATGCTTGTTTGATTTGGGGTTGGGTAGAGGTAGTCCTGCTTTGTGCTGGAGGCCAACATACCCAGGGTGGTCCGGATAACCTGAAGGCCCTGTAAAGGGATTCAGTCAGACCGAAGGCCCGATGAGCGGTTCGGATAGGCTGTAGGCCCTGCGAGGCGGTCCCGACGCGCCGAAGGCTCGGAGAACAGTCCATATAGGCTGAAGGCCAGTGAGGCGGTCCAGTCAGGCTGACAACTCATTATGCATGCTGTTCTGTATTTGTTGATATGATATGATTATGGTTATTTGAGGTTGGTATTTTGGGGGTAACTCACTAAGCTCTCGGGCTTACAATTTTCAGTTTATTGTTTCAGGTAAATCAGATGAACGCAGGAAGGCAAAGGCGTGATCGTACAGCTCCTCTTATTTTATGGTTTTTATGAATTGATTATGGGGATACTCTGATGTCTAAACCATTTTGAAAACAAACTATAGTAACTTGATGGTTTTAAAATGTATTAAAAAGTTTTAATTTGGCTTGAATTTTTTGGGTGTTACACCTTATTAACTTGGCTTGAATGCATTCCTCGTTATGAATCAACTTATGTGTATTCTTTATATAACAATTGTTGTCATTTCCATTTCTTTACTTTCCGCAACTAACTATCTAACTCTAACTTATTAATATTATTGTTGATCTTTTAGATCCTTCGAGATTAACTATTTCTTAATATACTTGTTCTAACGTTTGTTCAAGTGTGTCTCAAAGTTTTTCTCTCAACAATTGGTATCAGAGCCATAGTGGTTGCTTTTTGAAAACGGAACTCTGGTTTTCAAAGGGCCTTCTATACCACTGGAGCTCATTTCTTAAAAAAAAACTCAAAAAACAAAAATGGCACAGTCGTTATCTCTGAATGTTTCCAACAGTGTTGGTGGTTCTAATCGAGCCCCAATACTAGTAGCAAATGAATATCATCACTGGTCACAAAGAATGGAAAGATACTTAAGGAGACTTGGTAGAGATGTATGGCGATCCGTAGAAGAAGGACCACATGTCCCAGTTCTTACACCAATCCAAACTGATGGCGCTACAACCAGACTAGGAGGAGGTCAACCAGTCATGAACTGTCCCACCAAGGATGATCTCGATAAAATGGAAAATGATGTTGTTGCTTTTTATGAAATATCTTGTGGAGTTGCTCCTGACAACTTCGATATTATCATAAATTGCAAATCAGAAAAAGAGATCTGGGAAGTTCTCAAGAATTTGTACGAAGGCACAGAACAAGCACAAGACAAGAAGCTTACAACCGCACTCAATGAATTCAACAACTTCAAAGCTTATACTAGCGAAAGTTTAGAAGACTCCTTCAAAAGGTTCAACCTGATAGTCACCAAGTTATCCAATGCGGGCACCATCCGCAGTAACCATGAAACAAATCTTCAGTTTCTTAATGGTTTGGGAAGACATTGGACTACGGCTAAGATGATAGTCCAAGGCGATAGAAAGATTCATTCTTTGTCACTCTACAAGCTCTATGGAGAACTGCAAGCACAAGAATCCACTGTACTCAAAGACTGTGCTGACTTCGGAGGACCACTTGATCTCATAGCACAAGCTCCACATAATCAATCTTACTCTCCCTCGTATGGCACTTCACCGCAGTCATACGAAGCTGATTCAGAGTATGATGATGAAGAAGAATTTCAGAAGGCAATTGCTCTAGTTAGCCAACAGTTCAATCGACTACCACCTTCTTCCTTCCGCAAGAATCAGCAGTTCAACAAACCTCCATTCAACCGTAACTTCAACTCATAGAATAATCATTCTCGTTACCCCAAAAGTTCTCATCCACCACCACAATCTCAAAATACTCAACCAAAGGAGGCACCGCAGTCTACTCAAACCACTGACTCCGGTACTCCCTCAGAAGACAAGACTGATGTTGTGATTTGCCACAAATGCAACAAAGAAAATCATTTTGCAAGAGATTGTAAGGCCAATGTAGTAAAAGACAGAGCATTCTACCTTAGAATGGCTCAAGAGTTGGAAGATAAGGAAAAGGCAAGGGCATACGTAGCCCATGTCAAAAGAGACCATCAAGTTTGGTCATACGGAGACGAAGATGAGGCCATCAGCAGTGTCAAAGGAAAAGGGAAAATATGCATGCTGGCAATTGCGGATGATGATGGGTCTACAAAGCTGGAAAAGAACTACTGCTACATGGCAAAGGATGGAACTCTAAGCATCGTCGAACAGGTAAAACTCATGATCCAAACTCTAAACTATAGCATGCATGACTGTCAACCCTTCATAAATGATCTTAATGACACGTGTGCTGCCGTCCTTACAGACTATAACAAAGCCTTAGATAAGAAGAACATTGCGTCCCAAGAGATGTTCCATGTGAGAGGACGACTGGATAACAAAAGACTCAAAATGGCTATGTTAGAAAAGGACTTAGAGTTAGAAAAAGATGCAAGAATGTTGAGTGAAACACAATTAGAAATAGCTTTGAACCAGAGAGATTTAGCTCAGAGTGAAATTGTATGCTTAAATCTTTTAATCGAAAAATTGTTCAATGAAAGTGAAGCTATTGAAAATTTGGTAAATAATGGAACCGTGGACAATACATACAATTGGGGTTGGTCAAATGGATATCCTACCGCAATGGATTCCTCACCCCGGTTCAACAAAGACAGAATGTATGTCCCTCCAGACCGAGAATTTCATTTCCCAGTCAATGACAAGACCTTTCCCGAAGACATCAAAACTCACTTCGGTAGACTGCATAATCTAAGCAATAATTGTGTCATTGAGGAAATTGTGCCTGAGGTTTCGGGTCACACCAGTGATCAAATTCCTATATGTGGCACCATTTACCCAAATTCTCAAACCTTATCTGTAGTTGATGAAGAAATTGTCATTGAGGGCCCCGAAGTCTCGAAAGACTTCCCATCTTTGCCCTCAGACCGCAGTGTCTCACACTGTAGTCAAAAGTCCCACAAAAGTCCCACTGAAGTCCCAACTCAGACTTACTCTGCGATAGTCAGATCATCACTACCGCAGTCATCAGTAAAAGGAACTGTGACTCTTCAGCCAATTCATCATGAATTACCCATAGAAAACTTTGAAGTGGGTCAATGCTCTCAAACCCCTGAATCTTCAAGTTCGGACGACTCAAGCCCACGCTTTCAAAATTTGTCTAAGAATTCCAGGAAACCGCAGTTGAACATCAAAGACTGCGGTTCCCCAAAAACTTTAGCAAAAAAGGCTTTTAAAGAGGACATTCGATCCTGAGGCACAAATAGACAAACTTTTTCGAAAAACAAGAAGCATGTCAGATTTCCAAAGTCCAAGAGTCCAGAAAAATTTGTTTTCTCACACTACTTTTCGAAAAACTCTCCCATCAAGAAAACATACAAAAAGGAATGTCCAGTTTCAACAGTCATTCCTAATTCATCTGACACAACCCAAAAGAGTGTAAAGTCTTTTCGAAACAATGGTTTTCAAGTCTATTCCTCAGATGATCCAAAATGGAAAGGTATCTTACCCACTCCAACACTTTTAAAGTCACGTCAAAACTTTAACAAGTGGAAGGGTATTCTACCAAATCCACCAAAAAGGACTCAAAGATCTACACGTGCTAAACCTTTTCAAAAACAAACTTTTTCAAAACCCAACAACACTCATGTCAGATATTACCAACCTCGGACCAGTCACAAGTCCAATTCATCCTATAGACCGCTGACCAAGCATGGTGTCGGAACAAAAGACAAAATCACAATCTGTAAATGTCAGTGTAATTTCCAAAAAGATTCATCCTATGTCAAATATAGTCGGAGTCAGAAACCTCTTAATTTTTCAAAAACACACAACACTCCCAAACTGCACAAACATCCAGGACTAGGATTAAGAGTTGACAAGAAACCCGTCCCTGCAACCTCGGTCCATGCATCATTCAGAAATTCACCAATTACCCCAGGCTCCAAACTAGTTTGGATGCCTAAACTAACCGTGTAATTATCAGGCTTTGTGCAAGGAGGAACAAGAAGATGAATGGTTAATCGACAGTGCCTGCTCCTTGCACATGACTGGAAGGTTAGAATACCTTCGAGATTTTAGGCCAATTTGCAACGGTGGAAATGTCACATTCGGCAACAATGTGAATGGTGTGATCCGAGGTTATGGTGTTCTCACTACGGGGAACTTCTCTATTTAGAAGGTTGCTTATGTAGAAAGCCTCAAACACAATCTCATCAGTGTTGGCCAACTATGTAAGGCAGGCCATCGAGTTGAATTTGATGATCAATTTTGCTATGTAATGACAAGTGATAGGAAGACATGTTTGATCAAATCTCGATCCGAAGGTACTATGTATCCTCTGGATGTCTCTCTGATCGTAGGCAAACCGCAATTATGTTTCCTATCCAAAGCCGTATCCAAAGTCAGCTGGCTATGGCACCGCAAGCTAGCTCATCTCAACTTTAGGTACATCAATAATTTGGTCACCGGAGAACTAGTCAGAGGTCTCCATATTCTCAAATTCAGCAATGATACTCTCTGTTTGGCTTGTGAATGTGGTAAGCAGTCCAAAGCAAGTCATACCATGGTGATTGACTCTTCAATTTCTGAACCACTAGAGCTCTTGCACATTGATCTCTGCGGTCCATCCACCGTAGCCAGTCTCCATCACAAGAAGTACATACTGGTTATTGTAGATGACTTTACACGCTTCACATGGGTCTTCTTCCTTAGACTCAAGTCAGAAACACCGCAGATTCTCATCAATTTCGTCAAGGAGATAGAACTTCAGATCAAGCTACCAGTACGACATATCCGCAGTGATAATGGAACCGAGTTTACTAATCATCTCCTCAACGGTTTCTTGGTGTCCAAGGGCATCACTCACAACTTCTCAGCTCCCTACACACCGCAACAAAATGGGGTAGTAGAGAGAAGGAACCGCACTTTAGTAGAAGCAGCCAGATCTATGCTCAACTTCGCACACCTTCCTCTCTACTTTTGGGCTGAAGCAGTAGCCACCGCATGCTTTGTTCAAAACCGAAGCATTATGTGCAAACGTCTCAACAAAACACCATCTGAGGGCCTTAACAACCGCAAGCCAAATGTTCGCTTCTTTCATATCTTTGGGTGTAGATGTTTTGTGATCAACAACAGAGATCATCTTAACAAGTTTGCACCGAAGTCTGATGAAGGCATCTTCCTTGGCTACTCCACTAACAAGGTTGCTTATCGAGTTCTCATTAGACGCACAAGGTTGATCATTGAAAGCTTCGATGTAAAATTTGATGATTATCACATCCGCAACACCCCTCCATCCACTGAAACCACAGCAATCCTGGAAAGTGATATTCCTGCCTTTTCGGGTCCATTACACTTAGTTGAAGTCAACTATGAAGATCTCTTCGACCCTATAGAAATGGCAAAATTATCTGAAGTTCTTGTGTCTCCAGAAGCTCAACAGCAGCACGCTGATGTATCTGGTCCATCCCTATCCGAAGTAGCATCTCTCAATACTTCCACCTCTCCGGTTGAGAGGGAAAGCTCTACTCCGGATCAAGCAACAACCATCGAGGTTCCAGTACTTGATGCAGCTCAAGTTCCCATCCGTAGAGAATAATTACCATCCAACGTTTCTTCCGACTCGGATGATGAAAACATAGAGAACATTGACACAAGAACAGACTCTAGGATTATCACTCTTCCATCCGCAGTCCAGGGGGAACCTTCTCAAGTTCCAGAGGAACTCCCATCAGCAATCCAGGGGGAACCTCTTCCAACTGCTCAAGAAAATTCCATTCTCGCTCCAACAATCCAAGATGATTCCGCAGGATGTTCTCAAGTCCGGGGGGAACTGCCATCTCCAACCGCAGAGTCTTCTGATATCGAAGACATTCCCTCTACCGCAGTTGCTGATCATCTGCAACCCCGTCTACACGTATGGACGAAGGACCACCCACCAGGTCAAATCATTGGCAACCCATCCGCAGGTATCCAGACTCGATCTTCCAAGGACTTATCTGATCATTGTCACTACGCAGCATTTATGTCCTCGGTCGAGCCCCGAACGATCAAAGAAGCATTACTAGAACCTGATTAGATATCCTCAATGCAAGAAGAGCTAGAAGAATTCAAAAGAAACAAAGTGTGGCAGCTCATCCCGAAACCACATGGTCACACCATTGTTGGTACTAGATGGGTATTCAAAAACAAGCTGAATGAATCTGGTGCGGTAGTCAGAAACAAGGCAAGGTTAGTTGCAAAGGGCAATAGTCAACTTGAAGGTATTGACTATGATGAAACGTATGCTCCGGTGGCACGAATGGAAGCCATCCGAATCTTCTTAGCATACGCAGACCACAAAAACATCAAGGTACACCAAATGGACGTAAAGAGTGCATTTCTTAATGGGTAATTAAAAGAAGAGGTTTATCTTCAGCAACCTACAGGTTTTGAAAGTATTGAATTCCCAGACTACTACTACAAACTTGAAAAAGTAGTCTATGGTCTGAAGCAAGCCCCAAGAGCGTGGTATGAGACTCTCTCTGAATTTCTTGTCTCATCCGGATACAAAAGAGGAGTGATTGATCCCACTTTATTTAGAAAAGCAAATGGTG
Organism: Lactuca virosa; assembly: GCF_052849685.1. Classification (NCBI taxonomy): domain Eukaryota; kingdom Viridiplantae; phylum Streptophyta; class Magnoliopsida; order Asterales; family Asteraceae; genus Lactuca; species Lactuca virosa. Next base: position 285,650,591 of record NC_136432.1, on the reverse strand, counting down.
ATCACCTTATGCTTGTACAAATATATGTGGATGATATCATCTTCGGATCAACTGATCAAGGAATGGTGGATGAATTTGCTAAGCTCATGACCAACAAGTTCCAAATGAGCATGAATAGAGAGATTAACTTCTTTCTAGGATTTCAAGTGAAACAAGTTCCTCAAGGGATATTCATTCATCAGGAGAAATACACCACTAAACTGTTAAAGAAATATTCTATGGACAACTGTTCTTCGGCTAAGGTCCCCATGGCCTTCGGATATAAGATCTCTGCTGATCCCTCAGGCGAATCTGTGGATCACAAGACTTATAGAGGTATCATAGGCTCTTTGATGTACCTCACCGCAAGCCAGCCAGACATTGTCTTTGCAACTGGTGTATGCGCAAGGTATCAGGCTGACCCAAAACTGTCACATATGACCGCAGCCAAACAAATACTACGGTACCTGAAAGGAAGCAAGTCTCTTGGATTATGGTACCCCACATGCAATGATTTCAGCCTTCAAGCATTCACAGATGCGGATCACGCCGGATGCAGACTAGATCGAAAAAGCACCTCAGGTGGATGTCAATTTCTGGGTGGAAGACTCGTCAGCTGGTCTTCAAGAAAACAAAATTGTGTTTCTCTATCTACCGCAGAAGTTGAATATGTGGCCGCAGCCAGCTGTTGTTCACAAGTACTATGGATGAAAACACAACTTGTGGACTACGGATACAGAATGCTACGGATACCGATTTACAGTGACTCTGAAAGTGCCATAGCAATTTCTCACAATCCTATTCAGCACTCCAAGACCAAGCATATTGAACTACGGTATCACTTCATCAAACACCATGTCCTGAAAGGTAACATTGAACTCATCTTTGTCCATACTCATGAAGAGATTGTTGATGTGTTCACAAAGGCACTTGACTCTACAAAGCTCAACACTTTCTTACAAAAGTTAGGAATGATGAATCCGGACCCACAATTCTTCTTGAATGTATAGGTACCGCAGACCATCCTTGGTCTCAGTTGCGGTCCTAACTGAAGTTACTTATGATAGATGGTTTTGGTATATCTTGTGTACCGCAGTCTATGTACTGGAACCATATAATATATTTATCTTTCAGTGGTCCTTGTTGTTTGTTGTTACTAACTTCTTGTACAAGTGCTCTTCTTAGTTCTTCTACTGCAGTCATACATCCACTCATCCGCAATGAATGATCCATCCGCAATAGCAAAGGATCCATCCGCAATGAAGTTTCCATCTACAATCACATTAATAATTTCTCAACTGTTTCATTAATCTTTGAATCATGATGCGCTATTTAATGATCCTTCATTAAATAAAACATTAAATAAAAACATTCCTTGAGAAATTGTCCCCTCTCTTTTTGAATAAACCTTGTGTCAGACCTATTTTAGGTATGATGACAAAAAGAACGTTTTTCCATAAACAAATCCTTAATCTGTCTTTTCCTCTTACCCTGCACGTCCAATCCGTTACAACTTCTCTCTGTACAACAGATTAAATCAACCCTCACCACACAATCACTAGACGTGATGATGTACGTCTGACTTTTCATTAAATGCAAACCCCCTTTTGGTAAAATCTCAAAATTTTAAACCGTTTCATAATATGTGGCTGAGATTTCACCTTCCAAATCAAAAGAACCCCCATTTTTTTTACCTTATCCTTTTTTCACCTAGGGTAAAAAAAACGTTTCCCGCTCCCATAAGCCCCTATAAAATCTTTCTTCTTCCTCAAGCATAGTTTACGCTCTCTGAACTTTGAATCATTTCTCCATTTTCGTACTCTGTTTCTTCACTTTCTCTCAAACTGCTACCATGGTGAAATCCGGTGTATCCAAGAAACAATCCAAAGCTTCTGGATCAGTGAACCCTACTGGTTCAGACTCTGCTTCAAGACATCCCACTCCCACGATTGCATCAAGCAATTTCAGAGCTGTATTCGAAGATCATTCATCTTACAATGCTCCAATCAAGCTAATGATCAAGTTCTTGAACTATCACCTCCTGTTTGGCCCCTTCGATTCGTTTACAGACGTTGTTCCGCTTTCAACCCTATTTAAATGTGCCTTTTCAGCCTATCGACCACTCGAGAACCCACAAGAAGTGCATCTTAACCTAGTTAACGATTCTTTGGTCATCCTGTCCAAAGAAAAGTTTCTTTCTGCCATTAACCTTCTTGTTCATCCTTCCATCAAGATTTTTACTCCATCTATGGCAGACATCACTTCTGCACTTTACCAAATGGGATATCAGAAGAAAATCAAAGGCATTGGCGAATTCAAGAAAAACCAACTGCCTGCGGTCTGGCAATTCGTTTGCCATTTTGTCATCCGCAGTCTATCCGGCAGAACCGGAGGCACGGATAATATGGGACTCAAACTCCTAGAGTTGGTATGGAGTATCTTCACAGGCCATGATGTGAACTACGGTCAGATTCTGGTCCCTCTGCATTTCAGACCTCCATGCGGACGCAGGAATCAGCATGGGCAATGACATCAACTATTTTGTCACCAAGGATCTCAAAAGGTACAATCCCTCATCTGATCAATCTGTTTTTGGACCTATTAGAAGACTTCCAACCCACATTCTCACCACTCTTGGTCTTGAGACTGCTGATGTCTCAGATCATATTGAGGCTACGGAAGGTATTGCCCCATACCTTCCTACCCCACCTCTTCAAACCCCATCCGCAATCATTACCCCTGGAAGTACCGCAGTCCCATCTTCCACTACTCTCTCCAATCTTTCTCAAAGAAGAAAGAAACTGGTCTCAACTCATCAAGGCCCCCGCAACGTCTCAAAGAAACAAACAACTCCAAAGAAAGATGCTCCCAAACCAACCGCACCCTCCAAGAAACGCAAAATCACCCCAACCGAACCCACAAATGACAGTGACTCTGATGAGGATGCGTAACCAATTGCCATCCTTAAGAAAAGAAAAACCAATCCCACTAGCCAAATGTTTGACCGGACTGATACCTCAGCCTCTCAAAAGGCTCCGATAGTCCTTGGGGTGGCCACAGACCCATTCAACACCACAATCGAATACCACTCAGGCTCAGAAAGTGAGTCTGATTCACCGCATCGTGGAGACTCCCCCCCCAGTTCAATCCCAAGAGGATAACACTGGTTCTCGCCCTAAGGTCTCCAGGGCTTCCCAACTGCATTTCTTTTCTCCCGATGAGTTGAACTCCATCCTCTTGAATGTAACCCAAACACTTCAAACACCTTTCCTCTGATGATGATCTTATGATGTTTGATGAAGAAGAAGAATCCAGTGGCTCTCACCATTCAACTTCCAAGCCCAAAGAGAAGAAGAAAAAGAAGAAGAATGCTGTAACAAGGAAAGAATTTTTGAGCCTGCAAGCAAAGGTCGATCAAATTCTTGTTGCGGTCAAGCCAACTCAACCGCAATCAGAAGACACACCCGGACCGCAATCATTGATCAAAAGAATAGAGCGCTTGGAAACTCGTGAGAGATTGGCTACGGAGCGCATCTCCCTTAAAGTTGAAATGGGGATTCGGTCCCTTGATAACAATCGTCAAGCAGATCACAAGGAATTTATGGCTGCTGCGGAACGCCTCATCTCTGAGGTGACCGCAATCAAGAAAGATCTACAAGCAGCCATTGCGGACCAATCCTCCCAATCTCAAAAGATGATAGCTGAGACTCACACTGCATATGAGTCCACTATCTCAGTCCTTCAAGCTACTATCAACCGCCTGCAACGATCTCTGTCAACCAACTTCCATGGTCCTGAAATCCTTCAACTCACCAAGGAAATTCACAGGCTGCTCTTCAACTCCACCATCCCCAACAACCAACAGTTGGCGGCTGCCCTTAAAGCCCAGTTTCAGGAAGTTTTTGCCAAAGTTGATGGACTCAGAAAATGGCTTGAGGAAGCTCCTGCGTTGCATTCCTCAAGAGGGGGAAGTGAAGAAGAAGTCCATTACTCCAATCACTCCAAAAGCATCTCCCAACATTGTGAAGAAGAAGTCCATTACTCCAATCATTCCAAAAGCATCTCCCAACATCAAAGCCCCCCCATCATTACAGAAAGAATTCCTTCACCGCAACCATCTCATCATACAGAAAGAATTCCTACACCGCAACCTTCACCACAACCATCTCATCACACTCCACCACAAAAGGAGATCACCCCTGAGAAACCAGAGACTCCCCCTCACTTCAAAAATATGGTTGATCACATGTCCTCTCCAAGCTCAAATGACTCTCCTGCCACCACCCAAAAGAAAAAAGACTGGAAAGCAGCTAAACTTGCTGAGCTGATATGGAGATAATGCGGTTTTGACACTGTCATGGATGAATCCTTGATAAACTCTTGGATCAATCCCCACCACAGACTGCTGGATGACGACTACAAACCATATCTCACATATGCTGAACCCCCTTCGGATGGCTACTGGGATGTTCCAATCTCCCCAAATGCTAAATACTTCACAGTGTTTGAGCCGTTCGACCGCAGCCTTCCAGATCACAAAAGACTGCCAATGGAATTCGAGAGACTTAACCATTTTTATGCAAAGCATGCCTCTCCCATTGAGAAAATATGGTCTAACGATAGACCATCCGCAATCAAAAACTACAAGCTCCGGAAGTTCATGAAGGCTGACTTCATCCAATACACTCTCACTAGAAGGGAACACGACTATGTCCGCACCCAAGCTGACTTCCCCTGCATGAATCCTGAAGAAGTCTTTCTCATAAGTAAGGTGTTCCAGAACAAGTCGAAGAAGCACCCGAAGATGAAGATAGCGCTTGAAAGGGCTAGCACGTTTTTGAAGGAAACTGTCTGTGATTTTGCTAAAATCGACGCAAATATCTACCCCACAATTGCCAAAAAGTTCGATCTGCCACCACTCGATCCTGCACCAATGCCTACCGAAGGCTATCAAGAAAGATCCTTAGGTGCAACCAACTTCCCTGAACTCGGAGTCATTTTCAAAAGGAAGACCGATAAAGTCAAATATTTTATTCCTATGACTGCCATGAATCGCCTCACCAGGAAGCAATTTGAAATCTGTCGAACCGCAGTTGAAAGATCAAAGCACACAACTGCAGAAGTCAAGTTCGAGATTTTAAGGAGGATCATTTGGTTGGAAAACGTCAGGAAATTTTGGTGGATCCTGATCAAGTTTCTTAAACTTGATAGCTGAAGAAAAGTTAAAGAGGTCACTTAGGGGGAAATTGTTGAATCATGAAAAGTGACCCTCTTGAACTTCAGCTACCGCAGTGAAGCTCCCTCATCAGCAACCGCATCTGGAATCATAATCTACCGTAGTCACTTTTACTAGATTACTTTACTTGTCTATTTTCTGTAATACTCTCTATTGTCCAGTATGCCTTGCATGGCTACTCTTAGAGAGTGATTCAAATGTAACTTCTTGAGTCTCTATAAATAGAGCTCATTCTCACTTATTATAGAGATCTATCAGTCTGAATACACATCTTTGAAGATATCTTTTCTATCTCTTTATCACGCACCTCTTCTTACTCTCAAATCTTACTAGCATTTATCTGATTATAATCTCTCTTCGGAGCAAGTCTTGTGTGACTTAATCACTAAGTTTGATCTTCCTTATTAACTTGGCTTGAATGCATTCCTCGTTATGAATCAACTTATGTGTATTCTTGATATAACAATTGTTGTCATTTCCATTTCTTTACTTTCCGCAACTAACTATCTAACTCTAACTTATTAATATTATTGTTGAGCTTTTAGATCCTTCGAGATTAACTATTCCGCAATATACTTGTTCTAACGTTTGTTCAAGTGTGTCTCAAAGTTTTTCTCTCAACAGATCTTATTCTCACTAGGGATGTAGAACTAATATCCTAAACAATCTTTAGGATATCCTACAAAGATGCATTTGGTAGATCTAGGCTCAATTTTGCTGGAACTCTCTGGTCTAACATAAGATTTGCATCCCTAAACTTTCATATAAGATAAGGATGGAGGTCTTCCATACCACATCTCATAAGGTGGTTTCTCTACCTTCTTAGTTGGTGTCATATTCAAGATACGGGTTGCGGTGAGTAAATCATAAATCCAAAATGATAAAGGAAGGGTACTTCGACTCATCATAGATCGAACCATATCAAGTACGGTTCGATTTATCCTTTCAGAAACACCATTAAGTTGTGGTGCTCTAGGTGGAGTGAGTTGTGAGATAATCCTACGATTCCTTAGATGATCTTGGAACCCTTGGCTCAAGTACTCTCCTCCTCTATCTGAACGAAGGATTTTAATTGTTTTGTCGAGTTGATTTTCAACTTCACTTTGAAACAATTTAAACTTTTCAAATGCTTCATGTTTATGTTTCATCAAATACACATAACCAAAAAGATTGTAGTCGTCAGTGACGGTGATATAATATCTCTCACCATATCTATATATATTTTTAAAAGGTCCACATACATCGGTATGTATGATGCCTAATAAAACACTTGCCTTTTCACTTGTCCTAAAGAAAGGGGATTTTGTCATCTTTCCACATAAACAAGATTCACATATGTCAAATGACTCAGTGTCATTTACCCCCAAAAGTCCACTCTTTGAGTTGAGATATACGTTTCTTGTTTATATGTCCAAGGCGACAATGATATAGCTATGTTTGGTTCAAATCTGGTTTGAGCCTTTTGGTGTTAACATGATAAAGGGACCTTTTGTTTGAGGTGTCATCTAGGTTTAGTTCATATATTCCATTTATTGTTCTAACCTCAAAATAGAAGATTCTTTTCAAGAAGGAGTGAATGTTATCATCAACAAATTTGAAATCATAACCAAATTTTCTCAAACATGAAACTAAAATGACATTTCTAGTAATAGAAGTAATTAAGCACACATTGTCTAATGTTAAGTACAGACCAGATGGTAACATAAATCAAAATGTCCTAAATCTTGGACCACAACACGTGCTCCATTGCCGACATGTAATACCATCTCATCTGCTTTCAGTTCCTTACTCTTTCTGAACCCATGAAGGGCCTTCCTCGGCCTTCTTGTTCTTCAACTCTGCAAGGTACTTAGGACAATTCCTTTTCCAATGCCCGACAACTCCACACTTAAAGCATGTGTCATCTTTTGCAACCTTTTCCTTCCTCTTGGGTGGTGGGTTTTGGGGAGCTTTCTTTCCTTTCCCCTTGCCAGCTTGTGGCTTTCCCTTGAAGTTCTTGCCTTTGTTTTTCTTGACTTTTCCTTCCCTAACCATGAGCACTTGGGGGGTTTTACTTGGGATGTTTTTCTCTGCAGTTTTTAGCATCCCGTGCAACTCAGAGATAGGTTTCTCCCACCCATTCATGTTGTAGTTCATGATGAAAGCATTGTAAGACTTTGGCAAAGAGTTCAAAATGATATTTGTAGCCAAGTATTATGGATATGGAGAGCCCAATCTCTCCAATTGATCTATGTAACTTTTCATCTTGAGAACATGTTTGCTCACATTCCCACTCTCCTCCATTTTCATGGTATGAAGTGCTCTCATAGTGTCAAACCTTTCGGTTCTAGCTTGTTTACTAAACATCTCCTTGAGATGTTCAATCACGGAAAAGGCAGTGTAGTGTTCTAGATCCCGCTGAAGATCGGGAACCATAGAGGCAAGCATAAGACATGAAACATCAAGTGAATCATCTATATGCTTTAGCCATGCATCTTGTGCAGCCTTTGGGAGAGCAGGTGGTTCATCAGGAGTTTGGTTTTCAAGGACATAGTCTTTCTTTTCTTGTTTCAAAATGATTCTTAAACTTTTGTGCCAATCCAAAAAGTTGGAGTGGTTGAGTTTTTCTTTATCAAGACTTGACCGAATGTTCATTGGGTGATGTGTTACAGTAATTGGTGGAGCCATCTACAAAAGTTTAACAACGTTTTCATTTAGTACTTAATTCTTTAAATACTAATACCCTTTTTGTTTCCAAAAACATTATTTATTTAAAGTCTAGGATCCAAGTTACCAATCAAATAAATGGTTAGGTATCCTTTATCCCATTTATCCAATTTTAAGAAGGTAAATAACTTGTATTAATTACACCATTTGTAATTCCTAGATTTATGAGATCCTTAACATTCCATTTGTTAATTTGACATGTTTGGTCTCATCTATGCCTTGGAACACTCTTGCTTAGGTGACCTTTATCACAAGAGTTTTCCAATCAAGTCATCCAATTAGAGAAACTTGTATAATTGGCCTATAATTTGGCTACAGAAATCGCAAAAATACTTTGGCCACCAAAAGATGATACTAGTGGTTAGGTTTCCTTTATCCCACTAGCATTATACAAGTGATGTGCAAATGTTTCTAAAGTTGGATGGCATAGACATGAATTTTGAAAAAAGGATTTGTATGTTTTTATTATTCTATTTAAAAAACATGTGATATCATGACAATTGCATGCATCCAATATGTCATGGTATCAATATTTCCAAAAATCACTTTTAAGGTTCTTATAAAAACCCGGTTTTTATATTTCGGCTTGGTTCAATTTTAAAATTAATACCTAGTATTAACTTTGTGTATGAGCCATTTTGAACCTTTTAATATTGTTTTATTGTGGGGTCATATTTTGATTAACTATGATTCTTTGTGATAATTGTTTTAAAAGTTATAGTATTTATTATTTAACAATATAAAATGTCGGGTTTTACATGTGCCTTATTGGGGATTAAAAATTTTTAAAATACTATTTTCTTTTCTCCTGTTACTTAATTTTATTTGCTAACTGATTATGCATCAATCTACAACAATATAACATATTGTACGGGTTGGAAAATTCCATAACTGGGTTGTACCAAATCACCTGAACACATAATTTCCAACTTGATTATGCATGGCTTGTTCATATATTCATTAAGATTTAACATATTTCATCAACATTTTCACATCATAGAAACACTTCTATAATATCATATAATTTCCCATTAGGACTCTTCCTAACTAATAAAAGGTATTTCACTAATTATACAAGTGTCAACACATAATTAACTTTCTTTAACAAATTCAATCAAGACATTTTCTCCATATACACATTATTTACCCCTTGAGTAATTTATAGAAAGAAAAATCTAAGTTGCCATTTCAATATATAACTAAATCATGTAGATATCTCCATATCTTGGAACCGCACTTAATTATACACACATAAAGGTTCCACAAGAACATCGTATTCCACCATCTTAAAGAGGAAATCATATCTATGTATTTTGAATGGATTGAAGAATTTTAAAAATACTCTATTCTCACCTTTGCCACAATAGTGATCAACATACTCAAATGGTTCATGACTTTGTAACTATTCCTACAAGATCGTTCCACACAATGCACCATGAATTTCCACATGCAAAAGTTCATCATCTTATATATGCAACACTTTTCATATTCTCATGTAATGTCGTACATCTAAATATTCAAACACTCCATTATTTAATTTCATTGTTGTTCAGTTCATATAAGTCTACAAGCAACTATAGATATCATATATCCATTACGAATGGGTCCTAGATCATAACAACAATATTTGACTATTAAACATTTTTTATGTTAGAAAAACAAGGTCAGAATATCAACAATAACTTGGATAAATTTAGGGATTATGTATAAAAACATTCCAACATCTATAATTCTGACCCTATTTCATGGGGTTACATGAAATCCAATTTGAGATAATCCAAGAAATAACAAATTGGATTTTAAAAAAATATAATATTCAAAACAACAAAACACCTTGATTTTGTTTTATGTCCTTGAAATAAAACTTGTAGATATGATATACAAAGAAAAAGAACTTCTGCTAAACCAAAGGCATAACACTTAACGTCAATCTTTGGTAGGAAAAGTCGTGTCTGTATGGGAAGATACTTGACATTTAGGTTTTGGCGGGAGACTAACATATATATAATGGATTTTATAGAATACAAAATCATGTACAATGCGGAAAAACACTTAATAATTAAGAGGGTACATGCATCCTATAAAGGGTCTATGTTATAACACTTTGAAGCCAACATACTATGAACAACAAAACTAGCTAAGCCCTAATATTATCAAAATCATGGGATTATGGTTACATACCTTTGATTTGATGTAGTAAACAAATCACTTCAATCTGCTTGTAGTGGAGGTCTTGGAAAGCTTAGCACCAAAAGGATGATGCCTTTAATGGCTCACACTCAAACCCTAGAACTAGAAGACAAGAGGAGAGAAGAAGGAGTGTAAATTTTTGTTCATATGCTCCTTGGAAAGAGTAGTCATGAAAATTGATGCCCAAGGGGTCCTATTTATAGTTTAGGTAACTTAGGGACAAATCAAGATTTGAATACTTAAATAATGGATTTAGTTCCAATTCAAATCATTTCCTTATTATCATCCAGGAGGCCTTGGAAACCCTATAAGGGCTCCCAAAACTGTCCACCCCTTGGATGGTTCTAGAAGTACCTCTTTTGTTCAACTATTGAACAATTACAATTTACCATATGCACCTTTAATTAATTCCAATTAATCCCAAATTAATTCAAGATTAATTCTAATTAATAATTAATTAATTCTAATTGATTTCTCATTAATTTATTAATCATATAATTTAATGAATCAATCATTTGACCTTTTATTAATCTATTAATCACATAATAAATTAACAAATCAATTATCTATTTTCAATTAATATATTAATCATAATATATTAACAAATCATTTATTATAATTTATTAATTATATAACAAACTAACAAACATATCCTCTCTCTCTCTCTAAATGTCATTCTTACAAAGTTCTAGTTATAAGGGCAACCCAAAAATGATTTTGCTTATAATTACAAGAATATACCAATTTAGTTACTCGCTTAGACACCTTAATCTAACAGTCTCACACTTGGATAAGTCTGTAACTACAATTGCGAGTATAGAACTTGAATTAATCAACAAAGAGGGCTTTCCAAAGCCACTACCAAACTGTGATTCGAATCAAATGTTGTCCCTAAGATAAGTGGTCAGATATTCCATCATTCTGCAAGATATTGTATGGCCATGAGACATGGATTAAAATCAATCTCATAGTCCAAGATTCTGTTTCTCAATTTCCCCAATTTATAACGACTAAATTCATACTACTAATTGAAAACATCAATTTAGTATGGGCTCGGCCAAGCACTTCAGATGTCGGTCAACAAATCATCGAGGGTCCCAAAGATATCGTTTTTACTGTTAAGGAAAAAAGAATGAATTACTTTGACTATATAGTCATACATTTTACTAACTAATTCATGCATGCAATTACTCTTTATAACACCTAGTTACGAGATGTGTTTGGGCAAATCAATGCACAACCGATTCTTAAACTACGAACTATATATCTACGCTTATGAGTAGTAGATATTATCGTCTTAGAATTACTTGTGATAAAATCCATGAAGTAATCTCTTAGCGTGGGTTTATCCAATACTTAAAATTCCTATTTTCAAAGTACTCATGAATATTGTAGCAAATCCAATTGCAGTGTCTTAAACGCAATTGACAATCTACAATGAACTCATGGCAGTCTTAAATCACTACTTACTGCCTAAAGTATGAGCGATTGTGGGATTTTGAATAATATTAAAATCACTCAGGGAAGTAAACATGCAAAGTGAAACACAATAACAAATTCATTAACTATGGTTTCAAACATACTGAATATACATAATTCCTATTATTTAATCACCATAACAATTACAAATTTATTCATTGTATAATGTTTCGAGTAATCAAATAACCATTTGAATTTGATAACATCAGTCATGTATATGTTATGAACATGCATATTATGCCTCTCTATAGTCCTTCCTTTATGAACATATCTAATGGTCAATATTTCAATGATGTACACTTCCTAATTCCAAATTCTTATCATTATCTAAGATGTAGTGGAATTTCATCTTTAAATGCATTGTCTCTTGTGATGCTCTAAAGTCACAGAGACTGAACCTATGATATTATAGAATGTTCCATTGGTACTTGTTATTCAGAACAAATCCATGGTAAAAAAAGTCTCAAATTCAAGATACACTTCTTGAATGCTTCTCTCATATTAAATGTTCCATCTCACATGTATATTTTTCAAACATCTCCTATTATGGAAACATTTCCATATTCCATATGACCATCAATTCTGACCAATAATCATCTCAATCTAAAATGTGTCAACAAGGTCGTTTCCAAACAATATTATACATGAAACTGTCCACAAGCAACCAATCTTTGGTAAAACCTCATAATTTTCTTGACAGTTGTTTAACAACCTTAGTTACAAAAAATCTAACCCTTTTCACACAATGCTCTAGGCATTCGAAAAATTAGAATAATTCAACATTAGTGCATATGTGATCGATTCTATATCTGAAGCATATGGGACTCGACTCATTATTTCCTACAAGGATTTAATATATTTTCAATTCCTTGCTATAATATTCTTATATATGGAATATCCTATGTTGAAACATTTCAACATAATATTCATATATGTCTCTGACTAAGTTCTATTAAACCATATAATCTAAACTTTTAGATTCATAACGAAGTACGAGTGCCCTCTCCCTTAGGTCCACTATAGAAAAACAGTTCCCAACTTTTGCAACTTGGAAACTAGAAACATTGTTCCCTATGAATATTATTGTAAACATGCAATACCAGCATAACAATTATGCTCCCACTAGCTTTGACATGTACCCAGAAATCAATTGGACTTCTTGAAATCAATACCCTTTGACTTTCTTAAGGAAGTGCACATTTCTTTTATTTGATGATTCAATAAGTCTCTAACTAGACTTCTTAATCTTATACACCTTAGTTGGATAATATATATATGTGTGTATGTGTTTAAACCCTTTCAAGACAGATAGATATATCCTTCGAAAGTTCAAACAATTACTTGCCATTCATCATAATTCGAAATATGAAGAGGATGTCGTAATCATAATTTGAATTTGAGAATGCCATTTACACAACCAACATCCATATAGATTAGATCTTCAAAATCTATTAGCGAAAGTATTTCCTCAAAATCATTTTCATTAATTATAGTGAAACCTTTGACACTTAAATTTTATGGTGCATATGTTCCCATCTAAGTGAATCTTTCATTTCCAACCTATAGTCATAATACAAGGTTTAGGACAAACCAAATTCAAAATAAGTTTTTCTTCATGGACTGAACTTCGCCAATTTAATTTCTTGCTTTCTGGAAGCTCAAGGGCCTACCAGTTCTTGCATGTTGTTAGTAGCTAACCCATATTGATAAGTATACTTTTACTGACTAATGTGATTTACATTTTTCAGTTAAATGAAGATCATAGAACTCATAAGCATTGCCAACTCAACTACAAGTGCATAAAAATTAAATTATGCCACTTAAACACAAGAAGTTATAAACCTCAGGTTACGTGCTAGTGATAACTAAAAGGATCACTATCGGTTGACTCTTGTATGTTCTCAAGATCAATACGAATCCTAATGATTTCTTGAACTATGAGCTTTATCTCAAGGAACATTCCTTGCCGAGCACAGAAAAATATTCAAAAGTTCGTGTGGATTCCCGACAAGAAAACACTTCAGATAATTGATCTCAGATTATCTTTTGTTTCTAGATTAACGAAAACATCAAAACTAATATTCTAAACATGCTAGAGTAAGGAAATCATTCTTTAATCCACATATTTCGAGGTGTCTTCGTCCTTCTTAGTTTGAAATGAATTTCAAGATACGATTTGCAGTTACTAGAGCATGACTGTAAAACTTGATTGGAACAAAGTATGACTCATCTTGTGATCGAAAGATTTCCAATAATTTTTTATTCCTCTTCTTAGTCATACAATTGCACTAAGATGTTCTTGGAGGCTTAATTGTGATACAATTCCACAATTACTAAGATGATCATCAAACAAGATACTAAAGTAATCTCCTTGCTTTTCAGATTGGAGAATCTTTTATCTTTTTGCCTAATAGATTCTTCCATTCGTTATGTTACTCTTTGAATGTTTTCTAATGTATCATAATTTTGCTTAATCTTATAAACATAAGTCTATTTGCTGAAGCATCAGTAAATCATGACCAAAACAGTTATCGTACCTTGTGGTGGATCAAAAAAGTCCATTTCAACATGTACTTGATCCATTAGTCCTTCACTTGTCTCACATAAATATGTGAATAATGAAGCATTCATAATTTTACAATGAACAATATTCTCATGCATCATGAAACTTGAATTTTATAAATCGAAGTTTCTGTCCAATTGAAACTTGGTGATGAGATTCCTTTTACTTGATCAATTATGATGGTACCATAAGCATGTTCTAGAAGAATCATTATCCATAATTAATATTTCTATTAGTAGAAACATGATAAACATTTTTCATTAATGCTATTGCAAGGAAATATATAAATAAGGCAACTTCATAAGCCAAAACTTCATTTTTATTGCTAAAAGGAAAATTGGAACTCGTCCTTACAATGCATAACATGAAAAACTATATTTCTAGACATCTCCAAAGAGGAATAACAATCTATTAGATTATCCTAACTCCCTAGTAGTAGCTCCAAATTTTGACCATCGAACTATGTAACGAAAGTTCATTTCTCATGATTAGATTTAGCTCACTTTACTCAAGCTTCATTTCATCTTTTAGATCCTGCAATCCCATAACAATGTGATCATCACATCATGTATTAAGATTCTAAGAATAGGAACTTATGGAGTTAGATAATGGATGTACCTGAAGTTGAGTCACACGAATTGACTTCCCAATCTTTAAGATCCTCCAAGTATTTTGAGCAGCTTCGCAACCAATGTCCCTTCAAATCGCAGTAGAAACATTTGGACTCTTTGGGTTTAGCACATGGAATGATCCCAGAATTGAACTTTCTCTTTACCATAAGATCAAATGGTTTGATCTTGGATGGCTCCTTCAAGCAACTATGTTTCAGATGTATTCTTAAGCATTTCTGCTTTAGCAACTATCAATATCTCGGTCAAATCAATTAGGGTCGCATCAAGATTCCACATATAAAAGTTCTCTATGAATTGACTATATAACCTTGTAAATGAGAGAAGAACCAAGTCACAGGCTTGGTCCTTCGGAAAAATGACACCCATTTTACCCAATTTGTCAATGTACGACTTCATTTTCAGAACATGCGCACATACACAGTTTCCATCTTGATGTTTACATGACAATAAGGAAGAAGTAGTCTCTTATCTTTCAACTTGAGGAAAACATAACGTTGGGAGAGTCACAAGAGGAAGAGGTGGAAGAATTGAAGAAGCATGATGTCCAGTTCCACCATTCCCCGAAGAAGAGAAAACTTTTTCACCTTTTTTCAGAATGTGGAAGATCATCTTCAGAAGAACGAGGAAAAACATTTCTAGAAGAATGAGGAAGACCATTTCTGTCTTCATACGACATACAAATTGGGAGAAGAGAGAATTCAAGTTAGTTGATTTTAATCCTTAATTATTAACCCATAAATTAAATTAAGGCTAGGATCCATATTTTCAATTCGACCTTTGAAGAGGGATGCCATAATCAAAATCGAATATTTTTAGTTAGGTAGAGTCATATCACCGATTTTAATCACATGAAACTCCTATATCTTTGAGAATCATTGAATCTTATCAATGGCGTGTTTAATCTCGATTACGCTCTTACCAACTGTGACTGGGATGCCAAGGATCACAATTAAGATGTGAATAACCATGCAAACCCGCTCAAACACCCTTGATCGATTTATAATCTCTCATTGACGTGTTGGTTAACTACACATGCTCCATCAACAATCATAAACACAGTTTGTTTCATCATTTCACCTTTATAATCCCAAATTAGTGTCTCGGTTAACCACGCACACTCTACTAACGACTCATAAAGAAACAATATGTGTTTTCATGGATTACAATACAATTTCACATTTTTCCTAAAGTAACTAGAGTATGATTTATAAAGGTTTAGTTCCATTATAGTATCATACTTTTAGAGGTTATGTCCTATCAAACCCGTTCGGCTAACAACCCTCCACCATACAAGGGAGCAGTGGGTGAGAGTGGACACCCATTCAATGGTCATTTTATAGGTTGTTATCCTTATACCCCCGTTAAAGTATAGCTTCTTAAATGATACCTACTATTGATTTGACTGACTTTATCTTATACATATAATATATTAAACATTTAATCATATATAGTATAAGGTGTATTTTAAAACCTATCAAAATAAAAGGTTTAAATATTAATTATCTAAATTAATCATATAATTATTTAATCAATTTAAACTTATCATGGACTTATAATTATCTTTTAATTAATCTTATAATTAAATTTATTATTAAATCCATAAGGGATAATTCAATTTTAATTAATCAAATAATTAATATATTTTCAAATAAGGATATCTCCTAATATTTATGGATTTTAGTTAATCATCCAAAGCATGAAAAATCGTATTCTAACTAATTTCTAAGCAGGTAATTACCAAATAACAATCACAAAAATCAAATTAGACAAGAAATTCTGAAATTTTGGATTTATACCGAGTTCACATCGTGAAAGATACATGTCACATCATGAGCTCAGTCTGATAGATTTTTTTGTGCAATTCAACTCATGTACACTCAATGTTTGACAAGACAAAACTCAAATACCACTTATGAGTTTTATAGAATACAAAATCAGATACAATGCCGAAAAAACATTTAACAAATAAGAGGGTACACGCATCCTATAAACGGTCTATATCATAACACTTTGAAGGAAACACACTATGAACAATAAAACTAACATAAGCCCTAATATTATCAAAATCATGGGATTAGGGTTACATACCTTGATTTGTTGTAGTAAACAAATCACTTTAATCTTTCAATCTCCTTGTAGTGGAGGTCTTGGAAAGCTTAGCACCAAAAGGATGATGCCTCTAATGGCTCACACCCAAACCCTAGAACTAAAAGATAAGAGGAGAGAGGAAGGAGTGTAAATTTTCGTTAATATGCTCCTTGGAAAGAGTGGTCATGAAAATTAATGCCCAATGGGTCCTATTTATAGTTTAGGTAGCTTAGGGGACAAAGCAAGATTTGAATACTTAAATAATGGATTTAATTCCAATTCAAATCATTTCATTATTATCATGTAGGAGGCTTTTGGAAACTCTAGAAGGGCTCCCAAAATCGTCCACCCCTTGGATGGTTCTACAATTGCCTCTTTTGTTCAACTATTAAACAATTACAATTTACCCTTGCAACTTTAATTAATTCCAATTAATCCCAAATTAATTTCAGATTCATTCTGATTAATAATTAATTGATTCTAATTGATTTCTCATCAATTAATTAATCATATAAGTTAATGAATCTTTCATTTACTAATTGATCACATATTAATTTGTTAATAACATAAAAAATTAATAAATCGATTACCTATTTCCAATTAAAATAGTAATCATAATATATTAAAAAATCATTTGTTAAAACTTATTAATCATATAATAAACTAACAAACGTATCCTCTCTCTCTCTCTCTCTCTCTCTCTCTAAATGTCATTCTTACAAAGTTCTAGTTATGAGGGCAACCTAAAAAGTACCTTGCTTCTAATTACAAGAATATACCAATTTAGTTACTGGCTTAGACATCTTAATCCAACAATATATATATATATATATATATATATATATATATATATATGTTTTTATCGCAAACCACAAGGGCATGCCCTCCCCCCAACCCCACCTGATGATCAACCAATATGACCACCACCATTATTATTGCTCCTTGAACCATGTCATGGTGTTGCCCCTTCGAAATAATGTGCAACATCTAATCTCCATACTAGTCCATGCTCTGGTATACTTTATCACTTATTTCTGCCTAAGCAGAGTCTTCCATACTACATTGATAAAAACTCCTCATGTTCCAATAGATTTTCCAAGCATTTCCACTAGTATTTGACTTTTCCAAAAGATATAATTTCAACTATATTTCCTTGGGTTACACGAAATCAAATTTAAGATAATCCAGTTAATAATAATTTTGATTTCAGAAAAAATAAAATCCTATTCAAAACAATGAAATGTGTGGCTTTTGTTCTATGCTCTTGAGACAAAACTTGAAACAACGATAGAAAAAAAAGTATTTCTACAAAACCTGATGATAATGCATATATGACAATTGACTAGAAAGGTCAATTATTTGCTAGGAAAGTCTTTGCATGTTGGGAACATATAAGACTGTTAGGTTTTGGCAGGAAACTAACTAACATATATATATATATATATATATATATATATATATATATATATGTATATATATATATATATCTATATATATATAGAGAGAGAGAGGTAGGTTCAAATGTTTAAAGTAATTATTGTGTTATTGTATGCATAAATGTGGGCCAATCATAATTAAATAAAAAATTAAATAATTAAATAAATAAACAAGGGTATTCTAGTAATTTGATAAATAGCTTCCACAAATAGTCCCTGTAATCACGCTAACATTCACTTGTAACCTAATTTCTTTTTTTATATACAGCAGGTCATCGTCTTCATCGTCTTCCACAAATCGTCTTCATCCCTCCATTCACAATCGAGCCAGCCTTCCCTCCCTGATACTTCCGATCATTGTGGCCATTCTCTGCTTCCAATCAGTCGTTGGTCCCAATCGTTGCTTCCCCAGTTGTCGCGCAAACACACACGCATATCATTGCGTCCAAGGTATTCCCTCCAGATCTACCTCTATTTCTTCCTTTATTTATCAATGTCTTCCGATCGAAATCTGTTGTTTCGGGTGTTGCATTATTTCGAATTTTTGATTTTGATGTTGATATTCTGATAAAATCAAGAGAAATTTGTGTTTTTATGATTTCATCTCAGAAGAAGAATCAAAGCTAAATTCTCGAGGTTTATATTCCGTGAATGATGTTTCTCCTTTCGATTCTTTGTTATCTGCAGAATTATTCATCTGGGTTGGCGTGGAAACTCTCATTGATTGTGATCTTAAGTCAAGAATCCCAACAGAAGGTTTTGTAAAATGCGAAGTTTCATCTGGTATTTTCTCCGATCTCATTGATTTTGAACGCCAATTCAATGGAATTTGAGAGTTGGAATTAGAATCTGAATTGGAATCAGAAACAGTTTCTCTGAATTTCTCCTCTAACTTGATTGGAACCAAACCCCTAAACTTTCCCTTTTTTATTTCATCCCCAAAAGTTGAAGAAGAATCTTGAAGTACTGATTTCACAGCAGCAGAATCCAAACTTTTAGAACCAATTTTTTTTATTGTTCTGTGTTTACTTAATTGCTCAAGAACAAAGTTTTTGTCATCAATAACAACCATGGATTCCCTTATAAAATTCTGATTTAGCTTCTTCTTATCAGATTTAGCTTCTTCCTATCTGATTTAGCTTCTTCCTATCGTATGGACCCTTAATTTGCAAAGGTTTGATCATCTACATAGCTTGTCTTTTTTATGATTCTTTTGACAGGAAATGATTAATTTGCTTTTCATTCGAATTTTTTTTTCCTGATTTAACACTTCATTTATGTGGACAGTGCAGGATCTTGACAAGGTTGAATTCTGAAAAGGTATCAAGTATGTTTATGTAGATGATTCAATGAATGATATTGGTGAGATTCCAATTCTATTGGAATGGAATCACGAATTCCAATTCTGTTGGAATGGAATGACGAATTCCAATTCTGTTGGAATCACAGAAGTTGATGCTTGAAGAACAGACCACAAAATTGAAACGGACCACATTATTCTTTTAGAATGTATTAGTAGTTGTTAGATTTTAATGTTTTCTTTCCCGTTTTGATTGTTTTTTAGTTTTATTCTTTAACAATAAATGTAATTCTTAACAATTGTTACCCGTATTCTATAAGAAATAATGTATTTTTTGTTTTTATTCTTCAATTGATTGTTCAACAATTTTGTTATTTTACTAGAAGTTTTTAAATTCATGATCAAGAAATAGGTTCAAGAATATTTTTATTATTTATGGTTCAACAATATTTTTATTTTTGAATATACTCATAAACATATTCTGTCAGAATGTTCGAATTAAAAGAATTATAATTCGTAAAATCGGATTTTTAAAATTAATAGAATCTATGATCCCTTAAAAAATGCAATTTTCCTTTATTAAATCTATATTAATTGACTAAATTACCCTTGTAATTAATTAAGATGATATTTTCAATTATATTTAATTCAATAATATATATTAATCACTTTCTTAAAATAAGTAAATTTGATTGGCCCACATTTATGCATACAATAACACAATAATTAGTTTGAATATAATAACCTAAGCCTATATATATATATATATATATATATATATATATATATATATATATATATATATATATATATATATATATATGCTACATATGGATCTTGTTTCGGGTCAGGGAACAGTCCGTAACCTGGAAGGGGAAGCCCCTAAACCTCGTGTCCTGATCGATCAATGGGACCACCGACATGAACGATGCCCCCTTCAACCCTGCTTGGGCAATGCCCCTTGGAACCCACTAAGGGAGCAACCTCTAACCCCATGTTTCCGAGATCACATAAGCTTATGTTATGGTGTAATTTGCATCTATCAACCTTGTAATATAACTAAAACTATCTCGATCTTGTCTAAAATAATCTCATTTATATTTAAAAACTTGATAACACTAAAGTAAAAAAAAATGATTAAATAATATGGTTTCGTATTAGACTTTTAGATTTCAAATAATCACAAATACAAACCTATGAGGTGTTGCTTAGGAAAAACTAATAAATAAAAATGTAGATAGTGTGTTATGTATACTTATAATAAAATAAAATCTTAATTACCAAATTAAAATTCGATTATAATGTCTTTATTCTCTTTTAGCTATTAAATAGTATGTTACTACCCCCGTTTTATATGGGAAACTTGAGTAACTACGAACGTGTAGAAAACATGCCTACAAATATACAAAATCCATGTGGCTAAAATATGGAACCAAAAGTAGGGACGAAACATGGAAATATATTGTGGAGGGGGGGCTGCAGAGGGTGTAATCTGGAAATTTTCTATTAGGTCGGGATGACTTTTGTAGTTTTTTAAACACATTGACCATTTTTGTAAAACATGCACAAGGACATTTTCTATAAATTACGGGGATAGCTTTCGTAATTTATTTTCTACAGATGGTTTAAACCTGCAAACATACGAAAATCTTAAGCATATAGAATATAGGGACCTTTTCGGTAAATTGAAAAGTTATAGGGACTAAATTTTTCAATATTCTAAAAGTTACGAGACAAAAACCTCAAATGTAGAAAAACCCTCAAATGTATCAAAAACCTCAAATACTAAAGTTATGTGGCAAAAACATCAAATGCTAAAGTTCACTATTCATTTGTAGTTTAAAACTAGAGATGTATAATAATGTAATGCATAAATTTTTAACACAATTACATAAATTGTCCATATGGTTTATCAAAGGTCACAAACTCAGTCACTGCTATTTTTTTTACGAACATGGTCCATGTGGTTTCCAAAACATGCATGAATGGTCTTTTTTGCTCACACCGTTAGTTTTCTTGTGTTATCACGTATCACATGCCTAACATTTAAGGGTAATTGGTCTTCTCAGGTTTAGCAGGGATTGAGGGTGACGATAGGGACCATTTTTTTTTAATGTCCTACAACATCTTAATTTCCGCTACACTAATTTTGAACTTTGTAAAATGTAATGTCCTGTAACATCTTGATTTCCGCTAAAATAATTTTCTTTTTACTAAATTAATTATTATTTTTCGGAATGTCTATAGTTTCATATTTTATGTTATTTTAGTCCATTTTTATTTATATGAAAAAGAGAGACTAAATTGGAACAATTCTACACCTATTATGTTTAGTTTTGGAGTTTTTGGGGTTAGTCATTCCATTATGGCAAACTCGAGGGACCTATATGAAATTTTCAAAATTTTGTGTATCGGGGCTTCTCATGTACAAGACCTAATTTTGGTAGCCCAAAAATCTTGTATTCGACCCTCCCTAGGTTACTAAACTTTCCTTGGCCTTAAACTACATTGTGTACGTGTGTTTGTGTGTGTTGGTGAGACTAGCGACACAAAAGAAGAAAAAAGCGGGAAAGAGAAGAAAAGGGGGAGGAAAGGAATAAGGGTTGGCTTCCATTAGAGCACCTTCAATATATGTAATCTTCATTCTAATTCCTTGCATGAGTATGAGTGAGAAAAAGAGGCAAAATGGAAGAAAAACTTAATTTTCGTCATCATAATCTACATATCACAAAAGAAGCGAAACAATCGACTTAGGGTTGTGATTTTCGAAATCTCCCTTGCCCATTTCGTACTTTCTAAGTAAAGTTACATTGATGGAGTTGTTGGAGGAAAACTGGTGATGAAAATCCTCAAAGACATGACATGTCGAGACAGATGTTGGATAAGAAAAAGAAAAGTAAAAGAAAAGAGGATTACTTTTGGTATAAGGTTTTCTTATGGAATCTTTAATCCCGCTCATCATAGGTAAGTAATTTTCCCATTGTGAATATCCCAAATATACTTAAAGGGATTAACTCTCTAAATCTTAATGGGTTAAGAGAAAAACCCAAAAACCGTACTTTGGTGTTTTTCTCTTTTGGACATTTTACTTTGATTTATGGTTTGCTCACCAAATGACCATTATGTCATAACACCTCATAATAATTTGTAATTCCTTATTATCCATCTTTGGGGCCATTTTTGTAAGTATTTAATGAATTAGGATGTCAAGTTAACCCTAAAAGAATAAAGCTGTGATTTTATGAAATTATCATATTATGTCCATATTTTGTAAAAATTATAGAAAAATCATCGAGATTCGGATTTAGGATTCGTAATTTCTCAAAGCTCATATTTCGAGTCTATTATGTCCCTGATGTTGGATGAAACTAAGGTGAAAATGGTCATTTTAACAGACTGGTTCGGGATTAGCTGCATTGATATACGGTAATGTAAAAATCATTATAAATTGTAGAAAAACTGTATGGACTTGTGCGAGTAGTTAACGGAAAGGTATTGACCTGAACTTTATGAATCTGGCTTCTTAATCTGGTTTGGATGAGTTTAAGAGGGGAAAACGGGTCTTGAACATGATGCTATTTCGGGTTAAAATCTAGAAATTTTAACATAATATTTTAATTATGTGTTTAGGGTGAATGGTAGCCATTTTTAATCTTGATTGTTATTCTTACAGGTATTGAAGGGTGACTTGGTGTGAGTGGGTTCCGGGAAGCAGTTGGAGATTTACCTTACTACTATATGTGAGTTTCTCACTACATTGTGTGATATTTTGCATTCTTTGCTTTAGCTCGTGTGTGCTATATGATGTTTATGTGAGTAGCACTAGGCTGGGTTAGTCTCTAGTGGGAGTATGGTATTCGTTCACGTACTGAGGAATACATATAGGAGGGCTCGACGTATCCGAGCGGGGGATCGGGCTAGCCAATGTGTCTCAAAGGTTCGACAAACTGAGCAAGGGGGATGGGGGTAGCCAATATGTCCCAATGGGTTCGGGTTCGGGGGATCAGGATTAGTCAATGTGTCACAAGGGCTCGATGTACTAAGCAAGTGGGATCATGTATAAACAATATGTCCGAGTAGGTGTATGTTGTTACCGATTCGTTCTTTGACATGCATACGTGGTTGTGTGTCTTATATTGTTGTTATATGTATATTAGGGATAGAGCTTGTATGATATGGTACTGTGTATATGTGAAATTCATTAAACTTTGTGCTTACCCCATTTCCCTTAAAATATTGTTTCAGGATCAGCGTGTACTCAAGATGGCAAGGCGTGACAGTACAGACTAACTCAAGACTGATTGTTGGAGTTTTTGATATTACATTAGTTTATCTTTTCTTGAAATTGGGATTTATAATGTTTAAAAAAATTCAAAGTTATTGTAAAATTCTGGGATGCTACATGTCCACCCATTCATTTTCTAAACTTTCGTGTTTATCCCAAATAGTATATATAATTTGATTTTCCTTTATAACTTCCGTTCGTAGACATAAACAAATATTTTTTATATGCTTATTTTTATGTATATGTCAATATAAATTAAAGGTGGACAACGTTTCGATGTAAATATAGAACTTTCGTTCATTACTTTTTTAGGTGTTCGTGCTTAATTTTATATATGATTCCTGTTTTTGAGTTGGGTCGTACATAATACATTTTTATTATTTAAACTTCCGTTCGTTAACTTAAACAAATACTATTACTTATTTATATGTACGTATCAGTATAAATTCGAGTTTTCTTTACATTTGGACATAAATTTTGTGTATATTTTCATGATTATTTTTATATACATTTCCTATATATGAATTTGGTCACATATTATACATTTCATTCGACAGTATAAATTGGTGTTAATCAGTGATACCGACATTGTATATTTATCTACCAACAAATGCAACAGTCCTTAACTTTTATCAATACAATTGTCAAAATTCAACTTTTATTAATACAATCATAAAAACGCAATTAAGTATTGAATTTTGAAATGATTTTTGATGATTGTGTTAATAAAAGTTTTGTCGAAACGTAAAAAATAAGCACGAACGGAAAAAAAAACAAGTACATAAATATAAATATGCAAACATAAAAATAAATTACGTCGAAACGTAGACAAACTCGAATTTACGTCAAAATGTCGATATAAATTCAAGGAGGTCAAAGTTTTGACGTAAATTCAAAACTTTCGTTCGTTAATTTATAACAAACTTGTTTTTTATGTACATATAAATTCGAGTTTTCTACGTTTGACGTAATTTGTTTTTACGTTTTCATGCTTATTGTTATGTATATGCTTTTTTTACATTTCAATATAACTTTTATTAATACAAGCATCAAAATTCAACTTAGAAAATTCAATACTTATAAGTACACTTTTATCGATTGTATTGATAAAATTTGATTTTTGACGATTGTAATGATAAAAGTTAGGTACCTTTGAATTTGTTGGTAGATAAGTATAAAGTCGGTACCACTTACTAACGCAAATTTATACCATCGAATGAAAATATATTATATGTAACCAAACTCATGCGTAGGAAATACACATAAAAAAACATAAAAACATACACAAAGTTTACATCCAAACGTAAAGAAAACTCGAATTTATACCGACACGTATATAAAAATAAGAATTTTTTTTAAGTTAACGAACGAGAGTTCAAATAATCGAAAATGTATTATACGTGAATTGAATCAGACGTACGAAACTTACATAAAATAAATCACACAAACGTAAAAACAAAAAATAAAAGTAATTAAGGAAAGTTCTAAATTTATATTGAAACGTTATCCGCCTTAAATTTATGCCGACACTTACATAAACATAAGTACGTAAAAAATTAGTTTTTCTAAGTTGGTGGACGGAAGTTATTAAAGAAAATTAAATTATGTATACACGAGGTAAAATAAACACAAAAGTTTAAACAATGGAAGGATAAATATATAATATATAAAGTTTAAAATGGATGGTCAAAATGATATTTAAAAAAATAAATAACTGAAAAAAATCAAAATCTTATAAATATAAAAAATATATAAAATTATAAAAATGATCAATATGATTTACCATTGGCACAACTCGCTAAAATTAAAAAAACCAAATTACCCTGGTATGTTATTAGTATGTTAGGCATTTGATATTTGATAAGAGATAATTTGTATAAAAAAAACCTATTTATATAAGTTTTGAAAACCACATAGACTATATTTGAAAAAAAAAAAAGAAAAAAGTAAAAATAATAATAATAATAATAATAATAATAATAATAATAAACTGAATTTATGACTGTTGGATAAACAACAACAACATTTATATAAATTTTTTATCCAAATTTTCTAGTATTAATTTTGGAAATACCAATTGAGTTGGAGTAAAAGAGAGGAAAGGGATGTGACAATTTGGTCTCATTAAAAAAGTTAAATAGAAGGTGGGGTGTCTGCTGACGTCAGAGGGTTGGCCACGTTGCCTGCTTCCACCGCGTTTGTTGGTTTTTGATTTCTCTTCATACTATAATACTTAATGGTCAAAATGTGCGTGTACACGTGTGGCCTACACAATCGTACTTTTATACCATTTTGTATTCAATATAATTAATACTTTTCCCATTAAAATATTATGTTTTCAGAAAAAGAAAATTCAAAGTAAAATTTCTTATATTTAATCGTATTTGGAGATTGTAATAAGATTGATAATCATTTATAGGTACATTTAATTATGTTTCGATAAAAATATGTTTTTTTAAAACCAGCAAATATTATTGAAACTCCCAACCTAGCAAGATGCTAGGGAGGAGGATGGAGAAATTTTACAGTTTGCATATTACAAGATTATGTGTTTATACACATTTAAAAGGGTTTACACATCAATCCACCCAACGAAATATGCATTTAAATCTCCTATGTTTAACCCAAGTAAAGACTGTCGATTTGACCATATCAGACACCACAGCAGGTGAAGATCGAGTTTTCTTGAAAGTCCAGTCGCATCGTGCTTTCCATAGGAGCCATGCTGTCCCATAGCAAATAGCAATTAGACTCCTCCATTTTTATGGCATGTTCTCCATTTAGATGCGAATTCCACCAGGTCTCTTATATTTGTGAAATGCTTATATTTGTGAAATGCGAGTCAGGTATCTCACACCACCGGAATATCCATTCCCAAACCGTCACAGCTTTTGGACATCGGAGAATCACGTGGTCTGTATCTTCAGGTTCTAATCCACACCAGGTGCATGTGGGGGATGGAAGTTGAATGCCACATCTGATTAGGGCTGTAGCAGTAGGCAACCGGTTGAGAACTGCCCTCCACATAAAGCAACTCACCTTTATTGGGATGTCATGTATCCAATCTATCACTACCTCATCATTAGTTCGAGTCCTTCCGTCAATTTGTGATCTGAGTGCCCTCACCTGGAATGCACCATCATGAGATAGACTACAAGTCCATTTATCTCGCCTGGGTAATTGGTGGTGGTCTTCGATCCGAGCTTTGATCGCTTCGAGTTGGCTTATTTCATCAGGTGAGATAAGGGTTGATTTCCAGCTCCAAACCAGACCATCTGGGGTTACTCGATCAGAGACTTTGCATCTCTTGTACCTTTCCAGTTTGTAGAGCACGGGAAAGGACTCTTTCAGTGTTGTGTCCCCATTCCACCTATCATGCCAAAACATAGTGTCTTCACCGGATCCAACATCTTTTACAAATACATCATCAATGTTGATGTCTAGTTCTTCTAGCGCCTTACGAATTCCCGCCACATTTTTCCATATGCCAGTTAATGTTTTTTTGAACATGTAATCTGCCGGTTTATTATATAGGTTGTGAATTCCTTTTATGACCCTGCTCCATAGGCTTGTCCCATCAACCTTAAGTCGCCACCACCATTTCAGAATCAGGGCTATATTGAGTGCCTTCAGCGATCCAAGTCCAAGCCCACCTGTGTTTTTTGGGGATAGTACCTTCTGCCACTTGACCCAATTTATCTTCCTCGATTCCTCCGCACCACCCCAGAGAAATTTCCGGCGGAGCTTTTCCAAAGTTTTAATGACACCTGCAGGAGCAACAAACAGTGAGAAATAAAAGGTGGGGAGGCAGCCAAGAACAACCTTGGATAGTGTAAGACGGCCCCCTAGTGACAGCGTCTTGGATTTCCATGAGCTAAGTCTTGAGCGGAATCTTTCAATCACAGGGCGCCAATACTTTGTGAGGTTCATGTTTGCCCCCACAGGGACACCGAGGTATGTGAATGGGAGTTTAGCGGGTTCACATCCATGTGGTTCAGCTAGATTAACTATCTCCTGAAGCTCTACCCCAACCCCAAAGACTCGGGATTTGTTGAAGTTGACTTGGATACCCGAGGATACATGGAAGCATCGGAGGATCCTTGCGAGATTTTTTATATTTTCAGCACTCCATTCTCCAACAAAGAGTGCATCGTCCGCGTAAAAGAGATGAGACACACATCGATTGTCATTTGGAATTTGCCATCCTTTGAAAATCCCTTTCTCACACGCCCATTCATGGCAATATGCAGTACTTCCATCGCAATGATGAAAAGGAATGATGATAATGGATCGCCTTGTCGAATTCCTCTCTTAAACTCAAATTCGTCTGTCGGTGCCCCATTAGAAATCGTCCAAGGGATATTCTAAAAGGGTCCATGGGCTACTTAGGGCTTAAGCAGTCAGATTAGGGTTTCCTAGTTGAAAACCCTAATAGCCTACATGTATATATAGTACCCTTAAGCTCCAAAAACGTGGTGAAGAGTTCCACTAGGGTTTCTGGACGTTTTGGGCAGCCTCCTCTTTCTTTATTCTTCATCCTCTTGCTCTTGGTGTTTGTGAGCCATTAGAGGAGTGACACTTGTGACTCTAAGCTTTCTAAAGCCATTACAAGGAGGATTTGAGATTGTTATTGCTACATAACAATTAAGGTATGATCTAAACCCTAATTCATATGTTAATATTGATTATCACATGCTAGATCTAGGGTTTATAGTCTTGGATGAATGCATGTACAATAGAGAAACCTAGATCCAAGCATTAGGGTTTGCATGAGCACATAGGATGTTCTTATGGCCTAAACCCATCAGTGGTATCAGAGCCTTGATTGGTTTCTATTGTATTGATGCCTTGGTTATTTGTTCAAGCTTCAAAATCGATTTTTTGGCTCCCTGACTGATGAACTCGGCTAGTTCCAATGTGGACTCGGCGAGTTGCTCCAACTCGGCGAGTCCATAGAGGAACTCGGCGAGTTCGAGCGTCAGAAAGAGGGAAATTCGGGATTTCTTGCTGTTTTGCTTGAGGATACTTGCCTTAATTGTTTTGGATCTTTAATATTCGAATTTTGTCTCATATTTTGAGTATATCCTTGGTTAAACAAAAGATAATTACCAATTGATTAGATAATAACTTCCTTATATGATTAAAGTTTGATTATTTGTATTAATTGGGTAACTTATCTTGCAAGAAATTGAAATTAGGTCAAATTTAGATAATCATTAAATTAATTGTTTAATTTAAATTATTTGCTATTTGATCCTTGTGTTTTTGAAATGTTTCAAATACTTGCCCTCAAGTTTTGGAATTTAAATTTTGATTAAATGGTTTGATTTGAAATATTTAAATTCTAAACCCTAATGTTTTGAAATGTTTCAAAACTTGCCCTCAAGTTTTGGAATTTAAAAGTTGATTAAAAATTTAATTTAGAAATGTTAGATTCTGAAACCTTAGTATTATTTTTGAAAAGTTCAAATCACACCCTTATGGTTTTATTAAATTAATTAAGTGTATAATTAAAAGAGAGTTAATAAAATCCATAGTGATATGGTTTACATTTAATTAAAAGTATGTTTTATTAAATTAGACCACCTAGTATTTTAAAAGTGTAAAATACACCCTATACTATATATAACATTAAGAGTCTAGTATTATATATATGTATGAGTAAACAGTCAGTCTTACCGTTAGTAGGCCTCATTCACGAAGCTAGTCTATAAGGGGTGTTTAAGGAAATTGCCTATAAAATGGCGATTGAATGGGTATCCACTCTTACCCACCGCACTCTTGACTAGTGGAGGGTCGTTAGCCGAACGGGTAGGATAGGACAGATACCTTCCATTATAAGTATAATGAAGTACAAAAGTAACTGAATGCTTTTACAAAATTCCCAATCTTAGTTACTTTAGGCAAAAGTGAATTGATGCAATTCCATGAAATTACACTTTGTGCCCTTGCGAAGACGTTAGTGGAGCGTGTGTGGTTAACCGGCACACTAAATGGTTCTAAGCAAAGGTAGCAAAGGGTGACTCATTGTTTGTCATAGTTCGGTGGAGCGTGTGTGGTTAACCGGCACATCGAATAGGTGACTGTAACATTGGGGGCACCATGTAAGTTTGCATGGTTATTCACACCTTGTTTTGTGATCCTCGGCATCCCAGTCATAAATCGAGGGGCATATCGAGATTTAAACATGCCATTGAAATGTTCAATGAATCTCAAAAGATCTAGGAATTTTCAATAGATTTAAAACTTAAATTTCTTTTTCGTTTTTCATGGTGGAAATTAGTGAATCGTCATTCACTTACCTTCAAATGTTCTGCAATTTGGGTTACGACATCCCTCTCCCAAGTTGTAGAGTATTGTGTTGGGTCCTAGCCTTAATATCTCATTTGGGTGATTTATTAAGGACTCAATCAATCAACTAACTTGAATTTTTCTCCCGTTTTGTAGATGTCAAAGTATGACAACTATGGTCTTCCCAAATCTCGTGGAAAAAGCTTTTCACATGAAGATGATATTCCACGATTCGATCGAGGAACACGAGATCATGCTTCACTTCCTCCACCTCCTCCTATTGTTCTCCCTAACCCACAAGTTCAAAAGATTGAAAAGTTCAAACTCACTCAAGCCCTTTTGGCAAGTAAACATGAAGAAGGAAAGTCAGTGTGTGCACACGTCCTAGAGATGAAGTCACACATTGATAGGTTAAGAATGTTGGGATCTATTGTCTGTGAGGAGCTGGATGTTGACTGGGTTCTTCAGTCACTTCCTGACTCATATAGTGAGTTCGTAAGAGAGTACTATATGATGAACCACGACGTAACCCTCATCGATCTCATCTATATGCTTATTGCTGCTGAATCAGCAATGATTTGGCGCACTGGAAAAGCAAAGTTGATTGGTGGATCTGCCTTCCAGACCTCTATGGATATAGACAATGGCAACGAAAGGCATGCCATGATCGAAAAGTTTGATCATAAGAGAAAGGCAAAGTCAGAAGTAGTTCCGTGTGTTGTTCCAAAAGAGTCAATTTGCTTTTATTAACAAGAGAAGGGGCATTGGAGACGAAGCTGCCCTATTTACCTAAGAGATCTAAGAGATGGGAGAGTCAAAACGTATGGCTCTACTTTAGGTAAAATCCATTAACTAACTCTTTTAAG
The DNA here is from genome assembly GCF_052849685.1 of Lactuca virosa. Classification (NCBI taxonomy): domain Eukaryota; kingdom Viridiplantae; phylum Streptophyta; class Magnoliopsida; order Asterales; family Asteraceae; genus Lactuca; species Lactuca virosa. Next base: position 285,619,540 of record NC_136432.1, on the reverse strand, counting down.
TTCCTATTCTAGATTCTTAATACATAATGTGATAATATTACATTTCGATGTCTTGTAGGATCGAAGAAAAGAGAGGAATCTTAAGGGAAGAAGTGAGCGGAATCTAATCGTGAAGAAATGGATTTCGATCGCATTACTTGAAGATTAGAATCTTAAGCTATTACTTGGAGTTAGAATAGATTGCTTAGGAATATTTAACAACATAGTTTTTCAGTTGAATTGCATTGTAAGGACAAATTTTCCGCAATAATATAAATTTTGATTTTATATTATTTATTTATCCTTGCAATAGCGTGTATGAAAAATTGATGTAAGTTTCTATTATTAGCAATAATGGATTTGATTCTTAATTATGTTATTTGTGGAAAGGTCAAGAATTTACCAAATAGGGAAAGTTTCTCATCGCCCAAGTTTCAATTGGACAGAAACTTGGAATCATACAACTTGGTTGCATGATGAATGAGAAATTTCATATTTGGAAATTAGACTAATTCATTGACAAAGTGTCAAGTGAAGGACTAGGAGATCGAATACACAAGGTTGTGTGTTGATCAAGTCCACCACAAGAGTAACAAAGATATTCGTCATGATTTACTAAGGTTAAGTAAATATGATTATACTTATGAGATTAAGTGTAATTCTCAATTGATTGAAAGAGTTTCAATAAATAGCAGAACGAATAAGAAGAATCAAGTAGGCAGAAAGATAAAAGTTTCTCTATTCTAAGAAGAAGGGAGAGTACCTTTTTATTATGTTTTATGATAGGTCTTAATGATTAAGAACCACATCTCAATTGATCCTCTAAGTGAGTCTTAGTGCAATTGTATGTCTGAGAAGAGGAATCAAGAATTGAAGAAATGGTTAAATCAAGAAGTCAATCATACTTCGTTCCAAAACCAAGTCTTAGAGTTAAGATTGTGAATTGAGTGACAAGTCTTAAGAAGGTTTATAACATTCATCAAATGTGAAATTTGAAAAGGTTTTCTTATTCTTGCACAATTGGAAAGTTGTGATGTCTTGGATAAGACAAAGACCAACTAGGGCCAATTTAGTGAAGTGTTTTGTCTTGATAAAAACTACACTAACTCTTGAATATTTGTTTGTCGAGAAATGTTTATTGACAAAAGAATCTTATATGTCAAGGAGTCAGTGGGAGTCTTAATGGTCTTGAAAAGTTTCAAGAACTAATCGAGAATAAACCTTATCAATCATCACTAGCACACGACTTGAGGTTTATGACCTATCGTGTTGACATTATTTTGTTTCTGTGCCATTCCAATTAAGTTAATTATGCATGTGAGTTCTATGAGTTCTCATTTGAACGCATAAAAGGCAAGCACCTTGATCAATGAAAAGTACGTTGATATGAAAGGGTGAGCTGCTTAACTACTTGGAAGACATGGTGGGCACTCGTGTTAGCATAAGGCAAGAAATCAAGATTGAGAAAGTTCAGTCCATATGAGTTTGGATTTGTCGCAAACTTTGGTTTTGACAAATTCGCATGGATAGGAACACATACACCATTAAAATCTAAGTGTCATAAGATTCCCTCCTTCATGAAAATGACTGTGAGGAAATGCTTTCACTAAGAGAGATTTTAAGAAGATAGTGATTGTGAAATTGTATTCTCGAATTCGATTATGGTTACGGCTTCCCTTTCCATAATTCGATTGTGAGATTTGGCAATTAGTCTAGATTGTTTAGACACACATATGAGCTATCTAAGGCAAAGGTGTATAAGTTTAAGAAGCTTAGATAAAGGATTATCAAAGCATTAGGTCTTAGAAATATGAACTTCAGAAATTCAATAAGTAATGTTTTCTGGAAGTTCAGTTGTTTTCTAAAACATGTCAAAGCTAGTGGGAGCATAAGTGTTATGCTTATACGATAATAATCATCATGATTGTGGGAGCATAAATGTTGTGCTTGTATGATTATTAAGGCAAGTATTGCAAGTTAGCAATATTAATTATAGAAAACAATAGTTATACTTTGCAAAGTCGTAAGGGTTGAAAAGTTGTTTTGCTATAATTAAGGGAGAGAATATTGTACTTCGTTTCAAAATCTAAAGCTTAGATTGAGAAATTTTAATAAAATTAGTCAAAGGATACATAGTGTGTTCTTAAATTTCGATTATGATTACGGCATCCCTCTTCATAGTTCGAATTGTAAGAACGAGACACATAAAATATTATGGCAGAAGATGGATAAAGCATCATATCTTTATGTAAGACATTATGCATCGTGTTCCATATGCTTCGGGTATAGGATCGATTGCAAGTGCTATAATATTTGACCATTCTAAAATTTTCAAAATGTCTAGCGCATTTAGAGGAAAAAAGGACTAGAATCGGTTTTGACTAAAATAATTAAACAACTATCAAAGGACGATCCAAAGCTCGCTGAGGATTGGTCGCTTGTGAGTAGTTGGAAGTATGGTATTGGATGACATTAATATGAACAGATAAGATTCTATTAAGAATGAATTGTCATATGCCAAATATGGAAATGTTTCCATATTGGGAGTTGGATATTAAGAATCTATGTCTAGATTAGAAACTTTTATGCAAGAAGGATGTTCAAAGGAATGTACTTTGAGTGAGAGACATCATATCTATAGAATTGTTTCTGATAGAGATTGGCCAAGTCTTGATGATTTTGAGCTATGACTTTACGAAAGAATCATTTTATAAAATGTTAGAATCTAGCATAAGTAACAAGAATTTGATATTCTTATACTTATGAAAAGGATTGGAAGTTGTGAAATGAGTATGATTGGAAATGTGTTCATTTGATCTATTTCACAAAGAAAGGACCGTAGGTAAACATTGTGTGCATGCTGAGAGCATGGGACAAGTGTAGTAATAATTCAAGTAAGAAGTTGATTACTCGAAACAACAAATAATGAGTAATCGATATGGTGATAAATAAAAGGTGTTTTATTTATACTCAAAGGTTTGGGACCATATAGGATTAGTATTATTCTTGTGTTTCACTTTGCATGTTTTGACTTCCTGAATAATTAAATTGGTTCAGAACAATCAAATTATTCGAACGGACCACAGTCGTTCATATGTTGGAAGTAGGTATGAATGAAGATTGTCGTGAATTGGTGTGTGGATTGTCTAAAGTGTATTAGACATAAGCAAATGTTTGCTGCAACGTTCATGAGTGCTTATGAATATGATTTGAGCATTGGATTAAACCCATGCTCACTTGGATCACTTCATGGATTTTATCACGAGTGATTGGTGAGACGATAATATCTTATATTCTTGAAACCGAGATGTGTGAGTTGTATCTTGTGAGTCGGTTACACATTGATAATATGTAAACGCACCAGTAACTTGGTGTCATAAAACATATTGTTGTGTGTGATTCGGTAAGTGAGTGCAAGCAAGCATTGAATCAAAGTTTATCTGTTCCTTTTATCCAAAGTAGGATGAAAGCGATATTTGTGGGCCCCTCGATGATTTAGTGATGACAACTAAGCGCTTGGCCAAGCCGGGACTAATTTGATGTGTTCAATTGTAGTCTGTTGTCAGTCGTCATAAATCGGAAATCGGGAAACAACACATAGACAGAGAGAATGATTTAAATCCATGTCTCAGTCTATACGATATCTAGAATGGAGGAATATATGATCCCTTATCTAAAGGACACGCTTCTGATAGGATCAGAGTTGACAACGGTTTTTTTTTTAAAGCTATGATTGCAGATCAGGATCTGAAGTCATATGCAGAATAGTTATTAGACTTATCCAAGTGGGAGACTGTTGGATTAGTGTCTATGTCCATAACTATTTTGGTATGTACTTGACCCGATGGTGCATGGTCCTTTTGGGTTGCCTTCACCAAAGCAACTTGATAGGATGAATTATGGAGAGAAAGGATTAATTATGATTTATTAATATATTATGAGAATAATATATTAAAGGAGAAATCATATTGTTTAATTAATATTAGTCAAGAATTAATTGATAATTAATTTTGTGGCTAAAAGAGATTAATTAAACTTAAGGGACTGGAACTGTAATTATAAGATAATTGCATTTGAGCTATGGATCACCTTGGAATAATAGGTTGGACGAATTCTATGGGGAAACCCATTAGAAATCGTCCAAGGGATATTCTAAAAGGGTCCATGGGCTGCTTAGGGCTTAAGCAGTCAGATTAGGGTTTCCTAGTTGAAAACCCTAATAGCCTACATGTATATATAGTACCCTTAAGCTCCAAAAACGTGGTGAAGAGTTCCACTAGGGTTTCTGGACGTTTTGGGCAGCCTCCTCTTTCTTTATTCTTCATCCTCTTGCTCTTGGTGTTTGTGAGCCATTAGAGGAGTGACACTTGTGACTCTAAGCTTTCTAAAGTCATTACAAGGAGGATTTGAGATTGTTATTGCTACATAACAATTAAGGTATGATCTGAACCCTAATTCATATGTTAATATTGATTATCACATGCTAGATCTAGGGTTTATAGTCTTGGATGAATGCATGTACAATAGAGAAACCTAGATCCAAGCATTAGGGTTTGCATGAGCACATAGGATGTTCTTATGGCCTAAACCCATCACTTGGATCCACCCCCTCCATTTTTCACCAAATCCCATCTGCATTTGGATATGGTCGAGGTACTCCCAGTTTGCCGTATCAAATGCTTTATAAAATCTACTTTGAACAATAACATTTTCTCATTTTCCTTCTTTGTCCATGAACAGAGCTCATTGATTATGAGTGGTCCATCCAGAATATTTCTTCCTTCCACAAAGGCGGTTTGGACATCTCCAATACATTGACCAATGACTTGTTTTAATCTGTTGGCGAGGATCTTAGCAATGATCTTATATATGCTTCCAATGAGGCAGATTGGACGGAAATCCCCAATTGAGAGTGGGTCTTTGATTTTTGGGACCAAAGTAAGGAACGAGGCATTACAGCCAATTCCAAATCTCCCGGTTCTTTCAAAGTGTTTGAATGCCTTGATTATGTCTGTTTTCAGCATGTCCCAGTACATTTTAAAGAATTTGAAGGAATATCCGTCTGGCCCAGGAGCCTTTTCACACCCACAGTCCCAAATGGCATTTTTGATTTCATCAGTTGTGATGGGGGCTTCAAGTCTGGTACTATCAGCGGGGTCTAAGGTTGAAAAGTTTGGGTTGGTGAGCTTTGGTCTTGATGGCCACCTTTCCTGGAATTTCTGTTTGTAGAAGTTGAATACTTCTTGTTTGATTGCCTTCGGTCTTGTTTCCCACTTGCCATCGATTGAGAGTCCAGGAATAGTGTTCTTCCTTTTTTGTTATTAATGAATCCATGAAAAAATGAGAAATTCTCATCGCCATCAAAAGTCCACTTGATTTTTGCTCTTTGCTTGATGTCGGATAGCGCAAATTTCTCAAGTTCAATTATTTTTTTGAACCCCAATCTCCTTTCATCAATCTCCGAGTCGCTGAGGTCCCGAGACTCAGCTGCTAAGTCAAGTTCCTGCATTCTCGCCTTGATCTGTTGGATACTTATAAATATTATTTTCTAATAGGATGTCAAAAGGCATGTTTGGCATATTGTTCATATCTCAAAAAACATGTAGAGTTTTTATTTTTAAAAATTAATTTGGATCATACCCATTTGTTTTAAACTCATATACTTCATCTCTATTAACATCAAATGACTAATTTGTCTTTATTAATTTCTTTTTTCATTTTTTATTAATTTTATCATTTTTAGATTAAAAGAAATAATTAAATAAATACCCTATTCTATTTCCCAAGCTCTTTCTACATTTTCCTCTTTTTCTCACCCACTCCCGTCACCAATGCCCCCGTCATCACTATCATCTCAAAGCAATCAAACCTGCAACAAGATTCAACCACAACCACCACTTTCTCCACAAATTATCCACCCTACGAAACCACATGTTCATCACCATTGTTCCACCACCATCATTGTTTTCCTATTCTCGACCTGCAACAAATTTTTAACGTCCCAAATTTCAGTATAAATTTTTTCATCTTTAAATAAAACAAACACCCATTTTTAATAAAGTTACATTCAGGTCAAACTATTTGTTCATAAACCATTATTCAAAAATCATAGTTATTAAGAAGACAATGCGGAATCTCGAATCATAAAACTGTTGATGTGTGTGTATAGTCCCACACTAGTTGTAACAACCCGTATGTTACACGAGTTGTATAAAACAAAAAGTTTAAATATGAAGGGTTAAACAAAAATTTGTTTAGATTTAAAATTTAAAATTTAAAATTTAAATTTAAAAGGAAACATATTAAATACTATATGAATAGTAATATTGTAATTTATTGGTTATTTTTAATTAAGGCAATTATTAATTGAGGTGTAAATATGGCGTGTCAATTAAGAAAAGATTAAAAAAAATGAGAAAATGAAAAATGGAAAAAATATTTATTCAAAAATACCAAAAAATGACATGTGTCCAAATTAATGATATAGTGACATGTGGCAAAATTATTTTCATTTATTAGGGAGGATTCGCAATCTAATAAGTACTTGAAAAATATTTAATTCACAACTATAAACACAAACCTTAGAGAGTTCCCTAAAATATCATATACAACACAACATAATAATCCGTTATGGGTTATCAGCAACCCTCAGACTACCGACAATCCTAAGGACTATTAGCATTTTTGAATATCACATACAACACAACAATATAAACAACTATGGGTTATCAGCAACCCTTGGGATTATCAGCAGTCCTAATTGAAAGTGCAAGATTTCGTACGCGGACAAGGTTTGAAAACTCAAACATTGAATTAACTTAAGATCAATGTTTGCTGATAATATTTTGGTCCAGTCAAGTCTGGTAAACCAGTCTTGTCTCGAAGTATGAAGATCAAAAAAAAAATATTCAACAAAATATTTAAGTAAAGTAAAGTGAGTATGAGCAAAGTAAAGACAACTTAAGAACAAGAAGAATGATGGTGAAAGAGATTTGACTTGCAAGAGATTTTGTATTTGATGTGAAGTGAATATTGCTACTTCAAGGTTTTAATGCATGAATAAATCATATCCTTAAATAGGAAAGGAGAGACATAGTACAAACCATAAACATTCTATGGACTAGATAAGACAGAAAACTTAACAAATCTGACACACAAGAGTTACTTGATTTTGTCCTATGAACTATTCACTCAATAAAACGGCAAGGAGAATTTAATTTTTGTACAGACTCTGTCACATCAAAAACTACGAATGTCTCAGAAATGTCTTCATCTCGGAAGAGGAATGACTTCGAAACTCTCTTCACATCTCGCATTACACTTGACTTCGGATCTAGTTTGGCTCGGATTGCTAGACGTTCACTTTTATGTATCAACAATCCCCTCTAAGTGCACTTATCAATCAATCAACTCAGTTGGCTTCATCATACACAAAGAGATAGGCAATGTGTAGCTAGCTTCGGACTTTCAAGTAGCATTTCTGGTGTTCAATGAACTTCTTCTTCACATGATCAAGAACATCACTTTTTGCACCGTTGGAGATGAACTTCTGAAGGATCTTTGACGGGACTATATGTTTGTCAAGAACTCTAAATAATTCTTTTTGGTTGGTCTTCTTTTTGAAATAGACATATCCGAGTTCCGGTTATTCAATGGGACCTTCTGCCAAGATCTGAGCTTCAGGCAGTTTGTAAGTGATTTTGGCCAAAACATTCTCGGTTCCGAACAAGTGAGCAAATTCAATGTCGGACCTACAGAATTCCACAACGAAGTTCTTCAAGAAATTGATTGCAGCACTGTAAGCTCTGATGCTTGAGTGATTTGTTTGGCATTCTCGGAGGTGAGTAACAATGGTGAGAATGCCATTAGGGTTGATTGAGGGAAAGTCGGCATCCGTATGAGTGATGGTTGCTTCTTTGTTCCGAGAGACATAGTATTTGTACATCATACAGTTAAGATCGAACTTGCTCTAAACCTTGTTACCGAATCCAATGATCTTGGTAATCCGCTTCCGATACCACACTTCTTTTTGAGGACGTGCATTAACGGAGTAGAAGGTTCTCAATCTCTCACACTCTATCATGATGATTATTTAAGGATCGTCATTCGGATGAAGAGGAGCGTACTTGATGTAGAATTGACCGTGAGGAGGGATTGGTAGATCAAGTTGATCGGCATCCCGAGTTGGAAGACCATAGTATATGAAGGGCACAAAATGAATATCATGAATAACTCCTCAGAAAAGAGGAGATATGCCCAACATCGGATTCAGATTGTCTTTCAGTGCTTGAATCCTGATGCTTTCTTCCAAAGCTTGACCTAATTCTTCTTGAGACCAGTCCTCACACTTTTTCAACGTCTTCACTGGGCTGTCTAATTCAGTAGCAATCTTCTTTCTTTTGTCTCGTGGAGGCTCTTTTAGGTCAGATATGATTTGTTGAACGGTTTCAGTGATGGTTAATTCTAGTGGAGGAGGAACCAGAGGCTCTCCAGGGAGGTCTTCAGGTTTCAAGGTTGGAGAACCTTCATCGATCTGAACAATCCTCGGAGTAGGGATTGGTGGAAGCATAGATAGTGTAGCTCGGAATGCGTCCATGGTTAGCTTTGTTTTGATTTTAGCCATATCTCGGCTTCTTCTAAACGTTTTTGCTAACAATGATGGCCATGTAACCGAGGACCATTTGATCTTTTCTGCATCCGAAAGGACCTTCACATGTTTTTCCGTGATAACTTGAAGTCCTAAAACACCATTTTCAATCAGATCTTCAGATTCTTCATCAACAGACTCAGGAGGTTCAAGAGATTCAGCCTCGAGTATATCTTCTTCAGATGACTCATCTCGGAGTGTAAATTCTGAGACAAACTTCCATTGAATCCTTCTTTCTCTTTGACTAGCTCCTTCCCCCCCTCTTGCATTGGAAGGCCCATCATCCGATGCAAGTCTGACACTGCTTTGAAGTTCACTTAAGCATTCTAACACTCTCTGAAAGCTCATGTTGATCTGTATGGAGAGAGAGTTGTAGGCTTTGGCGGTGGGAGCTTGAGCTTTTAGATGGGCAAAATTTTCATCAATAATGACGATCATTTCATCAAATTTCTAATTCGGAACATCAACAATGTTACAGGTAGCTCGGATCAGCTTGATGATAACCTGTTGCATACTCAAATTCATCTCGTCCTTTTTCCGAATCTCCTTCTCCAGCCTTTGAATTTGCTTTTCATGACGAACATGAGTCTTTTTGATCATTTTATTAGTATCACTGATCATGTTTTCATGAATTTTGAGCATAGTGGTGGTGGAGGAGATATGATGATCGAGGTTGTCGTTGTATTTATGCTCAACTTCTTCCAGAGTGTGCTTGAATTAGAAGGAAATAAGCTAGCCAAGTTGATTTTCTCGATCGATTTCGGAGGGGCCAACATCTTTGATCCCGGAGAGAGTTTTGAGAATGAGTTCAAGCTTGGAGTTGAGGCTGGTAACCTTCTGATCGATCTTGGAATCAAGTTGTGCAACAGTCTTGTCGAGTGAGTCAACCTTAGAAACATCAGCAGCAATGTTGTCTCAGAGTTCTAACAAGGCAAAAGGATCTGAAATGTTTTCATCCGAAGATCCTATGTATGAGGTAGAACTCTCAGACTTTTTATCATCTTCATCACCATTATGATCATCTTGTGGTTCAGAAAGCTTGGGATTATCAGCTGGATTGGTTTGATCTTCATTGCCTTGATTGCCTTGAGTGTTGGCATTAACATTTACTTCTTCTTCTTCTTCTTCTTATTCTTCTTCTTCCGAGGAGGAGGAGGAGGAGGAGGAGGAGAAAAGGCCGAAATCATATATTGGTTTGGAGGAGGAGGGCTCTTGTAATGACTTGAAAGATCTGAGGATCGGAATAGAACAAACAGATGTGTTGTCATCATCAACGATTGCATCATCTGAATGTTCTTCATCGGATGGAGGCTTGGGAGTTTATTTGCTTGTGAACGTCGGAGGAGGATCATCCGAAACAATTGTGGGATCGGGAACATCTCCTGTAGCGATTTGTTGAGCTTCTTCGGAAGGTGGAACTCTGTAACGCCCCGATTCTTGAGTATCAATTTATGGTTATATATTCTAATGATTTCAAGGTCTACTCGACGAGTTGGTTGCCTGACTCGTCGAGTAGCAGCGGGTTGGTCTACGTGTTTAAGTGACCTACTCGCCGAGTCCAAGAAGGGACTCGACGAGTAGGAGCTGGAGGATGAAACCCTAATATCTGGGGTTTTGCACCCTATTTAAAGGATGATTGGCCTCCTCAGCCTCCCCTTACAACCTCTTGATAGTCCATAAACCCTAATCCGTGTGTGTGCATCATTCTTGTGTGTTTTAAGCTTTGGAAGGAGGATATTTGTAAGGAGAGCTTGGAGAGCAAGTGGCTAGAAGCAAGGAACATGTGGGAATCTGATATCTACCTCAGTTGGCATCTTTTGGAAGGTATCAATTCGTTACCTTGACCTCATTTCATTCTAGATCTCGTTTGGTTAAAGATTTGGGCTTTTCTAGCATATTATGAAGCTATTCTTGGGTATGAGCTCATATATGAAGTTGTAGCTTCAGATCTGAACTCTCTTTGGTCTCTAAGTCCATAAAGCTATCAGCTTTGGCAAGTATGAACCCCTCCTTAAGTGTAAAACTCGATTGCAAGCTTGGTTTTCTCATTATAAGACTTTAGAGCCTTGCATGCATGTAAAGTTTGCAACTTTACGTGATAAACATGCATTGGGAAGCTGGATCTACAATATGGAACCTTAAGATGGCTTAAAAGCATCTGAATGGAAAATGGACTGAAGGGACTCGACGAGTTGCATGGTCAACTCGGCGAGTCCGATGAAGATTGTTGTGGGCTCGGTGAGTCAGTGGGGTGACTCGGCGAGTCAGTTAGGGTTTTCCCGGTTATTGGCACGCATGAACTTGGCAAGTTGCAAGGGAAAATCGACGAGTTGGCCAATGAGTTTTCGGCCGCAAACACTATGAACTCGACGAGTCACTCAAGTGACTTGGCGAGTTGAAGAGTTATTCAAGGAACTCGACGAGTGGATAGTTGTACTCCACGAGTTGAGGTCAACATGGATTGTTGACCTTGACCATTGACTTGGGCTTTGACCAAGGATTGACTAGTTGACTTCTGGGGGCATTTTGGGAAATTGGAAATTTATGGATATGGTTTTATGGTGAATATAGGTGGTGGATTTGTGACAGTGATATGAGATTGGAGCTTATCACTTCAGCGCGTCAGTTGTGAAGTGAGTTATCCTCACTATATCAATGGGTCTAAGGAACCAAGGCCGACCCTTTATGGTTTGTATCTGGATGATGGCATGATATATTAATTGATTACATCATGGTAGTTAGGATGGTGATATGCTTATGCTTAGTGACCTGTTTAGGTCGGTGTCCTGGTTATAGGATGACACTATGTTAGTGATCGGTTAGGTCTGTGTCCCGGTTATTAGGATGTTGCTATGATTAGTGATCTGTTAGATCGATTTGACTGTTATATGATATGAGCTAGCATATGATATGTATGTGCACATGTTTGTTTGATTGGGGGTTGGGTTGAGGCGGTCCTGCTTTGTGTTGTAGGCCAACATACCCGGCGAGCGGTTCGGATAGGCTGTAGGCCCTGTGAGACGGTCTAGTCATGCCGAAGGCTCGAGAGCGGTCCAGATAGGCTGTAGGCCCTACGAGGCGGTCCAATCAGGCTGAAGGCTCATTATGCATGTTGTTCTACATTTGTAGTTATGATATGATTATAGTTCGATGAGGTTGGTATTTTGGGGGAACTCACTAAGCTTTCGGGCTTACAGTTTTAGTTTATTGTTTCAGGTACATCAGGGGATCGCGACAAGGCGAAGGCATGATCGTACAGCTCCTCATGTTTTGTTTATGTTTCTGGGAAAACTCTGATATAGACATTTTGAAAACAAATTTGTAATAGCTATGGGTTTTAAATGTTTTTGAAAAGTTTTAAATTGGCTTGAAATTTTTGGTGTTACAAGTTGGTATCAGAGCCTTGGTTTGAGTGAATTGGAGGAACACTCGTGTGAATCCAGTCTCAAATCAAGGAAAGATTTTCAAAATGATTTTAAATGGTTTTCAAAATAAGTAAAAGAGGATGCGAAGTGTACGATCAGCCGGAGCCAGTAAGTAGACCCCAAAATACCATACGGTTATTTGATATTGTGATATGTTAGAACAACATGCTAGTACTAGGCTAGGGATCTTCAGGAATTGCATGATAGAATTGCCTGATTACATGATGCCTACGAGCCTAGGGTTTCCTTTATATGAGATTGACATCATCATTGTAGTTGTTTAGTGTATGCATCACGGTTATACATAACTAAGATCTTATAGCCTGAGAATGTTTGATTTGGCCTTATGTTTTGTTCTTGTCTGATTGGGGGCTTAGGGTAGGATTGGATATTCGAAAGTCTATAGGGTCCAGTGTTATGTATGGCTAGCATACACTAGTGTTGCAGAGTTGGTAGAAGTTTCATGGATGAGTGGATTGCGTGGGACCGGTAGGTCAGTTATGAGATATTTAGCTTTCCTCTAGGAGTGAGGATTAAGCGCTCGCTATGTCTATGTATATTGTTAGGGTGTTGTTGTGATACTTGAGACAAATATGGGTAGGTATGGAAGGTAGTATGGGCCCGTACTACTGAAAGCATAGGACCCATACGCGTAGCAAGGAAGTCACATCCCCTGGGGTTTAATTGGAAGTTGGTTCCCTGTTATGGTATGGATTATTCGAGACGTTTTGAGACCGGATCCGGGAGGAGGTGATCGATATCGTTCGGGGATAGATTCCAGAGATGATTGGGTCTTTCAAGACCGCCATGGTTGAGTATTTTGTCGAGCGTCATGCAGCCATTGCTGAGACGGCTGCCGCAGCAGCTTCCGCAGCTGTAACGACAACAGGGAGAGGAGCTGGTCGACCTTTCCGGTACCGGGACTTGTCACTGGTACATATTCCGATGAGCAGAGGGCTGCAGTTATTTGGGATCAGGAAGATGATCTGTACTCATTATTTTTCTACGGGTGAGCGGGAGAGGCTAGCACGTGGGTTTCTAGATTTGAGGCTCGGGGGTTTGCTCGAGGCCGGAATGTGAGTCGCGGGAACTCCAGAAGGGAATGATGATTATGTTCAGTTGGGGTTTTGCAGCTGGAAGGGGAATGGTTTATTGAGGGATTGGATTGTCGTTTTCTAGAGCAAGGATTGTGCCCTCTCAATTTTTCGAGCTCGAAAGAGTGAGCAGACTCGTGACCCCAGGATGAGGTTGTATTCCAGCTCGGGGTCAGTTGGTTGTAGGAACCCCCGAACCAGACGGCGGAAACGTCCGAGGGCTCGCGTGACTTAAATTGAAATATCATCACAATGAATATACATGAAACATAACACATTCATCACCAAACATTACATAGTACAACTGGCATTGTTTACATCAAGTACAAGGTTTACATTACATGATTCCGAAATATAAAGTGTTTGGTGATTAGCAACTACAAAAGAAACTTTCAACACACATGATGCTTCCTTGTCTAACGATTACCTGAGAATACAAGTTATTTTGAAAATGGTCAACATATATAATGTTGGTTAGTTCATAAGTGTGTTTGATGTAAAATAGTTTATGTCGTTCGTAAAACCCAGAAAATCCGATATTTTCTGTATTAAGACTTTTCTTGAAAATGTTGTGATGATCCTGTAAGTATATGTGTGAATGATTTCAAAACATGAATGTCACACCCGCAAACCAAGGATGGCGGAAACGTCCGGGGGTGGAGGACTTCATGTAAAGTATCACAACAACGAGTATAATAGTGCTCAAAGTAAATACAACCATCATAAATATAATTGAAAAGGTTACACCATAGTATATGTTTACATGTTTCAAAATCAATTACATTATGATGACAAAATGAACTGTTTGACGAATTAACGTCCCATCCTCAAAATGTTGTTGTTTTCCTGTTTCACTGATTCCCTGAGAATACAAGTAGTTTTAAAAAGTGTCAACAATTAAGTTGGTGGGTTCATAAGAGTTTTATTTGAGGAAGAAACCGTTTTATTCTAAAAGCGATAGAGTATGATTTCCTGAAAATCCAATATTTTCTTAGTTAAGTGTGAAATGGATGCTCCTATGTTATGCAATAATGAACCCTAGATAGACCCGTAGATTTCTTCTATAATCACCCAGTGTATATAAGTTATATACAATTTAAGTTAAATAAACCTTCGAATATAATGGGTCTGCCCTAGGTCCACAACCAAACAAGGAACAGGAAGTAAGGCGGGCCCACCAATTCTAAGTCGATTGTGACTAGATTCTTATATAACTCTATATATATATACACTTAGCAACTATAGCTGAAGTCTAACAATTCTAGATGAAGTGTAGTTTTAATATCATAAAAACCATTTTGTGTAAACCCGGTACTTTGTATTTGTACCCCTTTTTGTATAAACCCGATACTTTGTATATGTACCCCTTTTTGTGTGAACGCGGTACTTTGTACTTGTACCCCTTTTTGTGTGAACCTGGTACTTTGTATTTGTACCCCTTTTTGTATGAAAACCCGGTACTTTGTATTTATACCCCTTTTTGTGTGTAAACCCGGTACTTTGTATTTGTACCCCTTTTTGTGTGTAAACCCGATACTTTGTATTTGTACCCCCTTTTTGTGTGAACCCGGTACTTTGTATATGTACCCCTTTTTGGTGTGAACCCGATACTTTGTACTTGTACCCCTTTTTGTGTGAACCTGGTACTTTGTATTTGTACCCCTTTTTGTATGAAAACCCGGTACTTTGTATTTGTACCCCTTTTTGTGTGTAAACCCGGTACTTTGTATTTGTACCCCTTTTTGTGAAAATCCTTTGTAATGAGTTTGAAATGTAAATGAAACATAAACTATACCTATTATAGTTTATCATAATGTTTTTAATGTATATGTAACCTAACTATACCTATTATAGTTTAGCATATTTATTTGTGGTGTATAGGAACCCTTTTCTATGTGAGTCGAATGTATAGCAAAAATATAACTATGTTTATCATGCCTTGTTTTGTACTAATGGTAATGATGGAGGATTCTTACAATTCAGTCAGTATTTTCTGTTATATAATTATACCACAACAAGAAACACATGTAAAATATGAAATCTTCAAAGATTAACACTTTGCTCAACAAGTTACAAAGTGTGATGAAAGTTATAAGCAGTTATCTAGATTTTTACCTTTCTACACTGTTTTAGAAAAATCATAGAAAAATCATACGAAGTCGAAAACTGATTCCATAAATTCTGGGAGTTCATAAAATGTGTCTAGTTTATTCATAATTTTTATTATGATTTTTAGAAGTCTTTAACTTGTGTTAAAATGTTCATAGTCACAGACTGGTCCAGATTCGTTTCTGAAAGGATAGACAGTTTTGTAAAAATCACCATAAATCATGGAAAAATCATATGGAGATGTGCAAGTAGTAATTTTAAAGGTATGAACCTGAAATATATTCATATTAAACAGTTTTGAAAGATATTAAGTTTAAGATAGCCAACACAGTCCGTGAATAAGACTCAACTTTTCTGATGAAAGCTGTTGTTTGAGTTTAGTTGTGTTCTTGGTGTTTTAACTTGTATTCCCCCCCCCCCCCCTAAAACTTGAAGAAAACATGAAAATGTAGGGGTATGAACTCACCTTGAGTGATTTAGGTAGATGGATGATGAAGAAAGGAAGTGTTCAACTCAAGAACACTTAGAAGATCGCTTGAAGATTCGAAGTTCTAACACAAATATGATGAAGTTTGTGTAAGAAACCTATGATTTGAGTAGAAAGGAGTGAAATAATCATATGGAGAATGATAATACTTACCAAAAGTAGAAGAAAAGCTTGGAGAATAGCCTTGAATCTCGAAATTTAGAGAGAGAAAGTGAGAGAGAATGAATTTTGTTCTTTGGTGGAAAATGAGAGAAATGTGAGGAGAGAGGGGAGTTTTCCATCCTTTGATCAAGGATGTGGCTGGGAAAATGATGGAAAGAGTATAATGAAAGGACAAATAATTGACTAAGCATGGAGGAATAGTGACTGAGGGTTGTACTATGAAGGTATGGGGAGGTTGCTTGTGTCCTTGTCCAAAGGATAAGTCAACACTCCACCCATAAATCTTACCTACTAGATTTTATTCTTAGGCAAGGATTTTCCCCAAAATATAATTAAAATATGAATATTTAGGGTTTATTATGTTAAAATACGAGTTTGGGTGAAAATCCCACGTTAAAATCACGAAAAACGGGCTCAAAACGCTAAAAATATTGAAAACCGGGTAAAAATTACCAATATCCGAAATTCAGGGCCGGAGGTTCGGTCCTAGCCCTTAGAACCAAAAGTAGATGGGGAAACCGAGAGTAGGGTTCGGCCTTCAGCTGCGCATCTCGGACCGAAGGTGGAGTCTCGGACCGAAGGTGGAGTCTCTCGGACCGAAGGTGGCTTCTCGGACCAAAGGTGGAGTCTCGGACCGAAGGTGGCCTCTCGGTCCCTTAGTAGGTTCGGTTCTCAGGAGGTTCGGTTCCTTAAGGGAGGTTTGGTTCCTAAGAGGGTTCGGCTCCTTAAGAGGGTTCGGCTCCTTAAGGCTGTTTTTCGCGTAAACTTTCCTTTTCGAGCGGTTTTCGATTAAATTAAGGGTCGGGATGCCCCGAATGATTATAAGAAGTTGAGAGAGATTTTGAGAGAGATTTGGGAGAGATTTCACACACTTGGAGAGATTTCTCATACAGGGAGAGATTTCACATACTTGGGGAGATTTCTCATTCAGAGAGAGATTTGGGAAAGATTTCACACACTTGGAGAGATTTCTCATTCAGAGAGAGATTTGGGAGAGATTTCACATACTTGAAGAGATTTCTCATTCAGGGAGAGATTTAGGAAAGATTTCATATACTTGGAGAGATTTGGGAGAGATTTCACATACTTAGAGGGATTTGGGAGAGATTTGAGGTAGAGTGAGATAGAGTGAAAGAGATTGGGAGAGACTTCTTTTGTGACCTTTTTGAGTGTTAAGCTTTGTAACGCATGGTTTGTAAACCTCGTTAAGTCTCGTTATGATTGTTATATGCCCCCGAGGGTTAAGGAATAATGTTTTATCGTGTAGTTTCATCACTTGCCCTGATTAGGGTTTAGAATTTCCGAACATGTGAAAACTCTAAGTGATACTTTGTATTAGGATTGCGAGTTGTACAATAAGAAACGTAATGGAAACCCTAATATACAAAGGTTAGATGAGTTGACCGGTTTGACTTGTTGACTTTAGTTGACTTTGACTTGGCCAAAAATTGACGGTTGTCACATCATCCCCCCGTTAGAAAGAATTTCGTCCCGAAATTAGTGTTTCGACTTGGACTTCAAGAATTTGGAGGAAAGATGGGGGAACTTTTCGTAGTACAAGAAATTGATTATGGTGGGGACGAACCCGCCTGATGTTAAATGACGACCTTGGAATTTCTTATTGTAACTTGAGCTGATTCGATTTAAAAGGAGTTATTGTTTTGGAATGATAGTGTATTCTACGTGTGCCTTTATGCTCTCCGCTTTATACTTGGTATTACCACTATGAATATTTTGTAATGTAATTTGTGAGTACTAGTATTACGAGTGTTTTAAGAATTTGTGATGAAACTTGCCATATAAGTCCTACCAGATCTTTTATAATCGCTTGGTGTAAACTAATCGTATATCATTAATATTGCAAGGGCAGTCGAATGAGTGACTCCGCCTTAAGCCCACACCCAAACAAGGAACAGGAAATAGGGCGGAATTACACATTCTAAGTCTATAGAATCTTAATGATATATGGCCATAATGTTTACACTAGCCATCATAGATTCACTAGTAAAAACCCTGCATTTTTATATAGATGATAAGACTTATTCGGGTTTTGCCGTGTTCTCAAGATTTATGGTTGATATACTTTAATCGATGCTAGTTTTAGTAATAAAAAGAAATTTAAAATTTAAACATCGATGTTAGAAACACGTACTGATATTTACGGGCGGTTCCGGGGTGGTCTCTCCTGCGGTGATCATAAGCACCCTTCCACCATCACCGACATTCCTTGCTCTCGGGCAGTCCCTTTTAAAGTGTCCCGTTTCGCCGCACTTGTAACAGGCTGGGCTTACTCCAGTGCCAGGGACCTGGTTGATGGGTTGTGCTGGTGCCTTACAGAAACGGACAGTGTGCCCCTCTCTGTTGCAATTTTTGCAATGCATCTTTCGGCAAGCCCCAGTGTGATGGAAGTTACACTCGTTGCATTTTGGAAGGGTTCCAGCGTATTGTTTTATGGGTGCTGGCGTGGCGAGGGTTGTGGCAGCATGAACAGCAACGATCTGTTGCTTCTTAGTGAAGTCCTAGGCTAGTTGGTCCTTCTTGTTGTCCCTGAACTTTCTTTTGTTGTTCCCTCCTCCTGCTTGATTAGGGGTGGTTGTCGCAGTGTCATGGCTGGCTCGATGGTCGATGAGTTGTTGTGCCAATTCCTTGGCACTGTCAAAGGTAGTTGGTCTTGAGGCCAACACGCTATCTTGAATTTGGGGGGACAATCCCCAGAGGTATCGCTCCAACTTTTTGCCTTCCGGGGTGACCATAACGGACAAAGGAGTGCTAGATCACAAAATCAGGCGGTATAAGTCGCAAGATCAGAGCCTGTCATCTTAAGATTCCACAGTTCTTGCTCTAGCTTTTGCACTTCGCCCCTTGGGCAATATTCTTTCAGCATCATCGTCTTTAAGTCCTCCCAGCTTAACGAGTTAGCCACTGCAAGCGTTAGTGACTTAACGTGGCCTTTCCACCAAGTGAGTGCCCGACCATAGAAAGTGTATGCTGCAAATTTGACCTTGCTTGCTTCGGGGAACACACAAATTTCGAAGACCGTTTCGGTCTTTTCGAACCATTGCATCAATGTGATGACGCCCTCGCTTCCATTGAAAGAATCGGGTTTGGCACTAGTAAAGTCCTTGTACGAACATTCCCTCGTACGTCCTGTACTGTCCCCGTGGTTAGAGTTTGTGGCTCTAGATCCAGCACCACCGATACCATTCGTACCAATCTGTGACATTGCGACTGCCACGGCTGTTGTTACTGCAGCTTGGAACATTGTGGAATCAAACTGTGGAGGTGGTGGCGGAGGTGGTGGTGCTGCTGCGCTGCCTGAAGGTCTGGAATTTTTCTTCGATGGCATAGTTCTGTCATAAGTTTGTAAATACGAACAAACGGTGAGTTTCCAATAGCGGTGACAAGTCGGATGTTATTGAACTAAATTCTTCTGTATTATGTTTGACTTAAAAGTATCTTGCATGCAATTTATAACAAAAATCCATATGAATGAATTTAGTAAAAATGACTCGAATGTAATCTCGTGATTTGTTCCATGCCCGATCCACTCCAAAGATCACCCAATGTATACCAGTTGTGTGTAATTAAGGTCCAATAGGCCGTTGAACTTAATGAGTCTGCCCTAAGCCCACAACCAAACAAGGAACAGGACCTAAGGCGGACTTACCATTTCTAAGTCGATCGTCTCTTAATTACACATAACCTTGAGGTATACATTAATTAATCTTAGAGTTACCATAAGCAAATCGTTTGTAATAACAGGTTATGAGATATGTGGTAAAATCCCAATGAAATAAAATGCATGCCAATTTTTATTGATATACTCTAGTTATACCCTTACCATTTATATACACACGTATAAATTTCGTACTTTACGGAACTATTCTCGGTGTTTCTGCTAACGTCCCTGAGACGGAGTTATGGTAGTGGGTAGAAGTAGGTTTTGTACGGGCGTTAAGATTTACCCATCACGTTGCTCGTGCGAGAATAGGGGTAGAAGAGATAATTAATAGACGTCTAATCCTATAATTACTTATAGGGGGTGATCCTTATTAGTCATGTCTATAATCACATAGTGCATACCAGTTATACATAATCTGAGATAGAATAGACCTTCGAATAAATGACTCTACTCTAAGTGCACAACCAAACAAGGAACAGGAAGTAGAGCAATAGTCATAGATTCAGAATCTATAATATCTTTAATTATGTATAACCTTAGCGTATGCACTCAGTCATTATAGACCTACTAATAGGGGTCTTTAGTTTTCACATAAGTTGATTATAGTATCACCAAATACTCCTATAGTATTTTAATGTTTGACTTATGTTCTTAATGTTTCTTGGTAGGTAGAGTTGGTAAGTTTTTAGACTTGTTGCAACGCCACAACCATTCCCGGGCATATGCTAATCACTTCTGGGTTAGACATAGTTGATCAGCCTATGTCATTCCCAGACCTGACCATACATCCCCAAGCCTACTTGTTCCATTCAACAATCACAACTTTTGTTTTGTTCTAGTATGATGCTGACCTTAGTGTGTATGCATGCATGTATGCTTTTAACAAGAAACTATTTATTTCTAAAAGTATAGTCTTTCGAAAACGTTTAATCAGAGACTTTAGTCCCAATGCATTTATAGTTTGTATATCTTATGTGGTTCGATATACTTCGTTCACTATAAACAATGCTCTGATACCAATCTGTCACACCCCCAAACCAAGGATGGTGGAAACGTCCGGGGGTGAAGGACTTCATGTAAAGTATCACAACAACGAGTATAATAGTGCTCAAAGTAAATACAACCATCATAAATATAATTGAAAAGGTTACACCATAGTATATGTTTACATGTTTCAAAATCAATTACATTATGATGACAAAATGAACTGTTTGACGAATTAACGTCCCATCCTCAAAATGCTGTTGTTTTCCTGTTTCACTGATTCCCTGAGAATACAAGTAGTTTTAAAAAGTGTCAACAATTAAGTTGGTGGGTTCATAAGAGTTTTGTTTGAGGAAGAAACCGTTTTATTGTAAAAGCGATAGAGTATGATTTCCAGAAAATCCAATATTTTCTTAGTTAAGTGTGAAATGGATGCTCCTATGTTATGCAATAATGAACCCTAGATAGACCCGTAGATTTCTTCTATAATCACCGAGTGTATATAAGTTATATAAAATTTAAGTTAAATAAACCTTCGAATATAATGGGTCTGCCCTAGGTCCACAACCAAACAAGGAACAGGAAGTAAGGCGGGCCCACCAATTCTAAGTCGATTGTGACTAGATTCTTATATAACTCTATATATATATATATATACACTTAGCAACTATAGCTGAAGTCTAACAATTCTAGATGAAGTGTAGTTTTAATATCATAAAAACCATTTTGTGTAAACCCGGTACTTTGTATTTGTACCCCTTTTTGTATAAACCCGATACTTTGTATATGTACCCCTTTTTGTGTGAACGCGGTACTTTGTACTTGTACCCCTTTTTGTGTGAACCTGGTACTTTGTATTTGTACCCCTTTTTGTATGAAAACCCGGTACTTTGTATTTGTACCCCTTTTTGTGTGTAAACCCGGTACTTTGTATTTGTACCCCTTTTTGTGTGTAAACCCGATACTTTGTATTTGTACCCCCTTTTTGTGTGAACCCGGTACTTTGTATATGTACCCCTTTTTGGTGTGAACCCGGTACTTTGTACTTGTACCCCTTTTTGTGTGAACCTGGTACTTTGTATTTGTACCCCTTTTTGTATGAAAACCCGGTACTTTGTATTTGTACCCCTTTTTGTGTGTAAACCCGGTACTTTGTATTTGTACCCCTTTTTGTGAAAATCCTTTGTAATGAGTTTGAAATGTAAATGAAACATAAACTATACCTATTATAGTTTATCATAATGTTTTTAATGTATATGTAACCTAACTATACCTATTATAGTTTAGCATATTTGTTTGTGGTGTATAAGAACCCTTTTCTATGTGAGTCGAATGTATAGCAAAAATATAACTATGTTTATCATGCCTTGTTTTGTACTAATGGTAATGATGGAGGATTCTTACAATTCAGTCAGTATTTTCTGTTATATAATTATACCACAACAAGAAACACATGTAAAATATGAAATCTTCAAAGATTAACACTTTGCTCAACAAGTTACAAAGTGTGATGAAAGTTATAAGCTGTTATCTAGATTTTTACCTTTCTACAATGTTTTAGAAAAATCATAGAAAAATCATACGAAGTCGAAAACTGATTCTGTAAATTCTAAGAGTTCATAAAATGTGTCTAGTTTATTCATAATTTTTATTCTGATTTTTAGAAGTCTTTAACTTGTGTTAAAATGTTCATATTCACAGACTGGTCCAGATTCGTTTCTGAAAGGATAGACAGTTTTGTAAAAATCACCATAAATCGTGGAAAAATCGTATGGAGATGTGAAAGTAGTAATTTTAAAGGTATGAACCTGAAATATATTCATATTAAACAGTTTTGAAAGATATTAAGTTTAAGATAGCCAACACAGTCCGTGAATAAGACTCAACTTTTCTGATGAAAGCTGTTGTTTGAGTTTAGTTGTGTTCTTGGTGTTTTAACTTGTATTCCCCCCCCCCCTAAAACTTGAAGAAAACATGAAAATGTAGGGGTATGAACTCACCTTGAGTGATTTAGGTAGATGGATGATGAAGAAAGGAAGTGTTCAACTCAAGAACACTTAGAAGATCGCTTGAAGATTCGAAGTTCTAACACAAATATGATGAAGTTTGTGTAAGAAACCTATGATTTGAGTAGAAAGGAGTGAAATAATCATATGGAGAATGATAATACTTACCAAAAGTAGAAGAAAAGCTTGGAGAATAGCCTTGAATCTCGAAATTTAGAGAGAGAAAGTGAGAGAGAATGAAGTTTGTTCTTTGGTGGAAAATGAGAGAAATGTGAGGAGAGAGGGGAGTTTTCCATCCTTTGATCAAGGATGTGGCTGGGAAAATGATGGAAAGAGTACAATGAAAGGACAAATAATTGACTAAGCATGGAGGAATAGTGACTGAGGGTTGTACTATGAAGGTATGGGGAGGTTGCTTGTGTCCTTGTCCAAAGGATAAATCAACACTCCACCCATAAATCTTACCTACTAGATTTTATTCTTAGGCAAGGATTTTCCCCAAAATATAATTAAAATATGAATATTTAGGGTTTATTATGTTAAAATACGAGTTTGGGTGAAAATCCTGCGTTAAAATCACGAAAAACGGGCTCAAAACGCTAAAAATATTGAAAACCGGGTAAAAATTGCCAATATCCGAAATTCAGGGCCGGAGGTTCGGTCCTAGCCCTTAGAACCGAAAGTAGATGGGGAAACCGAGAGTAGGGTTCGGCCTTCAGCTGCGCATCTCGGACCGAAGGTGGAGTCTCGGACCGAAGGTGGAGTCTCTCGGACCAAAGGTGGCCTCTCGGTCCCTTAGCAGGTTCGGTTCTCAGGAGGTTCGGTTCCTTAAGGGAGGTTCGGTTCCTAAGAGGGTTCTGCTCCTTAAGAGGGTTCGGCTCCTTAAGGCTGTTTTTCGCGTAAACATCCGTTTTCGAGCGGTTTTCGATTAAATTAAGGGTCGGGATGCCCCGAATGATTATAAGAAGTTGAGAGAGATTTTGAGAGAGATTTGGGAGGGATTTCACACACTTGGAGAGATTTCTCATACAGGGAGAGATTTGGGAGAGATTTCACATACTTGGGGAGATTTTTCATTCAGAGAGAGATTTGGGAGAGATTTCACACACTTGGAGAGATTTCTCATTCAGAGAGAGATTTGGGAGAGATTTAACATACTTGGAGAGATTTCTCATCCAGGGAGAGATTTGGGAGAAATTTCACATACTTGGAGAGATTTCACATACTTAGAGGGATTTGGGAGAGATTTGAGGTAGAGTGAGATAGAGTGAAAGAGATTGGGAGAGACTTCTTTTGTGACCTTTTTGAGTGTTAAGCTTTGTAACGCAAGGTTTGTAAACCTCGTTAAGTTTCGTTATGATTGTTATATGCCCTTGAGGGTTAAGGAATAATGTTTTATCATGTAGTTTCATCACTTGCCCTGATTAGGGTTTAGAATTTCCGAACACGTGAAAACTCTAAGTGATACTTTGTATTAGGATTGCGAGTTGTACAATAAGAAACGTAATGGAAACCCTAATATACAAAGGTTAGATGAGTTGACCGGTTTGACTTGTTGACTTTGACTTGGCAAAAAATTAACGGTTGTCACAATGAATAAATGAGAATTTTTGCATTATAGTTTTTGAAAGTACAAATGAGCGAGATTGGTTTCCCCGAAAAACCCGATGTTTTCCGATAAAAAGTTATGATGGTTTTACATTATTGTATCGTCACATCGAATGAATATGATTTCCCTTGATTACTTAAATGATATCGGATTTCTACGTGAGTCGTTATAACCATGCATGATAATGACTAGTTCGTCTGTCTTGGCATTCTAATGAACACCGAAATTGATCTTCACCCTAGACTGACCGAGTCTAACTGTAGCGAACAGCTTAGGTGTGGGGGAGTCACCCCCGTATAGATCTATACACAAACTCTCGCTCTCCCTCCAGGAGACTTTGATTACAACTACAGACTACGGCCGACACTTATTGGTGTCACCCGTTATTACTCACTTAATCCACATGACTTTGATTAACCTTGATTAATGACCTGATTTTAGTTTACTTGAAGAGAAGGTAAGCCTAACAGACGAGGAGAAGAGGACTACTAGGCCCTACTAATTTCGTATGTTATTTGAGGCTGTCGAGTATATGAAAAGCGCGTTGGCCCATTTCGCATATGATTTATTTGGACCTTACTAGTAATGCTAATGGGCCACTGAGGCCCAATAGCATGTAAAAACCATTGAGGGTCCCTTAAGCATGTAATTGGGTCACAGGAGGCCCAATAACATGTATTATTTATGTTGGGCCCAAAAGTCATGTTAATGAGTCACGAAGGCCCAATAAGCATGATTAGAATCTCTCAAGCCCAACCATTAGAATGTTTACTTGTTTTGTATAATATTAATGTTGCGAGTTTTTTAATCGATATGTCGTAAAAATCACGAATTTGTTTTAAAGTGATTCATAGATTTATAAAAATAATTATTTTTCTATTTAAAACCCATAAGTTATAAAGTTTTGTATATTTTGACCCAATTATTTTATTATTAACATAATTGACCAAAAATATTAGTTTGACCTATTCAGCCCCTTATTTTGGTAAAGTTGGCAATTTTAGTCCTTTTTATAAAAAAAATGACATATTAGGTCCTTGAACTATTTTTCTTGACATTTTTGACCCAAACACTTATTTAAATAATGTTTTAAGTCCAAAAGTAATTTTTAGAAAGTTTCAACCCTTTAGTTAAAAGACTTGCATTTTAATCCACACTTTTCGTAATTTTTACACTTTTGACCCAAAATCCAAAATCTTTGCATTTTCAATCCTTTTTAGTAAATAAGGTCATTTAACCCCAGAAATAGATTTATTTACTTTTCTACCCACTGTTTTGAGAAATTTACCATTTCAGCCCCCCTTACACCATATTTTTCGCAACTTTGGGCCTGTGGGTCGAAAAGCCCAAAATTTTAGCCCAATAAGCTACAAATTTCATTTGTAGTCCTTTGAAAAACATAATGTTCATAGAAACTTCCATTTTAACTGTTTTGACATTTTGAGCCTTTTAAAAACCGTAAATGACAACTTTTTCCCAAACTTTTGTTTATTTGACAAAAATAGTCCAATAATGAGTTTTATGTTGTAGTGTGTTATTTTAAAGCTTGTATAGTAGTTTATCTTGACATGTTAAGTGAAATATGACCTAGATCACATATTTTTCCTTCTTGAACTATAGATCTCGAAATATCTTTCATTTTTAGCACATATTTACCACAAAAACACAAGAAATCACACATAACATACAAATACACATAGATCTTCACATTTTACTTGTATTCTCCCCCATAAATCATATGAAAACCGAAAATAAAGGGGTATGAACTCACCTTTGCTTAGTTGCTTCGGTTTTGAAGAAGGTATGAAGGAGATTTTTGGTCCTAGCAAGCCTCCTAGAGTTGATATCGAACTTAAGAAGATCTAGGAAGCAAAATCCCCAAAACTTTGCTTAAAAGAGTGATATATCAAGAGAATGGAATGATAAAACTTAGAGGTGTAAAGACTTACCAAGAATGATGATTATCTTGTGAAAACCTCTTGAAACACAAGCAAAAGTTTTGAGAATTTTGGATGAAGAATATGGATGAGTCTTGAGAGAATTTGAGAGAGTTTGTTGTGATGTGTGTGTGTTTTGGTGATCCTCGGCCGAGAGTAGAAGAAGAGAGGGGAGAGAGAGTGGTGAATGACTAGCTTGGATACATGTTGGGTCTTGCATGGGAGTATAAAGTGTAATAGTGAGGTGGCCACCTTAAAAGTCAACTCTTCTCCCTTTTTTTGTAGTTGGGCCGAGAGAGTGAGAAGGGAAAGAAAGGCTTTGGCCTTTTGTGCTAGAGTCCATAATATGAAGCCCAAATTGATGGTTTTCGGCCCATTGGACCCTTAGGGTAGTTTACGCCCCAAATTGCATAAAAGAATGAGTTTTATGGCCCATTAGGGCTTATTGGATTTGTTATGGCCCAACAAGGCCCATTAAGGTAATTTTATTTCATTTTAGGCCCATTATTGCCCAAAATGTTAAATTTTATGAAAGTGGGTTGAATTAGAGCCCAATTACGAGTTCTAAGCCCAAAATAGTCACATTGGAAGTTTATTAGCCCATTAGGCCCAATAAGGAAATCCTAATCCATAATGGACTTAAACCGGGATTTCTAGGGTTTTCAACTTTACTTTATGAATCTAGGTTTGAATGTGCTTCCATAGGTTGAATTTCAAGCATAACATGAATTAGGGTTTACGAGTTTACAGTAGATAATGTTTACAAGAGTACAAAATTTCCTAGCTAGAATGCTAGTTGTGACAATAGGCAACATTATTTCAGCATCGGTGAGCGCAGGTGGGTCGACGTGGCATAAGTATTTGTGAGGTCCGGTTTGCCTTGGATCTCTTGTATCGGACGATAAGGATTGATTTCGTAATCTATTGCACTTTTGGGATTGTAGACTATGTCTTGGGAGTAGTTGGTAGCCCGGTTTAGGGCAGAGGTTGTTTCAACTGCTGCAGTTCAGCTATGGGCGTTTGAGTTGGTAAGTGAGTCAGGGTGCGAACCCTGAAGAGAATGATTTCTAGAGCCCGAGAGAGGGAAACTTATTTGGAACACCTTTGGAAAAGGGGTATTATGTGGGAGGTCTGCAGATAGGGTCCCACAGAAGGGTTATTCAGCATTGTCAGGATTCAGTGGTTAGCAACCGTTAGTGATTGACGGACTCAAGCGCCAAGAGAAGTAACTCGTTGCCGAGGTATTAGTTGGAGCATCTATCTTGTGGTCTTCAGGACTTGAGTGTGAGGTCATCCAAGAATTAGTGACTGTCGGTTCACTGGGGTTCAAGAAGTGTTCATCTGCTTCTTAAGAAGTATGTGATCAACTGGGATTGGCTAGTGATGGAGGACTAGCAGGAAAGAGTTGGTTGTCATCGGGTCGATCGTTGGGAAGCGAGAAGGATTGGGAATCCTCCAATCTTCATGCATTATGAAGGCTTAGTCGAATCTAAGTGGGGGAGAGTTACCCCAGGATGCAGAGCGGGAGAGGTTTTGAAACGGGGATAAGTTTCACAACCTGACAGGGTGAATGGAGGCCCTAGTGGCTGCTTGGTTTGAGGGTTGTGTTGATTGGGGGTTCGGCAAACTTCCCAGCATAAGAAACACGTCTTCTTGGTGCTTGATAGCAGAAGTTGGGGAACCAGGTTGGATTTCTAGTCAGGAATTGAGCTCAGTTCGAGTATTCGGTCGAGGGTGTGCTCGACTCTAAGGGTTTTTGGATTGATAGATTGAGGGTTTTGTTAGCTGCCAGGGCTCGGCAGTGCATTCATCACGGGTGTGCGGGTTATTCAGCGTGTGTGGTAGACATGCGGGTAAGGGGGCAGACCACGGATTTCCGAAAGGGTGGACGATCGACATGAGGCCTAGGGTTAGGCCGGAGTTTGAGTCCACGAAATGGATCAGGAGTTCGGAACCCCAAGTGGGTGAGAACAGTTTGCATGGGAAGGATCACCAGGAGGGGTGGTCCAGGGAGATACTCAACAGTTTAGAACGGTCCAGACATGCTGAAGGCCCGGAGGGGCGGTCCAGACATGATGAAGGTTCTGAGAGTGGTCCATATAGACTGAAGGCCTATTGAGGCGGTCCAGTCATACTGAAGACTCTGTATGTGTTTGTAGATCTATGTGCGGGTATTGAGTATGTTGCTATGCTATAGCAATCAGCAGGTGTGTCCCCATGTATTGAACATGTTGTTGGAGTAGGTTGAGGACTCCGGTGTATTTTTGGATTTTATCGGAAGTTCTTATTAGAGATCAGATGGAGTACAGAGGATCTTGGTGATCTCATTAGTTCGGAGTGCCTCAAAGGATTAATCTTCTTGGATCGGGTAATACTCCAGTTGAGGACCGGGAAGTAGATCCGATTAGGCATTCGTCAGCCTTAGGAAGGCTTGGGATTAGAATATCCTGTCATTCAGGTTCTGGGAACCGGGTTAGATCTTTCTCATGATCGTCTATGACATTTGGATAGGGTTGAGGTGGTCCTTCTTTATGTGGTAGGCCAAGATACCCGGTGCGGGCCGACTAAAAGTCTTAAGTACGAAGGCTCAAGTGGAGCGGTAGGGTTGAGGCGGTAGGCCAACAAACCATGAGAATTTCAACTCGATAGTTGAATCGATTAGACATGTTGGTATTCCAACCCGAAGGGTGTGATATGGGTTAGATATGAGTGTCGTACTGGTTAGCCGGTAGTGGTAGGTTTGTTGATGATGGTTTGAGTTATTGTGATGTGTCTTGGGTTGGTTTCATCTGTGAAAGAGCCATAGCATGTCTGAAGTAAGGAGAAGATCGGTCACTGAAGACCAGGTAGGATGTGAGGCAAACGTGGGTCATGTAACGTTCATTATGTTGGCAGAAGTTGATGGCAGAGCGTGGAAGCAAGTCCAGCTAGTCGGTTTCTTTTCGGGAGACGCGTGGGACTGCTGTTTGTGTGTGTCTTTTGGTTCAGTAATTAGTGAGGTGTCTGATGTTCGGGTAGTGGGCAGACAAGTTGGGACCAAGGAGGTTTCGACTTCGCCTGAGAAACATCATATGGTAGCAGGAAAAGTTGAAGTGGGTTTATGGCTTGGGATTCATGTGTAGTAGTAGTTTTTGTATCGTTATGTTGTTCGTTGATGAGAGGAGCGTCGACTAGGCCCTTCGAGCGGTGGAGGAAAGTGGATATCTGCAGGGCCGGAGTGTTGGGAAACTGAAGTGACGATAGTAGTGTCGATCGGTCATCGGGAGCATTCCAATCATGAGCTGAGGGCCGGAGAGGGCATACCAGACTCATGCTGTGGGCTTGGAGGCAATCCAGACCTATGCTGAGGACCATGTAAGGGTACTCCAGTCATAGGTTGTGGGCATAGAGATTGTGTTGGTTATGTATGTTGTAGGAGCGCGTTCGGATTGGATGTACTGTTGAAGATTCGGGGGGTTGCACTCGTTTGCGACGAATATGAGGATGGAGGATGAGACGCAAGGATAGATCCTTGGATCTCAAGTTATGAGTAGACCCGAGTTAGGTTCATAGAGGTATTCCAATCTAGGGTATTCCATCCTGAGGATGACCGGACCCTATGATATATTGGACCTGATATGTTTGGTATTCCAGCCTGAGGCTGATTGGGCCAGGCATGTGTGTTCGTGTTCTAGTGGATCGATTTGGTATGATATTTTTTTGGTACAAATATCGTGTCAGCATAAAAAGGGTTCGCTTCAGGAAAAGGGAAAGTTGGGTTTCCGATACTTTGGATCATCAGGATTTTGTCAAGTTGGCAAAGTGGCATGAAGGATAGACCTTATGAAAAGGTTCGATTGGGATTCACATCACCTTTCACGATTCGCAGTTGCGAAAGTGCGTCGTGGATCAGGAGACGGTAGTATTGTTGGATGACATTCAGGTCGGTGAGCGCCTGGATTATGTTGAGAGGCCTGTGGCCATTCTGGAGAGAAGGGTGAAGGTTCTGCGGGAGCACTATCTGAGGAGGTACCTTTGGTAAAGGTACAGTGGGAGCACCAAAGAGGGTCCGAGTGAACGTGGGAGCCAGAGGCAGAGATGCAGGAGCACTATCTGAGGATGTTCACCGTAGCAGACTTCGAGGACGAAGTCTAGTTCAAGTGGGGGAGAATTGTAACGCCCCGATTCTCGAGTATCAATTTATGGTTATAAATTCTCATGATTTCAAGGTCTACTCGATGAGTTGGTTGCCTGACTCGTCGAGTAGAAGCGGGTTGGTCCACGTGTTTAAGTGACCTACTCGCCGAGTCCAATAGGGACTCGACGAGTAGGAGATGGAGGATGAAACCCTAATTTTTGGGGTTTTACACCCTATTTAAAGGATCATTGGCCTCCTCAGCCTCCCCTTACAGCCTCTTGATATTCCATAAACCCTAATCCGTGTGTGTTCATCATTCTTATGTGTTTTAAGCTTTGGAAGGAGGATATTTGTAAGGAGAGCTTGGAGAGAAAGTGGCTAGAAGCAAGGAACATGTGGGGATCTGATATATACCTCAATTGGCATCTTTTGGAAGGTATCAAGTCGATACCTTGACCTCATTTCATTCTAGATCTC
This sequence comes from Lactuca virosa, assembly GCF_052849685.1. Taxonomy (NCBI): domain Eukaryota; kingdom Viridiplantae; phylum Streptophyta; class Magnoliopsida; order Asterales; family Asteraceae; genus Lactuca; species Lactuca virosa. The sequence continues at coordinate 285,588,825 of NC_136432.1, read as the reverse complement.
GTTTGGTTAAAGATTTGGGCTTTTCTAGCATATTATGAAGCTATTCTTGGGCATGAGCTCAGATCTGAAGTTGTAGCTTCAGATCTGAACTCTCTTTGGTCTCTAAGTCCATAAAGCTATCAGCTTTGGCAAGTATGAACCCCTCCTTAAGTGTAAAACTCTATTGCAAGCTTGGTTTTCTCATTATAAGACTTTAGAGCCTTGCATGCACGTAAATTTTGCAACTTTACGTGATAAACATGCCTTGGGAAGCTGGATCTACAATATGGAACCTTAAGATGGTTTAAAAGCATCTGAATGGAAAATGGACTGAAGGGACTCGGCGAGTCCGATGAAGATTGCCGTGGGCTCGGCGAGTCAGTGGGGTGACTCGGCGAGTCAGTTAGGGTTTTCCCGGTTGTTGGAACGCATGAACTTGGCGAGTTGCAAGCGAAACTCGACGAGTTGGCCAAGGAGTTTTCGACTGGAAACACTAGGAACTCGACGAGTCACTTATGTGACTTGGCGAGTTGAAGAGTTATTCAAGGAACTCGACGAGTGGATAGTTGTACTCGACGAGTTGAGGTCAACACGGACTGTTGACCTTGACCATTGACTTAGGCTTTGACCAAGGGTTGACTAGTTGACTTCTGGGGGCATTTTGGGAAATTGGAAATTTATGGATATGGTTTTATGGTGAATATAGGTGGTGGAGTTGTAACAGTGATCCGAGAGGTGGAGCTTATCACTTCAGCGCGTCAGTTGTGAGGTGAGTTATCCTCACTATATCAATGGGTCTAAGGCACCAAGGCCGGCCCTTTATGGTTTGTATCTGGATGATGGCATGATATATTAATTGATTACATCATGGTAGTTAGTATGGTGATATGCTTATGCTTAGTGACCTGTTTAGGTCGGTGTCCTGGTTATAGGATGACACTATGTTAGTGATCGGTTAGGTCTGTGTCCCGGTTATTAGGATGTTGCTATGATTAGTGATCTGTTAGATCGATTTGACTGTTATATGATATGAGCTAGCATATGATATGTATGTGCACATGTTTGTTTGATTGGGGGTTGGGTTGAGGCGGTCCTGCTTTGTGATGTAGGCCAACATACCCGGCGAGCGGTCCGGATAGGCTGTAGGCCCTGCAAGGCAGTCCAGTCATGCCGAAGGCTAGGGAGCGGTCCAGATAGACTGTAGGCCTTGCGAGGCGGTCCACTCAAGCTGAAGGCTCATTATGCATGTTTTTCTATATTTGTTGTTATGATATGATTATGGTTCGATGAGGTTGGTATTTTGGGGGAACTCACTAAGCTTTCGGGCTTACAGTTTTAGTTTATTGTTTCAGGTACATTAGGGGATCGCGGCAAGGAGAAGGCATGATCGTACAGCTCCTCATGTTTTGTTTATGTTTCTGGGAAAACTCTGATATAGACATTTTGAAAACAAATTTGTAATAGCTATGGGTTTTAAATGTTTTTGAAAAGTTTTAATTGGCTTGAAATTTTGGTTGTTACAAACTCTTGATCAGTTTCTGCATCATATGGAAAAGTGAATGGAATATTGCTTTGAATAGCTCTGTGACTCATTGAAATAATTATATACTCCACTTGTGCTCTTGTTAGCTCTGGATGACGAGAGTTATCCATGTCTACAAAATCATACCGGTCTTTGTCAGAAGTACTCGATCTTCCTTTACATGAACTAGGTATAAGACCGGTTGGGGCTTTCAAAGTAGGAGGGTCTGCTCCAGCTCCGAAAAGCTTAGAATTAGAGGCAGGGGCCCCTGATTGTGCATGTGTAGAACCAAGGATTTCCAAAATGACTTGTGGGTGTGTCCCAGGGGGCTTCAAGTGACTTAGTTCAATACCAGCACCATCTTTTTGGGAAGATGGGGGTAGATTATGTGTTGACTCCCCGTGAGTGTGTGCATGTGATATTGAAACTCCGAAGGGTGCTTCGGAAGAGTGGATGGGAGGGGTAGGTTGTCATCCAGAGTCAGATCGAATGCCAATATGTGTTTCTTGTTGAGAGGATCTTCTAGCTTTGGTTCTCTTTTTGGCTGTAACTTTTGAGGGAGAGGCCTTTCGTTTGGCTATTTTGTTATTTCCGCCACCAGTAGAAACTAGTTTGTTCACATTCGAAGGCTATTCATCCGAGACTGGGGCAAATTATATAAGGTCGTACACAACCAAAGTCTCAAGATGATGTTTGAGATAAATTGAGTTGAATAGAGCTGTTGCTAACATACGTGGCAAGCGACGAATAGGTCTGAAAGCAGATTGGTTCAGTAACCTATAAGTTTTAATAGCCTTAAAAGAACAATATTCCTCTTTGAGATCGGAATTGAGAGGAATGGCTTCTAATATTTCATCGTACAATTGTTGAAGCGTCAGAGCCCAGAATCTCGGACTCGATATATCGTTAGGCTTCCTTTTGATGGAAAAATTTCGAATGTCCTGCCATAGCACCTCAGTCAAATCAACTGAGTTGCTTCTTCCAGAATAGATAATGTACACGCCGTACAACCAGTCTTTTCTCATGGTGTTAATACCACCATGCTTTCCAGATAATCCTCGAAGGATTAGGTGCATCAGAACAGTCCAAAGGCCAGGAACAACAGACTTCTTGAACTCCTTATCCTTGAATTCACCATTGTACCGAATTTAATTGAGAAACGTCTAAAACTCTTCAGACGTGGGTTCTTGAACCCGAAAAAACCCTTGGGGTTTTATGGAATGTCGATTGCTTTGAGGAAAGTGTTCTTGTGCAGAGGAATGATTTTGTCATTGGCGATCTTAACTTCAAGCACGTCGTTTTCGATCTTGATCCGCTCAAAGGCTTTATGAAGAATTCGAGGAGAAAGTTTAGGTTTGGGGATTTTGGTGAGTGGAACTGCTATGGGATGATGAGAGATGAAATCGATCATGATGTGGATTGATTCATCATAATCCATGGGATCTAGTGAGGACAGTTGGGTTGTTTCCCTAAGGATAGGCTCAGTGGATGGTGATGAGGCGGAACCCTTGGAAGATTTCTCCTTGGTTGCAGGTTTGGAAACTTGAGGAACATTTTGGAAAGATGCTAATTATGAATGCTTTAGAGCTTTCGAAGAACAAATTATAGAGAAAGGCTTTAAGAAGATGACAACAAAAGTGAAAAGTGGGAACAGTTAGGATTCAAAATCCTTTTATAGGTTGGATGTTCCGGGTCGGGTCGAAAAAGAGCAATGATGACACCCAAACACGAAATAGGTTGCATTTAATGCATTGCCGAAAATGGCATCCTTAATAACTGTAGCATACAAAATATGGGACGTCCATTTGTTCCAAAGGAGAAAATCGTCGTTTCAGTTCTGACCTGACATGCACTTTATAGGAACGTGTGCCAAATCACGTTTATTGAGAATTAAAGGATAATCACCAAGAAAAATTACCATTAATATATAAATGAGAAAACATTTCAGATAGAAAAAATTTAATGAAAACCTTTGAAATTCTTTTCCAGCTGAGGATCTTGGAACAATTGGATTATGAGATGAGATGTCATAAGATACTTCTGAAAGAATATAAACACATTATTGGTACATAGAATAGAGTTCAAGATGACACAGTCTCAAACTAAATATCAGAGGTAAAAATGTCTGAAGATCTTAGAGGACCAATTTTAAAAGATTTAGATTCTGAGAATTGAAGGATCGGAGCTCAGACGAAGATAAGAGATGAACTCACATTACTGTTTCGGATTTCAATTCCGAGATGAACTTCATAACACATTTAATATAGACAAAAACTCCAGGATGTGATTATTGCAAAACCACCAATGTAACTATATCGGTCAGAAGCTTCAAGAGACGAGGAAAGCTAAACTTAAAAACTAGAAGAAGAGGTTAGACAAAAAGACCCATATAATGATCCTATATTTTCTTAGAGGAAACGATTGCAAGGAGACATGAAATTAACTTCGGAATTATTTTACCATCTAATGTTTGCATCAAAGAGTAGAAGCCTCTTGGAAGAATTATGGACCAGGCATCATCATTCCCATTTTGTTCAGAAACCCATTAAATTTGGGTTCGTCTAATGCCTTAGTAAAGACATCAGCAATTTCATCATCAGATGGAACAAAAATGAGTTCGATGTTTCTTCTTAAAACATGATCTTTAATGAAATGGTACCAAATATCGATGCGCTTGGTCATGAAGTGCTGAATTGGATTGTGAGAAATCGCAATTGCACTTTGAGACTCGCAATAGATTGGAATTTGTTGGAATCGATAATCATAGTCCAGAAACTGACATTTCATCCAAAGAACTTGCGAAGTGCAACTTACATAAACGATGTATTCTGCTTCGGCTGTTGAGAGAGCAATACAATTCTGTTTTTTAGATGAACAAGTAACCAATTTTCCACCCAAAAATTGGCAACCTCCTGAAGTGATTTTTCTATCTAGTTGAAGACCTCCATAGTTTGAGTCGGAGTATGCCTGAAAAAGGAAACTTTCATTTTTCAAATACCAAATTCCGAGGTTATTTGTTCATTTGAGATATCATAATATTTGCTTGACAACCAAAAGATGAGACATCTTCGAATTGACCTAAAATCTAACACACAGGCATGTAGAGAACATGATGTCCGGGCGACTTGCAGTAAGGTAGAGTAGCGATCCAATCATTCCCCTATACTTCTTTTGATCAAAAACAACACCTGATGGGTCTGAGAAGATCTTGTGTACGAAACCCACTGGAACCTTTGTATAGGAATATGTGTCCATTGAATACTTTTTTAGAAGTTTGGAAATGTATTTCTCCTAGTGAATAAAGATTCCTCTGTTGATTTTCTTGACTTGGACTCCAAGTCTAACATCCCGTTTAAATAAAATAATTAAATAATAAATCAGGAACCCCGGGAAGTAATTATTATGATTATTTCATACTATTATAGTCCAAGATCAATTAATAATTATTGGAATGTTAGTTTCGGGGATTAAAGAATAATATTGGACTTAATTTGAAAGGGTCTTGAATGGTTGGGGTTAAAAGAGTAAATTTTGGACCTATATTGGAAAGATATTGTAAAAGGAGGGGCTGTTGGGTAAATTACGGGTTTAATTTGAAAGGAGTTTCTGGAGTTAGGGTAGAAACGGTAACATTTGGATTAGTTTTGAAAGAATCTGGGGAAGGAGGGACTGATCTTGTTAATATGAGATAAACTTGTATGGGGCATGTGGTATTAAACCCGTCACCACAGTGAACCCTAACCCTAGGGAAGAGTAGCCGCAACTCCACCTTAACCCTACTTCAACTCCGGCGCCGCTACTCTCTCTCTCTCTATGTCGAGTCACCTTGCACCACCGTTGCTGAAGTCGGCGAGCACCACCACCATGGTCCATGACGGCTGTGTCGTCGTGAATGGTCTAAGGAAACCCCACCAAGAGCGCAGCCGCCACCCGTCACCGTTCAGTTTTGGAGATTGAAGGTGACGGTAGTTGAGGGCGCCGTGGTCGTGGGAGGGCTGGGCAAGCCTGCCGCTGTTGGATCTCATTCAGCGCTGCCATCCGGTGTTCGCAAATGCTGCCGATCAACCGCCGTTTGCCGCCCCAACAACTGACGCTGCTACCGTTTTCGCTACCGCCGCCACCTCCTTGCCATGTTTTCTCCCCCATATCCGTTTCTATTCCGGGATGGTTGCGCCGCCACCGTGCCCAACCGTTGAGGAAGAAGAAGACCGACGTTGGGATGTCAGGAGTAAAGAGGGGCAGCCCTTGCCTCCGTTAGTTGCCGCTGCTGTCTGTCTCTTGGGTCTCTTCTGCCGCCTCACCCCACCAGGTGGGTGGCTGGGGTCATTTTGTGAACAGATAGGGTGTACATGATCTTGTTGGCGGGAACTCACGAGAAATGCCGCCGACAGCCGCCTGCTGCCATGGTTCCGTCCCCACCAGCCACCGTGAGGTGGCTGTGTGTGTTTTGCTATGGATTTAGGTGTGTTAGTGTGTGTGGGTTATTTGTTTTTTTAGCATTGTAATTGTAACAAAAAGTGAAATAATGAAGAGAAAAACCCAAACCACCACTGTAGAGTGGTGGTTGCCGCCTCCTGCCGCCACCGGCCGCCGTGTCGGGTGGCGGTGTGCTTTGATTGCGTTTGGACCTCGTTTGGGGGGATGTTTGGACAATGTGGGACCAATGGAACCCTAATGGGCCCAAAGAAACCCTAGTGGGCCCAATGGAACCCTAATGGGTCAATAAGGCCCAATGTGACCTAAAAGCCCAACCAATGGACTAATGGGCTAGTATTGGGTTGGAAAACCCTAAGAGCATAAAACCCTAAATGTGGGAATTGTTTGGGACACACACGAGAATTAATTATTAAACCTAAAATAATAATTAATAATCATTGGCAAACTAACTTAAGGCAATAATGGACTTAATGGATTAAGTCCTTAAGGGGTTAAGTATGAAACACTTAACCTTAATCATCATTTCATGTGAAAGCCCTAATCTTACTCGGGCCTTGAATTGGGCCTTCCTATTGGGCTTTGGCGATTGGACTATTCATGGGCCATCCAAGAACAAGTTAATGGACCAAAGTAATTAGATGGGCTTTAGGATAAGGCCCATGTGAGGACTTGGGCCCAATTTGGAAAATTGGGCCATAGATGGGCCATAATTGGGCCTTTATGATTATGTGATAATGGGCCATGGGAATTGGATTGGAATAATTGGATGGGCCTTAAGGAAAGACCATGTAGAGGTCTGGGCCCAATTTGCAAAATTGGGCCATATGTTGGGCTTTGGCCCATGATTTGACTTTTGGACTTTTGGTGCGTGACTTGGACCTTGGGCTTGGAACCCAATTATTAATTGGGTATTGTTTGATGTTGACAGCTCTGGAATCTGTCAACCAGCAGCTGGAGTTATATCTGCGGGACTTCAGCAGTGCCAGGTGAGTTATCCTCACTATACTAAGGGGTCTAAGGCACCAAGGCCGACCCATTATATATGTTATCCTAGCAGTGTTTGATGTTGGGTATGAGTTAGTGTTGCATGCTAGTGGTTATGCCAGTTAGGTAGATCTGTAGGACTACTTGTGTTCTTATATGATTATCTGCATTCTCAGTAGTTATGTTATATGTTGATATGTTATGGGGGATGGGTTGAGGTGATACTGCTCCGTGCGGTAACCAACAAACCCGGGAGCATTCCAGATATGAGCTGTGGGCCCGGTAGGCAATCCAGACTCCTACTGTGGGCTCGGTGGCAATCCAGATGTGAGCTGTGGGCCCGGAAGGCAATCCAGACTCACACTGTGGGCCCAGTGGTGATCCAATAGCTGGAGCATTCCAGATACGAGCTGAGGGAGACTCGTACTGTGGGCTCGATGGCAATCCAGATGTGAGCTGTGGGCCCGGTAGGCAATCCAGACTCACACTGTGGGCCAGGGGTAATCCAGTCTGTAAAGTTGTGGACCCATTACATGTTGTTCAGTTTGTTATGTTATTGCTGACATGGTTATGTGGATTGTATGTGTATCGATATTTTTGGGGTATCTCACTAAGCTTTCGGCCTTACAGTTTCAGTTTATTGTTTTAGGTACATCAGCGAATCGTGGCAAGGCAAAGGCGTGATCGTACACCTCCTAACTTTTTATGACTTTGTTTCTGGGATACTCTGATATTAAACTATTTTGAAAACATTTTGTAATGAATAATGGGTTTTGAATTGTTTAAAAAGTTTAAATTGGCTTGAATTTTATGGGTGTTACAAGTTGATATCAGAGCCTTGTTTTGAGTGAATTGGAGGAACACTCGTGTGACTCCAGTCTCAAATCAAGGAAAAGATTTTCAAAATGGTTTTCAAAATAAGTAAGGGAGGATGCAGGGTGTACGATCTGCCGGAGCCAGTAAGTAGACCCCAAAATACCATACAGTTATTTGATTATGTGATATGTTAGAACAACATGCTAGTACTAGGCTAGGGATCTTCAGGAATTGCATGATAGAATTGCCTGATTGTATGATACCTGATAGCCTAGGGTTTCCTTATATGAAATTGACATCATTACTGTAGTTGCTTGTGTATGCATCACGACTGTACATAATTAAGATCTTATAGCCTAAGAATGTTTGGTTTGGCCTTACTTCCTGTTCTTGTTTGATGAAGGGCTTAGGGTAGGATCAGGTATTCGAAAGTCTATAGGGTCCAACGTCATGTATGGTTAGCATACACGAGTGCTACAGGGATGGTGGAAGTTTCATAGGTGGGTGGGTTGTGTGAGACCGGTAGGTCAGTTGTGAGACAATTATCATTCCTCTAGGAGTGAGGTTGGGCGACCACCATGACTATGTATATTGTTAGGGCGTTGTGATGATACTTGAGACAAATATGGGTAGGTGTGGAAGGTAGTATGGGCCCGTACTACTGAAAGCACATGACCCATACACGTAGCAAGGAAGTCACAACCCCTAGGGTTTGGTTGGGAGTAGGTTCCCTGTCGTTATATGGGCTATCAGAGATATTTCTGGTGTATTACCAGAATGGTGGTTACGAGACGTCTTGAGACCGGATCCAGGTCAGGATCGAGAGCTGGCAGCCAGGATAGGCCGGTATTGTCAGAGGACCGTCTTAGTGAGATCATCCGGGAGGAGGTGATCGGGGTTGTTTGAGAACATTTCTGGGGAAGTTTTCGGTCTATCAAGACCGTCATGGTTGAGTATTTTGATGAGCATTATGCAGCCATTTCCGAGACAATTGTCGTGGCAGCTTCAACAGCTGTAACAACGGCAGGGGGAGGAGACAGTCGGGCTTTCCAGTATCGGGACTTCGATGATGCGAAGCCCCGACTGTTGATAGGGTTCAGGACTCGGTTATAGCCATGAGGTGGCCATCTGGCGTGGAGGGATGTTGCTTCACATGTTCATGTTCTACTGACCAGAAGGTCAGGCGCGCTCTGAACCTGCAAAGGTCCGGGGCGAAGGATTGGTGGGGACTTGTTACTGGGACATATTCTGACGAGCAGAGGGCTGCAGTTACTTGGGATCAGGGAGATGTTATGTACTTGTTACATTCTGCGGGTTAAGCGGGAGAGTCTAGCACATACGTTTCTAGATTTGAGGCTTCGGGGGTTTTGCTCGAGGCCGGAATGTGAGTCACGGGGACTCTGGAAAGGAGTAATGATTATGTTCAGCTGGAGTTATGCAGATGGAATTAGAATGGTTAATTGATAGGATTGGAATGTTGTTTTCTAGGGCAAGGAATGTGCCCTTTCAGTTTACGAGCTCGAAGGATTGAGCAGGCTTGTGACCCCAGGATCAGGTTGTATTCTAGCTCGGGGTTAGTTGGTCGCCGGGATTGGCGACAGTAGTTTAGCACTGGTAAGCGCGGGTGGGTCGATGTGGCATAAGTATTTTGGAGGACCATTTCGCCTTGGATCTCTTGTATCGGACGGTAAGGATTGATTGTGCGATCTATTGCACTTTCGGGATTTTAGACTATGTCTTGGGAGTGGTTGTAGCCTGGTTTAGGGCAGAGGTTATTTCAGCTATTGCAGTTCAGCTGTGCATGATTGAGCTGGTGAGTGAGTCAGGGTGCGAGACCCTGAATGATATGATTTCTAGAGTCGAGAGCGGGAGATTTGGGGAGCACTTTGGGAAGAAGGGTATTATATGGGAGGTTTGCGGACAGGGCCCCACAGGATGGTTATTCAGTATTGTCAGGATTCAGTGGTATTAGTAAGCGTTATTGATTGGCGAAGGAAAGCGCCAAGGGAAGTAGCTCGTTGTTGAGACATTAGTTGGAGGATCTATTAATGGACTTCAAGATTTGGGTGTGGGATCATTCTAGCTTTAGGGACTGTCGGTTTCACTGGGATTCAGGAAGTGTTCAGCTAGTTCTTAGAAGTGTGTGATCACTTGTGGTTGGCTAGTAAAGGAGTACTAGTTGGAAAGGTTTGGTTGTCGTCAGATCGATCGTTGGAAAGTGAGAAGGATTGGGAATTCTCAAATTTTCATGTATTGTGAAGACTTAGTTGAATCTAAGTGGGGGAGAATCGTCCTGAGATTCAGAAACATGAGCGGTTTTGAAAATGGGATAAGTTCCGCATCGTTGTCAGAAAGGAAGACAACCCGGTTGTTTGCTTTGAGGTTTGTGTGAGTTGGGAGTTCGGTAAAACTCCCCAGCATGTGAATCGCGTCATCTCGGTGCTTGATAGCATAATTAGGAATTTTCAGGTTGAACATCAACCATTGAAAGTTTTGTCTGTTGCTATTCAGATTGCGGTTTCAAGAAGGGTCAGACAGGCGTTAATCGGTGAACCTCGCAGAAGGCGGGAAATTCTCCGAAGGAAATTCAAGAAGCGACCGTTGAGGAGCTAGGAACGCGTCAACAATTTACTTGTGCAATGTGCTTACATTTCCTAAGTCTTTGGGGTATGTTTCCCCTCAGTATTGGAATAGACTTTTGATTCTTATCGGAATCGGATTTTCGGTAACCTTGGGAATAATTGTGGAAGTTTTCTTGGAGTAGCTTTGATATTAGTAGAATCGGATCAGTCTCGATCCAGTATGGGCTTTGTGGCGAGTGAATGTGGAGTTAGGGATTCCCAATTATGTACATGGTAGTGATTCATCATGTGTAACGGCGGGTATACAAGGTGGCAATAGGGTTGGTTCGGCTTACGTGCTTGATCAGGTTTGGGATGTAGTTTGCAATTGGATTCAGAGTTCGGCTATCATACTATTCTAGGGTCATGTGCGATCGTGAGTTGTAGGAGTTTGCTTGGATAGCAACTTATTATATAAGTCAATCGTGCATGGTGGGATTTCAGCATCGTGGCACTGGTTGGTGTGTGAAGGACGTTGGTTAGGTTTTTCTTTTGGACAAGGTTGATAGTTTATCAGGAGCATTCCAGTCATGAGCTGAGGGCCAGGTGGGGCATACCAGACTCATGCTGTGGGCTTAGAGGCAATCCAGACCTATGTTGAGGGCCTTGTAGGGGTATTCCAGTCATAGGCTGTGGGCCTAGTGATCCTAGTAGTTCATTCTTCTGTTGGAGCGCTTTCGGAATAGACACATTGTTGAGGTTCGGGCGAGCTGTAATCGGCTGCGAGGAATCAGAAGAGTTTGTGCGAAATACACAAGTATGTCCCTGAACCTCAAATTGTGAGTGTAGATTAGAGTTCGTATATAGTGGTGTTATGATTTAGAGTATTCCATCCTAAGGATGACTGGCCCCGTCGTAGGCATGCCTGGTATTCCAGCCCGAGGCTGATTGGGCCAGGTATGAGTATTTGTGCTTATGAGCCGGTTATTATATGTATGTGGTTCGGGAAATAAAGGATCATAGTTAGCAGTGTGGGATTTGTGATTCTGTTTTCTAGTGGGAACCTCAGGTTATTAGAAGTTGAGTAGCCAGTTGGGAGTTAAGTGCAATGCATTCGACAATGATCCAGTATGGGCAGTTTGTCAGGGAGCCAGACCATCTCGAGACTTCAGATTTCGGATTGAGTAAATGTGATCATATTGCAAGGGATTTGTTTATTTTCAGGTCTTGGAACCCTGTGAGGGTTGGTTACGGTTGCCTTGGAAAGGCTAAGGTGAAGCTCGGGATTGTAGTGCAAGTTGTTCGACGTGTAAGGAATGATAAGAAACGATTTCGAGGACAAAATCAAATTTAAGTGGGGGAGAATTGTAACATCCCGTTTAAATAGAATAATTAAATAATAAATCAGGAACCCCGGGAAGTAATTATTATGATTATTTCATACTATTATAGTCCAAGATCAATTAATAATTATGGGAATGTTAGTTTCGGGGATTAAAGAATAATATTAGACTTAATTTGAAAGGGTCTTGAATGGTTGGGGTTAAAAGAGTAAATTTTGGACCTATATTGGAAAGATATTGTAAAAGGAGGGGAAGGAGGGTAGAAACGGTAGAAACGGTAACATTTGGATTAGTTTTGAAAGAATCTGGGGAAGGAGGGACTGATCCTGTTAATATGTGATAAAATTGTATGGGGCATGGGGTATTAAACCCGTCACCACAGTAAACCCTAACCCTGGCAAAGAGTAGCCGCAACTCCACCTTAACCCTACTTCAACTCCGGCGTCGCTACTCTCTCTCTCACTGCCGAGTCACCTTGCACCACCGTTGCTGAAGTCGGCGAGCACCACCACCATGGTCCATGACAGCTGTGTCATCGTGAATGGTCGAAGGAAACCCCACCAAGAGCGCAGCCGCCACCCGTCACCGTTCAATTTTAGAGATCGAAGGTGACGGCAGTTGAGGGCGTCGTGGTCGTGGGAGGGCTGGGCAAGCCTGCCGCTATTGGATCTCATTCAGCGCTGCCATGCGGTGTTCGCAAATGCTACCGATCGACCGCTGTTTGCCGCCCCAACAACTGATGCTGCTGCCGTTTTCCGCTACCGCCGCCACCTCCTTTCCGTGTTTTCTCCCCCATCTCCATTTCTATTCCGGGATGGTTGCGCCGCCACCATGACCAGCCATTGAGGAAGAAGAAGACCGACGTTGGGACGTCAGGAGTAAAGTGGGGCAGCCCTTACCTCCGTTTGCTGCCGCTGCTGTCCGCCTATTGGGTCTCCGCTGCCGCCTCACACCACCAGGTGGGTGGCTGGGGTCGTTTTGTGAACAGATAGGGTGTACACAATCTTGTTGGTCGGAACTCACGAGAACCGCCACCGACAGCCGCCTGCTGCCATGGTTCCGTCGCCACCAGCCACCGTGAGGTGGCTGTGTGTGTGTGTGTGTTTTGTTATGGATTTAGGTGTGTTAGTGTGTGTGGGTTATTTGTTTTTTATAGCATTGTAATTGTAACAAAAAGTGAAATAATGAAGAGAAAAACCCAAACCACCGCCGTAGAGTGGTGGTTGCCGCCTCCTGCCGCCACCGGCCGCCGTGTCGGGTGGCGGTGTGCTTTGATTGCGTTTGGACCTCGTTTGGGGGGATGTTTGGACAATGTGGGACCAATGGAACCCTAATGGGCCCAAAGAAACCCTAGTGGGCCCAATGGAACCCTAATGGGCCAATAAGGCCCAATGTGACCTAAAAGCCCAACCAATGGACTAATGAGCTAGTATTAGGTTGGAAAACCCTAAGACCATAAAACCCTAAATGTGGGAATTGTTTGGGACACACACGAGAATTAATTATTAAACCTAAAATAATAATTAATAATCATTGGCAAACTAACTTAAGGCAATAATGGACTTAATGGATTAAGTCCTTAATGGATTAAGTCCTTAAGGGGGTTAAGTAAGAAACACTTAAACCTAATCATCATTTCATGTGAAAGCCCTAATCTTACTCGGGCCTTGAATTGGGCCTTCCTATTGGGCTTTGGCGATTGGACTATTCATGGGCCATCCAAGAACAAGTTAATGGACCAAAGTAATTAGTTGGGCTTTAGGATAAGGCCCATGTGAGGACTTGGGCCCAATTTGGAAAATTGGGCCATAGATGGGCCATAATTGGGCCTTTATGATTATGTGATAATGGGCCATGGGAATTAGATTGGAATAATTGGATGGGCCTTAAGGAAAGACCATGTAGAGGTCTGGGCCCAATTTGGAAAATTGGGCCATATGTTGGGCTTTGGCCCATGATTTGACTTTTGGACTTTTGGTGCGTGACTTGGACCTTGGGCTTGGAACCCAATTATTAATTGGGTATTCTTTGATGTTGACAGCTCGGGAATCTGTCAACCAGCAGCTAGAGTTATATCTGCGGGACTTCAGCAGTGCCAGGTGAGTTATCCTCACTATACTAAGGGGTCTAAGGCACCAACGCCGGCCCATTGGATATGTTATCCTAGCAGTGTTAGATGTTGGGTATGAGTTAGTGTTGCATGCTAGTGGTTATGCCAGTTAGGTAGATCTGTAGGACTACTTGTGTTCTTATATGATTATCTGCATTCTCAGTAGTTATGTTATATGTTGATATGTTATGGGGGATGGGTTGAGGTGATACTGCTCCATGCGGTAACCAACAAACCCGCAAGCATTCCAGATACGAGCTATGGGCCCGGTAGGCAATCCAGACTCGTACTATGGGCTCGGTGGCAATCCAGATGTGAGCTGTGGGCCTGGAAGGCAATCCAGACTTACACTGTGGGCCCAGTGGTGATCCAATAGCCGGAGCATTCCAGATACGAACTGAGGGAGACTCGTACTGTTGGCCCAGGGGTAATCCAATCTGTAAAGCTGTGGACCCATTACATGCTGTTCAGTTTGTTATTTTATTGTTGACATGGTCATGTGGACTGTATGTGTATCGGTATTTTGGGGGTAACTCATTAAGCTTTCGGTCTTACAGTTTCAGTTTATTGTTTCAGGTACATCAGGGAATAGTGGCAAGGCAAAGGCGTGATCGTACAGCTCCTCACTTTTTATGACTTTGTTTCTGGGATACTCTGATATTAAACTATTTTGAAAACATTTTGTAATGACTAATGGGTTTTGACTTGTTTAAAAAGTTTTAAATTGGCTTGAATTTTGTGCGTGTTACACCAAGGAACAAACTTAATTCACAATTCATGCTCAATTGGAATCGACTAACCATTAACTTTGCAAAATCAGCAACCATCGTTGAATCCGTGGATCCAAAGATGATGTTGTCAACATAAATTTGGACTAACATGAGATGGTTTCCATTCGATCTTCGGAATAGGGTAGGATCAAGAATTCCTCTTTGAAAGCCGGAACACTTCAGAAAATCGGTGAGGGTCACGTACCAGGCATATGGATCTTGCATGAGGCCATAAACAGCTTTTTTAAGTTTGTAACAATAGTTTGGATATGAAAGATTTACAAAATCAGGGGGTTGTTAAAGATACACTTCAGTATCCAGTTCACCGTTGCGAAAGACACTTTTAACATCCATTATGTAAAATTTAAAGCCTTTGTGAGCTGCATAAGCAAGAAAGATTTGAATTCCTTCAAGACAAGAAACAGGAGCAAAAGTCTCGCCGTAATCGAGTCCTTCGATCTAAGTGAATCCTTTGGCCACTAATCTCGCTTTGTTTCTGATTATAACTCCGGCATCGTTTAGCTTGTTTTGGATGACCTATCTTGTGCCAACAACAGGGTGATCCCGAGGAGGAGGGACAAGTGTCCACACTTCATTTCTGTCAAATTCTGCTAACTCTTCTTACATGGCGGTAATCCAATCAGTATGTTCTAATGCTTCCTTGATGGATTTAGGTTCAACCATTGAAATGAATGCCGAGAAATGGCACTCATTTTGGATATTCGTAGCAGAACGAGTTTGAACACTAGCGTTGAGATTTCTAATGACTTGATTTGGAGGATGATACTTTGTCCAGATGTGTAATCTCAGAAGTTATTGTGCATCAGATGATCTGATATCAACAATGCGGTTGTATTACTCCCCCTGAACAATTTGACTTTCTGGATGATGCTCCCCCTGAACTTCTGAACTGGATATGTTGACATCGTCATTGTTCGGAAAGTCAAATAAGTTAGCATCATCTTCGTTGTTGTTCGGAATGTGATCAAATTCAACGAATTGATCTGTTGCATCTTGAAATCCATCAACATTTGATTCGAGGGATGGATGACGATTCTCCCCCTTAACCTGAGAAGGTTGAAATGGATTGGAATCAAATGGAGGAAAGATGGGTGTCGTACCTAAAACATTTTGAGAAATCAGAGCTGCAGCTGACGAGGACGGTCTTGATCGAGATTCCGAGTAAAGAGCAGTTTTTGAAGGTCCGAACAGGCTTTTGAATTCGACTTCATAAATGATTTGGGAATTTGAAGACCCAAGTGGTCGAACATCGGACTCCATGATGTGAGTTGTATCATGAGTTGGACTAGAATTCCGTACAAAATTATCATCAATAGTAACATCAAAGCTCTCTTCAAGTACATAAGTTTGACAATTCAGAACTTTGTAGGCTTTAGATTTGACTGAGTATCCCAAAAAGATTGCTTCATCGAATTTGGGTTGAAACTTGGTGAGTTGATCACATTTGTTTTTGAAAAAGCATTTGTAGCCGAAAACATGTAAGAACGAGATACTCGGCTTGCAACCATTCATGGCTTCATACGGTGTCATGTTGTGATGGCGATTAATGATGCTTCAGTTTTGAGTGAAGAAGACAGTGGACACGGCCTCAGCCCAAAGATAGAGAGGAAGATTTGCAATGTTCTGCATCAATCGAGCGGCTTCAACGAGAGTTCGGATGCTTCTTTCAACCACACCATTTTGTTGAGGAGTGTAGGAAGCAAAGAAATTGTGGTCGATGCCATTGTCGGAGAGGAATTTCTCAATGGTGACATTTGATGAATTCTGAGCCATTGTCACTTCAGATTCTTCTAACATGAAGTTTGACAAGAACTTCAATTCCTTTGATGAAGTTAATAAGTTTAGAGGTTGTTTCGGAGTTTCGCCTAAGGAAGAAAACCCAGGTGAACCTTGTGTAGTCATCAACAATCACAAGAATGTGCTTTTTGTGATGCATACTTTCTATGGTGGATGGTCCACAAAGATCAATATGAAGAAGTTCTAATGGTTCTGAAATTTACTTTTCAATGATTACAGGATGACCTTTCTTGGATTGCTTCCCACATTCACATGAAGCACATAGATGATCATTTTCAAATTTCAGTAGTGGCAAACCTCTGACCATTTCACCAGAAACGAGATCATTCATGTATTGGAAGTTGTGATGAGCGAGCCTCCGATGCTAGAGCCAACTAACATCAGGAACGACCTTTAAAAGAGGACAAAGTTGAGGCTTTCCGATCATCATGTTAATGTCTAATGGATACATGTTTTTGATGCGATCTGATTTGATTAGACATTATTTCCGGTCTTCTGTGATGACATAGCTATGCTTTTTGTAGAATTCAACTCTTCGTTTTGCATCAATGAGTTGAGCTACACTAATCAGGTTATGTTTGAGATCAGCCACATATGCGACATTGGAGACAGAGAAATTACCATTGGTCAGGATACCATAACCTCGAATTTGTGAATTTGAGTTGTTACCATAAGTCATGTAACCAGCGTTAGGAGTGAGATTTAGATCACGCAGAAAGTCTTTCTGCCCATTCATGTTCATGGAACAAGCACTATAAATATACCATATTCTATCTTGTTCCGAAGCACCGAGTTCCTGCAAAAATCAGTGAGTTTTGGTGTTTTCAGGCTCCGAGTTAGACTAAGGGAATTTGGCACTGGCTCTGGACTTGGATTGTGACTTTTGAGCAACTAGCATCTTGTAGGGATTGTTCCGAGATACTATGGGAAAGAAGCAGAATGCCAAGATCTTTTCATTTATCCAAAAATTGTATTCAACCAAAGGTTGTTTGGATACTGCTTTTCTTGGACCAATAGTTTTTCAAGATGTTGTAGGAATCACTGTATTGATAGATGTTGCAGATGCGTTTTTGTGACAACCCGAAATTTCTATTCTGTACAACCATTCGATTCAATAGAAGCCAGAACAGTTTCTGCTAACTTTCAAGCTTTTTGGAATAAGTTTGAGTGTTTTTAAGTTAGTACTTCGGGAGATAACAGGAGAGAGGATGCCCTAGGGTTTATTGTGCAACAATAATGTCCCAAAACTCCAAGAGTTTGGAGTTTACGGCCTAAACAAAGGTGTTTACGGCCGTAAACCCTAAAAGGGGGTATAAATATGACACTTAGTCATTATTTACCACTTTTCACATTTTCAAGATCCATACTCAAATCCTCTCAAGTATCATCCTTTTCTTCTTGATCTTCAACTTTGTAAGTGTTTCTATCCCTAAAAAGTTGATATCTTACTTAATCTAGTGATCTTACATGATTCCATCCGTGAAACCATTCCAAAAGTGTAGATCTTCAAGTTTCACCAAGAACAGACACTAGTGTTCTTGGACTTTTAGCACCTTTTCAAGCTTCTACCTAGTAAGTACTCTTACCCTAGTGTATTATAAGACTTGTTACACTTCTAATCATCAAGAAAACACCCAAGAAACACAAGATCAAAGGTGTTTACGGTCCAAGATGTTCTTGGACCATAAACCCTAAAAAGGGTGCCAAAGTGTGCCCTAATCCCTTACCAAGCCTTGGAAACTAGCCTAGACCCTTCCTTAATGTGCTTAGTACTTGAAAACATCAAAAGACCATAAACCATTTGGTTTTACGGCCGTAAACCCAAAGACAAATGGTCCAAGGACCGTAAACTCCACAAAGGAGTGAAATGGTGCCCTAAACACTTCCTAAGGCTTAAACATGAAGTAGGAATGCTTCTTATGATCTTTAAAGCTTCAAAACTCAAAATGGTCAAAGTACCATGAGTTTACGGCCGTAAACTCATGGGTTTACGACCGTAAACTCATTGAGTGATGGTCACAAAACCGTAAACTCCAAGGGAGTTTACCCTTGAACCCTAAACCCAATAGCAATGTCCTACAACACTTAAATGCAATCCTTAGCAGTTATAACACTTAAATAAGGTGTTTTACATGTCTCAGGATGTCTTAAACTTGGTTAATTAGTTGTTTAATGACTAATTGGATACATATATGTGTTATTATATGTTAACTAGTATCATTGTGTGTGTACAAGTCTTCACTTGACACTTAGCATCCTATACAGCCCGTTCATCCAAACCACTCACTACAGGTGAGCTCATACCCCTTAATTAACCTTTTAAATGTTTTTAAATGCTTTTATGGGGGGGGGAGGGAATACAAGTTGAACTATTATAGTTATTATATCAATCACATGTGATTAATAACTACCAAACAAGTGAATTTCTTACTTTTCAAACTGTGTTACCAAACTGTTTTACTTCAAACTGTCTTACAAACTCTTTTGCATGCCAAATGCTTTTATCAAACTCTTTTACATGTTTTTAAATGCTTTTATGGGGGGGAGGGAATACAAGTTGAACTATTATAGTTATTATATCAATCACATGTGATTAATAACTACCAAACAAGTGAATTTCTTACTTTTCAAACTGTGTTACCAAACTGTTTTACTTCAAACTGTCTTACAAACTCTTTTGCATACCAAATGCTTTTATCAAACTCTTTTACATGTTAATGACTTTTACTTAAACTCTTTTAAACTTATATTCTGTTAAAAGTGTATCTATATAGATATAGTTATATAAGTAGGATTGAAAGGACTTAGGACTGATAGATTACCTTATTTCCTGTTCCTTGTTTGGTTGTGGACTTAGGGTGTTCCGGTTATTTGTCCGAAGGTCGTTTGAATCCTAGTTATATATTATGTATATGTATATAGATACAAAGGTTCCTTCTTTCATTCAGTTCAATACCTTTGGGGAGCGTATGAGTTTGTGTATAGATCTATACTGGATTGACTATCCTACACCTTGCTGCTCGCTACAGTGGGACTTGCAAGTCTACGGGTGCCAAACGTCATTTCTTACGACGTCTTACATCGTCGTTTTTCCAGAGTCGGTAGCAGGATACAGGTCGATCACATGGTACTTTAAATAACAATTGATTTAAGGTAGTTAGTACAACAGTAGTTACTTAATACAACACTACATTACTATTTCATTTTCCCTTTACATTTACTTTGTGATCTTCACATAATAAACAATAATGTAAAAACTATATTTTTGGTAAATGATAGTCGGATTTGGGAAAATACACACTCTTACAAGAGACACACACACATATACTAGATGCCTTGGTAGAAGGCTATTTTTAGTAGGAAACATAGGGTTTTCTAGGGGAGTTCAAACAATTACAAACTTTTACAAACTTATACAATTACAGACTTACAAACACTTTCATGCAAATACATACATTAATATACTTATGATCTCACCAGCTTTAAAGCTGATAAACTCTTTCAAAATAACTTGTATTCTCAGGTCACCAGTAGACAGGTATCGGTGCCAGGTTTTGAGAAGATGGAGCTCGTTCAAGACTCATCTTTTATTTTGATGTATATTTTTGGTGTCTATATAACTTGACAGAACACACTTGTATGAAATTATATTATTAATGCAATGGATGATGTTGTTTCTTGTTTACTACTTTGCATTGTTGTGATACTGAACATGACGTCCTCCACCCCCGAACGATTCCGCCATTCCGGTTTTGGGGTGTGACAGTTTTCGACCTTTTTGACTTTCCACTCAAACTTTTGTTTTGAATCTTTCGAGGATTTACGAACAACAGTGTTCTTAGCAACTCGTTCTACTCTTGCTGCTTTCAAAGGCACATTTGGTTTTGGAAATTATTTTGGTTTGAAAATTGTGCCATCAAATTTATTAATAAACACAAAAGAAACTATCCGAGGAGAGTCAGTTTTCATAGAAGGAGTCTCAATAGTGACCTTTTTCGGATTAGGATTGACATACTTGTTTTGAACAACCAAACTAGGAGGATTGGATGGCCTCTTAAGAATCTTAACATGCATAAAGGTATTGTGGTTCCTAGTGGTTGGACTAACTGTTCGAGACACTTTCTTTTCGATTTCTCAATGAATCTGGAATCTTGACTAGACCTAATTTCTTTCTTAAGTGCATTCTTAGCTTCGGTCTTAGGGTGAACAATATCTTTCTTATTTAACCAAGGTTTCTTCCGAGAGTCAGCAGATGTCACACCCTTGGCTGAGGCGGCAAAACATTCTCGGCTGTGCAACTAAGTTCATGGATCATGTGACATCCCCAATTTCACGGCCAGAAAAGACCGGTTTGGTTATGCTTTGTTTTAAAATCAGAGTTATCTTTTAAAGAAAACAGTTGCGGAATTTGTCCCAAAAACAAAATATGATAACCATTTATCAAAACATTTCTCAAAGAGAATGTATTTTTATTAAATAACAAAATCTCGGGATGTCATGTTCCGATACAGACCAAAAGCATAAACAGTATAAAAATAGACCTTACAACAGTCATTTATAACTACTGGTTTATAATCCAAAATCTCTCGTCAAGTCCACCAACTTATACTCTTGTGCCATTACCTGTAATGCAAAGAAAACTGAGTGGGTCAGGCTTGGGAGCCTGGTGAGCATATAGGGTTTTCAACCCACAATAATATAATTATTATATTCAATCATCAAACAATCAACCCAATTACCCATCCCCATTATCTCCTTTTGTTTCTTAAAGATTTACCCTAAGAGTCAACTATTCATCGTTCATTTATTCCTAAGGATTGACCAAAGGAATTGGCACAAAGTCCATTTGCTACCACGGTTTATACAACAGGCACTACGTCACATAGTCACCAAGGTTCATACAATTGGCACTACGTCTCATAGTCACCAAGGTTTACACAATAGGCACTACGTGTCATAGTCACCAGGGTTTACACAATAGGCACTACGTCGCATAGTCACCAGGGTTTACACAATAGGCACTACGTCGCATAGTCACCAAATATTTCATCTACCCATGTTCTACCCAACATATTTGTAGATATAAAATACATATACGGTTTAAGTCATTTAAAACCTATATAAAACATTCATCCAACACCCATCTCAAGTAAACAAACAATATATAAACACATAGCACGTATTTCATAGCAAATACTTCATATCTATGTGTTAGAAGAAAGTAACTACACACTCACACAAAACATATACTTAATACATTCAAACAATACTTGTATTAAAATCGTGTTTGTGAAAGGGACTATACACTCACACATATAAACAACAATTTATATAAACACATAACACGTATTTCATTGCAAATACTTAATATTTATGTGTTAGAAGAAAGTAACTATACACTCACTTGATCAGAAGATGATCGGACAGCACTACGGCTCTAAGAGTAGTATTTCTTCGGTAGATCTGGAAGATCTTCACAAAAATCGACTTCTCGCGGGCAGAGATTCGGCTCGGAAACTTTACTTCTCGGGATCTTCGGGGCTTCGGGACTTGCTTCGGGTCTTGAGATGATACCGGGGCTTCGGGGGTACTTCTTTGCACGTAAATCGAGGTAGTATGGGTGAGAGAGAAGAGATTTGGCAACCACAAACGGCTGCCCCTTCAAAACTATTTATAGGGCTGTTTTCTCATTTTCCACGTTGTGGGCACTTCTTCCACGTCGTGGGCTTAGTCGTCATTGCATGCGTCATCATCCACTTGCTCTGTCAGGCTCCAGAAGGCGTCAGAAGCCATGCCACGTCGTGGCCACTGTTTCCACGTCGTGGTCACTGACAGTTTTGGGGTTTCGCGCCCCGAACTTCAGAAATTCATAACTTTCGCATACAAACTCCGTTTTCGACGTTCTTTATATCGACGCGTAGGTAAAAACAAGATCTACAACTTTCATTTAGACTTTGTAGGCTAATTTTGATTTTATTTTTAATATATTATTTTTATATTATTTTTAGTAGGCCGGGACAGGAAAACTCCGTTATAAACTCATAACTCCTTCGTCTGACGTCCGTTTTCGTCTGTATTTCCGT
This sequence comes from Lactuca virosa, assembly GCF_052849685.1. Taxonomy (NCBI): domain Eukaryota; kingdom Viridiplantae; phylum Streptophyta; class Magnoliopsida; order Asterales; family Asteraceae; genus Lactuca; species Lactuca virosa. The sequence goes on along the minus strand of NC_136432.1, from coordinate 285,566,402 downwards.
CGATGCACTACTATCGATGAGATCTTCAATTCTCATTTAGATTGTTTCGGCTAAATATCGCTCTATCTCATATTCGAACTTCGGGCTGTTCACTGCTAAGCCGAAACTTCGAAAAATCATAACTTCCTCATACGAAGTCAGATTTAGACGTTCTTTTTATGCACGCTAGTGGTTTAACGTATTCTATGACTTTCATTTAGATTGCTAAGGCCAAACATCACTCTAACGTAAATTCACTATTTACGTCGCGCTGTGTCGTACCGGTTCTGTCGCGAAACTTCGACATGTCGTAACTTCTTCGTTATAACTCGAATTTCGGCGTTCGATATATTTTTGGAAACCTTGAGACATATACTACAACTTGGTTAAGATTAATCCTTCTAAATAATCTTCCATCAAAAAGACATTTTTGATGTTTATCGTCTCTAAATTGACTAGCCCAGATCTACGGGCGTTACAATTGTCTCCCCCTTAGGATGATTACGTCCCGGAATCATCAACAAAATAGGACTTGTATAATGATTCCATATGTTATATCTTCATCCTATGTAATAACTATAAGTTCTATGTTTCCTCGAAAGAGTATCTAACTCTTGGAGTTCTCGATAGCAGGTAGTGCTCAATCCTGCATCTGCTCTTCTTACTATGTTGGACTTTCAATCGTAACCCTCAAGTTACAAAATAAATCCTTACTGAGGACTCCTTCTTCTTCTTAGAATAAGTACTTTCCCTTATCTATTGTAACAGACCGATGGGTCATGTTCTAACGATCTCTCATCGTATGAGGCAACGCTTAGACTCAAGTCTCTTAGAGTCAAATTCCAGAATGGAATATACTTTCCTTCGTATTCTAATGTGATATAATCACATTTTAGCATGTAGCATCTCCAGCTACCAATTCCTCTAACAACGAGTGCGATACTATCGATCGCATTGATTTCAATCTTCTGACTTAGGTCAGATGTTACATCGAACTTGGTTCCATGAACCACGTAACAAACTCCTCGTAGTCGGACTCAAATTGATATGAACACTAGGGTCGGAATAACAATCATCTCATTAGTCATTACCGAAACAATGGTAACGACATACTTGAATAAAACAAGACCAATCACTAGCTTCTTGGTAACCTTGTGACTTTCCCTGATCCAAGCGTGAGTCCTGTGCTTCCAGTAGTATAGATCTCTACTACTATTCACACCTACTCATACTCGTCCCAAGTATTGTCTCGCAGTCCCCAAGTCCTAAAATCACCAAAAAATTTAACACATACGAATGTGTCCAATTAATCATAAAAATTTTCCTAGACTCTACTAGGACTTCTTCCATGCGTATCTTCTGTCATCAATCATGCTTCAACTCGATTTGGTGATGGAAATTCTTGATTATGGGACAACTTCAAGAATTACACCAATCGTTCCATCATCCTGCCAATCGAAGGTGTACTTCAGACGTACCGTACTCCTCTAAACGTTCTGTTATTTTATCAGACATAAACTAAAGGCAAGACATCACTCTTACGATATCTTCCGATAGGTGTCATTCACTATCATAAGCCTTTCATTTCCTCCATTTACTCAATTCTCTACGAGTCTTCACCATAACGTTTTGTACACCCAAGCAGACGTTCGGTGTACTGGGCGAGAATTTAAGATAAGAAAGCTTCATTTACGATAGACGTATAAATCTCCTTATCACTCCGAAACGTTTACATGCTAGTTCTAATACCGTAGTCGTACGCTTAGAATCCTAAACACATAAGGTTTCCAGATCCGGTCGGTAACAGACCATAGATCCGTACAAACAACTTCATATATGGCAAACATATAACATTTAGCACATAAAATCATTTTAGGCATCTTTCCTAAAATATACTAGTGCTCGTGTCAAAAATATGGTAGACACTCATCTCACAATCATCGCTTAGCATTCTAAGTTTAAGTCTAGAAATCCTACAAATTCCTAGTTCGCTTAAACTAATGCTCTGATACCAATTGTGACATCCCCAATTTCACGGCCAGAAAGACCAGTTTGTTTATGCTTTGTTTTAAAATCAGAGTTATCTTTTAAAGAAAACAGTTGCGGAATTTGTCCCAAAAACAAAATATGATAACCATTTATCAAAACATTTCTCAAAGAGAATGTATTTTTATTAAATAACAAAATCTCGGGATGTCATGTTCCGATACAGACCAAAAGCATAAACAGTATAAAAATAGACCTTACAACAGTCATTTATAACTACTGGTCTATAATCCAAAATCTCTCGTCAAGTCCACCAACTTATACTCTTGTGCCATTACCTGTAATGCAAAGAAAACTGAGTGGGTCAGGCTTGGGAGCCTGGTGAGCATATAGGGTTTTCAACCCACAGTAATATAATTATTATATTCAATCATCAAACAATCAACCCAATTACCCATCCCCATTATCTCCTTTTGTTTCTTAAAGATTTACCCTAAGATTCAACTATTCATCGTTCATTTATTCCTAAGGATTGACCTAAGGAATTGGCACAAAGTCCATTTGCTACCACGGTTTATACAACAGGCACTACGTCACATAGTCACCAAGGTTCATACAATTGGCACTACGTCTCATAGTCACCAAGGTTTACACAATAGGCACTACGTGTCATAGTCACCAGGGTTTACACAATAGGCACTACGTCGCATAGTCACCAGGGTTTACACAATAGGCACTACGTCGCATAGTCACCAAATATTTCATCTACCCATGTTCTACCCAACATATTTGTAGATATAAAATACATATACGGTTTAAGTCATTTAAAACCTATATAAAACATTCATCCAACACCCATCTCAAGTAAACAAACAATATATAAACACATAACACGTATTTCATAGCAAATACTTCATATCTATGTGTTAGAAGAAAGTAACTACACACTCACACAAAACATATACTTAATACATTCAAACAATACTTGTATTAAAATCGTGTTTGTGAAAGGGACTATACACTCACACATATAAACAACAATTTATATAAACACATAACACGTATTTCATTGCAAATACTTAATATTTATGTGTTAGAAGAAAGTAACTATACACTCACTTGATCAGAAGATGATCGGACAGCACTACGGCTCTAAGAGTAGTATTTCTTCGGTAGATCTGGAAGATCTTCACAAAAATCGACTTCTCGCGGGCAGAGCTTCGGCTCGGAAACTTTACTTCTCGGGATCTTCGGGGCTTCGGGACTTGCTTCGGGTCTTGAGATGATACCGGGGCTTCGGGGGTACTTCTTTGCACGTAAATCGAGGTAGTATGGGTGAGAGAGAAGAGATTTGGCAACCACAAACGGCTGCCCCTTCAAAACTATTTATAGGGCTGTTTTCTCATTTTCCACGTTGTGGGCACTTCTTCCACGTCGTGGGCTTAGTCGTCATTGCATGCGTCATCATCCACTTGCTCTGTCAGGCTCCAGAAGGCGTCAGAAGCCATGCCACGTCGTGGCCACTGTTTCCACGTCATGGTCACTGACAGTTTTGGGGTTTCGCGCCCCGAACTTCAGAAATTCATAACTTTCGCATACGAACTCCGTTTTCAACGTTCTTTATATCGACGCGTAGGTAAAAACAAGATCTACAACTTTCATTTAGACTTTGTAGGCTAATTTTGAATTTATTTTTAATATATTATTTTTATATTATTTTTAGTAGGTCGGAACAGGAAAACTCCGTTATAAACTCATAACTCCTTCGTCTGACGTCCGTTTTCGTCTGTATTTCCGTCGATGCACTACTATCGATGAGATCTTCAATTCTCATTTAGATTGTTTCGGCTAAATATCGCTCAATCTCATATTCGAACTTTAGGTTGTACACTGCTAAGCCGAAACTTCGAAAAATCATAACTTCCTCATACGAAGTCAGATTTAGACGTTCTTTTTATGCACGCTAGTGGTTTAACGTATTCTACGACTTTCATTTAGATTGCTAAGGCCAAACATCACTCTAAAGTAAATTCACTATTTACGTCGCGCTGTGTCGTGCCGGTTCTGTCGCGAAACTTCGACATGTCATAACTTGTTCGTTATAACTCGAATTTCGGCGTTCTCTATATTTTCGGAAACCTTGAGACATATACTTCAACTTGGTTAAGATTAATCCTTCTAAATAATCTTCCATCAAAAAGTTATTTTTTGACGCTTATCGTCTCTAAATTGACTAGCCCGGATCTACGGGCGTTACAGATCACAGATAAACTGAATATATAGCACAAGTATAACAATAAACAAAACAACATTTATATTCCATCTTGATATTTGAATACATCGTAATCATAGATAATAGTATAATATATGAATTGCCTTAAACAGGTAGGTAGGCATAATAAAAAGTAGTAAACTAAATTAACCGAGATTCCTGATTATCCTTTGTCTGAATTTGCTTGATTACTAGTTTCCTGATAATACATGTAGTTTTGAGGGTCAACACAAGGTTGGTGAGAGTCACAGGTTTTCTGCGAGCCGCAGTAATAATACTCTTAAAAGCATTTCAAAAAGTATTTTCTTTATAAGTAAATCATGTTAAAATAAGCTTGAAAAATCCAAACAGTGTCCTGACATAAGTAATTTCGTGCTTAAAATGATTTTTAAACGAACCAAGTTTAGAAGTTGTAGTAAGATATATATATATATATATATATATATATATATATATATATATATATATATATATATATATATATATATATATATATATATATATAATGTTTATAGTGATTCCTATAACCGAGCTATGCGACTTAAGTGTACCCGACTACAACGCTTCATTGGACGTTGCAGTAAAAATTATAGACACCTATCACCCGCTTCGATTGATCAGTCGAGGTTGTAGCTAGCAACCGCATGTGGGGATGTCAACCTTGTAAGATCTATACATATGTATCTCACTCCGAAGATTAACAGTTATAGTAGTGTGGTTATGCTAAGTGTTTAGACTCAGCTAATGAATAACGTAGCGTCTCACTAAAAATCCCTTAACTAAGAAGTTTTTGAATAACTCTCAATCCTAGCTTACTTGTGGGTAAGTTCTAGGTGTAATGAATTTCATGACATCAAGTTTATAAAAGTCGAGTATATTTGACATGTGTGTAAAGTATAAGGCACTAACTTTTATATCGAAGTATGTTTCTTTTATAAAATCTATAGTAAAAGACATGTTATTTCATGACATCAAGTTTATAAAAGCCGAGTATGTGTGACATGTGTTTAAAGTATAAGTTACTAACTTTTATAACGAAATATGTTTCTTTTATAAACTCTATAGTAAAAGGCATATGTTATTTCAATAGTTGTATAATTCTAACAACATAACATACTAGGATATCGAAGTTTAAAATGATATTGTTTACTTATAATATATAAGTGTTAAACAAAACTTTTCAACTACTATGAATAGACAGGGCCAGACATGAAACACCGGAGGGCAGGACCATTTTGGCATTTAAGCTGTTCTAAAATCCAACAACCCTATGCGGCCCTTCAAACTAGATTCCCCTTACCGTAAGCAGTTAAAAGGTATTCTAATTTGGTTTTCAAGTTTGGATGGAACAGGATGCATCACCCTCCTGTTCGTCGAAGTCCATGCACCGCGAAAAATAAAAAAATTACGCGACTAGTCCTGCGGTTCTCAGCAATGAATGAAGGAATCAAGCAACAACAATTCAAAAGACGGGATGTGGGAGTGACTTACAGTGGTGGAGGTGACGGCTGGTGGTGGTGGCCGGTGATTTAAAGCAGTAGCACTGGAGGTGTGTGATGATGAAGAAGTCCGACAGCCTCCTGTTTCCGAATTTTCCTTGGCTCTCCGGCAAGTATGAAGTTGTTGCTTTATAGACATGCATGTCCAATGCATGTTTTGAAGCCACAATAAGTCAAAATAAGGGTTTTCTTGATAAAAATAAAAACAACTCATGCATGGCTCAAAAACTCAACTATACTTCAGATCCAAACAATCAATCACCCTAAATATCCCAGAGATTCATAAAGTTGCAAACTTTATGAGATCTCACCACTCCAACTAAAAAGAACGTGAAGATTAACGGAAAAAACTCAATATCTAGCAACCTAACATGATAAAAATCGAGTCTTGGACACATACAAAGGTCCAGAAGAGTTCTAGGGCAAAAAATGGAGACTTGCTTGCTTAATCATAACTCACTTCTTCTTCTTTCTTCCTTCAAGAACTTCCAAGAACACCAAAAAGGAGCTTCAAGATTTAAGGAGAGAGATTAGGGTTTCTTTAGAGGTTTAGGAAGCTAATGGAGGCTAAGGATGAGCAAACCCTAGCCTCCTCATTCCTTTACATATGGAGCAAACCTAGAAATATAGGGTTTGCCATTAGAGAGCTGCCACAATGTGGCCAAATACTGCCACGCAGTGGCGGCTTAAATGAAACACGCGTTCCAAGCTTGCCTCGCCACATCGTGGGGGTGCCTCCACCACATCATGTTAACCCTAAAATTCTAAAAAAAAAGTACCTTAAGATCTGGTCGTTACAGCAGTTGTAGGATTTTTTCCTTTTAGCTCGAAGTTTATATTTTGTAAATCTGTCGTTCGTACTCCAAATTCTTTTCTTTCCTATTTCAAGTCATATATTGCTCTAGCTTCATGGTGTCAATGATGTTGCTCTCTTCTTCTTCTCTATATGTTGAATAAAAAAGGTTTTGATCAATAGGTTCATCGAATGATTCATCTTCTTTCTCTTCCTTTGACGATATATTTAACCCTGCTGTTGAACTTTTGGTCATATAATTCCTGAAAAATTGGTTTCAGTTAACTAGCTCAAAATTTTTAAAAAAAATAGAAAAGTAATTGCTCAAATCAGAATCTTGGCGCGGTTGGAAAATCGTGTCTTAATGTACGACGAAAGAGGTTTATTCGCGACGCGACAATGGTGATATCTGCATGATTTTTTGTGAGAAACTAAAAATTCTAAATTTTTAGTAGGGAATACCTACTATCTTTTTTTAGGAAAGAGCCAAAGCTCAGCATGAATACCTACTATCTTGATATTTAAAACTTTGCTAATGATTGAAAACTTTTCCTTGTGGGGAATTCCCAATAAATTTGGAAACTTATAAATTAGTTGAAAACTGTTCATCGGCAACGGCGCCAAAAACTTGATGTGTGTAGATCTAGTCAAAACTTTTGATTTGATTTTAAACAAGCCTTTTACTTCTATTTTTTGAATTACCGAGACTTAGACTAGTTACCACCAGGCAGTGCACCTGATTAGTGAATAGTATATAAGTGGTAAAATCGAGCGTAAACTCAAGGGGAACATGAATGTACCAACAGTAAAGTGTTAAAATACTAAAAGTAAACTAAAGAGAATTTATCAATGTATTAAGTAAAAGGACATTCAACTAACAATAACACTAAATAACAATAAATAACAAATAAACTTTTAATAATAATTATAAAGTAACTTTTGTTTACACTTTCAAATCCCTTAATGATTACGATTAATTTAGATGAAGTGCAATGAATATTATTAGTCATTCACTGATTTATAAATTAATTAATTCAATTTTCATATCCTTAATCATATGTCTCTAAAATATGTACCAGCAGGGATGTCTTTCCTAGATCCTTTCTATTAATCCGTATTATGCAAGACTTAATTTGTATGATCGTTATCATGTGTTAGCAGCTAACCTCTCAAATTGTCTATGTTAACAGCCAATCATAAATATTAAATCAATACACTTATGTCTAACGGGGGGATTCCTCCTCCGGTAATTACAACATGCCTCAATTAATCAAGTAATGATCTCCAAACTATTAGCCACATTATGATACAAGAAACATAATATGAAGTCAATCTAAATTATGAGACTTAGTTACTCAGACATAATAATACCTATATTAATAAACATGTATCTTTAATTATGTACACAAAATAGATTAAATAGCTTCTAATATCCATTCAATGAACCAACACATAATCAAAATAAGATCATCTACATTATAAACAAAAGTATTTCAGACTTAACATATAAACAAATAAAAGAAACAAAAGAAATAAATGGAATGCTAAACATAATGTAAAGCAAATTGATATGACTAATCCTTCTTTTGTCTCCTCTTCTACTTTGAATCTTCTGTATTTTCCACTCTTTCTATTTTGTATAATACTTCGTTGTCGACACTAACCTCTTGACAAAATCAAATATGTATCTTAAACACTTGAAGAAATTGAACTCCTTGTTGTTTTTGTAAACACTAGCACCCAAAGTAGAATGCTTCTATTGGATCACACCCAAAAGAGTAAAAACCCTAAAACTTTATGAGAGTGAGAGAGAGAGAGAGAGAGGAGAGAGGTTGAGAAATCCGAATTCTCAATCTAGAAAAGAGTAAAATCGGTTTTTCTAAGGCCTAGAGGTGTCTTTATATAGTTGTGGTATTTAGCAGATAAACCTGATTTGAATCAATTAAATAATCATATTTAATCCTAATTCAAATCTTTATCCTTATCAATTATCTAAAAGATTTTGGAAGCCTTCTGGAAACCCCATAGAACCGTCCACCTCCATGGACATCTAGAATGTTCTTATTGCTCAACTATTGAACAATTACAATTCAGCCCATGCACCTTTAAATTAATTCCAAATTAATTTTAATTTATTTTAACTAGTTTCTAATTAATTTATTAACATGTAATAAATTAATAAATTATTTATCTCAATTTCTCAAATTAGTTTCTAGCCATTTTAGCTCTTGAGGGCAACCCAAAAAAGAACTTTGGTATTATTCCCAAAGTTATAGTGATTAGTTATGAAATTGGACACCTATTTCCAAAAGTATTCCACTTGGATAAGTCATTAACTACTATTGGTCAAATAATCTTCGAATAACCAACAAAGTGTGCCTTCCACAACAATTGTTGAACTTCGATTTTATTATTTTGAACTGATTCATGGATAATGAAAAAATTTTAGTTTCTTGGTATCCGATTTATGATGATCAAATCAGACTACTAGCTGAACACAACAAATCATTCTGGGTCAGGCCTAGGATTTTAATGACATCGTCAAATCACAGAGGGCCCACCATACTTCTTTTCCCACTAAGGTGAAAAGGAACAAATAAACTTTGACTACATAGATTTTGTCCACTCATCAAATCATGCGTACACTTACTCGTTATGACCACTAGTTACGGATAGCGTTTGAGTAAGACTAATACACAACCAACTCATATCCAAAGAACTCACATGTTTCTTCTTTTTAAGAATAAAAGATATTATCATCTTAGAATTACTCATGATTGAATCCATGAAGTGATCTCTCTAAGCGTGGGTTTCTCCAATACTTAAATCACTATTATGTCTAATAACTATACACAATCTACAAACACTACACCACAATCTTAATTCAATACTTACTCCCAAAGTATGATCGATTGTGGAGTTTGAGTAACTTAATACTCGGGAAGTGGGGATTTAAATATGCAAAAACGAAAAACAATAATAAATTAATTGTAAAGGGTATGACACTTGAAAATTAATAAATCTCTATTATTTAATCACCATAACAATTACAAAATTTATTTTACTATTTTAAATGTTTCAACTTAATCAAATAACTACTAAACTTTACATTGTCTCTCATGCCTATTCTCCTAGCATGTATACTATGTCTTTTGTTGGTCATCCCTTATGTGAATGGATCAACTGGATTCTCCTCTAATGACACTCGTTTCACAACTAGATCTCCATCCTCAACTCTATCTCAAATATGGTGGCATTTCCTCTTTACATACTTCGACCTTCTGTGATCCCTATGCTCTTTAGTCAGATCAACTGCACCTTTGTTATACATAATATCTCTAATGGATCGTTGTTGCTTGGAACAACTCCAAGGTCGCCTATGAAGTTTCTGATCTAGGTAGATTCCTTGGATGCTTCACTTGCAACAATATATTCAGACTCGCATGTAGAGTCTGCCATAGTCTCTAGCTTGGAACTTTTCCATGTCTCTGCACCACCATTCAAAGTATAAACCCATACAGGTTGTGACTTTGAATCATCAATATCTGTTTGGAAACTTGCATCACTAAATCCCTTCACAACTAGTTCTTGTTCGCCACCATATACAAGCAACATGCCTTTAATATTTCTCAAATACTTCAGAATGTTCTATACAGCAGTCCAATGACTAAGTCCTGAATTTTCATGATATTGACCATGCTCAAAGCATATGATACATCAGGACGAGTACATGTGATGACATACATGATAAATCCTATAGCCAAAGTGTATGGGATTCGACTCATTCCCTCATGTTCATCACTAGAACTAGGACATTGATAATTACTAAATTTAATTCCATGATGCATAGGAACACTTCCTTTCTTTGAATTTTCCATATTGACTCTTTTCAATACTTTATCCACATATGTACTTTAACTAAGTCCTATTAAAAATTGCGGTCTATCTCTATAGATTCTTATAGCAAGTATATATGCAGCTTCTCCTAGGTTTTTCATAGAAAAACACTTCACAAGCCAAAATTTTACACTTTGTAACTCTGGAAAATTGTTTCCTATGAGTAATATGTTATCTACATACAACACTAGGAACACAACAATACTCCCACTCTCTTTGACATATACGCAAGACTTATTAGGAATTCTAGAAAAAAAAATCTTTGACCTTCTTATGGAAGCATAGATTCCAGCTTAGTGATGCTTATTTGAGTCCATAAATGGACCTCTCAAGCTTACACACTCTATTCGGATATTGGGCATGTTCAAACCCTTCAGGTTCTATCATGTACACATCCTTTGAAAGTTTCCCATTAAGGAAATCCATTTTAACATCTGTTTTCCATACCTAATCATAAAAGGCAGCTATGATAAGAAGTATCCTAATGGAATTAATCTTAGGTGTCGGTGAAAACGTTTCCTCATAATCAATTCCTTGAATCTAGTGAAACCTTTTACCATCAACCTAGCCTTGAATTTGTGTACATTCCCATCCATATTGGTCTTCTTCAAGATCCATTTACAACCTACTATATTAAGACCAAGTGTAGGATCAACCAAATTCCAAACTTGCTTGTCCATCATGGACTGAATTTCGATGTCCATTACCTCTTTTCATTGGGTAGCCTCAGGGCCTGCCTTCGCTTCCTTGTAGTTAGTCAAATCATCCAGATTTACTAGTATCTTGTCACTAAAAAATGTGTTTCCTTCTGTCCTTATATGGATACCATAAAGCTCAGAAGGGTTGCTAATTCTATCGGATTTACGAAGAGGTAATGATATGACATTTGGCTCAACAGGTTGCTCAACCTTTGGTTGAGTGCTAGTGTTAACTAAAGCATCATTCTTTGTTGGCTCTTGAATCTCTTTAAGGTCAATTTGACTCCCGATGACTTCTTGATATATAAGTTCTTTCTTAAGGAACACCCCTATTCGAGCTACAAACACCACATTTTCCCTAGGTCTGTAAAACAAATATCCAAAAGCCTTTTGTGGATAACCAACAAAATGAAATTTCTCAGATCTGGCTTCTAGTTTATCATGTGCTTCATCTCGAACAAAATCCTCATAACCCTATACCTTGATATGGTTAAGTGTAGGAAATTTTCATATCCACATCTCATGAGGTGCCTTTGGAACCTTCTTAGTTCGAACAAGGTTTAAGATATGGGTAGTTGTTTCAAGTGCATAACCCCAAAACATGATTGGTAATGAAGCCCGACTCATCATAGAACGAACCTTGTTTAACAAAGTTTTATTTCTCCTTTCAACAACACCATTAATGTAACTCCCTTGAGTTAGGGCTAGTTGTTTTAAGGAGAATTGTTATACTTATCCATTTTAATTAAAACCCTCGAATATTATAATTGTTCATCTTACGTGTTACAGACTATATAAATATTTATTTATTATATACACGTTATATGGACAAATATTATTGGTATATAATATTTCTATAAATCTTTTTACAAACTTATCAAAAAGCGATAAAATAACGTTTATAAATAAAAGATTATTTAGGATAAATAATCTTAACGAAAGTTGTAATTGTCGTGATTACAAACCTATGAGTATAAAGAAAGCCCAATTTTGACTACATATGAAGAAGTTATGATTTTTCAAAGTTTCGTGTTCAACCCAATACAACAATGTGTGTCATAAAATATGAAATGCATATCATTTGCTTGTTAGCCAAAACAATCTAAGCGAAAGTTGATGTCCTCGTAAATAGGAATCTATTGATATAAATAACGTCGATAACGGAGTTCGTATTAAGGAGATATGAATTTTGAAAAGTCTTTTACAAGTATATTCCTTATAGACTGTAATATAAAAATAGAATGTCAATTAGCCGACGAAGTCTAAAGCAAAGTTTTAGTACTGGTCGAAACAAAATCGGGGATATAAAGAACATTGAAAATGGAGCTCGTGTCACAACTGGAAAAATTCTAGATCAATCAAGGTCCAAACTTCAAGCATGTAACCGTAAATTTTCAATGTTAAATTCTAGATCAACCATTGTAACTCGTTTTGAAGAAATAAAGAAATAAAACAAATAAGATGAAAATAAGCGTCAAAAATAAAATGTAAGATAAACTTGATTTGTATGAATAAATTGGTAGTGGTCGTGACAAGGATTCCAGAAATTTAAAGAACACCAATATCCGAGTTACAACGAAGAAGTTATGACCTATCGAAGTTTCGCGATAGAACCGGCACAACATTGTGTGACGTAAAAAGTGAGTTTACAATCAAATGATTTTTAGCCTTAGGTATCTAAATTAAAGTTGTAACATATGTTAAACCGAGAGTATCCATAAAAAGAACGTCCAAATCTGACTTCGTATGAGGAAGTTATGATTTTTCTAAGATTCGGCACAGCAATGTACATCCTGAATTTCGAATTATAAATAGAGCGATTTTTAGCCAACATAACCTAAACGAGAATCGAAGATCTCGTCAATAGTAGTTCAACGGTAAAAAGACAGATGAAATCAGAGGTCAGATGAAGAAGTTATGAATTTTTAACGGACTTTTCCTGTCCCGGTCTGTTAAAAATATAACATTAAAAATAAATTCAAAATTAACCGACGGAGTCAAAACGAAAGTCATAGATTACGGTCTCACCTACGCGTGGATATAAACAACTTCAAAAACGGAGCTCGTATGTGAAAGTTATGAATTTTTAAAGTTCAAGGCTCAAATTCTGAGGCTGGTCTGAAGCCGTACACCCATCGTAGAGGGTTACGCCCAACGTTCGCGTTGCATGGCCTCGGATTGACGACGTTGCCCTTCCTTCGCATGTAGACACGTATCATCCACGTCTGAAGCTCGGATTTCGATCAGATGCCACGTGCCTTTTACGTCCCGCGTAATGCGAGACTACGACCACCTATAAAAGGGTGCGAGATCTCCCGGTTTATTATGCCATTTTACTCTTTCTTTCACTCCTTACACCCCCTTAAACCACCCCCCCCCCCCCGAAGCCTCGGGAACATCCCTAACACCCGAAGCAAGCCCCGGAGCACCCGAAGTCCCCGAGAAAAGAGTTTTTCGGTTTGAAACTCGTCCCGCGCAAAGCCCGGTTTTCAATTGAAAGTCACGGTTTCGTCAAGGAAAATCATTTCTAGAAGCGAAGTGCTGTCCGAATCACTACTTTATCAAGTGAGTTCATACCCCTATATTTTTACAAGTATTTTCTATGTTTTTAAGGGGGGAAAACAAGTAATATACAAGAAAATTTACTTTAAAACGCAAACATCCAAA